>NC_074712.1:53662009-54877009 GCF_947242115.1 Biomphalaria glabrata | reverse complement strand
GCCTGCATACTTCACTTGTGGTGAAAGTAGAACCTTGTTGCACTCTGGAGGGGTCAGTCTTTGGCCCTTTGATACGTTTTTTTCCTTTGTCAGTAGACCTTGTTGCTACTTCATTGTGCTTGGCCTGCTATCGCTCCTCTTCACATGCTACGAGATGAAAGTCTGAACAATTGATGATCTCATTTTTAGATGTATAGATAAAGTTTATAGTAAATTGTATTAATACAAATATTATGAAAATAAAAGTGAACACTGCCATCTTTTTTTTTTAATTTGGGCGATTTTATAACGCCCCTGAGTCTAATTTACTCTAACGGATACTTAACATTATTGGTGAAAGTAAAGGCGATTGGTCGTTGTGCCGGCACATGACACCCTCGTTAACCGTAGGCGACACATATTACCTTCACATCTTCTGCCCTATAAATCGCGAGGGCTGTAAATAGAGTACTCAACGGGTTTTTTTGTTCATAAAAATCACATTTGTTTTTTTTTTTGTGTTTTTTTTTAATCGAGTAATTTATAGACATTTTTAATAATCCATGACATGAAACATGACAGAGATATTATTATACAATAACATTATTTGTTTTACAATTCCAATAAAAATTACTAAATTTGTTAATGTCACATAGATTTGGGCTTCAATGCCATTGTGTAATTACAAGCTATTACATTAGGGCTTCATTGCCACTAGGTAAAAATTGTATATGGAATATACTGTAGCTACAATTTTTGTTTTCTAGATATTCAAGATTTAATGACCTAAAAAAAGTCAACACTCAGCTGAAAACAATGCTAGCAGTAGGCGGAGACACCATGGGTACATACTCATTTTCTTTGATGGTTGCCTCTGCGGCGACGCGCCAGGATTTTATTCAGACCAGCATCAAGTTCCTGCGAGACCGCAATTTTGACGGCCTTGACCTCGATTGGGAGTACCCGGCCCTTCGAGGCAGCCCACCAGAAGATAAGCACAGATTCACCCAACTCGTTCAAGTATTGTATTCGTGTTGAAAGCGTTGAAATATAATTCAATAATAATTCAATATCATCAGATCTTAAACAGTTCAATAATTCATATAATAATTCAATATCATCAGATCTTAAACAGTTCAATAATTCATATAATAATTCAATATCATCAGATCTTAAACAGTTCAATAATTCATATAATAATTCAATATAATCAGATCTTAAACAGTTCAATAATTCATATAATAATTCAATATAATCAGATCTTAAACAGTTCAATAATTCATATAATAATTCAATATCATCAGATCTTAAACAGTTCAATAATTCATATAATAATTCAATATAATCAGATCTTAAACAGTTCAATAATTCATATAATAATTCAATATAATCAGATCTTAAACAGTTCAATAATTCATATAATAATTCAATATAATCAGATCTTAAACAGTTCAATAATTCATATAATAATTCAATATAATCAGATCTTAAACAGTTCAATAATTCATATAATAATTCAATATAATCAGATCTTAAACAGTTCAATAATTCAAATAATAATTAGTCTTAATGATAAAGGTCTGTAGAGTAACGTCACTTCTCTGTCCAGGAACTTGCTTCGGCATTTCGACAAGAGAGTCAGCTGTCTGGTAGATCACGCCTGCTGCTGTCGGCTGCTGTGTCGGTGGGAAAAGAAACAATTGACGCTGCCTATGAGATTAGCGACATCAGCATGTAGGTACAAACTCAGCGCTAATGTCTGATCAGCATGTAGGTACAAACTCAGCGCTAATGTCTGATCAGCATGTAGGTACAAACTCAGCGCTAATGTCTGATCAGCATGTAGGTACAAACTCAGCGCTAATGTCTGATCAGCATGTAGGTACAAACTCAGCGCTAATGTCTGATCAGCATGTAGGTACAACTCAGCGCTAATGTCTGATCAGCATGTAGGTACAAACTCAGCGCTAATGTCTGATCAGCATGTAGGTACAACTCAGCGCTAATGTCTGATCAGCATGTAGGTACAAACTCAGCGCTAATGTCTGATCAGCATGTAGGTACAACTCAGCGCTAATGTCTGATCAGCATGTAGGTACAAGCTCAGCGCTAATGTCTGATCAGCATGTAGGTACAACTCAGCGCTAATGTCTGATCAGCATGTAGGTACAACTCAGCGCTAATGTCTGATCAGCATGTAGGTACAACTCAGCGCTAATGTCTGATCAGCATGTAGGTACAACTCAGCGCTAATGTCTGATCAGCATGTAGGTACAACTCAGCGCTAATGTCTGATCAGCATGTAGGTACAACTCAGCGCTAATGTCTGATCAGCATGTAGGTACAACTCAGCGCTAATGTCTGATCAGCATGTAGGTACAACTCAGCGCTAATGTCTGATCAGCATGTAGGTACAACTCAGCGCTAATGTCTGATCAGCATGTAGGTACAAGCTCAGCGCTAATGTCTGATCAGCATGTAGGTACAACTCAGCGCTAATGTCCGATCAGCATGTAGGTACAACTCAGCGCTAATGTCTGATCAGCATGTAGGTACAAACTCAGCGCTAATGTCTGATCAGCATGTAGGTACAACTCAGCGCTAATGTCTGATCAGCATGTAGGTACAACTCAGCGCTAATGTCTGATCAGCATGTAGGTACAACTCAGCGCTAATGTCTGATCAGCATGTAGGTACAACTCAGCGCTAATGTCTGATCAGCATGTAGGTTACAACTCAGCGCTAATGCCTTTAAATTACTTTACGGGGATGGAGTTATATTAGGCTCTGCTATTTAGATTTGTTGTACGATTAATTAATTCGTCAAGAACATTAACTCAATGAATTGTTTGGTTTCTATCAACTTTTTCTTGCAGTCACTTGGATTTTATCAATCTGATGTCCTATGATCTCCATGGAAACTGGCATCCCTACACAGGACATAATAGCCCACTTTACCAACGTATATCAGAAATTGGGGAAAATGCTACTTTGAATGTGGTAAGACTTTAACTTGCTTTAAACTTGCGGTTCTCAGTAACACGACAGTCAATGTAAATAGAAAGGCTGGTCGCTGAAGATCATGTTAAGCGTTTAGATTGCCGTATACAATATAATTTTAAAAAATCAGTAGACCATCAATATACTAGTAATGGCCTGCCCATGACTTATAGATAATAACGCTTACGATCAAAAGTATTCAAAATTAAAACTAGCGTTCAGCTTAAAATATTATACGCATGTAAATATTGGTTATCCAATTTTATACTTTTTTAAAAATAGTATTAGAAAGAACATATTTAGAAATTGTATTTGAATTAAGACTAAGACTGCTTTATCGATCTTATTGGAAATGTTTTGTGATTACAAGGACTTTTACAATAAGATTATAGCAACAATATTCCACATAAACAGAACCAGGGCCGGTCCTAACAATTGCCGGGCCCTATGCGAAACCGATTGCGCAGGGCCTAGTGTGTGTGGGAATAAAGATAAAAATTGAAAATTAAGATTTAGTATTAGAAAATAAATTCGACTTTGAATTGTATTCATTCTTTAGTAGACCTCTAAGTACAAAATTGCGATCAAATTAACATTACTTTACGAACATTGCAACCTATGACATATTTATATGCCAGTGATTATAAAAGTAAATAAAATATTGAGACCTACGGTTATGGGGAAAATTCGCCCGATTATTACATTATATTACATGAAAGCTGACAATGCCTTTTTTTTTTATCGAATGTACGATTGGCGTTTTCTGCAATGAATGACACCCACAAATGACAATTTTGTCTATTTTTCAGGAGATTTTAATAAATTCATGAGATTTAGAGGAATTTTTCGTATATATTTTGCAATTTAATAATTACACTTAGAAGTAGAGCGTGGCCTATGAAAGCGCGGGGCCCTATGCGGTCGCAGTGGCCTAAGACCGGCCCTGAACAGAACAGGCACAACATGAAGAGAAGTTTAGTGGGTGACTACACACAGACGTCTTGATCCTTTTTAGTCCAAGAGTAGCGCTGATACAGGCTGACAGAATGAGGGACGAACGAGTTTTTAGGCCGTTCGGTTTTAGCCTTGATGGACTGAGGTCGCCCGCTTCGCAACGAATTATTAATAATATTATATTATCATTAGAAGAGCTAAAAGTCCTTCTTTGAAATGTGAGAATTGAAATTCATTCATTTAATTTTTCTTAAAGCCCCGTTAACAGTATAAATGTTTATTAACTCTTTCTCTCCGTTATTAGGTTTCAACGTCTCGAAGGAATTCTTCATTTTGCTCATTACTATTTCACTCCCCTGTTTTGATTAAGCTTCAATAGCTTTGTTGTTTCTTATCAGAAAATGTTGTATTTGGTATATATTTAAAGGGATATCATGCTCTTTTTATATAACACAAAGTCAAGTTTATAAAATTAAACATTAATTTAATTCAATTTGGGTCAAATCAACGATGGTATCGTCGATTAGGAGAGAAAGAGTTAAACACTTTTACTAGCACGTTTTAAATTATTTATATACCCAAACCTATGTCAAACTAATGTCCAAAAGTATGTCAAACTAATGTCCAAACCTATGTCAAACTATGATCCAAACCTATGTCAAAGTATTTACCAAACTTATGTCAAACTATTGTCCAAACCTATGTCAAACTAATGTCCAAACCTATGTCAAACTATTGTCCAAACCTATGTCAAACTAATGTCCAAACCTATGTCAAACTAATGTCCAAAACTATGTCAAGAAGTCAAGCATAGACTTATTTACTGACAAGCGTGAGTCCAAACAAAGTGTGATGTAAAAAAAAAAAAAAGAGTTCCTCAATAGAACAACGGCCAACACTAGTAGACTAATAAGTTTGGTTTTATAGCAAAAGCCAATTTTAGGAATTTTAAAACTTATTATCTAGAAGTAGCTAAAACTAAAGCTAGCTTTCGTCACGCATCGCTAACTCGAAGCAACAAACGTGGCCATACCTTTTAAATGGTATGTGTATCTTTAACATGTGTGCTGCCAACTATAAACGTCGTGTTGTTTGTATAAATAGAACTATGGTGCCAACTACTGGGTCTCAAAAGGAGCTCCCAAAGAGAAAATCAACATTGGCTTAGCTACATACGGCCGCACTTTTACCTTGAAAGATTCAAATAAACAAGACGTTGGTGACGCCGCCACTGGCCCTGGTCCAATGGGAAAGTTTACACTAGCGCCTGGTATCCTAGCTTACTATGAGGTGAATGCTTTTCTTTGATTTACATTTTTAATAAATACCAATTAATATTTGACACACGATTTCCTAGTAAATAATTCAATAACTTTTGAAGAGATTTGCCACAATATAGCTATAGATCTCGCTATTTATACGAAGCTGAAGTTATTGTTTAAATAAAATCTTCTTATGTGTTTTACTTATTCATGAATGCAATATGGAAAAGTTATGAGTCTGATACCCCTTTTCTGTCAAGTACAATTTCTTTCCCTTGTTCGATACCAAACAAAATAATTAATTACCAATAATTAATTTACAAATTGGTCAATTTATTTTATTGATTCTTGTTTTGTCAGCAGGTGGAAGAAAAAATTGTGCAAAATTTCAACTTGATTCGAGATTGGGCGTGGGAAAAATAACGTGTTCAAACATTTTACCAGACAGACAGAGTGAGTTAATATTAGCTTTGTAAAAAGACGACTTTTTTGACATTGTTGCTTACTATGACAACCCTGCAGAATGAAACAAAATTAGAACGGCACAGTGTGAAGTGTTCGACTTAGATGTTCACTTTCTGAGAATGTTCACTTTCTGAGATGTTCACTTTCTAAGATGTTCACATTCTGAGATGTTCACTTTCTGAGACTGTTCACTTTCAGGTATGTGAGTACTTGAAAAGCGGTGCCACCGTGAGCCTGATCAAAGATCAACAAGTTCCTTACCTGGTGAAAGGAAATGTCTGGGTTGGTTACGACAATGCTCAAAGTTTAAGAAACAAGGTCTGGGTTTTTATTTGAAACAAAGTCTGAGTTAAATTGAAACTAGATCTTAATTAGTAAACTTAAAATAATTGTCATTCCATAGTCTAAATACATTAGGGGACGTCTGGATATTACGTAACACCAATAATCCCTTTTTACCACCTACCCCTCCACTAGTAACAAATCGTAACAAAACTCAATACCTCTCTTCCCCCCCTCTCAAGAACATAACACGAAATTTGAATTTATTAATTTATTTATTAATTATCATTTACATAAATTACATTTTTCATTATGGTATCAATAAAAATAATGGGAAAAGTATCGAATTCTTTCGGCTTTTCGATGACGTGCTCAGTTTTCTATTCTATTTTGTTACTTGACAAATCTTGTAACAAATGGTACCAAGTTCGTATACCCCCTCCCCCCTTGTACCAAGTTTGTATACCCCCTCCCCCCTTAGCCGTGACGTAATATCCGAACGTTCCTTTGATTGCCAGGACTCCCTCTGACCATTCTAAACAGCTGCTAGTAGAAAGTCAATGTGTTCACTAGAGATGTACAGCATGTACAGCCAAGGGGAGAGTCGAATCGATTTTTGGGCCAAAAATGAGTTGATGCAGTGTTTGAGTAAAAATGAATTGAATCGTGTTCGAGTAAAAAATGAGCTGAATCAATATTCGAATTTACAAAAATGAGTTGAATCAATGATCAAGTAAAAATAATCAATGTTCAGTATTCAAGTAAATAAATCCATATTAATTAGCCAATTGTCATATCGGGGGGAAAAAAACTTAAAATATGTTATGTATAGTGAGACATTCTAAAGCGTAATGTTTTCTCATTTTGATGTTCAACTGCATCTATCAATCTGTAGTGGGTGCGGTGTCTGAGTGGTTAAGTGCTTGGCTTCAGAACCTGGGGTCCTGGGTTCGAATTTCGGTAAAGACTGGGATTTTTTATTTCCGGACTTTTAGGGCGCCCCTGAGTCCACCTAACTCTAATGGGTACCTGACTTTAGTTGGGGTAAAGTAAAGGCGGTTGGTCGTTGTGTTGGCCACATGACACCCTGCTCGTTAACCGTTGGCCCTATAGATTGCAAGGTCTGAAAGGGGAACTTTACTTTCTTTTATCAATCTGTACTTTGATTAGCCTCCTACCATGCAGAGTGAATTCTTCGTTGGCGTTTTCTGGTTGATTGGCAGGTAGTTCACTCGGTGGCCGATCCACTTAACTTGATCGTTGGGAAATAACTAAATGTATTAGAAGCACGTCGGCAATTCTCCCCCATGTCATAGTACGTATGTAATTCTTATTGTTCTATAGGATGCACATAAAATGATCAAACATTTGATCTAAATGAATTACAAAGATTTTAGTTTGTATATTTGCATTACGCTGCCTTAAATTTGTAGTCAGTTTTTTGTTTACATTACGTTAAATTCCCTTTGTGATATTGTGGTTTAGTGAAGTGTATAACTTGATGTGCTGGTTCGTTTCTGAACAGGTCAGATATATCAAAGACAATGGCTTTGGTGGTACTATGGTATGGGCGCTAGATATGGACGACTTCCGGGGAACTTTTTGCGGCGAAGGAGCTTACCCCCTACTCTACGCCATAAGTGACGAGTGCAGCAGATTGACGTCAGGTTCTTTGACGTCTCTAGCCAACACCACTGCAACTACCACGCGCAGTACTTCAACTACAGCAACGACAACAACCACAACAGCCAAAGTAACAACCACTCTTGGCATCAGTTCAACTTTAAAGAAAACGAGAAAAAACGGCTGATGCACTGCCAGATATCAAGAACAATTAGTTTACATTGTATTTTACAATTAAGATAGTAAATTTGAAAATTCAATAATTTGTATACAGAACAAATAAATATTTTAGATTTTTGTCTGGAAAATGTGAATGCATTTTTTTTTATAAATAAAAGTTGTTGCATCAAAATACCTTTTTTTCACTTTGTAATCTGCATGTCCAAGATTTAGTTTTTAATAAACAAGTGTAGACTCTTTTTTGTATTGAAAAACCTGAACATATTAGTAGTCTATAGAGTTTAGCTTATAATCTATATGCAGCTTTTCTTATATGTTGTGTTCTAATTGAATCATATTCCTGAATACCGGAGATTGTCACATGGTAATCTATAGTAACCAATTTTAAGTATCTTATTAAACAGTTCATAAGACTTGTGTTGATTATATTATGTTGCATATAATGCATTGCATTGACCCTAGAGTAATTAATATTTTAATCTACACAATTTTTGAAGTGATAAATGTAAGCTTAATTATTTTTTTTTTTTAAAGTAGGCCTACGTTGGTAATGAAATGTCATAAAAAATGTTATAAAAAGTTAAGATCGATGAATGAATTTGTTAATAACGTATTTGTTACTAAGAAGAAGCCTATCAACGTATCAACGTATCAACGAAGTTTTCCTACCTGAAGTGTAACCTCACGATTGGAGAGTCTAGCCTCCATGTTTTATTGTGTTGTGGCTGCCTCATCTCTGTGGTCCTGGGTTCGAACCCATACCCTCCTAATGTCATCCGGCAAGAGGTTAGGGTTAGAAGGTGATCATCTTTATTTCTGAAAGATAGGTCCGAAACTAACTAGTCAAGAATCTCCTTACCGCCCCCGGTTGTTCTCACTCGCCACCCCACATACGGCCTGATGTAGATACGTTTGTGAAATGGGTGTGTAGTAGAGGGGGAGGGGGGGGGTTAGTTCTTTCACGTGCTGCAAGTTCGATGTCGGCCTTGTTTATGCTAGTAAACACACACGACATAAATATTTGCATAGAGGTTCGGAATTTATTAAACTTGAATAATTAATACCATTGAGCTAATCTATATTATATTTCTAAGTAATAAATTGATTGACTGATTGATCAAGAGATCTCTTACACTGTTGTACGGATTCGCATTAAATTTCGTACACAGGTTCCTTTTACTTTCCTCACTCCCAGTAATGGGCAAACTACCGACCATGGGCCAAGTCCGGGATGCGAAATAGTTTAATCCGGCCCAACAAATGTTTTATAAAAACGATTTTAAAAAATTAAAAAATTAATCATAATTTTAAAATTCGAGCTTTTAATATACAAGCTGAATTGCAGAATAATTTAAATTTATTTTAATTTTTATGTTTCTAGACTTGATTTGTCTGCTGGTTTCAAATTGGCACAAAGCGAAGTACACAAAATATGCTTAAACTTTAAATGTTGATTAGAAATGTGACTGATGGTTTCCTTATTTCAGTGTCCAATTTTTAAATTGTTAAATAAATAAATCGTTGATTCAGGTAGTCTTTTTTTTTTGTATGTGCACGTAGAAGTACTTTATCATAAACAGTCAAGTGAAGTGTAACGTCTGTGTCTCAGGTCTCTTGGACCGATGATGAAACAGTCAAGTGTAACGTCTGTGTCTCAGGTCTCTTGGACCGACGATGAAACAGTCAAGTGTAACGTCTGTGTCTCAGGTCTCTTGGACCGACGATGAAACAGTCAAGTGTAACGTCTGTGTCTCAGGTCTCTTGGACCGACGATGAAACAGTCAAGTGTAACGTCTGTGTCTCAGGTCTCTTGGACCGATGATGAAACAGTCAAGTGTAACGTCTGTGTCTCAGGTCTCTTGGACCGACGATGAAACAGTCAAGTGTAACGTCTGTGTCTCAGGTCTCTTGGACCGACGATGAAACAGTCAAGTGTAACGTCTGTGTCTCAGGTCTCTTGGACCGACGATGAAACAGTCAAGTGTAACGTCTGTGTCTCAGGTCTCTTGGACCGACGATGAAACAGTCAAGTGTAACGTCTGTGTCTCAGGTCTCTTGGACCGACGATGAAACAGTCAAGTGTAACGTCTGTGTCTCAGGTCTCTTGGACCGATGATGAAACAGTCAAGTGTAACGTCTGTGTCTCAGGTCTCTTGGACCGACGATGAAACAGTCAAGTGTAACGTCTGTGTCTCAGGTCTCTTGGACCGACGATGAAACAGTCAAGTGTAACGTCTGTGTCTCAGGTCTCTTGGACCGACGATGAAACAGTCAAGTGTAACGTCTGTGTCTCAGGTCTCTTGGACCGACGATGAAACAGTCAAGTGTAACGTCTGTGTCTCAGGTCTCTTGGACCGACGATGAAACAGTCAAGTGTAACGTCTGTGTCTCAGGTCTCTTGGACCGACGATGAAACAGTCAAGTGTAACGTCTGTGTCTCAGGTCTCTTGGACCGACGATGAAACAGTCAAGTGTAACGTCTGTGTCTCAGGTCTCTTGGACCGATGATGAAACAGTCAAGTGTAACGTCTGTGTCTCAGGTCTCTTGGACCGACGATGAAACAGTCAAGTGTAACGTCTGTGTCTCAGGTCTCTTGGACCGACGATGAAACAGTCAAGTGTAACGTCTGTGTCTCAGGTCTCTTGGACCGACGATGAAACAGTCAAGTGTAACGTCTGTGTCTCAGGTCTCTTGGACCGATGATGAAACAGTCAAGTGTAACGTCTGTGTCTCAGGTCTCTTGGACCGACGATGAAACAGTCAAGTGTAACGTCTGTGTCTCAGGTCTCTTGGACCGACGATGAAACAGTCAAGTGTAACGTCTGTGTCTCAGGTCTCTTGGACCGACGATGAAACAGTCAAGTGTAACGTCTGTGTCTCAGGTCTCTTGGACCGACGATGAAACAGTCAAGTGTAACGTCTGTGTCTCAGGTCTCTTGGACCGACGATGAAACAGTCAAGTGTAACGTCTGTGTCTCAGGTCTCTTGGACCGATGATGAAACAGTCAAGTGTAACGTCTGTGTCTCAGGTCTCTTGGACCGACGATGAAACAGTCAAGTGTAACGTCTGTGTCTCAGGTCTCTTGGACCGATGATGAAACAGTCAAGTGTAACGTCTGTGTCTCAGGTCTCTTGGACCGACGATGAAACAGTCAAGTGTAACGTCTGTGTCTCAGGTCTCTTGGACCGATGATGAAACAGTCAAGTGTAACGTCTGTGTCTCAGGTCTCTTGGACCGACGATGAAACAGTCAAGTGTAACGTCTGTGTCTCAGGTCTCTTGGACCGACGATGAAACAGTCAAGTGTAACGTCTGTGTCTCAGGTCTCTTGGACCGACGATGAAACAGTCAAGTGTAACGTCTGTGTCTCAGGTCTCTTGGACCGACGATGAAACAGTCAAGTGTAACGTCTGTGTCTCAGGTCTCTTGGACCGATGATGAAACAGTCAAGTGTAACGTCTGTGTCTCAGGTCTCTTGGACCGACGATGAAACAGTCAAGTGTAACGTCTGTGTCTCAGGTCTCTTGGACCGACGATGAAACAGTCAAGTGTAACGTCTGTGTCTCAGGTCTCTTGGACCGACGATGAAACAGTCAAGTGTAACGTCTGTGTCTCAGGTCTCTTGGACCGATGATGAAACAGTCAAGTGTAACGTCTGTGTCTCAGGTCTCTTGGACCGACGATGAAACAGTCAAGTGTAACGTCTGTGTCTCAGGACTCTTGGACCGACGATGAAAGAAAACAAAAAGAATCTCAGTATATAAAAAGAACAGCTACATACAGGTGCTACATACAGGTGCTACATGTAGGTGCTACATGCAGGTGCTACATGCTGGTGCTACAAGCAGGTGCTACATACAGGTGCTACATACAGGTGCTACATGCAGGTGCTACATACAGGTGCTACATACAAGTGTTGCATGCAGGTGCTACATACATGTGCTGCATGCAGGTGCTACATACAGGTGCTACATGCTGGTGCTATATACAGGTGCTAGATGCATTTGCAACATACAGGCACTACATGCAGGTGCTCCATTTCGAGCACAGTAACTGCACCTATTAACTGAGATTCTCTGGTTGTATCTGAATGCATCGTTCTGCAAGGCTTTCTGAGTGCTATCCCTCTTTCCAAAAGTTTGTATCTGACTTGTAGACTTTATTTCAATTCCTCTCGCTGTAAAGCTAGGCGTCTTTTAACTTTTTTTGTGTGAAGTCTATTGCCTGGATAAGAAAGGTCAAAGGTGACTTTTAGATTTGCAAGATAAAATACCATCTGTCATTGGAAGAGTGCATATTTAAGTACCAGTTCAAGATTAGTTTGAGTATTATCTCTTCAACGTAAACAAGGTGATACAAACCGTGTCTAAAACAAACTAATTGTATACAAGATTAAATTAATTCATATAGGATATTTCGCATAGTGATTTGCTATCAAATAAATTTTATAACATATTTAATTGTAGATATTTTTAGTTTATCTCACATAATCTAATAACAAAAAGATTTAGAATTGTGTTCATATACTTCAACAAAGTTGTGTTTTTTTTTAATTCTTCCATTTCCAATGTTACAGATGTTTAAATTTTTGGCGGTGATTTTCTTTGCTTGTATGGCAAATGGCGTTTTCGGTAAGTAGTTGTACCGTTTTTTGTACATGTAAACCATGGACCTATACTAGTTCTATGTGTAGACCTTAATTGAACTAATCTTTCTGCGTTACTTACATCTATATCCATCGCAAGGTCTGAAAGGAGAACTTTATTATTTTTTTACTTGATATCCATTACAAAGATCATTAAAAGGGGGAAAAGTCGTGCTCATATTGGTTCGCTAGTTGAATTTGTTATTTTAAAAGTAGACCATGGAACCTATAAAGTGAACGTAAGTTATTGTACTGGCACGAACAAGTTTTCTATCTATCTGTTCTAGGGCCTCCTTCAGTCGCGAAGAAACTGTGGATCATCTCATGGACATGAGATGAATGCCTGGGCATTAGCTGTGGTCGGAACGCTGTCGCCCACACATCAGTTCCCCCCCTCTCCACGCAGCTGACCCCAAACTGTATCGGCACTGCCGTTCCTTTGAACAAGTTTAATACTTCAAACAAATCTCAATTTCTTAATTCGTTTTAGATATCAGACTACAGATAAATAGTTATTTTGTCAGTAAAACATAATATAGTCTTTAAAAGATTTATAAAACATGCATGAATATATTAAAACTTGAAAAGCTTAAGACGTCATTATATTCTCTTTTGAAGTAACATCTGCGATTTATAGGGATAAATAAGTTTCGCAGTCGCACAATATAGATATATATATATATTGCCACTTTACTGCAAATTTCTACATTCAATGTGATTATTTGTCGTAACAAGTTGCTTGGTTTGTACCTTGATCGTCATTGTTATAGTTAATACTTTAATTCTTGCGTGGACACTGAAGCAGCTATGCTGAGCTCTAGTTCTCGAATTCCACACAACGACTCCAATACAGTGATCAGTACCGAAGTCAATAGCCATAAGGATCTGGTAGAGCATCTGAATCTAAATGAACAAATTAGAATAAGCTGGTTACTGTATTGTCCAAACCCCTGTTTCCAAACACGAGAAAGACTTCGTAAACCAACCCTGAGGAAAAATCAAGAACCAGTGACCGTTAGGCGGTTTACAGTACACACCCTGGCAAAGCATGCAACGCCGCCGATCCTTAACTGAATCAAATTCCTTCGAACATCTGGAAACTGCTGTGTGGGCGACAATGTTCCTACATAGCTAATGCCCAGTCTTTCATCTTATTTTTATGAGATAACTATAGTTGTTCTACGACTGAAGGGGGAAATCACAGCCTACTCAATGATTCATTTTTCTATTCCATTTCATTTTCCGGTGAAGCACGAATGATTTACCAAATTATTCATATTCTTCATTACTCGTTTTGATTCATTAACCGAAGACTTCCACAAAAGCCATGAAAAATCTTTTCACTTTTCCCAATCATTACAACTGTTCTAACTTCACATTTGAAAGGTGCCTCGTGTCGACGTCGTGTCTGCTACCACACCAACTGGTCCCAGTACAGACCAGAGCCTGGAAAGTTCATGCCAGAGAATATTGACCCTCATCTGTGTACTCACATCATCTACTCCTTCGCCAAACTGAGCAGCAACCACCTGGCGGCCTTCGAGTGGAACGATGAGGACCAGGACTGGGCCAAGGGACTGTAAGTAGACCTCGCCACCTGGGTGTTTTTTTTAATCACGAGACATAGGCTTGTATAGTTAAGTTAGAGCACTAACATTATAAACTATTGAAAACAATGTAAACTATTCTACAGCTTTGCATATATGTAAGTGCTAAGTTTTCTGTTCACACGAGTTACTCGATATTAAGATGTAAAATTATCTGTGATATTTTTCTTGTGAAAATGTGTTTTACAAAAGGGTGCCCAGCGTCATGGGCCGGGTGTGGCCCGCAGGCAGTAGTTCGGGCATCACTCGTTTAATGTGTGAAATTTTTGGAAAACATAAATCAAAACTTTAACTACACTTTCAAAAAGAAAGTATTCCTATTGTTTGAATACATCTTAAATTAATATCTGTTATCTTTTTCTTTAACATGTACGTCATAGATGACACACACACACACACACACACACAAACACCCACACACCCACCAATCCACACACACACACAAACACAGACACACACACACACACACTCACACAGACAGACACACATACACACACCCACACACACACACAGACAGACACACACACACACACACACAGACAAACAATAGTAGACCAATACACTTTGATCTTCAAAACCAATAATATATTTAAGAAAAGACACTGCTTCTTGTTTCGTGTATCTAAACATGAACTTGTGGAATATAGATAGATACCTTAAAATGTATTCATTAATTGGTTATACGAAATTGACGAAATTATAAATCGCAAAACAAATATAATGTTCCAAATTAGTTAGCCATCGTTCAAAGTAAGTAAGCAATAACATTCAATATTATAAACGTCTAGGGTGAGATATGTATTTTACTGTAAAATATTTTCACAGATTGATTATTATTCACAATAATCTGCGTAATTGTTTCATTTAAATAGTTTTATAATGATACAAACATAGACATAAATAAATATAGACTGGAAGTAGGAAGTTATTTATATTTGGGGGGAGTCAATATGTTTTATGTACTATATCTATGTGAAAAAAAAATGGCGGCGATTGAGCTATAAATTTTAGGACTAACATTTCAGCCAATATATACCTTTGATCTTTAGTTTTGAAAAGTGCAAAACTGCCATATTCCCAATATTTTGTCTTTGTTTTATAATCATAGACATAGGCAAATATACATAGGTTTGTGATGTGGATCTACAGACTTATCTTTTCCCAAATATTTCCGATAATAATTTGTTCTTTATCGTCCAGTCTATATATATATATGTCTATGGATACAAATAATTAATATTCAATTCTAGTTTTATTCATTAAAACAGTTTTATAATTTTACATGTGGAACATGTTGATTTTCTTTGCTAGACATTCCAAAATGTAACACTAACAAATGTTGTCCATATTTCAAGGTATTCTAAATTCACTGACTTGAAGAAAGTCAACACGCAGCTGAAGACAATGATTGCTGTTGGTGGTTTCAACCTGGGCTCCGCTCCATTTTCCCAAATGGTGGCCACTGCTGCAACGCGCCAGGACTTCATTCAGACCAGTATCAAGTTCCTGAGAGACCATAACTTTGACGGCCTTGACCTTGATTGGGAGTACCCAGCACTGCGTGGCAGTCCCCCAGAAGACAAACACAAATTCACCCAGCTAGTCCAGGTAAACAGCTTCAAGTGAAATAGGTTTTTAGGAGACACTTGAATAGTGTAATACATCTAAGACAAGCACTCAACGAAGGGAATGAGTTATCTCACAAGCTTAATTAATAACAATAAATAAGGGAAATAGAGACCAGTGTCACACTGGACACATCGATCTGTCTCTTACTTCTGTTTGGGACAAATGTAACACACCATGGACAGGAGTGTCTCTTCTTGGTCACTTAACAATCTGTCCATAACCCGCGTTGAACAGTGCACTAGTGCGCACCACAAGCGTCGGCGCATGTATAACGTTATTTGCAATATTTATATGCTATTTGCATTTTTACACTTTAAAAGAACTTCGATTATTTAAAAGAAACAGTTTGTTTTTTTTTTTTTTACTTTTCAAATGTTATGGACAAGGGCTTGGCTTCTCAGCGCATCTATTATAGATCATACGACATTCGTCTTTCCTTTGAAAGAAAGTTTTCTATTAAAATCATCTATCTATATGAAATCAGAAGCGCAATTTCGATACACTACATACTTTTGGGCCCCCCAACCCAAACCATTCTAAAAAAAAAAAAGTAAAGCCTTTAAATCTGTGTTGTATGGGTTGATTTGTGCTTGAAGACAGTAAATCCTTTTTCAATGATCGAAATTCCAAAGAGCTTTCTGGATTTTATTCACCGGGCAGTGCCGTTCTTAGGCCACTGCAGCCTATGCGACCGCAGTGGGCCCCGCAATTTGCATAGGCCCCGCGCTAATTCTAGGTGTATATTATTAAATTAAACTATTATGACATGTTACAGGGTTTTCCGCGGCCTCCTGATTTTCCACGGGCTCGTGGAAATATCCGGGAATCATAAAAATGTCCTGAAAAATAGACAAAATTGTCATATTGGGGTGTCAACAATTCACGAAGATGGATTGAATAATTTGGCAATACTGCTATTGCAATTGAGCTCGATCTATGTCGGAAACAGAATTTTTATGATATACTGTATGGCTTCGCTACACGAAAGGCTCGTAAAGTTAATTTGATCGTGTTTTTGTACATAGTAAAGAATGAATAAAATACAAAGACAAATTAATTTTCTAATACAAAATCTTAATGTTCACTAATTATCCTTATCCCTATTCAGTCTGGGTCCCGCGCAATCCGTTTCGCATAGGGCCCCGCAATTGTTAGGATCGGCCCTGTCACCGGGTATTTAGTCTTTCGGTCAAAACACACAATTTGCCAGTGCGTGGTTGTTGCTGAATGCATGACACGAAATTAAAAAACACAAATTAGAATGTAACAGTTAAATGAAGACAATGAGATATCGTTAAATAATCACAGCTTCACAAGACACAGGAATATAAAACAACAGGATACAAAATTTAAAAGACAAAAATACTGACAAACTGGTTGGAGATTGAGACACAAACTAGCATTTAAGTTTAGGTTATAACTTCCTAATTGTTCTTGATATGCAATAACAACAACAACAAAGAAATAAAAACAAAATATTTAGTACAATTACAAACTTATAAACTAAAAGTATAAAACATTGAACTAAATTATGAGATGTGACTAAACATGATGCAATGATGTTCATTATATAAAATACTCCAGTGAACTTATAAAACTTTTTTTTAAATTCCTTTTAAATTTTATTATTCTTTTTAATTACATTTACAATATATAGATATACGCCCTTCTATACACCTATTGGTTAAGTTAGTCTTAACATGTACATTTTAAATGAAGCAAATAGCTCTCTATTTTGTAATGGGACTAAATCTATTTCAATTGAATCATTTTCTCTTTAGGAACTTGCCGCAGCCTTCCAACAAGAGAGTCAGTCCAGTGGTAAACCTCGTCTGCTTTTGTCTGCAGCTGTGGCGGCTGGTAAACCTAACATCGACGCTGCCTATGAAATCCCTGAAGTTAGCAGGTACAGACAGTGTTGTATAGGTACAGAAAGTGTTGTATAGGTACAGAAAGTGTTGTATAGGTACAGAAAGTGTTGTATAGGTACAGAGAGTGTTGTATACATAACAGCCGCAATATAACCAATTATACTTATGACATTTACATGTCCGAATTCATGCGCGAGCCAATTATCACTTTAAGAAAACTTTGCGCAGGCTGAAGGCAATGAAATAATACAATTGTAAAATTAAGACCAAATAAGAGAAATATTCCCTAGTGCCATTAGAGAATGGAATTGGTTACCTGAATCAGCCAAAAATAAAACCGACTTAGCTTAATTTTTTTAAGTCACTGATTAACATGCAAACTGCAGGACAGCAATAAAAGTGAATTCTGCACTGGTGGATACACATCTGAGACCAAAAGAAAATTGCCACATGAAATGTGTAAAAAGTAAAAAACCTTGTGATCTTTAGGGCAGATGATGTAAAGGTCATCTGTTTCTTTGGCCACGGTTAATGATGATGTCATGAGGCCAGAACTAAGACCAACCGCCTTACGTTTCCCAATTAATGTCAGGTACCCATTAGAGCTGGGTGGACTCAGAGGCGCCATGAAGATCCCGAAGCTAAAAAATCCCAGTCGTCCCCAGCATTTGAAGCCGGGACTTTCGGTTTGGAAGCCGAGCACCTTACAACTCAGTCACCTCGCCTCCCATGTAATTACCTCCCCTTTTGAAGTCATCTGTAAGTTAAGAAAATATTCAGAACCGTGATGTAATTGACAAATAACGCCAACTAAAATGTAGTTAAGTAACATGAAATTAAAGGTTCTAAATGATAAATCGCTGTCTGTGATGTCTAACCAGACAATTTCTCTTTTGGACAGTCATTTGGACTTCATCAACCTCATGTCATACGACTTCCATGGAAGCTGGGATCCTTACACCGGACATAACAGTCCACTGTATGGTCATGCAGGTGAAACTGGAGAAAATGTCAATTATAATATTGTGAGTATGAAGGCTGTATATGACATCTAAAATGTAAATGTTTTATGCAACGGAAAATGTGCAAATTAATATTAAATGTATATTAAATGTACCAGTATCTAAACATTGACTAGAATTCTAGCTGATGAATTGGTGTTCTAGGAAAAATCTGCATAAACGTATACATAATTTAAGACTTTGTCTGAAAAGGGGATGGATTATTTGGGTTTAAAGTTTAATTTTTATTACATTATAAAATTGTATATTTTTTCCCCTTTGCAGTCACTGTTCTTGTTCGCCACACCAGCAGGCTACTAATTAAAGTTTCAAGTTTCTGCTATTATTTATTAGATTTTAATTTTTCTATAAAACTCAGGACTTTGCTGCCAAGTACTGGGCTTCCAAAGGAGCTCCTAAAGACAAAATCAACATTGGTTTGGCCACCTATGGAAGAACCTTCACCCTGAGTGATCCAAATAAACACGAACCTGGAGATGCTGCCCCTAGCCCTGGTCCAGCTGGACAGTTCACCAGAGAGGCTGGCTTTATGGCTTACTATGAGGTTCATTTTTTACTTGTAATGTTTCTGTAAACAATTTTAGAATGTTACGAAATATTTCAACATGTAATCCTCAGTACACCTTAATGATCTTCGGTCATTTGTATTATCTTGTATTATATATTTTCGTATCAGCAATCGCATCTCAAATTAGGGGCATTATATTCTTCCATATCCCATTGGCTTATGTAGTGCATTGCTGCTGAGTTAATGAGGCGTGGTAGAGCGTTTAGCTTCCAAAGTTTGAGTCCCGGTGAAGATTGAAGTTTAACTTCGGGGATTTATAAGACTAGAATGATTGCTCCCAACTCTAATGGAACATGACATTAGTTATGGAAAGTAAAGGCAGTTGGATGTTGTGCTGACAACCTGATTATCGGTTTACGTCTTTAAGATGAGATATAGGCTCCATCATCTGAATAATGCTCGAAAAGTCTTCTCATTCAAATCAATTCTTGTTTCTTTTACTAGCAGAACTTACGCTCATCTCATCTGTCCCTTGACTTTCGTGGTAACGGTGTTGTGACAATTCGTGTTACCAAATCCCTCCACTTTTCCAGGTCAGCAGCTGTTCTAAGTAGGACATCAAGAGAGAGACCGGTCCATTCTTTTACATAGTCCAGCCAGCGTTTCTTTGAACGACCCTGTCTTAATAGAACATAATAAATATTTTCTTTACTACTTTTTAAATTGTTGAATAGTGATTTAATTAGTGACAACTTGGCTAACAATAATGACATTTATTGCAACACCGTCATGCTGATAGCAGCAATAGAATTGTTTCTTATTTTTATTAACTGTGTATTATTTGTATTCTAGATCTGCGAGCTGATCAAGAGCGGAGCCTCAGTTCATCAAATCAACGATCAACAAGTTCCCTATCTAGTCAAAGGAAATGTCTGGGTTGGTTACGACAACCCCCAGAGTTTGAGGAACAAGGTACAGCTGTGAGATGAAAAATGAAATGTAGTTTTTACTGTTCAAAGATTATGTTATATCATAGGGCAGTAGAATTTAGGTCGTCACTTTAATCACAGGATGCAAAGTCGCGGAAGCGGTATAAGTTCTGCTGTTCAAACAACACTGAATTGAAGAATAATTGTGAATATCGCGAAGTTTCTTTTCATATAGAATAGAACAACAACACATTGCTTGGCAGTGTCGTAGCTAGGTTGGGGGAGGTGGGAGGAGAATTTGAAAATCCCCAGGGCCCCCCCACTTAAAGGGGGGGGGGGCAAAAGAGTGTTCGAAATTATTTTTTACATTAAATATTACGCAAACTGCTAGGGCCCCCCCCCCTGAAGAGGTCAAGCCCCCAGGGCCCTCAAATAATGTCTAATTCCTAGCTACGCCACTGTTTGTTGGGTCATCTCTTACCATCCTAAGAAATCATTTACATATCAAGATGTGTTTTTTAACTAAACAGGTGAAATACATCAAAGACAATGGCTTCGGTGGTAGCATGATCTGGGCGCTTGATTTAGATGATTTCCACGGCACTTCTTGCGGCCAGGGAGCTTACCCCCTGGTCCACGCCATAAGTGATGAATGTGGATCAGCACCCTCAGGACCTAGGTACCCTATAGCGATTATCATGTCCAGTACCACACTAACAACTACATCCAGTACCAGACAAACCTCTAGATACTCTGTAGCTAACTCCACATCCAGTACCAGACAAACATCTAGATACTCTTATAGCAAAGTCCACGTCCAGTACCAGACAAACATCTAGACACTCTATAGCAAAGTCCACGTCAGCTACCACAGACACAACTACACCCTTCTATTAGTATAAGAATATATTTGTTGTGAAAATTATATGCTGTATCTGTTGTCGTTCTTATGTTTACATGTGCTTGTAACTCGTCCGTGAGAATGTGTTCACGAAATGTGTGTTGTGTAGTCATTCAGTGTATTAAAGCCAGACTTTACAGACATGTTTTTCGACTCTGTTATCATTATGTTCATAACAATAGTATTAATATTATTGTTCGCTATAGTCTAAAACAAACGTGGCTAATCACATAGACATCATTATAGATATTATATCGATCCACGCTTTTCGCTTAATTGTATTCCACTTGAAACATTTTGAAACAAATTCAAAATGTGTTCTCCTTAGAATCATAGCATATATTTACTTATAAAGTAGGATATTTTATCGTGAGCAGTATGTTTCCATAATTACATAATCCAGCCATCTTCTATATTTGATACCTTCATCTGGCAGTTGTTTTAGGGCTAATCTTTGTCAGTAGTCGATTAAATAAGGATATATTTCAATATGTTTGATAAGAGTTTGTATTTGTCTTTTTTAAAGTGTGACATTAGCTCCAGTTGTCACATCTAGACCAGTGGACACACACACCCAGGCCCCAGCTCACACACAAGGACCAGTTGTCACACATACTGATCAGCCAATACAAAGTGGAGGAAGTAAGTATCCATCTGATGTGCCCCAGGTTTGAATGCTGATTATAGTTAATAAAAATAGATTTTAAATAAGTAAAGTTTTCTTATAGACCTTCATACCTATATGACTGGTGATAGAAAGGTCATCTGTTTCTCTGGCCCACAGTTAACGAGAGTGTCATGTGACCAGCACAACGACCAAAGCATTTCTTTTCCCCAAATAATGTCAGGCACCCATTAGAGCTGGATGGAATCAGAGGCGCCCTAAAGATCCTGAAATTCAAAATCTTAGCCTTCAGGATTTGAACCCGTGATCCCTTGGTTCAGAGTCCAAGTGTTTTACAACTCAGCCAATGCGCCTCCTGAAATAAAGATTACAGTTAATAAATTAGATTTTAAAATTAAGCTAGCCTTTAGATGAATTTTTTTTAAGTAAAAATTATTGTTTCTAGATTACATCATCAGTTGCGTAGCCATAAGTTCTTTTTCTCTTGGAGAATAAGCGTCACACTGTTCTTAACCTAAACACAAGGTTTTGCTTTTACCATAGTTAAATCCAGAATGTTTTCCTGTAAACAATATTTTGCCCTGATAACTGAGCTGAAATCCATAGTGAAGATACCTCAGGAAGATACATTGCATCCTCAACTGAGATTGAAAACATGAAAATGTGTGACTGGAATGACAAGTTAATTAAGCGTCACGATGACTTTCTAACCAATAAAAAATGCAGAATCTCAGGGATAGATTCTTATCACAATAGAATCAGTATTGCAAAGAGATTCTTGATAGGTATTAAACCAGACAAAGAAATAGAAGCAGACAATGCAAACGAAGTCAGGATCTCAAAGAGCAGACAAGCCATGCACAGTATGAGACTATTGAGATGCTAGAAAAAAAAAAGATTGAAGACAAGAATTCAAAAGTCTATATGAGTGATCAAGAAATAAAGATTTGGGAAAGGGTTTACAAGTCTCCCTTTCAATTCAGTAACAAGTTTTAAATAATTAAACTTGACTATGTTTGGAGTGCAGTGGACTGTAACAGTAATGTACTATGTTTTGCATGTTTCGGGTGTTCCTTTAGAGTCACCGATAATTCACTTACTGGTCCGAACCCCCGCAGGACTACGGCTGATATCAGCGGGCAGGGTATGAACCCGGGACCATCGAGAAGACCGAACGACAGTCCAGAGCGCATACTGCACGACCAGGCAGACTTAAGTCAATCAACATCAGCACCCGGTTAGGCTGTGAGATACTATAAAAATCATACTTGTTTTGAACATTACGTTACTATTTCCTAATTCCAATGTACTCTCTTCTCTTACTCGTAGATTTGGCCACCATCTGCAAGGACCAGAACTTGAGTGACGGCATACACGAAGCACCTGGGAACTGCCAAGAGTTCATTGAGTGTGCTGGTGGGCAGACTTTCATCATGCAGTGTGGGTCTGGAACTGTCTTCAACAAGGTCACCAAGAATTGCGACTTCCCTGCTAGAGTCGCCGGTTGTTGATAATAATTATAATTTCGTCGAATAAAAATGTATACAACTTATCTTCATTTGAATGAAAGTTGTTTGTTTCTGTGAAGATGTGCCTTGAGTTCAAGAAAGAAAGATGGTAAGAAGTCCTGAGATATCTTCACTTTGGTTTTCAGCTCAGAGTACAGAAACTTGGTGGCTGAGTGGTAACGCGCTTGGCTTCCAAACCTAGAGGTCTCTGGTTCGAATCTCGGTGAAGCATGGGATGTTTAGTATTTTAAGGACTGCTCTTTAGTCTACCTAGTTCTAATGAGTACCTGAAGTTGATCGATAACCGTTGACTAAAGAAACAGTTGACCTTTGCATGACTAGATTGACACATGAAATGCGTAGGACGTAGTTATCTTCTTTTTTTGAAGTATCTTCTGTAATATTTAAGATCTGCCACATTGATAGCAAGGTCTGAAAAGGGTAGGTACCTTATTAGCCTACTTTACTATCAGAGTACAAGAATCGTAGAGACAAAAATCTGGATATAGTCTAACCAAGGAGGGAGTGGCCTATAGAACTAAAAAAAAATAAAGCTGTTTTCTTAGGCAGAGACAAAAATGTTTGGGTTTAAAGAGTCTGGGGATGGTCGAATCTCTCTATGGTAACTTAAATAGAGGTCATGATGAAACTATTGCTGAAACAATGAAGTAGGCCTAGTCTGATCTAGCAAAATCAAAATCTTAAATGAAAGTAGGTCTATCATGCTTACATCTCATACAACCTACTCAACAAAACAAAGAATCTATTACAAACACAAAATAGAGCCGTGAAATGTATAACATGAATATTCACATTTGACAAGAGTAACACCATTAGCCTAATGGTCACGAGATTTAGAGACGCTTCAGGACAGAAGACTAAAAAAGTAAAACAGCAATAATACAAAAAAACACAGAACCAAAACTTATAAAGTAACACACAACCTGATAAAATACTCAGAAAGACACTTCTTCTTCTTGAAACTCTCAGGTAGAGCTGCGCCTTCGGCTCTTGGAACTCTAGGCCAGCAAAAGTGAACAAGAGCTCCCTCTCAACGGCCTGAATGAAAACAGTGTACACTCTTAAAATTCTGTCTTGCGGGTGGGTCACGGCAAGAGGCCACGTACACTAAGACCCCCGCCATTTTCGTTTTCTATACCAGGCTAACTGTGCGGGACACGCCATTTATGTAACAGCCCCTTGAGGAACAGCGCCTAGATTGTGACAAGGTTGTGGGAGCTTTTTTACAACTCCGCGCAGTGCAATGAGGATGCTCTCGCACCCCCTTTTGCTACCCTTTAGCCTAATAGTTTCCTCCAACGATCGTTTCCACCCGGGCGCCACTATGAAGCAGGGGCTCAGAAAGACACAAAGATAAAGGCACGTTTCCTATTCCATATGCTAGGACTAATTCGTAAAGGTGTTCCATCTTCGGCCCTACTTCCATTATTTCATGAAACGAGTTACCTGAAGCAGCCAGGAAAACAAACAACTTAGCAGAGTTTAAGTCTTCAATCGATATAGGCTACACGCTCAGGGCGTAATTATCTTCTCTTTTGAAGCATGTGTGTTATTTATAAGATAAGATGATTGTAAGAAGATAATTTTTTTATCATTATTAATTTTTTTATACGTTAATTGTTTATACAAATTATTGATAGCTAAATCTGACTCTTAGATCTAGGACTTTTACAAAAGAATGATAAATTCCATCTCCATTACTTTTTCTCGATATCGTACGAAACACCCCCCCCCCCTTCCTTTTTTTTTCCAATCCTTTACCTTTTACCTCGAGTAAGATGATTGCTATTATGAAGTTATTAAATACATTAATTTACAACGTGGCGAAAAGGTTTGACTACGTTGAGTTTGTCGTCTCTTCGACCAACGCGAGATCGCAGTTGCTATGAGAAACGATTATAGCTTTGAGTCAATCCAAAATAAATTAGATCTATATACTGGAGTTAAGGTAGGACTAGATCTTAATCCGATTATTAAAATCTTTAGTCTCTATTGTATTATTATATCAAGATCTAAATGCAAACAAAGAAACTTTCTTATATGATATATATAGTTCAAGACTGAGTCGGCTAGATAAACTAGATTAGTCAGTCACTCAATCAGAGTCAATCCACTGACTACAGAGTCTGTGGCAGAGATCGTGATGTGATTATTTATTATTAATAGATGTAGATCTAGATCCTAGATCTAATCTTTCTTTTTAATTTTTTCTTTTATTTGTTTAAAAAGATATTTCAAAGTAATCCAGCTCTGTTTGCTTGCTAAATTATAAACATAATAAACTTATTTGTTAGTCTAGTACTTCACAATAATGTACCTTAGTTGTATCCTTGTTTTCATTTCTCATTTAGTTTTGACTTTTTTTTTTCTAATTTAGTAGCTTGGATTTATTATATAATACACATTTATCTTATGTACATTGAAGACTTTATAATTAAAGTATCGTTAAATAACACAGTACAATAATTGATCTTTCAAAATATACTTACTTTTATGCCTCAGTTTGTGAAACGTTTATCAAATTTATGACAAAGATTACAAAGATTGTTCATGACCATTGTGTATCTTTGTGACTCTAAACTGAGTGTTTATAAAATTAAGCTTGTTGAGAAAAAACGCTAATAAATTTAGGGGGGGGGAAATGAAAACATGGTGACTGAGTGTTAGATCCCTTATTGGCTGGCACTCAGAAATTTTATTTCCTAGAGCTTGCTAAGAATTTAATTCATATATTTTATACCAGTATTGAAGCTATTATAATTTTTGTCATGGACATTTTTTCAGAAATTAAGATTATTATATCCTAGCCTTAACCTTTTACAGGATGGCAGTGGACTAGGTTCAAACTCTGTATCATTTTGATGACAGTCCTAAGAGCATATTACGCTGGGTTCATCCAGCTTTAATTACATATGACTGTCAGCTGTGTAGATGAACTGGCCATTTGGCATGGTCTCAGAACCAAATTAACTTTATGCCATCTGTCTTTTAGAAATTAGGGCCTCGAAAGGATTTTTTTTTTCTAGACAGATTTGCTCATATTTTAAAGTAGATGATGAAAACATTTTAATACAGCTATTGACACACTTTTTTTTTTCCTTGTCATTTTATATTGAAAGTACAAACCTAATGGATCAAATACATTCTGTTAACAGATCTGGATTCAGAAACGTGTAAAAGACTTGAATTTCAAACACCAAAATGGAGATAGTTTATGTGTATACCAAGAAAAGGTCAGAGTTTGGCAGGCAGTGCAATTTCTCTGACAGAGCTGCTGAACTTCACGTGGATATTCCTCCAGATGACAATGTGTTGGAAGACTTTATTGAGCGTAATCCAGTGGATATCGGTATACAATGTGTTCAAGAAATGTCTGAGCATGATGTAATTACCATAGTTTCTTTGTTGCTTTTATTTTTGCACTGCATTTTGTAGTGTCTCAGGTCAGAAAAAGTATATGTTAAAAAGGTTATTAGTGATTTTTTTTCTCACTAAAGCTATGGCACAGACCAAAGGTTTGGAACTTACTACTCATTGATCTCAGACAGACAACATGCTACATTACATTGAAGAACTCTAAGATCTATCTGTTTAAAACAGTTTTTTAGATTAGTTTGTCATTTTAGCTCTTGTGTTTATGTTTGAATGTTATCACAGCGCCTTGAGCCTACATTGTGTTTGTTAACAGCTGTCTATAAATTAAATTATATATGTAAGCTCTAAAAAATATTTGTAATGTTTCATACATTTCTGTATTTAGGCAAACACAGAAAGATTTGAAACAAATGTGCGAGGTATCAACCATACTGAAGGAGGTTGGCCTAAAGATGTGAATCCTAATGAGCTAGAACAAGTCACACGTTACAGAAAAAAAGTCGAAAAGGATGAGGTTTACATTAGTGCTGTACTTCAGCTGGGCAATGTAAGAAAACTAAAAGAACTTGATCAGTTAGTTAGAAGTTTAAAATAGTTTTTAAAAGCAATTTTTTGATAGTACATTTCTCCTCTTTTATCTTCTATCTAGTCCATGGAGCACTGCATCAAACAGAACAATGCAGTTGACATCTATGAAGAATACTTTGAAAATGTTGATGCAGAAATTATAGATGAAGCAGCTACTGCCAAAACTATCAATGTTTTTAGGTATTTGTAAAACTAAATATATCTTTCAGTCCTTATGATTTGGTTACATATGAATCAAAAAGTTAGTCTATTTCATTTTAAAATATTCATTTATATCTTAATAGAGATCCAAATGATATAAAACGAACAGCCACGCATATTTCATGGTATCCAGATGGACCCCGCAAGCTTGCAGTGGCTTATTGTAACCTAGTATTCCAAAGCACATCTCCAGAGACAAGTATGGAGTCATATATCTGGGATGTGGGTAAGTTACAAATAACTTTGTTGTTACATGTATTCACATAATAGAGATTAT
This sequence comes from Biomphalaria glabrata, assembly GCF_947242115.1. Taxonomy (NCBI): domain Eukaryota; kingdom Metazoa; phylum Mollusca; class Gastropoda; family Planorbidae; genus Biomphalaria; species Biomphalaria glabrata. The sequence goes on along the minus strand of NC_074712.1, from coordinate 54,849,556 downwards.
CTCTTTGTAATACTTTAATTTAAAATATTATAACATGAAGCATATCTGTACGTATTTTAATAAATGTTTTTACAGAAAATCCCAACAAGCCAGAAATGACAATTAAGCCAGTATCTCCTCTGACATGCTTGGAGTACAATCCTAAAGATGCTCATATATTACTAGGGGGATGTTACAATGGTCAAATAGGTACATTATGTTAAACATCAACCTATAGAAAGATACAAAATCTTACAACAGAGTTGAGTACACATATAATGATTAGTTAACACACAAAAAATTTAAATAAGAGAAGAAGTTTTTTCTTCATAATCATTACAATAAAACGCAAGACATAAATTCTTTAGGACTTTATTTCACAGTAAGGCCTTTTTTTTTTTGTTGTAAGCAATATGTTTCAATGAATCTATTGATTGTTATAGCTTACTGGGACACAAGGAAAGGTTCTCAGCCTGTGGAACTGACACCCATTGAACAATCACACAGAGACCCTGCCTACAAAACAATATGGATTCAGTCTAAAACAGGCACAGAATGTTTCTCCACATCCACAGATGGTCAAGTACTTTGGTGGGACATTAGGAAAATGGGAGAGCCTACAGATAAAATGTATTTAGACAAAAAGCAAGAATTTCACAATGCACAGGGTGCTTACTGTTTAGAATATGAACCAACAATGGTAAGATTTGAATTATCTCATTTTGGTTTTTCTTTTTCCTCTAAAAAATTAGTGGGTTTTTTTGTGCAATGTATTTGTGGTGTTCTTGTTAAGAGCTGGTGTAGGAGTGACAATTTTATTAAAGTAGTGTATACAATAAAATTAAATATATTGACTCATTCTATCAGTAATGAAACAAAAAAATGTTGAATTCTGTTTTGAAAAAGACAATGACTTTTTAACAATAGGGCAAAATGCGAATGGCTGCCTGGTCGTGTGGTTTGTGCGCGGAAATGTCATTCAGATCTATCTATGGTCCCAGGTTCAAATCCTGCCCACTCCCATCCCCCGTCATCCAGTGAGAGGTTTGGACTAGGAAGTAACTTATTTTCAACTCTGAAAGAACATCCCAAACATGTAAAACAACAAAACAAACAAACAAAGGATTAAATTTAAATTTAATGACAGATGGCAGATACATGTTTATTCATGTATAAGGTCAGGAATGTCATCTGTTGAGACTTTTGAGACAAATAGTTTATAATCAGGACACCACCTTACACTGTATTGTTGTTACAATATTAATTATTTGTTGATAAACACACCTTTTTTTTTTCTCCTGAATTCAGTTGCATCCTCACCTCTGACATACTTCACACTTTCACCTGTAAATATATATGTTACAAATACTTTGTATGAATAATATGTTTCTTATGTTAAATAATTAATGTGTCAAGTTTTTTCCTTCTGCAGCCCACAAAGTTTATGGCAGGAACAGAACAAGGCAATATTATATCATGTAACAGAAAAGCTAAAACTCCCTTAGATAAAATAGCAGCAGTTTTCACAGGTCATATAGGTCCAGTGTATGCATTACAAAGAAATCCTCAATTTACCAAAAACTTCCTCAGTGTTGGAGACTGGTGTGCAAGGGTAAAACTTTTTTTTTTAAAGACTGCTTTTTATTAAGGAAAGAAGCCAAAGTCAATAACCAAAGTCTTCAAAAAATTCTTCATCAAAATACTATTTTACAACTTGATACTTACAATTAACTCAATCAAAAATCTGTGATCCGTTTAGAAAAAGTGAGGAAAAGTAAAAAAGAAATAAAATTTAGTTTTGAGAAAAAATGGTAATACTGACCAAAACAATTCAAATATCAATCTATTCATAAATAGAAATTTACTTTTAAACAACTTATTCTGTACAAAAATCAAGCTTTATTCAGATCAAGTCAAATTTTTTTTCCCTACAAATACCCTAATTTTATTTTCAACATTTTCCCTCTCCTTAAAGATTACAATTCTTTGATATCTATATAGGAATTTTAATTCATATCTTTATTGCCTAGCCTATACATTTCAATTATTATAAATAGTTTACATTATTGTTTAAAGTATAAACAGAAACATTTACATTTGTTTATTTTCAAATTAAATCTAGATTTGGTCAGAAGATATTAGAGAATCATCTATTATGTGGACCAAGTAAGAAGATTTTGTTTTATTGTCTCGAGAAGTTTAAAATAAAACTTGAACATTTCCTAAATAGAATGTTTAAATCTCAAATTACAATCATATCATTTGTTTATTTTTTCAGGCAGTATTCATCATACCTCACAGATGGCTGTTGGAGTCCAATCAGGCCAGCAGTGTTCTTCATAACTAAAATGGATGGTACACTGGATGTTTGGGATATCATTTTTAAACAGAACAATCCTACTCTCACACTTCAGGTACCAATACTATCTAGGTGTTTCAACATACAAAATTACTGAAATAAAAGTTTAAAAATGTGATGAACAATAATTTATGCTTCTTACTACAAAGTTCCAGTTTAATTGGTAATCTACTATAAGAAAATATTTCACTCATAAGTAATCAAGAAGTCAACATATAATTTCTCACTTTGCTAGTCCAATCATTATATAGCTAGTACAAAAAAAGTACCCCTTACAGATCTTGCAATATATAGTGCAAATAATGTAAGGATCATCTATTTCAATGGCAGACAATTAAGAAGGCTGCCATGTGTCTAGAACAATGACTAACCGCATTTACTTTCCCCAACTAAGGTATCCATTTGAATTGGGTGGACTAATCATATCAATATATAGTTACTTTCAGAATAATTTATCTATTAGATTTCTATGCTACAAAATCTCATACAATTATAAATACTTCTCATGCTCTTTAACCTATAAGCTGTCTACTTTAGTTAGTAAAATAATAGACAAAAAAATGTTGATGATTGGTTGATATATCCTCTAGGTATGTGACTGCCCATTATACAGTTTGAGAGTACAAGAGTCCGGGAAATTGATAGCAACAGGTTCACAAGATGGCACCACAACGTTATTAGAACTTTCAGAAGGACTGTACACTATGGGACGCAATGAGAAAAATTTGGTCACAAATGTAAATAGAATTTTTATTTCAATTTTACAGGGCAGATCGCCTCTGTTTCATTTGGTTTAAATATGTAAAAATTTGCTCTAAATCATTCAAGCTCCATTTAAGGTATTTAAAAAACTACTATTAATTATTATATTTTTTGTTCTTTTTATGAAGATGTTTGAAAGAGAAACAAGACGAGAAAAGATTTTGGATACAAGACATAAAGAAATCAGACTTAAGGAAAGAACAAAGGAAGGAAAGGTATTGTGCTATGATATAAACCAATCTTTTCTAAAGAGTATAAACTCAGTGTTTTCGGTTAACAGCTGGAGACATCTAGTTTACTTAAACTTATATATTGCTTTTGTTAAATAGATTGAATTTAGGGAATCAAAATAATCAAAATAATGTTTATAGAAAGATTTCCAATGAATAAATAACAGGATGAGAAAAAAGATGATAAGAAACATGAAACTCATGAAACTCACAAGGTTGTTTAAAAAGTTCTAAATTTTTATATTTGAAAAATTTGTTCGTTACTAAGATTTTTTAATTTTCATTATGTTTTGGTTTGTTATTTTCTTGAAATAACTTCTTGTTTAAAAGAAAAAAAAGAATTGAATTTTTTTTTCTATTGGCTAAAACCTTACTTAAGTAGATCTACTTTTCTGATATAGTAAAATAATAATGATAGCATTTAAATTATCCTCTCTTTAGAAGAATGTGTATAAATTGTAAGTTAAAATACTTTTACGTATATTTTTCTGAAATGTACACAAGAGTTCAATATCTGTTGAAGAATATAAAGATAGCTTGCCACATCAGACCCTAGACTGGAAATAATTAGTAAACTCTAATTAACCTGCTCTTTAGTATTTATACAAAAGTTTTCTGAAAGCGATTAGTTATTATATGTGGTATAAACATTCCACTCTGTTACATTAAAGATTTTGTTCATAACATTTTTTTTTAAATTTTAGACTGAAGGTGAAGAGGGAGGAGAGAAACCAAAAGAGGAAGTGGTGGAGGATGAAGAAAACTTGTACACAAAAGCAGAGAAAGAATTCTTTGATATTATATCAAGTGAAAAGAAAAAACAGCCAACACCAAACAATGATTTCAGCGAGGTAGAGAAGAAGGTAACGAAATAATGATTTCTTCCTATACTTCTTGTTTTCTTTTCAAATATGCTGTACTCATTGTTTACTGAAGCATGGACCATCAGTTATTTAACTTTAATGCAGTTTGTTTCTAATGATGTTAAGCCAAACTGAAAAGATATAAATGATTCCCATCAATTAAAATGAAAAACCTTTTTTTTTTCACATTTAAAGGATTTCTGTGCCTAATTTAGAAGATATTTTTTTTTACAAAGGAATCAGGCCTAAGTTTAATTTTATAAAATGACTCTGAGAGCTTTAACTTTCTGAGAATCACAATAAAATTTAAGGACTTTGATTTTGTGAGTGTGCGTTTGTTTGTGTGTGTGTTCAAAGGATTTGGTTTCGTTTTGTGTGTGTAATGTGGCAGCTGAAGAATTGGTGGGCTGTTATGTGGTGGTTGAAGAATGTGGTTTAGTTGTTTTATGTGATGTGGTGGTAGAAGAATGTGGTTTAGTTGTTTTATGTGATGTGGTGGTTGAAGAATGTGGTTTAGTTGTTTTATGTGATGTGGTGGTTGAAGAATGTGGTTTAGTTGTTTTATGTGATGTGGTGGTTGAAGAATGTGGTTTAGTTGTTTTATGTGATGTGGTGGTTGAAGAATGTGGTTTAGTTGTTTTATGTGATGTCGTGGTTGAAGAATGTGGTTTAGTTGTTTTATGTGATGTGGTGGTTGAAAAATGTGGTTTAGTTGTCTTATGTGATGTAGTGGCTGAAGGAGTTGGCTTAGAATCCAGGTGAAGAATAGGATTTATTGATGTTTCTTATTCCACCTAACCCAAACTGGGAACTTGACAGTTTTGAGAGTGGCTATTATTGGTTTGGTTCCTAAGTGACCAGTTAAACATCAAAGCTATTTCAAGCTTTTTGAATGGTAATTTAAAGTTGTCTTCTTGTTTGAGATAAACAATGTTTTTAGTTGATTTTTATATAGGCCTATTTAATAATTGTATTAAGTTTAAATATTAAAATAATTTGTAGCTACAATGTTTAGAATGTTATAAATGAAATTGTTACATAAGAATGGCATATGTAGCATTTTTAAAATATTTAAGAATGTTAATAATATATTTGGAGACTTGTTTGTAAAATGTTTTACATGTTTCGGATGTTCCTTCAGAGTTGAAGATAGTTTACTTCCTAGTCCCAACCTCCCGCAGGACGACGGGGAATAGGAGAGTGCAGGATTTGAACCCTGGACCATCAATAAATCTGAACGACAGTCCAGCACGCAAACTGCACGACCAGGCAGCCATCCAACCACATTGAGTGGCTGAGTGGTAAAGCGCTTAGCTTCTGAACCCCGGCTTCGAATCCTGGTGAAGAATCGGATTTTAATGTCAGATCTTTAGGCACCTCTGAGCCCACCAAGCTCAAATAGGTACCTGACAATAGTTTGGGAAAAGTAAATTTGGTTGGTTGTTGTGCTAGCCACATAACACTCTCATCAACCATGGGCCACAGAAACAAATGACCTTTACAGCATTTTCCCTATAGATCGCAAGGTCTGAAAGGAGAACTTTACTTTTAATATTTTAATATAAAAAAAACTGATTTCAGTAGAGTTTGATACAGATTAATAGTGAATGTTTCATAAACTGGGTGTCCCTAGGATTGGTTAGATGAACAACTCAAAATTACTCTTGATATCCCTGAGAGTGTGGATGATTCACTGGCAGATGCCACTGAAGTACAACACTCATCTATTGTGGAAGATGACGAGAACAGCAAAGTAGAGACTGTTCCTGTAGAGGATGAAACCCCTGATGAACATGACTAGCAAGGCAGTTAAAAATAATTCATATTTTTTGCATCTTTGGTTTCAAAAGTTATTTGTTTGGAGCCTTTGAATTGATGAAGTCATTATTTCATGTTTTCTTTACTTTGTTTAGTTTTAATTGCATTTTTTTCCCATTTCTTTTTGAGATTTATTTTTGGTCTCATTTAGCATTGTTTGATTAGAAAATAACAAAAATAAAATTTATATTGATAGCAGTAATGAACTATTTAAACCTGTAGAAAACCTTGTCCTATCAAGCATTTTCCTTCATCCCTCACTGTAGAGTGGTTTCCTTGGTCTGGTATTTCATGTCAGCCTGTCTTTCTTTTTCTTAAAGGAGGGTCCTAACAAAAAAAAAAAAAGAAACAAATAATATTAAATGAAAATAAAAGCAAAATGGAAAGAATTAATTTAATAGACCTTTAGTCCATGTGACATTCGTGTGAGCTTTGAATTTGTTAGTGTACTCTCAAAACACTCTCTAAACTAAAAAGTGCAAACAAAAGCTTAAATTAAACCCTCATAGCTCAGATTTTAATCATGTCTCAATTTTTTTGTTTCATTTATTATGTTATTTCATTTTTATGAATATTTTCATTGCAGGAGAATGATATTAACTCAAGTGATGCAAATGATGTAAGTCATTAATCATTACTTAATTAAAGTTAAGAAAAAAAAAGGAAAAATTTAGCTTTTAAACAGTTTTCTTAGGGCAGAAAAGGTGCTAAAAAGGTTTTTAACTATTCCAAAACTTGAAAAGCCCCCCCCCCTTTTTTTTTTTTGTCTTCATTCTCATTTGAAAATTTTTCTCTATAGTTTTTTTTTAATTAAAAACATTGCTTTAAAGGATAATTTTAAAAATTTTCATTGATACTAAAATCATTTCTTTCATTAGGCCTATGTTATTTCTACCATCTACCATCACTTGATTTACAAATCTAAATAGAGTCATTATTTTTAGGCTAGACACTATATATTTCTATATATGTGTGATATTATTTAGCCCCCCATTTAATTTTATTATACCAAAGGTAGAATGAATAAGAAAAAGTAGTCACATGTCACTCTTTTTCTATAACCATACACCGCATAAGCAAGTTAGCTGAAGAATTTCAATTTCACAGTTTTAAGGACTTTTTGTTGTGTTCTGTTTTTTTCTTGTTAAAACATTTTTAGTGGTCCCTGAAGTATTTGTGCAATATGTCCATTACAATTAGATTTCCAGAACTGAAATTAAAAATCCGATTTCAGTATGGTCATTATGGTGCTCTAAATAAGTCAGATGGGTAATTGTGGTATTCTGAAAATTCATCCTTTTCTTTCTAAAATTAGGTATATATAGTGCATTTGCTTTTTTAAAGAGTATGGTATTCTTTGACTGAATATCCTTTTGAAAACTTGTTTTGAAGTGTATTTTTCAATTGTTAAAATTTAAAAGCATCTTTAGTTCTGGTTTGTATTTTGGTCAAAAAGGGCTTGTTGCATTTTTTTTTTATTCAAGTTATGAGGATATTTTTAGTACTCTGTGTTACATAGAAGTTTTATGGTAGCTAAGCAGTAGAGTGCCTAAAATTTAAATCCATATAAGAAGATGTGATTTTTATTCAGAAAAATTTCAACATTTTAATAAATGTGTTCTATGGTCCATGAAAAGCTTTGAAGACAGCTATATGACTCATGATATTGAGAAAAGCAAATTAACTCAATAATTAATTTTTAAGAAAGGTTCTCTCTTTGCTACACCATTTAAAATAACTTAAGATTACATTTTTGAAAGTTGAAATAAGCTGGTCATAAAATTACATGTGAAATTGATTTATATAGTGCAATTCTGCTGAATTTTAAGAATAAACTAATAATTTTGTTAACATTTTTTGCAGGAATCAGAAAAGAAAGACTAAACCTACAGTCTCAAGAAAAAGAAAATATTTAGGAGGAATAAAATTAGCATTTTAATTTTATTTAAAATTCTGAAACAAAAATTTCCAACATTAATCACAAAGATGTATAGAAATATTGAGGCAGCAATTAATCATTTCTAATAAAAGTATTGTATCTATACATGTTTCTAAACAGATTTATACAGATACTATTATCATAAATATTTTTAAATACAACTTCTCTTTAGTGATATGAACCAAATTGGTAAATATAAGATACAAATAAATACTACATTCTTAATTGAATTGTATTAATAATTATATATTACAATAATGTTAATAATAACTATATCAAGAGAATTATGCTTCTTTTCTTTTTTCAAGTCTATAATGTCCATTTGTTGATTGAATGTTTAACAAAACAAACAAACACAAAAAAATATGATTGTTTGCAATGTAAACAATATATATATTCTTTAATAATGTATAAACTATTACATAAATTAGTTCAATACTTAAAGCCAAGGAGACTTGTTTATTTTTCTGTTTATTTTTCTATTTGTTGTTTATATTTATATATAATGCAACATCAAGTCTGCCTTTTTTTTTAATTACTACAACTTTTAAGAAAGTTTGGTACAGCAATTGTCTCAATAATATATGATAGGATATTAATTAAATTTTTTTACAATGAAATAAAAAAAAATACAAAAAAAAATACATATATTATTGTAGTCTACTAATTTTGTTGATAATAAATGTGTACATCTTTTTAGATTAAAAATTATTTAAAATATTTTCAATGTCATTGAGGAGCATTCATATCAATCTGAAATGCTTGTTATTTGAATTTATGGTGATGATTCTCTCATTAGCTGATGTGCTTGGATGTTTTGGCGACCGTGATGATGTTTCATTTTTTTAGCTAACAGTCTTTTTATGGTTTTAAAGAGAAGATGAGCAAAGATAAGAAAAATGACTAACTTGCCATTGGGGGATGACATAGATGGTGAGGAAGGAACAGAGAAAAAGCTAAAGAGCTAGCTGACTTGGTGTTGACTGACTTCTACAGCAAATATGGCAAGCAAATCAATGCTAAAAAACAACAACACTGTGACCAACAGCAAACAAGGCTTTATCATAGACATTGGTTGTGAAGGTGAAAAACTGATATGTGTCAAAAGATTTAGATATATTGGAGCTATGATTTAGACAAAGGAAACAATCCTGAATTATTGGCCAGAATAATATAGTCCACAGCTACACTTAAATTTCTAGCCTCAAGACTATTTAGAAAGTCAAAGGCAATTTCCTGGGCTTAAAAATCAAACTGATGTGCTCTTTGGTTATGGTGACTCTTGTATACTTGCTTTTTTTTTACTCAACCAGGTCTACCTGCAGAATTACTGAGGAGGATCCTAGCCATGAAATCAAGATGCTTTCACCTACAATGACAATACCACAAATTAGAAAATTCAAAACAGGATCATAATGGCAATTTAGCCATGACGTGACTATTGTAAAATAAAAACACAAGCTAAGACTTCAATGTCATAATACAAGATCTTCAGGGCTGGAAAAGAGCTTTCTGCCAATAACAGTACCAGGGGAAAAAAAAGCTTAGCAGTCAAAAGAAGCGTTGGGAAAACTCATCTAATAATGGACGGGTTTGTCAGTGAAAGAGACTAGTTAGCAAAAGACAGAGAGGAATGGAGAAAGCAGACAGATCATGTTTGGTGCTTCAACAGACCAACAGACTGAAGAAAATATTTTGCATTTAGGCTAGATGGGCTTATCAAAGTATAGAATCTTATTTCTTATTTACGTCTATCATTATTTAATAATACTGTTATAAACCTGGTGGTGGCACAAATGGGGGTAGTGGTGTGTGTGTAGTCAGCCGACGCAAATCGCCCCAGGCCAGCGTTAGACGAGCGGTCAGCCGAGACGAGTTACGACGGTCAGCCGAGTAGCGTGTCAACAGGACGGTTCGGGAAGGATCGCCGTCGTGAACAGAGCTCAGGAGCGTCACGAGAGTTGTAGTCATCTGACCACCTAGAAACGTCGAGCGGCGTTCTGTGCGGTTCGAGAAGGAGAGTAGGGACCCTATATAAGAGCGGAGGTGTCGCAGTCAAGACGGTTCAGAAAGCGGGTTCACGACAGGAGTTCAGAACACGGTCGACTACAGCACAGTTCAACGGTGTGGTTCTGTACGGAGCATTACGACGGTTCAGTGCGGAGTACTGTCAAGTACAGTTGAGACGAACGGCGTCTTGATCTTGGTCTGTGATCGAGTCCGACACAACGAGCCCAAGTGTGTGAAGTCAGTCCCGAACTGTTGAACCCAGTGCAAGCCCGGAACGAGACGGAGAGGCCAGTGCAAGACTTGATACGGCGGAACGGTGTTATCGGAGAGATATTTGTTATCGCAGAGCTATTTGTACTGTTCTACGTGCTGCCAATTGTACAGTATTGGCTGTTATTTATGGACATTAAACCTTTACGTTATTTTGGAGCCCTGACTTGTCAAGTTATTTAAGTTGGTGGTGTATGGTGCAGTTTGCAGAGAGCCTGGATAGTGAGTAACTACAAATTAGAAGAGGTATAAATTAATACAAAAATCCTTTAAGTGCTGTTATGCATTAATACCTCTGCAGACATAAAAATGTTAACATGTTTTATCAATTACATTTTAAACCTAGTTTGTTTTTAAGTTTAGTCTACTTTTAGTACTTTTATCTTTTTTTTATTTTGTCATTCTTTGTCAAGCTTTGTCCTTTTTAATTGTGCATGTGTCTAGTTAAAATTTCCACTTTGGGTACATAGTTGAACTTTATTTATCTTTTCTTACAGGTATTGCACATGTAGGCCCTATTAGGCCTATTGTGTTCCATTTGTTTTATCTTTATAGCATGTCTACATTTTAGAAATAGATAAGAATCTACATTTGGCACTTGAAATTTTTTTTTTTTAATGGCATTTGGAACAGAGGTCCAGAAATAGTCTGCAATCATTGCAATTAACAATATTATAAGTCATCAAAGGGCACCTGACCATCCATTGGATTACTTCCAAAAAGTGTATTGAATTCTGCCAAAACTGCAGGTTTGTCCATATTGCTCACCTTGCTTAAGACTATGCTTAAATAAATTGCCATAGAAAATTTCCCTTGGTGTCTGGTTCTGCCAACAGCATGGGAGCATAGGCACTTATCACTGTAAGGAATTTAGATCTATCCATTGTGCAAAATGTATGTCCTGTAGATTCTTGGCAATATATTACTTAACAGAGGTGCTTCCTTAAGCACAATAAAGATCAGCTTGGGCTCCATTTGGTATAGAGTATGGAGGGTAGCAGATGGACTCTGAGAGAGACAGCTGGAGACCCAAAGAAAAGCACTAGCCATAGACAGAAGCAGATGCTGATAAGAAAATATACCTAAAACAGCTTTGTCTGCATCAGGTTTTGCAAAATATGTAGGTCAAGACTTGATTTACGTGGTCATGTTAAATAGGCCTACTTAACTTGTATGCTTAATCTTGGGACCAAATTTTAAGTCATTGCCTTATTTTAATATTTTCCTAAAAGCATATATAAGGTGCAGTATAGAAATTTCATCCCGTTATTGTCTAAATCATGCACGCTGTCTTCTGTGTTGTAATATTGTGTGGACAGAGTCAATAACTGCAGTAGAACTAGACTGCTATAAATTACAGACGCTGAGACGGTACCCATGCAGTTTGTAAGTTTATGTAACCTGTAGGCTACGAGACGAAGTAAACATTGGTACAGAAAATATTGAATGGCAAAACAGCCTTTATTCTTTATTTAGCCTTACTTTTGAATAAGTATTAGATCTAAATATAATTCAATAACTAGTCTTTTTATATATATTTTTTTTTCATTATACATGAATCCTTGTGAAAACTAGGATTTTAAATTTCGGGATCTTTAGGGCGCATCTGAGTCCACCCAACTCTACTATGGGTACCTGGCATTAGTTGAGGAAAAAGTAAATAAGTCGGTTGGTCATTGTGCTGGCCACGTGACACCTTAGTTAACCTTGGACCACTGAAACAGATAACATTTACATAATCTGTCCCATAGATCCATGAGCGTAGCCAAATGGGTTTTGAGTTTAAACCCCTCTTCAGCGGGGTTTGAAAAATCCCCCTCCCCAGTCTGGCCACGCCCATGCGTAGATCACAAGGTCTGAAATGGAAACTTTACTTTATATACCAGTAGGCCTTCACGGATGTGTACTTATAAAAATAGATACCGGTATCTGTATATTTAGGTTTGTAACTCTTTTTAGCGGAAAGATTGTTATAGTCTTCATTTACAAACATGGCAGCCTCGCGACGTGACACGTCCACTATATGTTTATTTGATGTTGATGGAACACTTACGCCATCAAGACAAGTAAAAATAAATATTTTTTTAAATATTGTATAGATAAAGCTGTTTTATGTTTATTCTAATATATTGTCATGAATTTTAATTAGGCCTTATCACTTGAATTAAGAACTCAAAGCCGCAACTTCATTTGTCATTTGAGTTGAGTCACTAACACTTCAACTTGAACTTGGATTTCATCATCTGAATCTCAATCTGATTATATTATAATTATTCAATATTATTATTATATGATTATTATTATCTTATACTTATCATATCAAGATTAATGATGATTATGCATGGATGCATTTTGATCATTGCTGCTCATTTATTGCATCGGCCATGGCTCAGGCTGGAAGCTTCATCCCTTCTGAGTTCTGCTGTCAGCACTGTGCTACTGTCACTACTTACTAGATCTAGATCTAGTACTAGTCTACTACTAGTCTACTAGTTGAGTACTACTGTCATCACTAGACCTAGATTCTAGATCTATTTGAAGTATTTGTCATTAAATGACTCTAAATGAGTAAAGAGTGAGAAGAGAGATCTATTAGAATAATTTAGATCTTCCCAGCATCTTTACAATCCTCAGACAGTGCCACCTGGCCCTGCACTTGTTTGGTCATGACCGCTGGATGGAGGACAATCATATCCCGAGAGTTATCCTTTATGGTTGCAACAGGCTCGAGAAAAACTGGTCACCCCCACTTCCTTTATGTGGATGTAATCAAATGGGACCTCAAAGCAGTGGAAATTAAAACTGATTTCAGGAAAGACTTAGCCCTAGACTGCACTGTGATGACTGTGTGACAGTGTAATTGATTCTTTGTTTCATTAATTTTATCTAAATCTTTGGGCTTTGGCAAGCTTTTGAATGATGAATTGATCATAAGTTATCATATGTTGATCTTTTTAAATATTGATTTTAAAAAACATCATGCAGGGAAGCTTCAGTGATTTCCTTAATCCAAAAGCCATGATATAATATTGATTTGTTTACCATCTCTATTTTAGATCTAAAGCATCCCAGGTAAAAAAAAAAAACTTTTGAGAAAAAAATAGAAATTTATAAATGCAAAAATGCAATATATATATTATATTAAAGAATGCAGCCTATTCTTTGAAATCAAACTCTGAATTAAATCCTAATGATAATTGGGTTTGGAATTATAACATCAACTTACCAATTTCACTCCTAACATGTGTTATGCATTATATAAAAAGAAAAAGAGCTTACACTTGTATGTTAAACTTATGTTTTTGATTGCCTCAGCTTCTGGATGTCTGGTTTTGTGATTAATTGACTCCAACCATCTAAAAAGAAGCTTTCTCTAGCATTTTTTATAAAAGTATGAATAATACAATTATTAACAGAAGAACATTAAATCTTTTTCTTGTATTTAGTAGTTGTGAACTTCACTCTTCTCTAAATAGGTAAAAGCCAATTGTTAATATTTTGTTAAATTGTCATTACATTGAAACAAGTCTGATAAGTTTAAGTTATTCTTTATTTTCATTTGCTTTCATGCCATAATAACTATCACACCTTTTTTTCTTTGTGACACATAGTGGACTGATATTTAGTAGGCTTGAGTGCCTTTAAGATTTACTTCCTTTTTGATCATTCTGCACTTTATTCAGAAGCCTCTTCCCAACTTCCCATCCATGAAGGTGCTGCACTGTTTAATACAGACATCCCTTTTTGCATTTTCCTCACATATTGACCTCAATTTTATTGCTATTATTTGTATGCATGATTCATTTTATCAAAGGTTATTGCTATTGTGATGACATATATATATATATATATATATATATATATATATATATATATATATATATATATATATATATGAATGCAGACTTGGAAATTCTATGTTGTAGAGAACCTGATAGTTTAACTCTATTACTAAGCAGAGTTTTACATAAATCTTTTGTCAACAGCTTATCAGACCTCATGTTGAGGAATTTTTGCAAGAACTTAAAAAAAAAGTTTTGGTGGGTCTGGTTGGTGGATCAGACTTTGTGAAAATAGCTGAACAGATGGGAGATCACTCAGACAGTAAGTACATCATTTAATTGAAAAAAAGCAATAAAATTAATTAGTATATATTTAAAAACTATTGTTGATGTGTATATTGTCATAAAGATTTTCTATTTCAATTTTTTAAACTCAGATTAGTTCATGTTATGAAATACTGATAAGTACTTTTCTTTTGAAATAATTTTTTTTTTAATTTGTTTTCTAGTATTGAATCGGTTTGATTATGTTTTTGCTGAAAATGGATTGGTTGCTTATAAAGGAAATGTTCAAGTTGGTCAACAGGTATTTCTATTGAACTATTGTATATAATGTTGTTGTAAAATTCTAAAGTTAGTTATGATGGAACTCAACTGTGGTAGATAAAAAAAATAAATTGAACATTCTTTCTTCACCTGAGCTATTGGATTAAGGTCAGCAGCAGAATACTTTGTTTGCCTTTAAAATCACCACCACTTTGTTAGTCAGAAAAAGATGGTCTCATTCTACCAGGCTAAAGGAAATGTGTGGTTTATCTGATGAGCATTATTACTGACATTTTCTAAGACTCTCTTTACTACTCTCAGTACGTTTTAATAGTGCTTTTTTGTGACGGTGCGCACCCACTGGTATGGTGTACTGGCAGTTTTTCAATGTGGGGAAAAAAATTATTACTTTTTCTTGTATTTTAACTTTTATTATTAATTTATTAGTAGGTAAAAGTTAGGCAATCCAACTCTGAGTACTGGCACGAATTTCTTTACAAAAAAAACTGCATTTTAATATCATGTAATAAAAAATTGTAGTCTTTTATCAAGTATTGTGATTTGTGCTTTAGATGGCCTGGACTAGTCCTGAGTTCAAATCATGGTGAATGTTTGGAAATTATTGTATAATAATATTTACAGAAAGAACCTATGAAACCTATAAAACTAAACAAGATATTAATTTCTTTAATACCAATCATGTTAATTTTTTGCATTATTCACTGTTTTCATATGTTTTTCTTGGTAGACAGTTATTGTGTATCTCTATAAAAAGAAAAATAAGTGAATACAAAATTTAAAAAAAAAAATGATGGTAATTTTTTTTTCTTGTAGAATCTCAAAAAATATGTTGGAGATGAAATCTTACAAAAACTTATCAACTTTGCTCTAAGATATATGTCTGAACTTATTTTACCTTGTAAAAGGTAGGTGTACATATTTTGTTTTCATGTGTGTTAATAAAATAACCGAGAAATCAAACAAGACTTAGGTTGTTTTTTTTTAATTTTACAGATCAATTAAGCGAATAGGACAATAATTTATTTAACCCTAGACCAATACATAATGCATTCTCTTTTCACAATTGTAAGACAAATTTTCTCACTGATGATAAAGATTATTATTATTATTATTTCATAGTAAGCTCTGAAAAACAGTTTGTGTTATCCAATGTTTTATCTCTAATACATTGAATATCATAACAAAAGTAATTCCACAAACATCCAACAAGATTATTTAATAAGTGAATACAAATCTATACGTTTCTCCTTCACATACTTTCAATACTAATGCTTTTGTACTAGTTAATTGGAGGTGTCTGTGTCAGATTGTGTACAATATATAGATTGTCTCTAGATATTAGGTATTAAAACCTGACATTTCATAAATATATTTTTGATACGGTCTGAAAGAAATAGCAAAGAAAATCTACAAATTAAATTTTAACTTTTAAATTTTTCTTCTTCCTATTGACATTTTTTATCATTATTACAATCTAGGATTCTCAGATGTTAATGTATTATAGTTTTTATTTATACATATGTGACTATGAAATTTCAATAATGGACTTCTTAAATCATCAGTTTTCAATTTTATTTTGGAGTTGTAAGGTGGGTGCAGGAATAAGGAGACTACCGGCACTGAAACATTGGGACAGATTTTGCAATGGCACAGCTTCAAAATAAGTTTTAAACATTTAAACGGTTTTATCATAGGAGTACATGCTGCTTATGGATTTTTCATCTTATTAAAAAAAGAAAGGGGGGATGATATCTGTACAAACCAATTTTTTTTTATTTTAGAGGGACTTTCATTGAGTTCCGAAGTTCTATGATCAATATATGTCCAGTTGGAAGGAGCTGTTCACAAGAAGAAAGAGATGCTTTTGTTGTTTTTGATGAGGTCAGTCTATACTTTGACCTCTCCAAACATCGTGTATTTTATATGACATCTTTACTTGATGTTTTCTTGAGTTTAACTGACATTAAGATGTATTGTTCCCTATTTAATAGGAACACAAGATCAGAGACAAATTTGTTGAAGCATTAAGAGCAGCCTTTCCCAATGAGGGTCTTGTATTTGCAATTGGTGGTCAGATCAGCATAGATGTTTTTCCAGAAGGTTGGGACAAGCGTTACTGCTTGCAATTCTTAGAGAAGGATAACATAAAAAATATACATTTTTTTGGGGACAAAGTTGAAAAGGTGAGAACTTTTACTGACGTTTACAAATAGTTGTTTGTAATCAATGTATTTTAGATTGTGGTTTAGTTTCTACCCAAATTAAAAAAAAAAATTAATTAATATTAAAAAAAAATTTTTTTTTACAGGGTGGAAATGACCATGAAATATATGAAGATCCAAGAACTATAGGGCATAAGGTTGTAAATCCTGATGATACAATGCAGCAGCTTCGGGACTTGTTCTTTTAACTTAAAAAATAACTCCTAAATAAATAAATGTTCATTTTTTATGCAAAACATTTCATTGAAGACCACAAAGGAATGATGAGAGTTAACTTTTGGAAACGTTAATATGCCTTTGGACTTGTAGTCTTAAAGTTTTGTTTGTGATATATTTAATTAAAACTTGATACCGTATAGTAATTTTGTTGTTCTGTTTGGAATTAAAACAGTATCTAATACATTCCTCAGAAATAAGTAAGTATAGCAAGTTTGCATTCCTTTGCGGTCTACATTTTTTTTTTTCTCATGTTCACACAAAAAATATTTATAAAACTGTTTGCGGGCAGTATTTGGTTTTGTTAATTATATATATTGTATGTTATAAATGGTGCTTTATCTATCAATTCCAAGTGATATTTTTATGAAGGTGAACAAAAGGATTTATCTTGGGTTAGAATTCACTGATAGCTGCAATGTATGTAAAAGTAAAATGTGATTGAAGTCCCATTCATTTCTGTTCTTCAAATGTTGAACTATTTCCATTCAATCATTTATTCCTCATTAATTTGTTACATATTTTGATTGCATCATTTCATTATTAGTACATTCTCTTCATTTTTTACATAACTCCCTAATGGATACACAAGGCTTTAAAAAGTTTAATTTTGTACATTATTTTTTAACAAAAAGCTCTTTATATCTCTAACATAATGACTTTTTTCTTCAAGTGAAAACCTAATTGTGCAGAGTTACTTTCAATTTCTTTCTACAATCATCTCAAATAAAAGAGTTGATACCCCATTGTATAAAGCCAATCATAATAATGGAGTGTTTTATGTTGTTTTTTTTTGTTTTGTTCTTAAGTAATTGAAAAATATTATTTGGAACCTGATTTTTTTTTTTCGCTCGATTGAGAGTTAAGATACATTTTTGGAACTTGAAATAGAATTGAATGGGTAAAGCCATTGTTACTTATAGCAAACATATTGTTATAAACCTGGTGGTGGCACAGACGGGGGTGGTGTGTGTGTGTGTAGTCAGCCAACGCCAATCGCCCCAGGCCAGCGCTAGATGAGCGGTCGAGCGTGACGAGTTACGACGGTCAGCCGAGACGAGTTTCAACATGACGGTTCGGGAAGGATCGGCGTCGTGAACACAGCTCAAGAGCGTCACGAGAATTGTAGTCATCTGACCACCCAGAATGGTCGAGCGACGTTCTGTCCGATTCGAGAAGGCCAGTAGGGACCCTATATAAAGAGCGAAGGTATCAGAGACGAGTCAGTCACAACTTCCCGATCTACAGTTCGTTACAACGGCTCAGTACAAGGCCAGTGAGAGACGAGACAGACCAGTGCAAGAGTTGATACGGCGGAGAGATATTTGTACAGTCTTGTGTTACGTGCTGCCAATTGTACAGTGTTGGCTGTTATTTATTGACATTAAACTATTACGTTACTTTGAAGCCCAGAGTTGTCAAGTTCTTTAAGTTGGTGGTGTATGGTGCAGTTTGCAGAGAGCCTGGATAGTGAGATTCGTAACAACTGGTGTCAGAAGTGGGATCTGCAATGGCTACTACGAAAACGCTAGACCAACTCCTTGTGAAGGAACTGAGGCAAGAGCTCCGTAATCGAGATCTGAAGACGAGCGGAAACAAAGAAACCTTACAAGAACGCCTTCGGGAAGAACTGGTGAAGGAAAAAGAAGATCCGGACACATACCTTTTTGAAGTCGAACCGGACTTGCTGGGACAGATCGCCAGTAGCAAACAGGAGCAGATGGCAGCTGTTCGTGAGGAGATCGGTTCTATGCGAGAACAGATGAACTCGGGGCTAGAAAACACCAATTCCAAGATAGACACGATGGACTCGGGAATCAAAACGGAGTTATTGGCAATGAACCAACGCATACATGCTGTGGAGGAGAGAATCACCAACATTGACGAGCAGATGAATCAGAGGGTCGACGCAGTGGAGAAGGCCATCGACGAAATGAAGCTACAAGCCCAACGCAAGCACACCAATGTACCAGAAGCAGATATGACATCATTTGTAACTGAAGTCTCCGCGAAAATGAAGCCCCCCGTATTTGATGGTTCCGTGTCCTGGTCAGTATACAAGAAGCAATTTGACGCAGCAGCCAAAGTTAACAATTGGAACAGTGAGGAGGAGAAAGCAACAGCCCTCGTGTTATCCCTAAGAGGAAAAGCCTCCGAATTGCTACAGTCTCTACCGAACCAGCAAGACTTCGCCGCCCTTGTCCAGGCTATGGAACTCCGATACGGGGATGAACATCTGCAAGAAGTATATCGTGTGCAACTAAAGACCAGACAACAGCGCCTCGATGAAACACTACAGGAGCTAGAGACAGACATCGAACGTCTCGCACATTTGGCCTACCCAACAGCCGCACAAGATTTTCTGGAAGTCATTATTACAGACGCCTTCATTGATGCGCTTCGAGACCCCGAGTTGAAGAAAGCCACCAGAGTTAGTGGTAGACGTAAGGCCAGTGAAGCCCTCGTATACGCTCTCTCATATGAAGCCGCCAAAGACGCATCAGGGAGCACTCATCAAGGCCGAAAGTTGGAAGTCAAAGAGGAAGAATTTGCACAACTTGTGAGAAGGGTGACAGAGGCACTAGATGAACGACGAACAAACCAGATACCAGAAAATCAACCTAGGGCTCCTGTACGATGCTGGAATTGTGGTGAACTTGGTCATATACAAAGAAGCTGCACTAGAAGATTCCCACAAACTGGAACCCATTACAGATCAGAAAGGTATGCACGACCAAGTTCCCGGGGCTACCAGGGAAACTAGCACGCGCCGGCTTCAAGGGGCGGAACCCGGCGACACAGACAATGAGAGCCCCCGCAACCATCATCCCGGTCGCCGTGCTAGGGCAGAGTAAGAGTCTGAAAATCAATGGAAAAATTGGATGTCAAAATTATCACTTCCTCCTAGATACTGGTGCTTCACGATCAGTCATACGGACGGATAAAGTGGACAGTAGCAAGAAAACGCCAGTTAGGGCCTACTCGTTGAAAACAGCCAGTGGAGAACTGATGCCCATAAAAGGCCTGATCGACACAACAGTCGAGATCGGAAATCAGTCATTCAAACACGAATTCCTGATTGCTGACGTCACAGATGACTGCATAATAGGGCTCGACTTCATGCTGAAATATGACTTTTCCTTGAATATCGGCGGAGGCACTTTACAATGTGGAGACCTCGAAATACCCTTGCTTGGCGACGAGAATGAAGAAGATGGCCGTGTCAGAAGGATTAAGTTGGTAGAAAATACAACCTTGCCTGCTAAGTCAGAAATGATCATTTGGGGGAAAATTGAGGACGGCTATCCCACGACAGGAACAGCGCTGGTAGAAAGCTTGGACACCAACCCCAACGGGATAGCAGTAGGAAAGACACTAGTCAGGATTGGGAAAGACCTAATGGTGCCCGTAAGAATTATGAACCTCAGTACAGTAGAGAAACATTTGCGGGAAGGTTGCACCATCGCTGGCTGCCATGCTCTTGAGATGATAAGAAACTGTAGCAGTGAAAACCCCGACGAAAGACTCGAGTCCAGTGAACCGCACGTTACTAAACTTCTGACAGAAGTCAAAACGATCTTGTCGAAAGAACAGTACACCAAGGCAGAACAATTCCTCAGAGAGTTTTCTGACATATTGCCATCTGATGAAATGGACTTTGGGCGAACAAATCTAATCCAGCATCGAATAGACACAGGAAACACTAGGCCTATACGACAGCAACCACGTCGCCTGCCGCTAGCAAAACACCAAGAAGCTATGGACATCATAGAACGAATGAGGCAGCAAGGGGTTGTTGAACCATCCAACAGTCCATGGTGTTCACCCATCGTCTTGGTAAAGAAGAAAGATGGATCCACGAGATTTTGTGTCGACTATAGATTATTAAACGACGCCACACACAAGGACAGCTACCCGCTTCCTAGGATCGACGACACATTGGACACACTTGCTGGGTCACAGATCTTTTCCACCCTTGACCTGAAGAGCGGTTACTGGCAGGTGGGACTACACCCCGAGGACAGAGATAAAACAGCCTTCTCTGCTGGTAATGGTCTCTGGCAATTTACCGTTATGCCTTTTGGACTCTGCAACGCCCCTGCAACCTTTGAAAGACTTATGGAGCATGTGCTAAGAGGACTTAACTGGACCACGTGTCTTGTGTACTTAGATGACATTATCGTCATAGGCAGAACCTTCGAGGAACATATCGCAAACCTGAAGGAAGTATTCGAACGAATCAGAAACGCTGGAATGAAATTGAATCCAAAGAAGTGCTTCTTGTTCAGAAGGAGCGTCAAGTACCTTGGGCACATCGTGTCGAAGGAAGGAGTCAGCACAGACCCGGATAAAGTTGAAGCTGTAAAGGGATGGCCGATCCCCGCTAATATCCAGGAGTTAAGAAGCTTTCTTGGACTCTGCACGTACTACAGACGTTTCGTACCAAACTTCTCCAGCCTCTGTAGCGCCCTTCATCAATTGACTGAACCGAAGCGGCCGTTTATTTGGACAACGGAATGTCAGGAGGCCTTTGAGCGACTTAAAAAGGCTCTTGTTTCATCACCCATTCTGGCCTACCCGATACCAGGCGAGACGTTCATACTTGACACCGATGCGAGCAATACTGGAATAGGTGCTGTCTTATCCCAAAAGATAGATGGAACTGAGAGGGTTATAGCTTACTTTAGTCGGAGCTCGTCCAACGCCGAGAGAAACTACTGTGTCACAAGGCGTGAGCTACTGGCAGTTGTGGATGCCATACAACATTTCCACAAATACTTATATGGGCAAAAATTTATCCTTAGGACAGATCACGCTGCTCTTCAATGGCTGTTGTCATTTAAAAATCCTGAAGGTCAAGTCGCCAGGTGGATTGAACGTTTGCAAACCTATGACTTCGAGACACAGCACCGAAAAGGACTAATTCACCAGAATGCTGACGCGCTGTCTCGACGACCTTGCAGAATGGAATGTAAACACTGCAGCAAGGTTGAAGAGAAGGGATTTATCATTGATTGCCAACGTCTTGGGGTACAAGCTTCCGAGTCATGGTCCGACGAAAGAATTCGAGAAGACCAGTTAAAAGATGAAGATCTGGCTCCCATTCTGCTTATGAAGGAAGACGGGCAAAGACCGGAATGGCATCACCTTTCTGATAAGGGAACTGCAACCAAGGCATATTGGGCGCAATGGGACTCACTGACAATCGACAATGGAGTTCTCAAGAGAGTCTGGGAAACGGCAGATGGAACATGCAATCGCTTACAGATGTTGCTGCCCAAAGTGAGAGTTGCTGAGGTGCTGCAAGAAATCCATAATAATTCCAGTGGGTCACATTTAGGCGTCAACAAGACCTTTGAAAAAGTACGCCAGCGGTTTTACTGGTTCGGCTACCGAGATGATGTAGAAGAATGGTGCCAAAGGTGCGACACATGTGCAGCAGCAAAAGGCCCACACAGGAGAACGAGGGGACGTATGCAGCAATACAACGTCGGAAATCCCTTTGAAAGAATAGCGATCGATGTAGCCGGACCATTTCCTGAGTCCCAGAAAGGAAACAAGTACATTCTAGTAGTGATAGATTATTTTACTAAGTGGCCCGAAGCATATGCAATACAAAACCAAGAAGCCACCACCATAGCGGAAACACTCGTGGAGAATTGGATTAGCCGTTTTGGTGCTCCTAGAGAATTACACTCCGACCAAGGCCGAAACTTCGAATCCAAGATATTCCAAGAGATGTGCCAGGTACTCGGCATCGAAAAGACACGCACAACTCCTCTTCACCCCCAGTCAGACGGAATGGTAGAACGATTTAACCGAACACTGGAACAACACCTGTCGAAAGTCGTCGATGAACATCAACATGACTGGGACACCTATATCCCAATGTTCCTTATGGCATATAGAGGATCGATTCACAGCACCACCGGTTACACTCCAGCAAAGATGTTGTTCGGCCGAGAGCTGCAACTACCATGTGACTTGTTATTCGGGATTCCGGGAAATGTGCCAGCCTCTTCGACAGACTATGTCGCAAATCTCCGAAAACGGATGGAGAAAACTCACGCTCTAGCCCGCAGAAACATCAAGATCAACAGTGACCAGGTGAAGACAAGGTACGACAAACGGGCCAATGCCGCTGGGTTTCATGAGAACGATCTAGTTTGGTTGTACAACCCACAAAGACGAAAAGGCAAGTCCCCAAAACTTCAAACAGACTGGGAAGGACCCTACCGCGTGGTAACAAGAATCAACGATGTCGTGTATCGAATACAAAAGAGCCCAAGGTCCAAACTGAAGGTCGTCCACATCGACAGACTCCACAAGTACCATGGTGAAGCCGGATCTGCCCGGGACGGACAGATCTAAGGAGGGGGCAGTGTTATAAACCTGGTGGTGGCACAGACGGGGGTGGTGTGTGTGTGTGTAGTCAGCCAACGCCAATCGCCCCAGGCCAGCGCTAGATGAGCGGTCGAGCGTGACGAGTTACGACGGTCAGCCGAGACGAGTTTCAACATGACGGTTCGGGAAGGATCGGCGTCGTGAACACAGCTCAAGAGCGTCACGAGAATTGTAGTCATCTGACCACCCAGAATGGTCGAGCGACGTTCTGTCCGATTCGAGAAGGCCAGTAGGGACCCTATATAAAGAGCGAAGGTATCAGAGACGAGTCAGTCACAACTTCCCGATCTACAGTTCGTTACAACGGCTCAGTACAAGGCCAG
The DNA here is from genome assembly GCF_947242115.1 of Biomphalaria glabrata. NCBI lineage: Eukaryota > Metazoa > Mollusca > Gastropoda > Planorbidae > Biomphalaria > Biomphalaria glabrata. The sequence goes on along the minus strand of NC_074712.1, from coordinate 54,825,811 downwards.
TGAGAGACGAGACAGAGAGACCAGTGCAAGAGTTGATACGGCGGAGAGATATTTGTACAGTCTTGTGTTACGTGCTGCCAATTGTACAGTGTTGGCTGTTATTTATTGACATTAAACTATTACGTTACTTTGAAGCCCAGAGTTGTCAAGTTCTTTAAGTTGGTGGTGTATGGTGCAGTTTGCAGAGAGCCTGGATAGTGAGATTCGTAACAATATGTTACAACCTTGGCATACCAATCAAAAATGTCACTTCACCTGTCACACATTGTTGTTCTTTTTTTTTTTTAATCTTAGTTTGAAAGTTTTAGTGTTAGTGATCAGGTAAAGAAGCTGTTAATGCCTACCGTAACTACTTATTTAATCAACATTTTTTTCACAAAGCTTTGCATTTCAGTCAGCTTTACAAAATCATAATAGTGGGAAGGTATTTCTAATACCAATTATCACCTGATCATGAATATACTAGCAACTAAAGATTAAATGTTTTGTTAGTGGTTAGTACATTTTTAATGAATTGGTCAATATGCTGTGTGAAAAGAATTAGCATTTCTAGGTTATTAAAGAATGTATCAAGATTGTAAGCATGGATGTATATGTTATATGACAGAAAGTTTCATGACCATGTGTAAATGTTTATGTATCTCTATAAAAATTTTAATTCATATTTCACTTGTATACTATGGGATTGTTTTATTTGATTACCAGTAGATGTTAATGCTTTTGGAACTGTAATGGTTGGTACTATGCATTTATACAATGCAAATTAAAAGTTGTGTATTTATTCTTGCTTTTTTTTTTAATTATTCATCCCTTTTTGTCAATGGACCTCATTCACCAAACAAACAACATTTAGTCACGTGATCTTATTGAGAAAACAACAAAACAAACGGTCACGTGACAACCATCATAAATTAAACATGAGATCGTAAATTATATAGAAGCGATAGAGCACCAATAGGCTAAATGTTGTTTGTTTACGATTGGTGAATGAGGTCCATTGAATTTAAACACCACACACATAAACAGAATTCTGTTTTGTTCAGATTGTGCAGACACATTGTCTGGCTTAGTTGTTGATTACAAAATATACATACAAAAAAAACAACAACTAGCATATATACAAGTTGAAAATAAATTGAAACACACCTAGCAATTACATTTTGTAATCCAGCATTTATTTCTTACAAGTTAGGCACTTCAAAATCACTCGTCTAAACATTACACTCAGCAAGGAAAAAGTGCATGCCTTCCATTCACTCATTAACAAATGAAACTAAATAGTATTCTTTTCTCTCTTGTCAATCATAAGTACTACTGGGCCTACTCTTTGTAATCAAATACTTTTATGTCAAAAGATAGTTCTAATTTCTTGAATGAGAGCTTTTCATTTTGGGTGGAATTAAATCTGATGAAACAATGACAAAATGGCAACAAGTATTGCTGTTGAGTTAGTTAGCCTGTCAGCTTAAGTAAGGACAAACAATTACTATAAGATATATTGCAAGTATATTTAGTAATACAATAATACAGCACAATAATGATTTGTTAGTGGAACACTGTTGTGTTATTGGTATACACATCTACAGTTGATTTAGTGACTGAAGAAGATAACAGTATCAAAGTTGTTACCAGCTGTACAAAATTATAAGAACAAATAGTTTGAAACACAACACTGCTATGATTGGTGAGCTATATACATATTATGTTTATATTGCATACAACTAATGATGACTATAAAAACAATATGACTACTAATGTTTTTTCTTTCAAATTTCTTTAATAGTACTTAATGAAATGTAAATAATACTAATTCAGTGAGCACAAATAATTCTTAACTTTAGATGAGACCCGTCATAATCAGAATTATTGGTGGCTTTATGCAGGCAACGCTGTTCAAACCTTTCCTGGACCCATAAGACTTTTCCAAAGTAAAGAAACAACCATTGTCAAAACTGACACAGAAATGATCAAGAGAATATGGAAGAAAATGTCAACAATACATTTTTGTACAAAATGCGTAACAAGTAACTGAAACTCACCAAAGAGACATAAATGCAAAAAAAAAATAAAATATACATATATAAACTTGTTTAAGAAATAAAAAATGTGTAAAAATTTAACATGATAAAAACATAGTTTACAATCCAGGTTTTCGAGCCAAGAAAAAAAAAAGACAGTCGCCCTATTATTTAAATGAATGCTATTAATTTGCTATCAAAATCATTTTGCATATATCCTGTTTAATTGCATCATCATCCTTTACTGTTATTAATTTTTGAATGTACGTATTTGCAAACAACATTCAAATTAATGTTGAAAAAATTTAGATGTAACTTTAATAGACATCTTTATAGCAAAATGATCAAAGTGCAAAAAATGTATTAGCTCCTAGAAAATTTTAAATCTTGGATTTTAAGCATTCCAGTTTTTAGTAGTTTGTACATTTTAAAAAGCTAACTAATCTGCATATTTTTCTGGTGATGTCGGCACAGGAGAATCCCATCTTTCATGCAGTACTCCAGGCTTCAAATGTGTGATCACTACATGGACAGCTTGAAGTTTTTCATTTCTTGGTGGGATTGTCACTGTTTTAAAAGTCACATGATCACCTTCTTTAGGCACCCATTCACCTTCAATGCTGAAATGTTAAGATTACAATATAATACCTGATTTAGAGATTCCAATATACCCATAAAGTACATTCAAAAATGTATTATGGTGGTAGAATGAAAAGTGATTGAATTCTGAAGCTCAATTTTCAGTAAAATTCCATGTAAGATAATCATAGAGACCATTCAGCTTTAATTTTATTGAAATAGTATATTATTTTAATTTGTAATATTATTATAATTTGAAGGAATATATATTTCAATCTAATACTTAAGAATTTTTTTTATAAATTCCAATATTATTATAAAGTATGGCAAATATATTGTCCTAGTGCTTGTTGCTTTCCTATTAAACTATGAGACAGGTCAGTTGAACTTACTCTGAAATGTGGACAAATATGTCTTCCTTTTTGCCATCTTCTTGGTGGATAAATCCATGACCTTTTTGTCTACAGAAACTTTTGACTACACCTTTACAAGTTGGACCTTCAGCTGCTCGCTCCGACCTAAAGGATATAGATTCATATTTTTAAAAATAATTTTCACCTAATATTTCTATATATATCTATATATATATATACTAGCCACATGTTACCCGCAGCCTGCGGGTCTTAATTTGCGTATCACTGTCGATATAGTCACTGAGAGTGTTTTGTAAACAATTAAACGAAATAATAATGTTATAAGTAAAGCGAATGCGTGAAATAATGTAAAAATAGTATGAATGGAGCTATAAAAATAGCTAATTGACCTAAATCCAATTTTTTAAATATAAACATTTGCTTGTAGGCCTACATATATTTGATTAAAATATGAAATGAATAGACTTTATTTTGTATGTTCATGTGTTAAAGTATAAAGTAGATCTATCATCTTGAGTTAGAGATAGCCTAAATCTAGACTTAAAATATTGGCTTGGATAGAGTTCTTTATGCGCTTGCGTGGAGGCTTCGATCTGCGAATGCGTGACCTTTTTTGTTAGATGTACGGAATCATGAATGGAACTATCAAAATGTATGTCGATTCGGCTTAGCAGCTATAACGAACGAATGTATGAAAAATGCTTTCAAAAAACCAATTTGAATGTTAATTTGATTAAAATATGAAATGAATGGACTATAATTAGTATGTGTTATTGTGTTAAAGTATAAAACTATCTTTGCGAAGAGAAGTTTTATCATCTTAAGAGTTGAATTAGAGTTTTAGACCTAGGAATAGAGAGATGTGTAACCTTTCTGCTTATCTAATGAAAGAATGTACGTCAGGACTTTTAAATTTTTTTGAGGGTATTAAGTTTGTTTTAGGGCTACTATACATACGTTACGGTTCTAGTTAGTACCCAAGGAACATTTCTGCCAAGTTTTATCAAGATTGGTCAAACGGTTTTGATTTTATGCGGGACATACATACGCCTTAATTTCTACTTTATAGTATAGATATATATTTCTATATTATATATATGCACACACACACACATTGTACACTCAGATATGAGTAAGAAGGTTAATTTATTTATGATCCAATTATATAAATTAAATCTTATGAACCAAATGTACTTCTTAAATAATAATAATAATATATCCCATGTCTAATTTACCATAAGACAATGACAAAAGGCGCAGAAAAATAAAAATTAAGGGTGTCAGGGGTGAATGTTTCCATCTTTTAAACTACGCCTTTAAACATGCATTGTAATGTGTAGTCCAGTTATATTAACTGTCCTATTCATTAATGCACACACCATCTTTTTCATCTGAATGTGTTACAGAAAGAAAGTTGCTTAAAATATTTTTCATTAAAGTACAAAAATCAATAAAAAGCTCAACATAATCAAACAACTGAAGTTGATGATGGTGCAGAAAGATTAACCTTTTGTGTAATGAAGATGGTTGCTTTATAATTTTTTTTTTTACATTCCTTCAGAAATGAGTATTTGTATGCCCTACACCAAATTTCCTGCAGAATGATGGCAGGGGAGCTGCATATCACATGACCAGGCAGCCATAAGGCAGAGATTAAGGCATAATTAAGTCTGATTTCAATGATTTCAAATAGAAGTTAAGAAAAACTGAAATTCTTTATTCAAAGATCAGTCTTTCAGGGTTTAACTGTATCTAATGTAGGCAAATAATAAAAAAAAAGATTTGCTGGTATTCTTCTTCTTAATTTTGTGTTACAAGCCTTTAAATTTATTATTTTGACACATTAAATGTATATTCCCAAAATTATTATAGTCCACTTTAAAAAGAAAAAAAAAGTGGTTGTTTCATTTCTCATTTAGAGGAAGAGAAAAGAAACTTACATAGATTTTGTTCTTGTTCTCCTTGTTGGAATAGGACTAGGTATGAGAAACCTTCTGCCAGGAGACTCAGAAATCTGAGCATTGTTGAACGCTTGAGTCTGTGGGATGTCTTGTGGACTTGACATTCTATAGCACTAGTGTCTTTAATTGTCTGTAGATATCTAATACAAATTAAGAAGAAAAGTATTTTCAATACAGCATGGACCAAAACTATAGTATTATAGTCTATAAGTTAACTTGACAAGTGTGGAAGTTGGAATTGTTAATTAGATCTAGTTAATACTAAATCATCTGAATTACATATTTACAGAAAACAATTAAATATGTCACAATTTTCATCTCATTGCATTTAGATTTAGTAATGGTTAATGTATACATTGTGATCTTTTGAGATTGAAAAGTGCATAGTGTAATTTTAAAATTAAAAAAAAAAATATGTGACATGGTACACAAAATGGCATCTTTGATGAAACACGAAACACCTGGGTTTGGTTATAGTAATATTCTACTAATTCCAAAGAGTATTGAACAGACATTTTTGTTGAAATTGGTTAAAACAATATAATCTTATTGCAATATCTGATTTCATTAGTTTATTTGAGTTATTTCTTAGACGTGGTCCTAAAAAATGTGTCACAGGTGCATCAAAAAGTGTCCTACTTGGAATTTTAATCCTATATCAATTGTTAAGCAGTAGACCTGTTCCCAAGTCTGCTTTTACTAAAAATATCAATAATAAATGAACACAGTGTAATTTTTGTTTGAAACTGTACAAATTTATATAACTTTGGTAAAATAGGCAGAGGTGGAAGTGAAGCACCTCAAATGCACTTGAAAAATAAGACTAGATTTTTTTTTATACAAAGTAATTTATGTAATGGGAATCACTTAATGGCCTCACTGATATGGCTTAGTACACAAGTTGAGCAATTTCCACAGGAAAAGGCTACATGATGTTTAGTAATTAACAGGAAACATTAATAGACAAGGTGTTCCACATTTTTTCATTGTAGCACCTGAAACGCTGCAGCAAAAAAAATTTTTTAACTTGTACTGGAAAATCTCAGAAATCTAGGTACAAGTTATTTTTTCAACAAAGTTTTGGAATATATGCATAAAATTAATTATTCTCAAGTTTGATCTGAAATACTTTGAATACTTTTTCTTAAATTTTATTTGAAGATCTCATTGTTTATCTTTGTTTGTCGCGCTTCATTGGACAAGTCTTAATCTAGATCTAGTGTAGATCTAAATCTACTCTATATATTATATTTCATGTAAATCTAGTTCTAAATCTTGTTCTTGGTGCATTCAAGTCATAACCCTGCATCCTTTAGTCTTTGATCAGGCAATTATGTCTACTGTATTTTTAAAAGATTGCTGAACACACACACACCTAAAAGTATAATAGATCTATTAGTGGTTAATAAAAACTATTTTGTGAATCACTCATAAAAGAGTAATTAATAATGTATTTACAAAATGCACCTGAACACAAATGTGGGTACCCCCTTAATCGGCACTGCTGTGGAGATGTACATGTCCCTAAGGTATTTATTTTTTATACATACATACTTTATATAATATATTATTGAAATGGGTTAAAACAATATAATCTCATTGCAACATCTGATTTCATTTTTATTAAGTTTCTTTTTATACATACTATAATATCATTGAAAAGTTCTAATAAACTATTTTAATGATAGATATGCTATCTTACTAGATTTTTCCAAAGCTTTTGATAAAGTTCACCACCATAGTTTGCTTAAAAAATTAAAATATTTTGGCATTGATGGTCCATTGCATCATTGGATTAAAGATTTTCTGATAGAGAGAGAAAAAACTGTAATAATAAATGGCTCTAAATCAACAGCAATAACAGTAAACTCAGGCGTACCTCAAGAACAGTCTTAGGTCCACTACTATTTTTAATTTACATTTTATAAACGATTTACCAAATTGCATTAGTTCAGGGAAAAAAAGTCAGATTATTTGCAGACGATTGCATAATATATAGAATAATAAAAACAACACAAGATACAGAAATTTTACAATATTCTAGATCTAGAGTCTAGAGCCACTATTCACTAGACTCTATATTATAATCTAGCTAGGATTTATTAAAATTAAACTTTTGGGTATTGGACCTGAACTTCTGGGCTGGAGACTTGACTGGGTTACATTACTATGATTAGATTTCATTAGATCTACAAATTTGTTACACTCACAACTCTGAACTACTCACACTAGACAATCACTAGTCACACTCACACTGCCACTGCCTGACTGCGGGCACTGGACTGGTGACTGGGTTATGGGCCGCCTAACTAGGTATGGTATGGACACTATCATAGTCTATGGATGTGCAATTCGAATTCTACTAAACTCTAGGTATCTATCCATCTAGTAAACTAAATCTAGAATAGATCAATTGTAAAATCTACACACTAGATCTAATCTTACCAAGCAGAATGCAACTCACTCTCGTCTAGATCTAGAGTAGATTCGAGTCTGGTTGTAATCTAGATTTTAGAAGGATCAGGTTGTAACTTCCGGCCAAATACACTGGCCTAAAAATAAAGAAGACTTTAAAACTGCGCAAAACTAGTTTTTACTATATAGATCATGGTCCTCAGCCTGTGGTTCGCGGCCCATTTGGGGGTCGAATGACCATTTGCCAGGGGTGGCCTAAGACCATCGGAAAATGGTTTGGTTATTTTTGCTATTTGTAATCAGAAGTTTTCGTTGTTGTTGTTGTTTTTAGTTTTTAGCATGTTTTAACATACACACTTGTAACATGGATGATATACATTTATATTTATGATGTGGTTGTACAGATAACTACATAGACTTTTTAGACTTAGACTTAGGTCCTCCCGCGCCGTTCGGCGCATTGGGCGGCAAGCTGTCTCCATAATGATCTGTCACTGGCAATGTCTGAAGCCTCTTCCCATCTGGTGTCCACTGTTCTGAGGTCCTCCATGAAGGTGTGTCGCCAGGTGATACGAGGACGTCCCTGTTTGCGCTTTCCTCGTTTTGGCTTCCATGTTATCGCAACTCTTGGTGTGCGTAATTCATTTTGACGTAGAACATGTCCCGCAAACCTCATGCGACGCTCAGTCACAACCTCACTAAGTGTTCGACTCCCAGTTCGGCAAAGGATTTCCTTGTTTGAGATCAAGTATCACTAAAATAAAATAAAAGGTGGGGATAACACATCTAGATATAAGAACAAAGACATAAAGCCAGGGGATATGGATGGTATTTGGAGTCAATGTAACATCATTGTTAGAAAGTAGACAATCTTTTTATTGATGGTTTCTTCTTTGTAGTTGTTAAAGAAGATATCTTCGTTGTTGCAGAAATGATTGAAATTAGAGTCCATTAAATGCGTCGTAGCACCATTGATGGGTCAAATGTTTCTTTGGTTAAGATTTAATGACGTCGTGAAGAAACTTTCATTAACAATACGCTATCGTATTATAGTCCACGTTATAAAGGAAATAAATTCATTATGGAACAATCCATGAACATGGACAAAAAACGTTAAGAAAACAAAATGACAATTTTTTGCGGTATGTTTTACTTCAATAGTTTAAGCTGGAACTGAAATACCAAGACGCGTCATTGGTAAAGCCAAATGTATGAGGCCGAAACAATATCCGAGCTTTGCTGATAAGGGAACTTTTGCTGGTCAGTGTTCAGGCCTTCCATGACAATAGGTCTCGATTAAGGGGGCTCGAGGTTCGACACCTGACTAGAGCAGAGTTGTAGGCCTACTCTCGAGCGCCTGCAGGCAGCAAGGAAAACCTTCTCCCAGATACCCCCTCTTCCCACTGATTCACTGAATATATAGTAACAAATTGTTAATATTCTCGTCGCGCTTTTAATTTGTTTACATTTGCACGTGCTTCAATGAACCTCAGAGCTATATCAGCGGGAGTTCATGCAGGGGTGGACTGGCTATATGGTCATTCGGGCAAATGCCCGGTGGGCCGGTACTCAAATGGGCTGGTAGTGCCACGAAAGGACCGCATGGATGCCACTATGGCACGCTAAAATTGTTAAAGGTTTTATAAAACCTTATAAAATAGCCCTCTGAGCGTTGTGTTTAGAAAAAAATATTTCACAGACTATGTAGTGTAATACTTTATTAATCTAACACAGTTTCCGAAATATTGTGATAGCCTACATTTGTAGATAGTGCTACTAGGCTTCATCCTTTTAGGGCCTATACATTTAGCGATTAAAAAGCAACATAAGGCCTATTTTCATATAAAGATTTAGAGCTCATTGTATGAATGCATATCGATAAATTATCATACTTAGCATAATGACATAGCCTATAGGGCAATATAGGCCTAAAATTAGATGCCAATCATGTGATATACAAGTTATAGGCATAATTTTATAGGAATGCCAGGGCCGATTTCGACATCCAGTCCGCCCCTGGAGTTATGGCAGGTACGTTTGTTTGGAAAGGGGTCAGATCAGTGCTTTTTTTTTTTTTTTTTGGAAAAAAATAGGTGCCGGCACTCAGTGATGGATTGCCTAACTTTTAACTACTAATTACATTGAAATGGGTGCCGGTACGCCGTACCGGTGCGTACCGTCACAAAAAAAAAAAAAAAAAACACTGGGTCAGATAAAATATAAGGTCCATATAATCTTCTCCGGGCCAGATCCGCGAAACGGCCGGCCATTCGGCACATTGGGCAGTCGGGCTCTCTGAGCAGCTCATTAACCTTGCATGGTCTCCACTCAGAGCTCAGCTCTCAGCTGTGGCTCCAAGCAGTTGTCCCTGCATGTGGCAATTGCACACCCCGGCAAACCGTGTCGACTGTCTGAGCGTCTAAGCAGCCCCTTTTAGGAATGCACAGCTTACCTCCTAAGCATGAGCTAGGAAGGGGCTAGCAAAGGTGCCCTAAACATTGCCTGTCCCCCATGACCCTGGCCTGAGATGAACTCCAATTGGTGACAAGGCACGAGACCTTGGACCGTAGTACCCTGGTAAGGAATTCTGCTGTTTGGCGTAGTGCCTCATAGCTTCCATACAAACATAGTGAACCACTGGATACGTCTTCCAGCAGCTCGCGGAGCTGCGGACACTCTTGCAAGACGTGCGCCACCGTCTCTTCTGATTCCCCGCAGTGTCGGCAACGGGCATCAAAGTTTGGCCGGAACCGGGCGAAGTAGCCTACGCACCTATGGGACAGTGTCCCGTACGCCACTGCGCTATTGTTGTCTGTTCCGACCTTTTTAGCCTCCACCACGGGTCCTCTCGATTTGGACGACGCATGTGCTGCCAGACTCCCCTGGAAGTGTTGGAGTCATCCCAGGATTTCAACCATTTTTCATGTACCCACTCTCGTATAATTGTGGTAGCCCATGACCCTGGCCAGTCTCCCGCGACTGGCGGGGGATCCCACTAATGCGGGAGAAGCAAATCAAAGAGAGAGAGAGAGAGAGAGAGAGAGAAATGGAGAAAGACGGTCGACAAATCTTGTGTAGTCTGTTAATATTATTTATCTATTTCTATTTTTATGTTATGAAATTTGGACCACAGACCTATATATAATTATATATCTATGGGTTTCCTCAATAGAAGAAATTACCAAAGTATAATATATATAGGTCTGTGTAAATTACATCTTATTAAATTATATTCAGGTCTGTGATTCAGTACTGTTCTTTTTTGTTGGGAAATTAAATTTACGAATAGAAATCGAGTGAATGAGTAAATAAGCACACTCTTAGTACTCTTAGTGAAGATCTAGATCTAGATGTTGTAATTAACTAGTAGTCTTACAAGATTTACTAGATATAGATTTAGAGATCTGATACTCATAGATAAGTTAGATATCTATAAAATCTTAAAATGTCAGTAGAATTAGTGGCAAGATCTCTGCGTTTAGATTTAGGTAAGACCTAGGCGACCTAGCCTAGTAGCCGTCCTCCTAGGCCTAGGCTAGTTAGTAAGTTACTAGTACTTAGTAGTACTACTCAGGACTACTGTACTAGATCTAGTACTATTAATTATTAAACTATTTACTAAGTCTAGTAGACTTAGAAGACTTAGTCAGTGACGTTAGTCTTAGTGAGACTTACTTAGACTTAGTCTTAAAGTTAAGTTAGAATTTTGGCCAATAAATTTAGAATATTAATTACATTATTAGATCTATTATTAAATTATTGAATATAATTATTAAATATTTATAATATAATAATATATTATAATAATAATATATTTTATATAATATATACCGGGTAGATCTAGAAAGATCTAAGTAAGAATACCCATGCCCATGTACGCATCTTCTCTCTGTTCACTGAGTCTGAGTGTTCTGTAGTAAACTGTAGTTGTAGACTCAAAGACTGTTTTGTGTAATCTGTAGTTTCAGTTCTACTCTGTTTGGGACCTTTCAGCCTCAGACTCAGGATCAACTCAAGAAAACATGAAACTGGAACGCTCCAACATAAAAATGAACGAAGAAGAAGAAACCAATAAATTTTAAATATAAATGAAAGAAGATGAAAAATGCTTTCCAAACAACACCAAATTTATGACGCTGGCATTATTGGTTCAAAAGTTATTGATTTTTTAAAAGATTTTGTCCAAAGAGCCCTGACTTTATAAGATCTTGAGAAATTTTTTAAAAAGTGAAGCAATTTTTTTTTCAAATGGTAATATTGCAAAAAATATTATTGTGAATACATAATATCCAAAAGTATATTTCAAATGAAGTTTTGAAAGATGAGTTTGAAATTATAAGTTGCAAAGGAAAATGAAATTATATAATATTTAAAAATATTATGAATAATAATTCATGACCAAAAAAAATGTAAGTTTGCTTGGATTGTGTATAAAAAGATAGATTCTCCCCATTGTCATGTTTCTGACCAAAAAATCTAAAAACTGATCTATTTAGTTCTAAAACTCTCTAGAGTCTAGATCAGAAAAAGTCTCTTAGACTTAAGATTTATTCCTATCTCTGTATGTAAAGTAAAGTTCCCCTTTCAGACCTTGTGATCAGTGGGGAAGATGTTGTAAAGGTCATCTGTTTCTGTGGCCTACAGTCAATGAGGATGTCATGTGACCAGCACAATGTCCAACCACCTTAACTTTTCCTTTACTAATATCAGGTACCATTAGTGCTGGGTGGACTCAGAGGAACCCCAAGATCCCCAAATTGAAAATCCCAGTCTTCACTAGGATTCAAACCCAGGACTCATGGGAAGCCAAGTCGTTTACCACTCAGCCACAGCGCCTCCTATTTCAATATATAAAGTAAAGTTAATTTCCCCTTTAAGATCCTGCGATCAATGGGGCACAACGACCAACCACCTTTACTTTTCCCCAACTTATGTCAGGTAACTATTAGTGCTGGGTGGACTCAGAGGCGCCCAAAGATCCTGAAATTAAAAATCCCAGTCTTCACCAGGATTTGAACCCTGGACCTCCAGTTCAGAAGCCAAGTGCTTTACCACTCAGCCACCACACCTCAGTATATAATATATAGAATATTTTAGATCGAAGCAGGATGTTTTAGCAGCTGTTTTGGCACGGTGGTTATTTTGGCCCAAAATGTTTTGATCACACTATTTGTGCTCATTATTTATTATATATTATTTTTTTAAAAAGAATAATAATTAACTATGTTTTGTATGTGTGTGTTTCTGTCTAGCGTATTATTCATCTATTGAACAAGATATATTTTGGTCAGTTATTTTTGGTATTTAATTTTCTGTTTTAATTATTTTTAAATCAAATTATAACATGGTTATGGGATTTAATATTGTCCAAATCAAAATAAAACAATGATAGAAAAAAAGGATGCAAATTTAAGTAGAAATGAAAATAATTTGTTTAATTTAAAGTACTTTCAACTAAAAAAGGAGGGAAAACAGATGAATGTCATCCTGTGCGTTTCGTGCACCTCACCTATAGTTTATCTGGGTGTGGAATGCATGTTAATATCATGGTCCCAGGTAGAAATCTGCCCTTTCATACTTTATATATATTAAGGATTATGACGTCCTAATACAAGCCTTCCACAGGGTGGTGTGGGATTGCAGCAGGAAGGCTTCGAATCCGGGACTTTCGAGACCACATATCACGAGACAATACCACATGACCGGGCAGCCATCCATAGTTCACACTATGTCCATTAATCAATGTGATATATCATTTATTGCATGTATATGTGTGTTTGTGTTTCACTTTATTTTCTTATTATTTTGACTTGTGCATGTTTGTTAATTAAGTGGAACATTTTTATCTTCAAAAATATTTGATTACACTAATTTACAAACAAAAACAAAGTGAAACAGTAATGGCAAAAAAATCGATGCAATTTTTGTTTGCACAAAAAAAAATGGTTTATATTTAATTTAATTAATTTATGGTATCTCCAGCTATATATTTAAAATATGCTCATTATAGGTTTTGTCTTCAGTAGTCAAATATATAAATATATATACCTTACCCAAAATATTTTTTTCAATTAAAGTTATTTTGTAAAAGTTTCTTAGCTTTTACAGACATTAAATTAGTGTCTATTACTTTTAAAAATTGTCTTTTGGAAATAGAAATCAATGGATGTAATCCAGTTTGCTTGGCAGAACTTGCATGCTATATAATTTAGGGGGGAGAGGGAAGCATGCAATTACCATGGTCTCAGGTAGAAATCTTATTATAGCTTCATTATATAACCAAAACCTTTATCAAAAAACCATTCAGTGGATGGGGGTAGAATTCATACTATACATACATTAATTTATTTTAGTGAAATAAATTTTATTATACAAGCTACATGTTTCTTAAGTTATAGTCAGAATATCTCATGCTAAAACGTACCCTGCACCCAAAACTTCTGCGTCAAAACATTACATACCATTTTTAGGCCTAGATTTACATTTAGTGAGTTAACTACACCCCCCCCCCCGTCTCAACACCCTAAAAGAACAGCCGTATATGCTTACAGTCGTGGAAACAAGTTTTTTTTAATATTAGCATGTTACAAATCAAATATAGTATAAATGTTTAAAAAAGCACACCATTAACTTTTTAAGTATAGTTACTTCCATTTTTATTTTATTTATATAAAAACTTGCACTATTGAGAATTGCTTATCTTGGAGGGGTTAAATTTTGTTGGAATTCCTAAAGGGTTGTTTCCTCATTTAAACATAATAAATTTGGTATCATTTACAAAGCTGTATTAATTTTCTAGTTCTATGGTTGAAAGATTTTTATATACAGGGGCAAATTTTTTTTTTTCATCTTAGAAAATTAAAGATTTTTCAGATAAAAGTATCTTAGAAATTACATAAGATAAAAAAAAAATTGTTTACACTAGTTTGTAGAACTATTTTTAAAGATAATCTGTATTAAATGTCATAAAAATGCCATTTTAAGAGGCAGCTTCTTTTCTTATGACATGCTTAAAGTCATTTCTGTAAAACATGAACAGAAAATGGTTACTGATGTTAAACAGGTTTTAAGATCCAAAATGGCCAATTGTGCTAGTACCTTTGCTACAGTGAAATCATCATATTTCCTTTGTGTTCCTCAAGGAACATAGGGCCTCAGTAAAAGTATGCCACGCTCCACGGCCTCTTGCTAGTTTTTTAATGGCTTCCCAGCTCTTTCCTGTCCTCTCGGCTTCATCTGGTACACTGCTTTTTGGTCTTCCTCTACGTCTTGTGCCCTGGGAGTTCCTGTCTAGCTTTGTCGTTGGTACCTTTTCTAGCTATGGTGAAATTGTTGGTATTAATAGATCTATATGTTGTTGTTGTTTTGGGGATGGACACTTTTGGCTCTTGTATCTTCAAGTGGAACTGTTACCCTTAAATTCCAAAAGCACATTTAATAATTCATTTCTGGTTACTTTGACCTTAATATTTTTTTAATGTTTATTTTTAATATCCAGTGAAACATTGCATAATTTATTGACATCTCCCAATAGAATGCCCTCATCCCCAACCATGAAATTGTTTTTAGCATTTCTCAATTTGCAATTTAGTTTTATTCTATTTTGCAGAAGATGTTGAGAAAGGTCAATCTAAAAAATCTAGTGTCAAAGAAAGTCAAGTATATACTGCTCGTCAAGGAATCAACAGAAAAAAACGCAAGCTGGAGAGGAAAAAGGAAAAAGAAATATTGGAAAAACGCAAAGGAAAAAAGTTAATGTCAGCTATTGGTAAAAAATATATGATATATATATATATATATATCAATTTTTTTTTTTGCAGATATTTTATTAATTTTGAAAAGATTTTATTAACTGGATAACATTCCCCTCCAAATGAATGTAATAATAATAATGACCACAATTCTTTATTATCCTTGAAAAGAAGTGATTAGATGATGTAGTTCAATTGTTATTTTTTCTCTCTCTCTCTCTCTCTCTTTTTCCCCCCTCCTTTTTTTCCCCACTCCTCTGGCAATGTCTTGTAATTTAATTTTCACTCTGTGATAATTAATTTAATTAATAATTAGGTTGTTTGAGTATATAAAAGGACCTTGATAAAGACAATAATTATATATTTTTTTTGTTATTGTTTTTGAATTATCAAAGGTTTTATTTATAAACTTAAGATTATTTATGATTCGGGAGATATTACTCAATATTTTTTTTTTTACCTTTGATTACAGTAATGAGGGTTTTTTTGTCCTGTTTTCTCACCAAAACAAACTTTTCTTTCAGAGAAATATAAAGAAGAAAATTGTATAGATAACACAGAATCAAATGTTGAGGCTTTGTTGAGGTTGACAGAACTTGGGAAAGTCAATAACATTGTTGCTGAAAAGGTCAGTTTTAAATAGATAAACAATTTATCCAATACACTGATTATTGCTCATGTTGACCTTTCACTTAAGGGACAGGTCGTTTCTGCTCTTAAGCGCTTTACTTTTTATTGACAAGTAACCACAGTTTATAGCAAGAGTAGACTGTTGTCTTGTCAACATAAATGTTATGCAGCACTCCATTGTTGGAATTAGCTAGTAGAAAGTAATCTTTTATAACTATAATGAAAAATGAACACAAAGATAAAGGAGCCAGTGTACAAAAAGGCTTAAAAATGGCTGTAGTGTGAGTTGAACATGTCTCTAATGTTGGATGAAAATGTAATCTAGGCAGTATGGATTTACATGTCGGCTAGGCTCAAATATTTTGGAACAAATTAAGACAGCAACATTAAGTTTGAAAGAACAAGGCCTGACTGCAAATGTACAGAGTTTAGCACTTAGAGACTTGAGAGAAATACACAGCAATGGAAGACATCTAACACATGCACACACCTATACAGTAGAAACTGGAAAATAAGCAGAAGTAAATTAAACCTTGGAGGTCTACAATTCATTGATAAGTTGGTGTTTTTTTTTGGTGTTTGTTAACATTGAACCAATATTTCTAAGTGTGTTCAAATGTGCGTTTTTAAGGACTGTGCCATCTTTGAGTGAACATGCTAAGTATGAGATTCAAGTGTGTTACTGGAACAAAATTACTCAGAATAAATTATCTTGACTAAAAACTTTTTAAAAGTTTGAACATTTCTTTGGAGTATTTAAAAACCAGAATTTTGCGATTATTACTTTTATACTACAATAATTAGTTATCCATTTATTTTAATCGTTATGTGCTTTCTGGAGTTTTGCAGTATTTATTAAAATACTTTAAGGATTTTTTAAAAACATTAATTAATTATATTTATTTTTTAGCTTCTGATTGATATTCGATATATTTTTATAGATTTTATACAAACAGCCATGTCAGCTCTCCAGAGACTTAAAAGTTGAAATCATTCAAGAGACAAAGAGTACAGTTTTTACAGATGAAGATTTTAAAAAATTTAGCAAAGAATATAAAAAGAAATAAAATGTTATTTATTTTAAAGATACTTGTTTGTTTATTTTGAAAAATTTGTCTGGAGTAATATAAGAGAAAAGAAAAAGATAAATTTTAAAATAAAAACAGTTGCTCAATTGTGAATGTGTAAAATGTTTCGTTGACACCAAGAAGCATAACTGTTTAATTCATTAGGAAATTTCTTTTGATGTACTGGTAGTAAAAATCTTGTTATCTAATTAAATACAAATGTTAAGTTTATTAAATGTTAGAAAGGTAAACCTTATCTCTCTCCCCCCCCCCCCCCCCCCCCCAATGAAATAGTAAGTTCTAAAATACAAGCTCTCTACCACTATCCTATTTTCCTCCAAACAAAATGTACATTTAAAGCATGATTGCTGCTGATCATTCGCACACAATGTATGAAGTCCTGTTTGTCGTCTGTATATTGCAGAATTTACTATATGCAAAGATACCAGAAAAAGGTGGGAACATTTGTGTGTCTTATGGTATGTTTACTACTTATAAATAACACCAACTACTGCCTATCCAATCTTGTTTTTAAACAAGTATAATGTGCATTTTTAATTTTTTAAATACAAAAATACAACATTTTTGATAGACCTTTAGTTTTCTATAGCATTATTCTGACAACAACTTATGCTAGTTTATAAATGTTACTAAAAAAAAAAGAAAGAAAAAATCACTATTGTCCCTTACATCGTTTCCTGCTGCTACTATTTACTGCAGTTGTAGAAGCTGTCGGAGGGAATGTCACAGTTGATACTCTCAAAGCCTAAGGGGCTTCACTCCTGATTTTTCCTAGAGGTCGTCTCCTGAAGCCTTATTACCGCAAGGCAGCGGGGGTTAGAAGTCAAGAGTACCCTTCTCCTAGATGAATTGCCTTACTAGGCTGACGAGCTTCATCTGCCCGAAGCTCTCGGTTTTGTGGCGCCAGGTATCTGCCTTCATCTGTTAGTAAGAGCAGTTTCGCCGGGCTTAGTATCTAAGCCACACGAGCAGGCCAGGTGCTGGACTTAGTTGTCAGAGGCTATTTGAGACTCATGCCATAAGGAGTATTTTATAGACAATTGGAGCTTATCCCCATTGACACCCCTGGCCATGACAACCTTTGATATACTGGTAGTAAGAATCTTATCTAATTAAACACAAATGTTTAGTTAGTTCACTATAACAAAGGTACCCCCCCCCCCAAAAAAAAAAATGAAATAGTTCTAAAAAACAAATCAGGATGTTCTGAAACGAGCCAATATGCATAACATCTATGCTCTGCCGCTCCAGAATTGGCTTGATCAGTCTATGTACTACTATGTACGGGTGCTCCACAAGGTTGTGTACTTTCTCCTGTACTGTACACTCTTTACACTAATAACATAAGAAGCATCTATGACTCAGTTAAACTCATTAAATTCGCTGATGATACTGCCATAGTCGATCTTATTTCAGAAGACGAAAGTCAGTATCGAAGCTCGATTGAAGAGTTTACAAACTGGTGCACCGACAACTTTCTAGAACTGAATGTCACAAAAAACTAAAGAACTTATTATAGATTTCAGAAAGAAAAAACAAACTATACGTGAACTGCCAATAAACACTGCATCTATAGAACAAGTGAAGGCATATAAATATCTAGGCGTTATCATTAATGACAATCTCTCATGGGAAGACCATCTTGGAACTCTGACAAAGAAATCAGCCCAGCGACTTTTTTTTTTCTATACAAACTCAATAGCTTTAGACAAAATAAGAAGATCCTTGAGACATTTTACGGCGCGACTATACAAAATCTGCTAACTACGGAATAACTTGTTGGCAAGGCAACGCTTCATCTAACCTGTTGCGCCGTCTAGAAACCATCATAAAAGGGCATCAAAAATTACACTCACAACATTACCATATTTAAAGGAACTTTTTGAACAAAAGTGTCTAAGGAAAATCGAAAAAATCTTGGAAGACAACGGCCACCCGCTCCATCAGAACTATGTCAGGTCGTCGCGAAGTGGGCGACTACTGTCAATCAAAACAAGAACAGAGCGATACAAAAACTCGTTTGTACTTCACTCGGTCAGACTATATCAACGCCACTCGTTGATCAGGAAACATGATCAGGACCAAGATGCCTGTGTGTAGTCGCTGAATGAACATTATATGTTGTGTCTGTTGTATTTATGTGTATGTTTCCGTTGTGTTGTCTTTATATCAGAAATGACTCCTTGTAATCACAACAAACTTCCATAAGGATCAATAAAGCAGTCTTAGTCTTAGTTAGGGCGTGGAGACGAGAGGCCCAGGAGAGGTCTGAATGGAGGGATGTGTTGGAGCAGGCCAGAGCCATCTATTGATTGTAGCTCCACTGGGATGTTCCTTCAAACTTTAAGGTAATCTACATCCTAGCCCAAACCTGCCTCAGGACGACTGGGGATGGCAGCAGGCATAGTAAGAACCCAGGATATTTGAGGTGACTGAACAACTGTCCTGTGCCTGTGTACAATACCGCACAGCCAGGCAGCCATCCTAATTATTCAAAGGCCATTGTAAGGGGAAAATGGGAATAGATATTTTTAGGTAACCTTGAGTCCGGGCTTCCTGTATACATATCTATGTTCTATTTCAGTAACTGAGATGGAATATCTTAATAGGTCTGTCAATGTACACATATGAAAGGATTGCAGATTTATTCTGTTAGCCCCCTTCAGTATAGAACAACTATGGTTCATCTGGTAGAGCAGGGCTTTGAATGAGATGAGAGCCTGATCATTAGCTATAGTCACCCACACAATGGTTGGATTATCTCATTTCATGAGTTTGAACAAATCAAATTAATTACAGCACAGAATTTCTTCAGTGTATAGCTAAATAGGCAACTCTGAACCTGCAGGTGTGTGCTTGAAGTAAAAGAGTTACAACTTGAAAGATATTGGGATATTCAAAAGTAAACACACTAACTTTGTAACTCCTAATTGTTTATATCATCAATTTAAAAAAAACAACTTTGTTTTCTTTTGTTTATGTAGGCTATGACTGTATGTGTCGAGTACGTAGCTAGTGATGCACCATAGTTGGCAGACTTTAATTAAAAGTGACATGCTAGTACCGTCATTGATATTGGGGTTTTCTAGATTTTTTTCATTTACTGACTTGAATCTTATGATGACTACCATCGCTTAGTGTTGGAGACTAGATCAACAACTCATATAAAAGGGCCGAGGTTTCTACTAAATACCAACCAGCCACCTTCTTTACATATGGCATGCCGTGAATAAAAAGTATACATTTATTTGCTGATCATTTTAATAAAATTCACACAATAGCAGTAATTGTACCTTTTAATGAAAGATTTAGTTTTGAACCTGGAGTCCATGTCCACATGGTACCTAATTTTTTTTCATGGCTTAACAGCAGGGTTAAAGTTATTGTTGAGTCTACAAACTATTTAGTCATGTGTTCTTGAGATTTAAAACTGCATTTCTGGACTTGCAAGTCTAACAGACTTTAATCAATGTAATAAGAAATCTTTCAGTTTGTTTCTTTTTTTTTTAAAATCTTTATTCCTTTTATCTGTAGTATTCCTAGCTCTTCACAAACATTTTATGAGATGCAATGACATTTAGCATAGTTCTTTGGAACGTGAGCAGTTTGTATAATAAGGTAATACCTTTCTAAGCTATTAAAATTTTAAAATGAGAATAAGGCAAATAGTGTAAAATGAGTTATATTTATTTAAGAAAGGAACATATATATTGGGCAGTAAAATAAACTTTGAAAAATATCAGAACCTAGAGTACTACTCAACATTGAAAAAAAACGTTAAAAAAAAAAACCAACTTCAAATGTATTGGTTGTAACCAAAAATTATTTTGCACATTCTGACCAAGACAATATCCACTGATATATTTTCAAAAACAAAAATATCTAATTCGGATAACAGACAAACAGTCTTAATGTTTCTGTGGCCAGTGGAAAGAAATCTTAAAACAATATAGGAATCAATAAGCTTGAATCTTGCCAGAGGTTCCAGGAAGGTCATCATCATGACTACCAGAGCTCTGCAATTAGAACAAAATAAACAAAATTTTTTTTTTTATTCAGTATTGAATCTAAATGTCAATTTCGTCACAAAGTAATTAGTAAAATCCTGATTCATCAAGTGCTGTGTGTTTAATGTTGTTTGTATTTGTATCTATATCATTGTTAGAGCTGTAATGCTGAGGTTGACAATTATTGTAGTCAAACAGAGTTTTTGTTTGTTTTATTCCCAAAAATTCCATTTTAGATACTGAAAAACAATCTTTAATGAAAGTTCTAGTTAGAACAATGACAACATTCTGAAGCAACTTACTTTCTGAACATATTGAGGATTGATGGCAATGTCTCTGTCCATATCTCTCAGCTTCTCATCTAACTGAATGCAACGCTGCATCTGAAAATGATAGCATTGTTACAAATGACATAGTCCTTGCGATAACTAGAAAACATTAGAAAACCTAGAACCATTAGGTACAGTAACATCTCTCATGCATAGATGATCATCAAGGCTTTAAAAGGAATGTTAGCATTAAACTTTTGAGATTTTTTATTTCACTTACATTTAAAAAGTGGCACCCAAAACATGTAGTTTAAATTATACAAAGAACCATAACTTCAATATTACCTCTTTATCCAGTTCTAACAGCATGTTGGGACTGTTAAAGTTTTCTGGGTTGTCATGGAACCTCACCATTCCATCTTTTTGGTTTATTGTTGCAAAAATTTCTCTATCTTCAATCTGATAAAAAAAAATGTAGTTATATGACTATGTTCTAAAATTATAATTAATTACTAAAATAATCGAAATAACAAAAGTTTAAAATAGAAATTACTTATCACAAGTTCACATTTATTTTCTGTTTAAGATTATTGTGCACAAAAACATTATATAGGCCGTGTCACACAATGACAGTCTAAAGAGAGTTTCACTGTATGTATGTCATCCTTGCCATACTAAAAACATAGGTTTGAAGTATTTCAGTGCTACCAAACAGAGAATTTCAAATTTAACGGCCACAACCCTATTAGCTGACTACAAGCTACAAAAACTAGGTGACCAATTCTTCCTAAGAGGTTTTCTTTTGATATTTGGTGGTGTGTCATTCTCTGGACAGTTAGCAACTAAATAATCTCATGTGCTAAGGAAGTGTGACATAGTGCCACTGTCACATGATACTATGGCTGTACAAAATGTTTTTTTTTTAAAGTTACAATTCTGAATGTGAAAAAAACAACAACATTTAAATGAATGTGACTGTGGAGCTATTGTATGAATATACAATTTGACTCACCATATGCAAGACATATTTCTCTGCTTCTTTAGGACTAACAAGCTGGACTCGATTGGCCATATCAGCCAAAGATAATGTTAAGAATGTCTGCAATCACAAATGAGAACAATTAACAATATTAACTAAAAAAATTTCTAGGTGAATACATATATGTGGTGGATTAGATTATTTGTGAAATGATTATAAACTCTAAGCCTGAGTTGATAACTGAAGATCTTACACATTTTTGAGACAGAACCTTATGACGAGCTCAACATAATGTTACAAAAAATTATATAATTAAATTACTTTACATACAATCATAAAGGTAATTGAGCCTAAATCTCAGCATTTATGTAAACTAGCCTTCCTAATTTGCATAATTTAAAAACTAAGAATAAACATTATATAATGTAAAATATTAGTGTGAATGTTTTGCTAATTACACATTTTATTTAGTCTTTACATGTGTTTACATATAAAAGCCATTGGAACCATTTCTAACACCCCTGACATATGTTTCTACTACTTTTTTGCACTTGAGTAGTATTCTGTAGCCACCAACTAGTCATTGAATGCCACTAGTTTATGACCCTAAAGCTTTCTTTTTTGAGCTTAGAAAGTTTGTTTTTTTTACCACTATTTTTTTAAATGCCTAAATGGTCTCTTTTGCTATCCAATAAATCAGAATTAGGCTAAAAAAAAAATAAACAGCCTTCCACTTTCTACCCTAGGTTTAACTAGACTCCTTTCTATTCATTTTTGAATTGTTTTGGTTTATAGCTGCAGCCAGCTAGTTTAAATCCAACCTAGCCTATATGTGTGTAAGTTAACCCATGAACTGATTTGAATAAGAACTTGAAATGATCTTTTATGATCAAAATGAGCTATCCTGATGACTCACCAGTTATTGTCTTTTTGGCAAAGTAACCTTGGGCTGATAAATTGTAACTTCTATAAACGTTTGAACACTAATACATTTAAGCTGTTTCTATACAAACCTTTGTTAGCCTCTGGATATTCTTCTTGATCAAAGATGTCATACATTGTTTGACAAGGCCCATATTGTTATCCTGTAAAAGAGCCCAAACAAAAATAGCACACTGAACAAATCAACCTGCACTTTAATCAATAAAGACGTAACAAAACAGAAAAATAAAGAGAAAAACATTATATTACTAAAAGTCACTATCTGAACTTAAGCTTTATAATTACTAATTTACATATTTCAACAAAAATGCTCAGACATCTTACACGATTGAATATGTCTGTATGCTTGGTAACAGTCATTCTGAGATCTGCTAGATTATTTTGGAGATACACAGCTGCAAGATCCATATAAGCTTGACACAATGGCTGAAAGAAATATAAGATATGTATTCTATGGGAACCATAAAAATATCAGTTAGAACTTATTTATTCAGCACTGTGAAATTAGTACACTCATACAGCATCAGACTTTTAAAAATGTACCTTTATATATCTCTGAAGTACTTGTGGTGTGTATTTTGGCAGAGATATGATCTGTAAAAAATAAAATAAAACAAGTTAATCTTTAAAAACACAGTAGTCCTGTTGTGAAGGAAATTTTGGTGTGGGTTTGTTAGCAGTAGAATATTATTGGGTTTGTGTATATGTATGAATTTCATGTCTTCATAAATATTTTATTACAACATGGTGCAAGGAAAGGATGCAGCATGAATGAAGAATAATTTAGAAAAGAGAGAATCTAATTCAAAATTCTTTCAAAAACCCTGAACAGAATCAATAAGGTTGTGCACAATAAAATATCTCCATACACATTTGGTTTCCCAGACAAAATGAAATAAAAGTTGTCTAGTCTGGGACAGTCAAAACAAATATGAGACATGTTTTACTTCACTTTTGTGGGTTACAAACTTGACTTTTGTGGGTTACACCTTGACAAGGGAGAATAATACATGCCAGCAATGTAGCAATGGTACTTTACCCAAGTGAAATTAGGATTTTATTTGCAACTGAATGTTTATAAGCTAATAATACGATTCTGCTCATTATATCAACAGCAAAATTAAGTTAAATGAGACTATATTCGTATACAAACCTTGCCATGTAAAATTAAAGAAACCAGAGTAAACTTTTTATAAGCCTCCATCATGATGTGACTGACAGCAACACTTGGAGTAGTTATTACCTAGGGGAGAGAAGACAATTAGAAGAATATAAGGAATGTTATAACAACAATTTTTGTCTGAAATGATTAATATTTTTTTAAAACAAAGCTTTTAAAATAAAGTGAACATTATCCTTTTATAAATGACATGTATTTCTTAAAAGTAGAAAATTATGGCCTCCTGTGCTTAAACATGTCCTCTAGTCATTTATCTTAATCAGAGATATAAACTTTACAAAGTCATTGGTTATACTGTTTGATTCAAGTAACCGTTTCCATACACAAATGGCATTTGGAAAGAAAAAAAATTCTATTAACCTGTAAGTTTCATATGATCTAATTTTACTTAAAGCCATTTTGCTGTGCAATAAGAACTCAGGACACATTATATTTGTTTTATTTTGATATTTTCTTCAAATTATATTGAGTTTCGACTTTAAACTACTGCATACTTACTATTTCAAAACAGTATAATGCTCTTTCATAGTTCTTTAAAGCTAAATAAATCATTCCACCATAGTAATAGTACAACAAATAGTCTTTAGCATCAAATCGACCACCCTGAAACATAAAAATAACAATACTTTCCAAAAACACATTAAATAAAATTAATGCTCAAAGAGAAAAAATTAAATGTACTTTTCAGGCATTTTAATAAATAAAACAATCATTAAGACAAGATCTACCTCTCTGCTGATATCTGTGATATCTATATCTAAAAACACCAAAGCAGGTTTCAAGTTTTTGGACAGCAAACATAACTGTTGAATAATGACAAAAAATACTTGTTAATTTAAATGAATGCAGCAATTTAAAAGTACAAGAACAATGCTAAATAGGAGTCGATAGTATAGTTAACTGGAAATTAAAAGTGAAACATTTTTTATGTTTTAACTTGTTTGTATAGTAAAAAATATATATATCCATTAAAATGTTGCATTAAAAACATAATTTCTAGATCTATTCAATAAAAGGAATAAGATTTAAAAAAAAACAAAAAACATTTGACCCAATGTTGAATAATAAAATACAAAACCAATGATGCATCAACCTGACACAAGCTTGAATGAATGGAAGTCAACTGAGCAGGATGAATTTGAATTTTCTGAATTGCTTGAACTAAAGGTGCTATTCCTCTAGCATACTGATGTAATAAAAAAACAACAACAAACAAACATGAAAACATTTTTAAAATATTTTAAATTATAACAGCTACATTTTTAAGTTCACAATGTAAACAAAATAAGAAACATCTTGATCATCAATCTTTTAACTTTAGTTATGATGATGAATATGAAAAAAAAAAAAACACACTATATAGCAAAACATAATCCAATTTGGAGTAGCATTCATTATAGGGAATTTAGTCATTCTTAAAGTCTCTTATAATATATATCCTTAAGAACCAAATATATTTCAAGACAAATGTTGTTTCAATTAAAAAATGTTTTAAAATCCTGTTTAAAGAGTAATAATGTTATAGACATGCTTTTTACAATAGTTGTTTTTTATGTAAATCTTATAAAGTGTGATGCTAAGCTAATTTCAACTGCGGTAACGCAGCTGATTATTGTTTGTTCAATTAAAAAAAAAGTGGAGAATTATAAAAATGAAATTCTATGATATGATTTGTTCTTAAACATATTTTTTTCGGGAGGCAATTTTCACAGTTTGGTATGCAAGTAACTGTAAACATCAGATATATAATAGGGATTCCTTAAAATAAAATTTGTTAAGTCTACAATACTTATTTTTTCAAACCTTCAATTATATCATACACATTTCATTTTTTTTAAAGAACACTTTCAAATACTTACCATCTTTCTATCAATAATAGCTTGGGCAAACTTGTGACAAAGTTCTGCATCTGCAAGTATTGTGAAATTGGAATTTGAAAATGTATGGCATAGCCAAACAGTTTTAACTTTAATATAGTTGACAAATGTTTGTTTTTTTAAAGTATAATATGTCAGAAAGAAATAACTACACACACACATAACTTACAGTTGTCTGTGGCATAGCGCACATGTTCCCCATTACATTTAGCCAAGAACTCAGTAGTCTGTATGAGAGTAGTTTCCAGGTCAGGCATGTTGGATAAGCTGAATTTTACACATCTGTGAAAAAAAAAACAACAACAAAAGTTTAAGATCTTAAATACTTCTAGTCATAGTATTTAATGTATAGTTATTTTTTTCTAAATAATTGTTAATTTAAATATAATCACAGACTAATACACTATTGCAATCACACAAATCTTGATAATTTTAGCTGTTTTTTTTTCATTTATTTTCTTTATAAAGTAATATCAAAATATTTTATTGAAAAAAAAAAAAAATATATATATATATATATATATATATATAAATATATATATATATATATATATATATTAGGGGTGCACCGGATAGTACTTTTTGATATCCGGCCGGAGCCGGATATGACCGGATAGTAAAATTTGATATTCGGCCGGGGCCGGAGCCGGATACCTAAGTGTCTTGTTAATAGCTTGTGTTGCTGAACATTTTACGAAACTGTTAAATAACATATGACCTATATTGGTTGTTTTTTTTCCTTTTATAAACCGTATTGTTTTAAACTCTGTTACTGATTGATTTATTCAAGCTTAACAGTATTTCTAAAAATCTGTATAGCATGAGTGTGTCTGTGTGTATGTACGATGCCACCAACTGTAAAGGATGTGTGTAGGAAGGTCAATGTAAATAATGTTAGTATATATTTAACTAGTTACTAATGTAAATCTCTCATAAGTAAAGTGCAATCTGCCTTGTATAGTGGTCGGATGTATGTGTTCATGCATTTCAGAGCAACAACCTGGTCAGATATACCTAGTGAGTCTATACATGTAGTCCTAGAGTAGTGTGTATAGTTGTTTGTGTTAACCATCAAGCATTGTTTTTTCCTTGAGCATACGCAAGCCATAGAGTTGGGTGTCAGTCAAAAAAGATAACAGGGTTTTCCGTTATTTATTAAGTCAAAAGAATTAAACAATGAAATTAGCTTTCTTTGTAAAGATTTTAATACAAGGCAAAAATACACACACGCAAACATGCACATCTTTGTTTTATTTTATTGTGCAAAGAACGTACGTAAGAAACATTAAATGCAAAGATCGTATGTTTGAAACATATTTCTTAATTAATACTTATTAATTATTTTATTCGTGGTTTCAGTAACTGTTACAAAAGGGAACCATAATAAGCCTATGGATGTTAGGTGTGTAAAAGTCGTCCTAGCCTGATACACAGTGGCTAAGTACACATCTTAAGTAAAAAAAAATAATAATGATAACAAGGAGTTAATTGACTGTCACAAATTATTAAGAATATTGTTATCAAATCAAGACACTTCACTGCAGGAGTAATATTCAAGTTAACATGTTAGAAAAAGTATTTAACGTTAATATTTATTGACAGTGTAATATCCTTTGTTAGCACGTTGCATTTTTTTCATTCAGGGGTTGTTTAGCTCTCCATTTAAAGATAGCCCTGGTCGTGTCTTCTACAAAATAATTAGTTACTGGCTTACTGGGCTATATAATCTCGCGGTTTGTGTTCTGTGTAGCTAAAAGTCACTCGTTTAGGTGCGTGTGATCTATAGTCCAGCTTACTAATTGAGATTTATGTTCAAGTAACTTAGCACACTTGAAAAGGTGTGGCCTCTAGCCCAACCACGTGATTAAGATTTTTCTCCTAATAAGCAAACTCTTTGTCCGGATACCCGTGTAGACGTTTGGCTTGAAGTCCAGTCCCCCCCCCCCAATTAAGATTAACTATTAAGTAAACAAACATAGTTCCCTCGTGTGACCTCTAGATAGTGCTTACGTCCATCGTATCTGACTTGTGGTCACCTGTCAATCAATGAACTCAATGTGATGGACTAAACAAATAAAAGGGGGAGGGAGTTCATCTGGAAATATACCTAGTTACCTTAGAGGTGTGGCTCTTGTAGTCCAGCCCACCTAATAAAGATTAACTACTAAATAAACAAACTCAGTTCCCTCGAAAGGTGTGACCTCTAGAGACTGTCAATACGCTGACATTAAACCTACGTCCATCGTATTTAACTTGTGGTCACCTGCCTATAAAAAAAAACTCAATGTGATGGACTAAACAAATAAAAAGGGGTGGGAGTTATTCATCTCTACCTCTGGAGATATACTCGCACAGCTAGACAGACGTCTGGTCAGCATGACGTAGTCAAGGAATGTAGCATTT
The DNA here is from genome assembly GCF_947242115.1 of Biomphalaria glabrata. NCBI lineage: Eukaryota > Metazoa > Mollusca > Gastropoda > Planorbidae > Biomphalaria > Biomphalaria glabrata. The sequence goes on along the minus strand of NC_074712.1, from coordinate 54,797,338 downwards.
TAACATATTAACTAACCTACTCAAAGGTCTAGACAAATTGAAAAAAGTGTCAGCCATTGCTGCTCTGTATGTAAAGCGCATTTATGATGTAAAGTTTCATTTCTATTTATATTAAGTTATTAACACTCCTTGTCTTTATATTAAACGATGTTTGGTGCATATTCATAATATTTTTAAGCACATTATTTTGTTTTCATATAAACATTAATACATTCTACAACAGACATTAATGGAACGAGGTCCACTTTATGCATATTAAATATGTGTATTTTTTACTATCCGGTTTACTATCCGGTAGTGATATCCGACCGGAGCCGAATAGCACCGGATAGTAAAAAATGCCGGATATTCGGCAGAAGCCGGAGCCGGAGGGACTATCCGGTGCACCCCTAATATATATATATATAAATATATATATATATATAAAAATTAACAGCTTACAATATTCCTAAGACCCCAAGTGAAGCTTGTTGAATATCTAAAGTAGCATAGACATTGTCAAGATGGGAAGCATTTTTGGCCAGCGTATCACTACTTTTGTTGATGAAATCACACAGCTGTGTAAAATTACCTGCAAATGGAAATAATAAAAAAAAAATATTTTACTTTAGGAGCCTGTCAATCTAAACTAAAAGCTGTGAGGCAGAGTTTGTAATACACTGAAGATCCTAGATTATATGTCATACTTAGAAACTAATAACCCAGGATTTCAAGATCAAACAAGATTACTCAATTCTACTGATAACCCACACATTAAAAAGGCCTGAACAAGAATTATGTATGCCTATATTTAAACAAAAATTATATCAAATTTAAGAAGTCTATTTTGAACTAAGAAAAAAACTTCATATAATTGAAGTTAAAATGCCTGTACATCTTAACAGTATGATAAGAGATATGGAGGCTTACATATATAAGTTATGTATTGTTATATCTGTATTCTCAATAAAATATTTGTTCTTATATTGGCTTTAAAATATCAGAAATGAAATTTATACAATAAAATAATTTTAAAGTCAATTGAAACTAGAAAATCAAAAGTTTTTTTGTTTTTTTTAACACCAAACATTTCTAGTGTCTATGAAAGAGTTTGTTGAAATGTAGCCAGACATTTATAAATGCTACATTATATTTATATATGGTCGCTGGCCACATGACACCCTTGTTAATCATATAGGCCATCTGCCCTACAAAAAGTCTGAAAGGGGAACTTAAATTTATATATATATAATATATTGTTACGATCTTCTCTATCTGTAAACTCTGTAAACCCTGCTAAACAACACAGCACATCTAACACAAGAACTTGACAACAAGAGCTTCAATAAACAATGTGGCGGTTTAATGACAAATACACCAAAAACCAATAAAACACTATTGGCTACACTAAATTCAAATGCTTTAAAAAAAAAAACAACAGAACTGCCTACTAAACACTACAAGTCTCTCTTTCTACTCCTGGACTTGTACAGTTACATTTTCAAGGACTCACATGGTACCGCACAGTCCTTACTGCCTTGCTGTCCTGGACTCAACTGTCCTTTCTTACACACTGTCTCTCATCCGTGAAGGCTTTTGATCACATGACCATAACACAGGTCATATTTTCGCGTACTAGCAGTAATGTCCCTTGTCCACCAACAGCCGTTGACCTGTATTATTGGCCTGACCCGTGTGTGTCAGTAGGTCGCACTGACATTAACCCAATCAGTACACCACTGGATTTACAATATATAAATAAGAAATCATGATCTCATCTAGTCTTAGAACTAGACCTTTAATTGTAATTCTTGAACCATTCCTTGATCTAGTTAACATGTAGAAATGTATTTTTTTGTTGGGACTGGGGATGTCTTCCTCTGTGCTCTCTCTCTATAGATAAATATACAGAAGAAGCAAAAAAAAAAAAAACTAGTGCTAGATCTACGTTGTAATATATGTTCGGAAGTTACTTCAGAGTTGATAATCTACTTCCTAGCCTACTAGCCAAACCTTCCACAGGATGATGCAGGATGGCAGCTGGCAGGGTATGAACCTGGGACCATCAAGATGACGGAACCACAGTCCAGTAAGCATACTGCATGACCAGGCAGGCAGTGAACTGCAAAGTGGTTTCCAAATCAGGCGATTCTTCATATATATAATATATATATTATATAGTTGTTTTTTTCTAGAATATTTATAAGGCTAGAAAGAAGGAGGTATTGTTAGCCAATCAGATTCTATGTCTATATATTGTTACGAATCTCACTATCCAGGCTCTCTGCAAACTGCAAATCTGAGCCAATACTGTACAATTGGCAAAACGTACACTGTACAAATATCTCTCCGATAACACCGTACCAACTCTTGCACTGGCCTCTACGTCTCGTTCCGGGCTTGCACTGGGTTCAACAGTTCAGGACTGACTTCACACACTGGGCTCGTGTAAGACTCGATCACAGACCAAGATCAAGATGACGGTCGTCTTGACTGTACTTGACAGTACTCCGCACTGAACTGTCGTAATGCTCCGTACAGAACTGCACCGCTGAACCTCACTGAACTGTAGTCGACCGGACTGTATTGAACTGTGTTCTGAACCCCTTTTGTGAACCGTCTTGACTGCGACACCTCCGCTCTTTATATAGGGTCCATGCTGGCCTTCTCGAACTGGACGGAACATCGCTCGATGTTTCTAGTTTTGTCACATGACTACATCCCTCGTGATGCTTCTGAGCTCTGTTCATGATGCAGATCCTTCCCGAACCATCATGTTGACACTCATCTTTTGCTGACAGCCGTAACTCATCAAGGTTGACCGCTCATCTAGCGCTGGCCTGGGGCGATTTGCGTCAGCTGACTACACCACTACCCCATTTGTGCCACCACCAGGTTTATAACAATTTATATAGTTAATTGACCAGGTCTGTGGAGTACTATATAAAATGTTTTCTAATTTTAATAAATAGTTTTGATTACTGCTTCTCCAGAAAACGCTTTGATATGAGCCCTCAGTGCTATTCTAGAGTCTACTCTAGACTTACTCTAGAGTCTAGTCTAGAGCTTATCTTTTATTGTTTGTACTTTAGACTTTAGAAAATAGATTCTAGATCTAAATCTACATACCTAACTGAGGCTAACTCTATAGATTTTAAAATTATATTAAAATTTTATAATAAATAAAACTAAGACACGTTTATGAAATTGATTTACCTGTTGACGACATTGTTTGAACCATATTCACATAATGCTCCAATGATGATGCCATTTTATTGTTTTCCAGATCTAGATCTAGTCTAGAATTAATTTACTTACAAAAATTGTAAATTATAGACTTGTAATAAAAAGCTTGTTAACTTGTAAGTCTTGTATACTTGACTAAAGTACTAATGTCTAAACTAAAGACACTAAAGTTCTAAAGTATAAAGTCTTAAGTTGTACTAGATCAAGTAGATTTTAGTAGATCTACTATTGAATAATAATCTAAACTAGATTTTATAATCTTAGGCTGACTTAGACCTATCTAAAATAGTATTTGTATCTTATTCTTAGAGTCTTCTAAAGACGGTCCTTAATAAGTCTTAATTTACTCTTACTCTTATCTCTTTTACTTTTACTCTTACTAAAACTAAAGACGTAAAGACCTTAGAACTGAACTTCTGAAGTCTAGTAGATTATTAGATTACTAATCTAGATTAAGACTAGAAACTTTAGATAAGATAAAAAAAATATATAGATCTAGATATCTAGATCTAGAGTAATCTAGACATCTATTTAAAAAATGTGTCAAACAACTCAACTAATTATGAACAAGCCGATGTTGTTTTTATGTACATTATCGAAAACTGATTTAATATCTCAGTTATTTCCCTTTTAGTTACCAACTCCAACTAATAGGAAAATCCGTAATCAAAAAAAAAAAAAAAAAGAAACGTTTCAATTGTAACTTTTTTTTTTTTTCCAAATTTATTGTAATCTTTATTTTTTTAATCTCGTCAAAAGCTAGATTTATATTTTAAGAATTCTTTATTGTATAACTTATCAGAGGGTATATGCAGCATGGGCGTAGCCAGGATTTTTTTTCGTGGGGGGGGGGGGGGTGGAGGGGGGGGGTCTCCTCCCCCAGCCCCCCCCCCTGAGAAAAAAAATAGTTTGTATGTGTGTGTGTGTACATGATCTTTATTACATTCTGACCTTTCATTCTTTCGAAAGATGTTTATTATGCCCTACAATGTTTCTTCCTGGAGTTAGTGGACAAATTGTAGTCTTGCACTGACAGCAATGGGGTCTGGGGGAGCGCTTGGAGCTCCCCCAGCGCGGGGCGAAGCCCCACCGCCAAGCACTATTTCTGGTATTGAAAGCCAACAAGATGAATGTTCTGAGGTATCTACAGTAAATTTTCCTGCTATTAAAAAGTTTTATTTCAAAAACCTCAAATGCTATTCTCACTGCCTTACTGGCGCTAAGTTGTACTAGGATGTCATCGCAACCCTTAAGTATGCGTAATTCATTTTGTCGGAGAACATGTCCCGCAAACCTCATGCGACGCTCTGTCACAACCTTACTAAGGGGTCGACTCCCAATTCGGCATAGGATTTCCTTGATTTAGACCCGATCTCTATAACTGACTCCTAAAATCTATCTTAGCCATCTTTGTTGAGCCACATTTAGTGTTTTTCAATTTCGATAGATGACTTTTCAAAGCACTTTATTAATGGAGCCTCGCTACTGGTAGAACTATGTAACCTCTCTTGAATACGCTCTTGGAATTAGGTGACTGTAGTTTGCTTTAGATTTTATATCGAAGAGGGAAGTTTTATTGTCAAAATCATCTGTTGTGGATTTTAAACTAAAAAATCTCTGGAGTTGTTGTTTTTTAAAATTCAAAACCCCATTTAACTACGGTCATAGTATTTGGTAACTGTAGTTTGCTTTAGAATTATTATTTTTAAACTCAAAACCATCTAGAGGGGTTTTAAACTTTTAAGAAAAGCAAACTGTAGGAGAGGGGTTTAAACTCAAAACCCCCAATTGGCTAGGCTACGCTCAAATAATTTTTATGTGTAATTTGCTTTTTTTTTGTATTAAAGAGGTATTTTTTAGCATCAAACCCCGCAAAAAGGGGGTTTAAACTCAAAACCCCTTTGACTACACTCATAGAATTTTGAGTGTATAATTTGCTTTGTTTTTAATATTAAAGAGGTATTTTTTACCTTCAAACCCCGCTAAAAAGGGTTTAAACTCAAAACTGAGTCGAAACCCATTTACCTACGCTCATAGCATTTTGAGTGCGTAATTTGTTATTTTTTTTTTATATTGAAGAGGTATTTTTTAGCTTCAAACCCTACTGAAGAGGAAGGGGGGGGTTCAACTCAAACCCCTTAGGCTACGCTTATAGAATTTTGAGTGTGTAATTTGCTTTTTTTTTTATATTGAATAGGGGGTTATAAAATCAAAATCTTTCTTAACTGTGCTCTTGGAATTTGGGGATAGTCGTTTCCTTTTTTTTTTTTGTTTGTTTTGTTTTATTATTAGGGATTTAACTGCAAAAAAAAAAAACATGGTAGGGGGTTTTAAACTCAAAACCCCCTGATAGGGGTTTTGAACTCAAATCCCCCTGGTAGTGGGATTTTAAACTCAAAACCCCCAGGTAGGGGGTTTTAAACTCAAAACCCCTTGGCTGCGCTGGGGCAAGTGATGGTATAGAATTAAAATGTCTCCCAAAAATAAACAAAATCAAAGCAAAAAATCAATTACTGAATTCCGAGCTCCCCCCTTTCGGGGGGAGAATTTCATTTCGGGGGGGGGGGGGGGGTTTGAACCCCAACCCCCCCCCCCCCCTGGCTACGCCCATGATATGCAGTATGTTTTAATGTTTTGGACGTTCCTTCATAAATGAAGATAAATCCTAGTCCAATTATAGATCCTAAATCTAGTTAAAAATAAGTCAGTGCACTCTTCTCCTATGCATGCTATGACGAACTCATCAATAACTATTTCTTGCTATTATTATATTAGCGTTTTGAGCGAAAAAAAAAGCTGGCATGACTTCCTGTTCAGTGTAATTGAAATTTCAATTAAAAATAAGATGGCTTATAATGACAATTTTTCAAATACAAAAGCTATTGGTAAATCATTTAGCAATAAGAATGAGTCTAGTGTTCCCAAAAACATCAGAGTTTTGGTTGATTTCGAGAACGTTTTATGTGACTTTGAGCAGAGTCTCTTGAAATCATATCGTAGGAAGTATCCCAAGGAGACGTACATACCTCTTGAACAAAGGAAAGGCATTAGTGTGAAGAGACAGTACGCCGATGTTAGCGAAGAATTAGGCGTAAGTCTGTTGTTCTATCTAATAACCCACATTTCTGTTAATATTTCAAATCAATGATTCTTTAATAACTCGAATATCTCGAAACTTTGATCCTCCTACGCCGTTTGGAACACCTTTATTTTCTGAGAAGAAATTAAAGATTAGTAGGCCTATGTGTTAAGTTTGATTAGAAACATAATTTTAAAATATGTAACGACCACAATGAGACATATTTTCATGCCTGCATATGACAGATACTAAATTAACTGAGTAAGCACCGTGCGCATCGTTAACACAAAGACTACAAAACAAAACAACAGCCTTTAGCCAAATAATCTTCAACAGATATACTATGTCTTAGAAACACATACTGAGATCATGCTCAGATTCTGGCCTCATGATTTCAATAAAAGATTTTTTTTTTCAATCTCTAAATGAAGCCTAGTATTTAGGGTAGCCAAATGTCTACTAATTCACCTTTTCAATTTGACTTGATGTGTATGTTTCGGAGTTCCTCAAAAATGAAGATTATTAAGTCCTAGTCAGAGATCAATCGTAATAGAAAGCCAGAACACTGACCTGCGACCCGACGCCACCACATGTGACGTGGCAACGAGTTATTGGTCTAAACTGCCAACAGGTGGCGACGTCGCAGGTCAGTGGTCAGGCCTTCTATAACAATTGGTCTCGCCTAGCACAAATCTCCTTCAAGGGCCGAACCCGGTACCACTGAGACTACAGTTTGCAGCATACATCACATGAATAGGCAGCCTTCCTGCTTATTATTAAACATTGAGATTTATAACATGGTAAAAACAAAAACCCATTAAACATGTTCACTTATTATAATGTTGATTTATGCATGTTGTATGATAGGTCTACATCCATCCATAATATATTTGTAAAATATCATTTAAGATGACAACTTTTTCAATTTGTTCAGGAAAAACTTTCAAGTGTTTATTGTACTCCTGGATTCATAAGCAATTTACCCGAAATCCCTGGAGCTTGTGAGGCAGTAGATGCAATGGACAAACTCTATGGGTACGCTGCCTTGTTCTTTACTTAGTAAAACTACATGTTCGTGTTAGAAGTGTTCCATTCTAGATATTATATTGTTTTTACAAACGTGGTTGTTTGCTTTTTGTTTTGTTTTTTTACTTTAAAAAGCTAAGTCTTTGATAGATGGAATGAAAGAAAGGACCAGCTAGTGATAATGTTTTTAATGGCTTCATCGTGACACGCTTTGACATACAATAGATATGCGGACATGAGTAAAAAATATGGTCTGTAATATGTAGCAGAGTGTGATGAATGTTAAAGTAAAAAAAAAAATAAAGTACCCCTTATAGACCTAACTCTTTATCTCTTTCCATGGCCGATGGTTATCAAGAGTGTCATGTGGCCAGCACAACGACGCACTGCTTTTACTTTCCCCAACTTATGTCATGTAGGCCTACCCATTAGAGGTGGGTGGAATCAGGGGCACCCTCCAAGTCCTGAAATTCAAAATGCCAATCTTCACTGAGATTCGAACCTGAGACCTTTTGGTAAGGATGCCAAGGGCTTTAACCACTTATCCACCACGCCCACTAAATGCTAAAACAATTAGATCTATTTGTCTTCAGCTAACCATATTGAGCCTTGTAATTTCGGTTTGGTAACAGAGGATTCCAGCTACCCGTCGCCTCAGCGTGGCGCCTGCGGTGGAATCGTCTAGTAGTGGAACTTGATAGGCTAAGTACGAGTAGCGAACCAGGCCCTTGCGGGACCCCCTGGGTGAGCTTTTTTTTTTCTCTCACTCGGGGGGTAGGGATGGAACAAGTAGCCCGCACACCAGTCCAAAAAGTCCTTCACGCGTTCCACAAAGGGGGCCGTCATAAGACTCGTGGCTGGAGTGGCGGTCCCTGCACGGAACAGTGGCGGTTACAGCATAGGAATATGAGACAATCTCCCCGCAGTTATCGCTGTTCTCGCCACTTATAGCGAGTGGAACCCAGGAACGGGGACGGTGCGCTGTGTACACGGCACGGCCCGGTCTGGCCCAGTCAACCGATATGATCATCTACCGTTGGGAGCCCTCAGACAGGACAGGGGTGAAGAGCCCCGTGTCCAGGCCTGGTAGTTAGATAAAAACCTTTCTAACCACCAACGGGATAATGGCGCCGTAGGCGCCGACGCCCTACTGGACTTCACTGAAGGTAACAGAAGCAAAAGCCACTGGACGTCACTGAAGGTAACAGAGAATATGAAATACACAGGGTCGAGTGATATGCGATTCTGTTGACACGATGGCACAGAGTTTTAGCTAGAACGTACAAATAATCTTCATTTCTGAAGGAACACTCGAAACTTGTAAAATAAAAAAAAAATAAATAAAAAAAACACCAAAGGAAGTTCACCACTGTTTTAGCGCTAGTCGCTTGCTCTAACAGTTTTGAAACAACTTTTTTTTTCTGTACTGTGTGGTTTCACCCAAGATGTTTTTGTCTAAGGTAATTGGCTCAATAAACTAACAAAACTCGATACCGAGGTTCTCGATTGAGATTATACTTTACAGATTCGAGATTGTGGTCCTGAGACTTTAATATTACATTTAGGGATTGTCGGAGAGCCTCGGGTGAAGACAAAAATATGTGAAAATTTTCAAATAAAAGATACAAAATAAGGGAGAGGAAAGGGTTGAAGTGTAGACATTTCTATAAATCAAATAAGAACATAAAACTAAAATGTTATTTAACCTTGGTTAGGCCAATAATAGAATATGCATCCTCTGTTTGGGACCCCTCAACTCAAGAAAACATTAAGAAACTAGAACAGACACAAAATAGAGCAGTGCGATTCATAACAAACGAATATTCACATTTGACTAGAGTAACACCTTTAGTAAAATCACTAAATTTAGAAAGCCTTCAGGACAGAAGGCTCAAAAGTAAAGTAGCAATAATACATAAAACACTGAACCATAATCTTCAAATACAAAAACAAAATTTAATAAAATACTCTGAAAGACACAAAGATAAAGGCACATTCCTCGTCCCATATGCTAGGACAAATTTGTACAAATACTCCTTCTTCCCTAGTGCTATTAGAGCATGGAATGGGTTGCCTGAGCTAGCCAGGAAAACCAGTGACTTGGCAGAATTTAAGTCATTGGTTAATATGCATGACTAAATGCATGACGCGTAGGACGTAATCATCTTCTTTTTTGAAGTAACGTCTGTATTATATAAGATAAGATAAGACCCAATCGTCAAGTTTGGCACATTTTATGCTCTGCACTCAGTATTGCAAGCCGTAAGATCAGTGAATGAATAAAACTATGTTATTTTCATTTTTTTTAAACTCTATATTTCAATACACTATTCATGTACTTCTTCTAACAGTGTGAACGTCTTTATATATTCTGGGATAACGATGCCTTACGGATACAGTCTCAAAGAGAAGGTATCGGCACTTTTATATGAACAATATTAAACGTGTGTTAAACAAGTCAACGTTTCTTATTTACCCACCACCGTTCAAATAGCTTTCATTACAGCACACTACATTACAGTAATATAAAGTGTCATGTTAGGACAAATTATAATCAGCAGCAAAGAAAGTAGAAACGGGGATTTTGAAAGGGGGAGGACCCTTCAGCTCTTGTACATCCCGAAAAGAAACCATACAGTTGTGCTTTCAGTAATGCATTGATGTTACACTACAAGTCGGGTGCAAGCTGCTTTCCCTTATCTGAAGAATCGTAATTTGGCAAGTCTGAGACAGTCAAAAGAAAACAAGTTATTGGTCCATGTAATAGTCTTCCTCTCTGCAATGGAAGTATAGTGAAACCATAGATTATCGGAGTTCATTATATCTTAAGTACCTTAGAAAAAGTTAGCGCCCCTTACCCCGCCGTCATAGTGTCCTAGCCCAGGGGTCGGCAACCTTCTGAGTCGGAAGAGCCAAAAATAACAATTTACAAAATTTTTAAATTTTAAAGAGCCACAACGTTGTTGTTTTTTTCTTGCCAACAATATGTAGTACTCACATTTATTCATAAGTAGTGCTTTCACAGCAAAAGTAGATAATATATATATATATATGCCAATATATGGCATTATTGTTTTGTTTATGTTGGTAGCAAATAAAGCAGTTAAACATTTATTAGCAACACTAACTTGTACTTCAAATAACAAACAATGGAGCAAACAAATTCAATGGGAGCGATGGCTTTGGTTTTAGAAATTTTTCTATACATTTGGCTCATAACTTGTTGTTTTTAGTTTCAAACACGACTCTAAATTTTCATTTGTTTGTTGACTTCTTAGATCCGGATATAGCACTCGAAATGCCAACTTCTTCACCTCAATGTTGCAAACTGGAAGATTATTCCTTGCGCCGAATCAACTCGCGACATTTGTTTTAAAGATGTCCACTTGTTGCGTTACGTACATGCATTTCTTCCAACTTGCTTTTCAACTCTTTAAATTTTCAACTCCACAAAGTTTTACTTTCAATCAATGGCATTTCTAGAAATCCAGTATCAATTTCAAATGGATCAATGTGGATTTCGTTACTATATGTGTTGATTTACTAGTAATGCTAGAATGATTTTGTTAGTTTGTAATTCTTTATAACTGTCATAGAAAACTGTCAACAAATTCATCTTTGAATTACTTTTTTTGTACCTGTGCTGAAGTAATTCGTGTCAACAGATGCACCGATATTATCGCGATATTTCTTTAGACATTGAATAAAAAAGTAACTTACCGCTCTTCTGCAATAATATTTTTTTTTCAAAAGAAGCCTAATCTTCTACCCTACCATCGGCTGGGTCTCCATTTCCTTGTGGTTTAACATTCAGCTCATTTAATTTCGCTATGTAAAGTACAAATTTTTCAAACTTTTGCTGTTCTCTAATTCAGGGTGATAAGTATCTTTTTTATTTAGGAATGTATTTAATTCATTCAAGCACAAGCCAAAACGTTTCAACACCATACCTTTGGAAAGCCATCACACTTTATTGTGAAGGAGATCATAATACGGAGTTTCCATTTCGCTTAAGAATTCTTTAAACTGACGATGGTTAAGTGCTTTTGACAAGATGCTGTTAACAATCTTTATTACCGAACTTATGACCTCAACTATTTCGGCCTGAATCGTTTGATCTAAAAGCGCTTCTTGGTGTATTATTCAGTGAAACGTAAGAATTTCGCAATTTATTTTGCTTCGAAGAATCGTAGTTGCTTCTTTATTTTTTCCTGTCTGGCTCAATCAGTTGTTATTTAAACGATTTTAATGTCTGCAAGGTATTTGTGCTCGGCATACGCTCTATCATCCCCTCTAGTTTGTCTCCAGAGCGGTAGCAATCCAAGTTCTTCTTTTGGAACTTGGGAAGACATACATGACAAAAAGGGTCAACTTATCCTGTCTTTTATGTTGCCAATTCATCTATAGCAAGTGACAAGACAGAAGAATATTGAATATATTCCACCTGCAAATATGTTACATTTAAAGTCATTTTAGCTCTTCTATCTTGTAGTTTTAGCTTTGATTTTTTTCTTCAAGTTTTCTTTTTTTCGAAATCATGAAAATGTTTTCCAGATGCACGTTGTGACAAGTCAAAAACTCGCTGTCAGAGTCACTCAAATTTATCACAGCATTAATTATTATTTTTCCTTATTTATTTATTTTATTTTAATTATTTCCCCATCCTACCCCTGAATTCTCCACCCGCACCACCTTTTCCGCTCCAGGCTAGACTTAGTTGACCACCTTGGAGATAGCTAAGGCGCGTCCTTTCATTTATCTGCCCTTGATCGGGGAAAGGTAGACACACAATCTCTTTTGTCTTGCCCGCCGGATGTCTGAAGGACGGTCGCGGTTGACCCCACCTTGGTTTGAATGCAAGCTAATCCTTCCCCCCCCCCTTCTCTCACGCCTCTCTTTGATCTAAGAGATTACCCTGGTCAACACACCGCGTGATATTCCAAGGTGCGGCTCCCACCTCGAGTCAAATCCACCCACGTGTAAGATAAATCTTAGCCTAGGACACTTCCTGTGTCCGCCCGCACTTTCCAGGCTTATATAAAGTAAACCAACTCAAGCCAGACCCTTTTTCATTTCTCATTCGAGCTGAGCTATCGAGTCCGGACTATATCACTTATTCTCTCTCCTAGAGGAATACCTGGTGGTAAGCCGAACTTAATCACAAGTTCCATCTTAATTACTCTGTGTATATTTCCATTGGATTTTATCATGTGTATTTTGCCTAGTTCATTTATATTTAATTAGTGCATTGTGTATTTCTCACTGGCCCTCCCTCAGGTGTCTGCCTATTTGTTTGATATCAAGAATCACCTACTATCTTTGTGCTTAGTGCTATTCAGCACTGCACTAGCTCACTGACCTGCCTATTGCCCATTTACCTGCCTATTTATTGGATCAACGATCTATTTACCTGCATCTGTGCTTAGTGCTATTCAGCACAGCACTTGCCCACTGAGATCTACTCAACTCTACCACTTGGCGCTATCGGCATTGCCCGCCTATTCGACAGCCCATGTCAAGCTATTAGGTGCGACGTCCCTATAGATTCAGATCTGTGTGAGACGTTATAGCTACGCCAACCCTCTGCAACTCACTGGACATATCCTGTCAACTACGCTGCCCACGGCAGATCAGCTCTGCCCGCAGTAACCTTGTGCCCACGGTAGCCGGCCACCCGTCCTACTGTGCCCACTACAGATATTAGATTTTGGGGATTGAGACTCCACAAGAACTATATCGCCGGCGTCCCTCTATCCGCTAGAGCGCCACCTCCAGCTGCAGAACCTCAAGCCAGGACACAGCCAGCTGCGACATCAACAGGACAACCAGCTAAGTCAGAGGACAAAGTGACATACTCTCTTATTATGTGCAAGAGTGATGATTAAACATAGAATATACTAGAGATAGATGCAAACCCTCCCCCTTTTTATTATTATATGTATATTTATGTAAATAAATATCCTTTATTTTAACTTTTGTATCTATCTTTCATTGCTTTGTCTCGTTGCGTGTCTGCTCCCGATTCATATGCTGATAAGTGGGGGTGTGATTGCTTTCAAAAATAATCATCCCCTAGACATAAAACGTGCCAAACACACGTCACATTTCCCCACCTGTCACATTTTGGCGAGCCCGTCCGTGGATTTAACCCATTAGTACAGCAGGCACGAACAGGCGGCAATAACCAAATTTCCTATCAATAATTTTCTAAAAGTATTTATAAGTATCATCACTTCGCATTATCAAGAGTGTCACTTCTGTCATATTTTATATTACTATTATTGCATTTCATGTGTAATATTTTCTTGCAGGAACTTTGTGATTAACGTAGGCAGACACCACATTCCTTTTGCACTCTTCCCTATAACCAGCGACTCACTTTCACTAACCCACTTTCTTTAATTCTAGCTCAATCCTACTATCCATTCTATCTGTCCCTCCACCATCCTAGTACCTCTCATCTCCCACCCCTCACCATTATGGCCAGCGGCACACGCTCGAAAGCGGACTCTGACATGAAGCAGAAAATGGCTGAATTGAAGGATTTTGCGGCCACCTTATTTGACGATGAGGCAGAACGGAAAGAATTTGTGAGAGCACGATTTGAGGCGTTTGAAAGAGAAGAAGAAAAAAGAAAGGAAGACGAAAAGGAAGAAAGAAGATTAGCAAGGGAGCATGAGCTAGCAATGAAGGAAAAGGATAATGAAATGGCTAAAGAAAGGGAAAGAAAGGAAGCTGAAATAGCTATTGCTAAAGAAAAAGAAGTCACAGAGCGAGAAAGAGAAAAAGAGCAACAAATTACAGCGAGAGAAAAGATAGCCGCGGACAAAGAGAACGAGGCCGCCCGCCAGGCTTCTTATGAGTCTCGCCCGGCTAGCCCAGCATCCTTTCAAAGTTCCTTGAACGGTCTACCCCACATGCCAATGGAGCACTTCGACGACAAGACAGAGAACATCGAAGTTTATCTTGTCCGATTTGAGGAAGTAGCACTATATCGCCGGCGTCCCTCTATCCGCTAGAGCGCCACCTCCAGCTGCAGAACCTCAAGCCAGGACACAGCCAGCTGCGACATCAACAGGACAACCAGCTAAGTCAGAGGACAAAGTGACATACTCTCTTATTATGTGCAAGAGTGATGATTAAACATAGAATATACTAGAGATAGATGCAAACCCTCCCCCTTTTTATTATTATATGTATATTTATGTAAATAAATATCCTTTATTTTAACTTTTGTATCTATCTTTCATTGCTTTGTCTCGTTGCGTGTCTGCTCCCGATTCATATGCTGATAAGTGGGGGTGTGATTGCTTTCAAAAATAATCATCCCCTAGACATAAAACGTGCCAAACACACGTCACATTTCCCCACCTGTCACACACGTATAAAGCAATCTTTGACATACCATTTGTAAATGGTTTGCCTTTTTGTGCAATTTCTAGTGGTACGCCCTGGTACCCCAACGATTGCCAGATCAGCATTACTTGTAGATTGCTTCTAACTTTGAGAAGATAATTCGCTTCTAACTCATTTACATGAAACAATAAACTATACGTCACAACCAAAAGCGAATTAAAGCGTGCATAGAATCATCGGACGACGGCGTCATTCAAGAGCTTCCGACGGACTGATTACAGTGACGACGCGTGTAATGGGGGAGGGGTGTGGTGAAAGGAGAGTACAAGTGGCTGAGAGATAGAATCAGTGCCTAATCCTCGTTAAAAGATTCAGAACTTTTTGAAAAAAAAAATGTCAATAAAATAAATAATATTTGCGTATGTAACGAAAGAGCCGCAGCTTCACATCCAAAGAGCCGCATGTGGCTCGCGAGCCGCAGGTTGCCGACCCCTGTCCTAGCCAAACATCTATGAACTAACTATGGTGAGACCTGAACCAAATGGACAATGGTCAGTCAAAAATTAATAACGTTGTAGCTCTAAAAAGTTACATTTTGTTCAAGTTATAAAAATAAAAAATAAACATCAGTTTTAATTGTAAACTTAGTAAGAAATAAACGTCTCAGTAAAAGCTTTCAATTAACGAAGCCTGAACTTATGGAGCCATTGATGCCAATACTTAGCTTTTATTAACATTTATTCAACATTTTGTATGTCGACTGTCTTCTTGCACATACCCTGAATTAAACACAGGTAAATTAATTTATTTTCTCTTTAGTGTCAGTGGGTTGAATTTCATCTTGGGGTGAGATGGCTGGATAAAATCATTTTCACTAAAGATCCTACACTGCTTAATGGAAACCTGCTGATTGATGACAGAGTTAGCATCAAAGGTTAATTATATAATAATAATACTTGTATCAAAAAGTTTGCTATATTTTAGAAGAAAGAAATATAGAGTCCTTGTAAATTTTATATCACTTTCGTATTAAAAATTATATTTAAAAATGCATATTTTAGTTTTAAAAGTGTATATTTTTTAGCTGCATTTGCATATTCTGAGCATACTACAAGCGGGCCCAATCCAACTCCTGACCTTTAAGTCACTAAATGTGACACAGTGTTGTAAAGCAAAGTATAGTTCCCCTTTCAGACCTTGTGGTCATTCTTTACGGTTAACGAGGGTGTCATGTGGCCAGCACAACGACCAACCGCCCTTACTTTTGCCAAACTAATGTCAGGTACCCATTAGAGCTGGGTGGACTCAGATACGCCATAAAGATCCCGAAATTAAAAAGTCCCAGTCGTCACTAGGATTCGAAACCGGGACTCCCGGTTCGGAAGCTGAGCGCTTTACCACTCCGGCGCCGGAAGATCCAGAAATAAAAAATCCCCGTTTTCGAACCCTGGTCCCCGGTTTGGAAGCTAAGCGCTTTATCGCTCAGCCACCGCGCCTCCGACACAGTGATGGGTCCGACGAAACTGTTTTCACTAACAAGAAGAAAGGGCGAAGGCGTTTAATTGGCACCTAAACCAATAAGCTTCGGGCACGGGGGGCTCATTAGCCTTGGATGGCTACCTACTTAAGAGAAGAAAAACACTAAATTAAAAACTCTGCTGCTTACAGCTATACCCAATCATGGGGAAGGCTTCGGGAGTTATCCGTGAGGAAAAAACAGCAGCCGGCGACGCTTAGGCAGCTTAAAGCACACAGTGCCATATCCTTGTAGAGCTGGGCAAACAATGACCTTTCCGAAAGCCTTTTGTCATATTTAAACATTTTCATTATCAATGTAGGTAAGATGTTCCGAAAATCGCTAAAGACAGCATATGCAAACCTTGACCTTGGACCTATACCCTGCTCTGACATGTCTATTTAATGTCTGCCCTGCAGGTGTTATCAAAAATCCGACCTGGGAGCATGTAGTCTTCACATCTTGCCACAACGTTAGGATCAGCGTTGGCACAAAGACGAGGCTGGAGAACTGGACTGATGGGGCATGGAGACAAATCATTCGGAAGGCACGGCATGATATTTAAAACAGTCAAGACGGGAAAAAAAATCGCCAGTACCGTGTAAAAATATTATGTCTGCGGATTTGATCGCAAATGTTTGACATAATCTGATACTTCAAAAACTTTTTGTTTCCTGCTTTTTAGGTTTATAATATAAGTGGATACATTTTGTTTCCTGCTTTTTAGGTTTATAATATAAGTGGATACATTTTGTTTCCTGCTTTTTAGGTTTATAATATAAGTGGATACATTTTGTTTCCTGCTTTTTAGGTTTATAATATAAGTGGATACATTTTGTTTCCTGCTTTTTAGGTTTATAATATAAGTGGATACATTTTGTTTCCTGCTTTTTAGGTTTATAATATAAGTGGATACATTTTGTTTCCTGCTTTTTAGGTTTATAATATAAGTGGATACATTTTGTTTCCTGCTTTTTAGGTTTATAATATAAGTGGATACATTTTGTTTCCTGCTTTTTAGGTTTATAATATAAGTGGATACATTTTGTTTCCTGCTTTTTAGGTTTATAATATAAGTGGATACATTTTGTTTCCTGCTTTTTAGGTTTATAATATAAGTGGATACATTGTGTTTCGCCTTTGAGTTTGTGTTTTAGTCTAGAAAGTAATTGTAACTTATAGCCTATAATCCTATCCTATCCTGTCTATCTATCTATCTATCTATCTATCTATCTATCTATCTATCTATCTATCTATCTATCTATCTATCTATCTATCTATCTATCTGTTTATCTATCTATCTATCTATCTATCTATCTATCTATCTATCTATCTATCTATCTATCTATCTATCTATCTATCTATCTATCTATCTATCTAACTATCTATCTATCTATCTATCTGTTTATCTATCTATCAATCAATCTATCTGTCTATCTATCTATCTATCTATCTATCTATCTATCTATCTATCTATCTAACTATCTATCTATCTATCTATCTATCTATCTATCTATCTATCTATCTATCTATCTATCTATCTATCTATCTATCTATCTATCTATCTATCTATCTATCTATCTATCTATCTGTTTATCTATCTATCAATCAATCTATCTATCTATCTGTCTATCTATCTATCTATCTATCTATCTATCTATCTATCTATCTATCTATCTATCTATCTATCTATCTATCTATCTATCTGTTTATCTATCTATCAATCAATCTATCTATCTATCTATCTATCTATCTATCTATCTATCTATCTATCTATCTATCTATCTATCGTTACCAGGAAAAAAAATATGAATATGAAAATAGCAAGGACTAGAATCCATAACACAAAGAGTAAGATCCCTAAAATTGGTACAGATACATTGTCTCAACCTTTTTTGTGCGACTTTCTACATTTTGGTCCGATGTTTGGGCGGGCCGGATAACACTATGTCGCGGGCTGGATCTGGCCATTGGGCCGTATTTTTGCATCACTGATATATTCGACTTAAATAACTTCGCTACAATTGACATACTGGAGTGGTGCATGTCTTACAAGAGTGTCCAAGAGCTGCGGGGAGACAACGAAAAGGTCACTTCAACCCCATGGGAGTTATGATGCACAATGTTCAACAACAGAGTTTCTTACAGAGCACAGCGGGAGGCCTTTCCTGCCCTGCTACCATTAGGAGTTTATCCAAGGTTCATGTATTTGTATGCAAAGTTTAAGTATTGAAATTCAAATTTATGGATGCGCTCTTCAACCTTTTTCAAAACGTAAACATTTTGGTTCACATATTACAGAGTTAACATATTGGTTTAATTAAGCAGCAAAACAATTTTTAAAGTGTCGTACTTTGAACTTCACTTTTAATGTATTAATTAATGAAGATCAATAGCCTACAGACTTTTGACCTCACATACGACAGTCCAGAGCCTTACAACACGACCAGGCTTAACAATACGTTATCATTAACCGCATTTACTTATACTGTTAAATATATTTCTGCTGCGACAATTAAAATGTTTGAAATCAATTCTGATTCAGCTGGCTGCAACATCTATCTTCGAAAAACAATAAATAGGCCTGTAGTAATTCCATGTGTGTGTCAAGGATTACATGTTAGAATAGGCCAAAAAAAAATCCATAATTTCGATGGTCTTAAGCGACCCCTGACATAATTGTCAATCGACCTCCAAGGGGGTCGCGATCCACAAGTTGAGAACCCCTGATCTATCTATCTTATCTATCTGGCACTGATGGTCCACTTCTGTTCTGATATGTTTGAGATCTGATCCAAGTTTCGCATTTTTTTTTAGTCCTGTGCTAGGCCCCTACCAATCGGAGGCCCTAGGCCGCTGCCTAGTTTGCATATGCCGGCCATGATAGTGTTGTTAAGACAAAGGCTAATGTAGGCCAAATTAAGGCGCAATGATAGCATAACAGACATAGCCTATATAATGGAACCTAATATGGCTTTCACCAAAGATGCTTGCGCTCCATCATGGACATACGGTGGCAGGACCGCACTACAAACAGCGATGTCCTTGCGAACGCCGGTATGGACAGTATAGAGGGACTTCTTATGGTCGGACAGCTACGCTGGGCAGGGCACGTATCCCGTATGGGAGACGAACGTATGCCAAAGGCAGTCTTTTTTGGTGAGCTAAAAGGTGGTCGACGTAACTGCTTGCCCTGGATGTGGCAAAATATGTAGCTCGCAGCTGGGGGCTGCGCAGCCATAGGAAATACTGTATTCCTCACTAATCTTCGGACTCGAAGACAAGCCTTATTATTATTATTATTATTAATAATATGGCTAATTAATGTAGAATACAACCTAAACAAATAGGTCTTAAAGTTCTTCTTGAATGTAGTGAAGCATGCTGTTAGATCTAAAAAAAAAAAAAATAAATTAATTTCAAAATATTAATTAAATGATAATAAACGTTTGATAATTTCAAGATTAATTGTGTTGGTGACGCAATATGAAATTAAACATCAATCATATGAATTATATAAATTACAGACGTTCTTTCAAAGAATTTAAGAAGATAGGCATACATACGTAGGTCTACTATCCCTGTGACAATCTAGTCATAGGTGGTTAATTAGAGACTTACACTTAACTCTAGTTTAGTCTTCGGTTTTCCTGGCTAAGCTAAATATAGGCTCTTGGAACATTCTAGTCGAGACTATAGTCAGCAACATTTATAGGCCTATATCGATTTGTAGTTAAATTTCATATTATTTGATATTAAAGTAAAAACACAATTGCTATTACTCTGTTCTTGCAAACCTTGATATAAAACTGCTGCCAGATGATTCAGATCCTTTCTAAAGCCTAGTAGAAGAGTTACACCAAACATAATTTTTGTCATGCGACAAATACAACCGGTAAACTACTTTTGTCTGTGAAGGCCTACGACTATTAAGCATAATTTTGAGCTTTCCTTTGAAGTTAAACCTGGCAATTAAATTTAATTTTCTTTGTCGTGGCAACAATTCAAATGATAATGGTAGATCTAGAATCTAAATGTTGAAAGAGTTAAGGAAAAGAATGTAAACTATTCTTTTAGTTATTCGAGATTATACTTCTAGTTTTGTTGTATTCTGATTTCTGTATGCCCCATTAATAAAGCCGAGTCTATTTGACATCAGCGTGAACTAGATCTAGACATTTAGACGTCTAGAAATACATCTAGACATCTAAATATAAGCCCTAGTCTTCAGACTAGAGCGCAAAGCCAGAGTAATCTAACAATCTAACATTTATTAGGATCTAGATCTAGACGGTGCACCCAACACTGATCAAGACTTGTCTATTAGAATGCCAGTAGATTTAAAAAATAGGCCTATTAGTCTAGTAAATTAACATTAAATCATGAAATACTTATATGTCTATGGCTTCCTTCAGTCTGGAAGCGACTACGAATCATCGCATAATGCCTGGCCATTAGCTGTGACCGTTAGAACCATGTCGCCCAAACAACAGTTCTCCAAACAGCTGCTATGTGCCCAAAGTTTGGCTTTAACTAATGCACAGGCTTTGACTACATCTCATTTCTAGGAATTTTATTGGTAAAATGATTTACGTTTTTCAAATAATTACATCTTAACCCAAACCTCCCGGCTCCCGCAGGACGACGGGGTAAGACGGCGGGCAGGGATCAAACACGGAACCACCGAACGACATTCTAGCACTCAAAGGTCTACCACACCAGGCAGCCTGCCATGTCACTTAGCGACTAAAGGAAGCCATAAAAAAAAAAAAAAGAAAAACAATCTAAATTCAATGTACATTGATTTGAGTAAATTAATTGTTCTAGATCTACACTAGAATTGAAACATGTCGGCTGATAAATCAGCAGTTGTCGTGGTTGATATGGATAATGTCATCTGCGATTTTGAACAGCATCTATTGAATGAATATCGCAAAAAGTACCCAGATGAAAGATTTATTCCTCTGCACAAGCGAAACGGGGAGCCTGCTGAGAATCAGTACACAGCCTTACAACAAGACTTAGGTGTACGTTTTCGTTACTGACTGTATCTAGTAGCCTACTTTCCATTGGTTAATTTCTAGTGTAGCTTAATTCACCACACACCAGTCATTTAGGAGCAGTCATTCCTATGTAAACGTTATATTCCAATGCTAGACTGATTCAAAACACGTAATGTTACTTCAATTAGGCAATTACCTGATATTAGAATATCAACATGTCTAATATTGTTATATCGTATTCATTGTTGCAGGCAAAAATTGTTTCAGTTTATACTTCTTATGGATTCTCATTAAACCTTCCAGAAATCCCAGGAGCTTGTAGTGCTTTGAAAGCCATGAATGAGATGAATGGGTAATACTGATCTATAGGTTTTTGTTTCTCCTTTGAAAAATAATGTAGTAGAGTGTCAGCTAATGTTTTGAAAGAAAAAACTTTGTCTTTTCAATTTTCAGAGTAGAAGTATTTATCTGTGCACCTCCTTTGGTTTCATATGAATTCAGCCTCAAGGAAAAGGTAAAAGTCTTGTGCAAGGAAAAGCTAGTTGTGTACTAAGTGATACCTAACCATAACAAAAACTTTGAAATCCATTCATTATATACAATCAGACATCATAAATGAAATTCTTTTTATTTGAAAGCATCAAACAACACATTGTAATCAATATGCCAGTACATTAACTTTTTGTAACATGGAATAAATTAAACATATTGGGGAGTCTGTTCCTAGAGGTGTAATATAATCAGATTTGACTTATTTTGTAACATGGAATAAATTAAACATATTGGGGAGTCTGTTCCTAGAGGTATAATATAATCAGATTTGACTTATTTTGTAACAATACACTAAAATAATTAAGGGGGCATGGTGGCTGAGTGGTTAAGTGCTTGGCTTCCGAATCTGAGGTACTGGTTTCAAATCTCAGTGAAGACTGAAATTTTGAATTTCTGGATTTTTAGGTGCCCCTGAGTCTACCCAACTCTAATGGGTACTTGACTTAGTTGGGGAAAGTAAAAGCGGTTGGTCATTGTGCTGACCAAAGAAACGGATGACAACATCATCAGCTCTTTAGGTCGCAAAGTCAGAAAGGAGAACTTTACACTAAAATGATTGATTATTTCAGAGTCTTAGGGTAATTTTCTGAAATGGGTAACATAAGCTGAGGTAATTGAAAAGTTATTTATAGATATATTTATTTGAAATAAATGGATAATAATATTGTATAAATGTGCACAGCTAAAGAAAAAAACCATTTAGGTTATTTTTATTTCAACATTTCAAACTGTTTGGAACTTCTCTGCAAAGACAAATTCTAAGAGAAAAATAAAAATTGGAGTGATAGGAAAATTTCAATGTTAAATTTTAATAACTTAAATTATAACAGGAATTGATTCAACTATCTGGGAGGTTGAAGTACTGATTTAGACACTTAGAAAACGAAACTCAGACTTAGTTAGACTTTGAGCTCGAGGCCACCCCCCACCCTACAGCCAAGGGGCTTATACCTCTCAGCCACACATCCCTTGAAATATATTTAAAGTTGAACAAAAATAAAAAAATACACAAAAACAGAAACTATATACATCTGGGATAGTTATATCATGTAATGTCATAGAATGATAATGAAACCTTTTTACCTTGTATATAATAATATACAAATATTCTTCAATTCAAATGAGAAAACATTATTATTAGACAGACATCTGAATGCATCATGCTAGTCAAAGCAGTTTTTTTGACATTAGAAAATATGAAGTATGACTATGAATTAAAAAAATTATTATTTAAGCCAATCCATCTTTGATGGCAATGTTCTGTTCTAGTGTCAGTGGATAGAAGAATATCTAGGTGAAGACTGGGTAGAAAGAGTCATTCATTGCCTGGATAAAACTCTGATCAATGCACATTTGATTATAGATGATGATATACGCATTAGAGGTAAACTGTTCATAATTTTATCATCTTTAAAAAAGTTGATAAATGTATCAATATATTGAATTCTCACATTATTCATGTTTCAAGTACCAATAATGGAACATAAAATATTTATGTACAAAGATTCTATATTAAATAGTATTTTCCTGCATCAAAATTAGTAGTATAAATATTCCAAACACATAGGTTCCGAGAAGAATCCGCCTTGGGAACATGTTGTGTTTACAGCTTGTCACAATGTGAATGCCAACATAGGTGCTAAGAAGCGTCTCAATAACTGGACTGATGGTAGTTGGCAGAGAATCATTGAAGATATAAAGAAACAGATTGTTTAAATAGAACAATATATATCAGATCAAATGTTAGTTGTTTTTTTTTTTTAAATGTTTTCATCTTGCAAGATAATATAAACTGTTTCTTTATGATATTTTATTACCAGGTGTGTTAACTGTGAGATAGTCAATAATAAAATATTTTGTAAAGAAATCGATTCACAGTTTTAACTTTCTATTTGCAATCTTTAGTTTTTTTAATTTAAAAAAAATTTATTCATTCACATACAATGCCCTTCAGATTGGCATACTCTATCAAGAGGCCCCAACATCACCCTGGCCCCAAAACCCCTTAAAAAACAAAAACTACATGGAGAGCTGGAAACTACTGCACAATTCATTGCAGATATAGGACTAGTCTGAATCCTCTAACATAAAAATGAGAAAGAAGATTTGCATGCAGCATTCACAGAAATCACTTGATCAAATGCTAGCTGCAAAAGTATTTCAGATTTCTTAACAAATAATTTAAACTAGGATGAACTATAACACATATTTACTGTTTATAAATTTGTTTTAATCAACAACTCCTTTTCACATGAAAAGAGTAGAAATAAAATTAATTACTGGGCCTATTGCTATAATGAGTCTTTAGCAGCCATCTCTAATTTCTCATTGTTTCTGTCGTACTTCAGAGTTTTACTTGCTGATTTCTGCAGCTCATCAAAAAATAATTCTGTAAGGGCTGGTATAAGTTTTGGTAAATATTTCACAGTTTGAGGATTCACCTGAAAATAGATGACACTGACATTGATTTTAAAATGAAAATATAAAACTGAAATTGTATTTAACACAGATTTCACCAGCATGGATGCAATAATCAAATGCTAGAAAGTTTAGCCTCTGAAAAGAATGACCTCTAGTTCAAATTCCCAGTAAAAATTAAGAATGGTTACAATCATCCCAAGTTCCCCAAATTAAATATATTTTTGACATTAATTAGGTAAAAGAAAAAAGTAAAAGATGCTAACTTTAGAAAAATGGAGAGCTTTCTTTCTTTCATCTGTTTTTATATATATATATATATATATATATTTAAAAAATAATTAGAGCAATTACTTTAAAAAATTCAGGATTTCTGTAAAAAAAATTCTAGACTTTGACCCACCTGCATGTTGTCAAAAGCAACTCCAACATTATCTGGCAGTTCCACCTTATAAAGAGGTACCATATGAGAATAGCGTTGACTGAAGTGAGTCAGAATAATGTGTTTGGCCTCCATCTTCTTTCCAATATCAATAGCTTGTGAAAAAGTACTTTGGAAAGTAAACAAATAATGTGAGTGAGAGCTTTCAACCATGTCCATTATTCAAATCTCTTGTATTCTAAATTTCAAGACTTCTGCAAGTTTCAAGCCATGAAACATTTTCCTTATCAGCAGGAGTTCCTAACTACATTTAAATATTTTTTTTATTACATTCTAAACTCAAATAATAAAAAAATAATATCCCAGACATCCTGAGTTGATTTCTTGAACAAAACTTAAAAAACTTTTTTTTATTGAGTAATTCAGTTCTTTGTTGTTATACTGGTAACTCTTATATTGACACTAGCTCCAGCTGGAATAACCTGCCCATTGTGCAGCCAAACATTCCGGGCTCACATAGGTCTCACCAGCCACATGAGGAGGCACAAAACCCCAGTGCAAAGCCTTCAGCCCCCCCCCCCCCCCCCCCATGACAAAAGTGGTCATCATTGAACCACGATGGACGAACTATTATATGTAAAAAAAAATAGGTGCTGGTACTCAGTGATGGATTGCCTAACCTTTAACTACTAATAAATTGATAATAAAAGTTAACATACAAGA
Source organism: Biomphalaria glabrata (assembly GCF_947242115.1). Taxonomy (NCBI): domain Eukaryota; kingdom Metazoa; phylum Mollusca; class Gastropoda; family Planorbidae; genus Biomphalaria; species Biomphalaria glabrata. The sequence continues at coordinate 54,772,058 of NC_074712.1, read as the reverse complement.
AAAGTAATATTTTTTCCCCCACATTCAACAAGGCGCCGGTACACTGTACTGGTGCATAGTCACAAAAAAAGCAGTGTGCGTTTGTGTATATATATACATATATATATTGTTTAACTGCACACCCCCTCTTACTAAGCTCAATACTACTTACATAAAATTATTTCGCCCTATACTTCAAAGCTTCGGACAGGAGGGGCTATACAAAAACATGAAAAAGGCTTTGGAAGTCAACCCTGAGGAAAAATCTGCTACACCTTGGCAGAGCCTGTGAAGCCTCTAACCCAAAACAAATGAAAGAGCTAAGAAAATGTTGATTCTTCAGTTCTAATAATGTGCACACAAATGATCCTACACCTTTTGATCAACACTTCCTCTGTCTTGTACACCAGAGACACCAAAAAGCTTACTATTTATAGTTTTTTACACCAGGTATAAAATCTCCACTAACTTTTTTTTTACGACATATCACTTTAGCTTTTGCTGCTTCACAGTAGTACCTAAAGACACTTAATTATTTGAGACCTACTACTAAAGTACAAATCTCTACTTGTACCTGTGCTTGCTCACTTTGGCATGAGAAGATAAACTATCTTCGTGGGTTGCTTCATGAATGAGGAGATCACATTTCTCACCTGTTTCAAATACAATCAATAGGTTGAAGAACAACAAATGATAGTTTTTGGAGGTAAGTATACAGAAAAAATCTTTACATGGGGCTTGCTAGTCAAGAATCTGATTAGGATTCCCATATGGGCTCTCAGAATAGGGCTCGAAAGTCACATGAAAAATTGCTCTATCATAGTCATTCTATCACCAGAGAATGTGGCAAACAATAACCTCCACAATTTCAAGTAGTATTATTATCATACTGTCCAATCTATATTATAAAGTAGAATGTGAGGTGTATGTATGGATGTATGTTACCTATAGACATCAAAACCGCTTGACCAATCTTGATAAAACTTGGCAGGAATGTTCCTAGGGTACTAACTTAGACCGTAGTGTATGTATTGTAGCCCTAAAACAAACGTAAGACCCTAAAAAAAAATAATGTTGTCCGACTCTATTACAGCTATAGTATTTTATGGATCTAGGCCATGTCTACAATGTTGACATTAGAAAAGATAGAAAGGATTTAGACCTAGATCTAATTTTAAGAAATACACTTTGCGCAGATAGTTTTTTACTTTGACACATGAAAATACAAAAGAAGATCCATTGATTTCATTATATAATAAAATTAACCTTCAATTTTGTGTTTCAAAAGCATTTTTTACATTAATTAGTTCCTTATATCTGTGATTACAGATTTCCTGACGAACATTCTTTCATTAGACAATTCCGTAATGAATCGCGTACTAAATATTAATTCGTTTAATTGTTTACTTTATAATCCCATCCCTAGATCTAAAACTCTAATTCAACTCTAAGATGATAAAACTTCTCTTCGAACAGATAGTTTTATACTTTAACACTTAACATATTAATTAAAGTCCATTCATTTCATATTTTGATCAAATAAACATTCAAATTTGGTTTTCTAAAGCTACATTCGTTTACGAAAGCTGCGAAGCCGAGTTGAGATAGGCCAAGATCTATATTCATTCATGAATCGCGTACTAAAAATTATTTCGTTTAATTGTTCACTTCATAATCCCATTCATTGAACAAAGCTATCGCTCTTTTCGTTTTTAATAGATATGAATGTATCGGCTTCGGGTAAACCCATTTTCGCAAACCTAATTTTATTTTCGTAGCGAAAGAGAACAAACTTGAAAGGATTATTAGTTAAGTTTAACATACATCTAAATCCAATCCACTAGATTAGTAAACACAAACTTAGACCCGCAGGCCGCGGGTAATGTCTGGAGAACATCCTTTCATTAGACATTACCAAATGGTTACACATTAACAGTGATTAACACATCTCTCTACTGAGTCTATTCCTAGGCCTAGGTCTAAAACTCTTATTGAACTCTAAGATGATAAAACTTCTTTTCGCAAAGATAGTTTTATGCTTTAACACATAAACATACTAATTATTGTCCATTCATTTCATATTTTAGCATTAAAATTTGTTTTTCTAAAGCATTTTTAATACATTCGTTCGCTGTTCGCTAAATAAAGCTGCGTAGCCGTGTTGAGATAGGCCTATATTCATGCATGAAAAAAGGTCACGCATGCGCAACACAGAATGAACTCTATAAAAGTCTCTAGATTAGTGTAGATTTAGATCTATGTCTACCTAAAGATCTACTTTATACTGTAACACATGAACATACAAAATTAAGTCTATTCGTCTCAAATTTTAATCAAATATATGTAGGCCTACAAGCAAATGTTTTAATTTGAACAAATGGATTTAAGCCTATTATCTATTCTGATTTGATAGCTTCATTCACACTATTTTTACATTGACACATTCGCTTTACTTATTACATTATTATTTCGTTTAATTGTTTACAAAACACTCTCAGTGACTATATCGAAAGTAATGCGCAAATAAAGACCCGCGGGTCGCGGGTAACATATGTCTAGTATTATATAAAGATGAAAATCCAGCATGGCTTGCTTGACATAATATGATGATTCAATTAGCAAGACTGGATATATATATATATACATAATAGTTTGACAATAACTGTGTCTAAATTACATCAGTACGTAAGTGTATAAAACTTGGAATATATGGTTCCATGCTAAGATTGATTAAAAAAAAAAGACTTAGTTTGGAGTTACTGAATGCTATGTCAACCAAGCTGGATTCATATGATTTTATAGTGACTAATCTTTTGGTTTTGCAAAGTATTGTGCATTTTAATATTGTTACATTTACACCACAAAAATAAAACAAAAAACATAACAACAAAACAACAATTATAATTAAAAAGTAAAATAATTTGAATAAATGACAGTAATTAAACTTTACACACCTGCTTTCACAAGTGCTTCGCAGGGCATGGTGTCTCCAGAGTAAACAAGTTTGAAGCCACTAGATTGCCTGAAAGAAATACCAAATGCATTGTTGCAATGTTCTACAGGAACAGGTGTGAACTGAAACAGAGAGAATACAAAACAAATGATCATGACTGCGTCGTAGAAAATGAAAAAAGTCAACAAGGAAATGGGCAATACTGATAAGAGGATAATGAGATCAAGCTCTATATGAATTCCTAATTAGAGGTGGTAAGGCTAGGCTATACTTGCGCTGAAGTTTAAAAAAAAACAATTTTTAGTCAAAAAGAAGTACCTCTCTTAATGATCATAGGGACTCAGTTGAAAAGAAAATGAGCTTTAATTTATCACAGTACCTCAGACAAATCCAGTTCTTGTAAAACCTCTTCAAAACTTGCAGTCTTTAATTCTGGTAACTCACCAAAGTCATTCAACCAAGTCTGTATTTTCACAAACCTGACAATGCAGTCAAACAATATTGATACTTAAAATGAAACAGTGACAAGCAACAGCTTGCTATGGGGTGTGGTGTGCATGTCTAGAGTCTGATGTACCTTCTAATAGGATTGATGCAGATGTATGGATAAAAAAGGGTTGATGGCAGAGAAAGTGGAGACAGGATAGAACTATTTATTGTATCCTGAGACTAGTTATTTTTAGTGAATAGAGAAAGATTTTAAAACTCATTCCACATCTTGGAATTTAATTTGTGTTTTCATAGAATCCAAGGTTCAGATTACAAAGCTGTAAATAAATGTCAATAAAATTGTAAGTTAATTTTTTTTACAAAAGACTTTTTTTTTCAGCTTTATTCCAGCTTTGTGCTTCAGTTAGTGGTAAGGTAAGTTGGACTAACTGTCTGGAGCTATAAACCCAACACAGACACCTATCAACACAGGCAAAAAGATTTTGATAATTAAAATGTAAAAAGTGACAATGCAGTTGATTTAATAGGAGCATTGACACAAACAACATGGTGAGATGGAACTGATGACTTCAAAAATAAAAAGTGTGAGCCCTGATATTCTATTTGCAAGATTTGAACAGCTTAAAGTAATGGAATATGAATCGCCTTCTAAACTTCAAGTAATGCAATATGAATCAATATCTTAACTTTAAGGTAATGTAATCACTGTCTAGTCACCTAAACAAAGTTGTAATGTCATCATCAATCTCAGTGTGATAAAACTTTATCCATCTCTTCATCTGTACTGGGGCCACCAGTAAAAGAGGTGAAAACGTCTTATTTTTGACATCACAAGCAGTTTTCCTTTCTTTCATTAATGTAATTAGTCCCTGTGAATAAAAGGAAAAGTTATCAGTTCAACTTCTGTTCATCACTTACATGAATGATCAAGTGCAACAAATTCATTTGTTATCCCTTTAAGTGCTGAGCTGTTTTTCAGTGAGTGCAAAACAAATGGAATCACAATTCTGATGCTTAGAGGCTAAACTACCATACATGTTTTAAGGGTTAACTATGTCTTCCAAAATAAGTGAAATTTAAAAAAATTAAAAGCTTTGAATTTTTAAACAATAAACTTTTTTATTAAATATAATTTATTACTATTTGCTTCAATTATATAATAATAATAATAATAGCAGTGTGCTCTGTTCCAAAGATTAAGGATGAATGCAGGCTCGCATATGACTATGCAAACCCAGTTGCAACCTGTATACATTGTCACACCTAATGCAGACAAAGCAATTGTCAACCGAGGACAATATAAGCTTTCATATTCATCTTCTATGCCTGTCTTCAACTAAGGCCTATGAGAGCACCCAAACTATCTCTTTCAGAGGTCATCTATTTCCTCTGTCAGTAAGGGTAAAATGGCACCTTATTTAATCTCCATAATGCTTCCAAGAAGCATTTCTGTTATCTGATCCTCCTTTAAGCTTGCCAAAAAAAAGATCACCCTAAGCTCAGTGCAGCTGTCAAATGGTAAGTAGTGCTTATATACCAACCACACTGGCATCTAGCAGAACATGGTTATTTGTAAGAAATCTTGCTCATCTAGGAGCAAAGGCCCTTTAATGAAAGCATTTGAGGAGCCTTAGATAGAGTACCCAGGTCTCAGAAGTGTATACAAGTAACAATGATTTTTGTTGGTGAGTGAAGAGACCTATTCCACCATACTCTAAATTGGAGGTGGCCAAAAGCGCTGTTGGCCGTAGCGAGGTGATTGCTCATTTCTCTAGGCAAAAAAGGATGGCTGCCTGGTCGTGCGGTTTGCGCGCTGGACTGTTGTTTGGGTTTATCGACGGTCAAGGGTTCAAACCCTGCCCGCTCCCACCCCCCTTTGTCCTTTCGAGAGGTTTGGACTAGGAAGTAAACTATATGAACTCTGAAGGAACATCCGAAACATGTAAAACATTTTACAAAAAACAAAAACGTATCATCGGATATTTTTAGAAACACCATTAATATTAGAATAAGCCTTCTTAACATACGCAAAGAATGATTTGAGAATGTGCTTAGCTTTGATTACAAAATATGAGCTGCAGGTAGTTCTAGTATTTTTTCTCTGCATTATTTAAAATTTCATATGTCTGAGCATACACATGAAAGAAGACTGTTCAGCATGGAATGGTTTAGCTATGTCACATCAAAAACTTCATGGACTTGGACTATTTACAATAAAAAATGTCTAAAAACAGAAGTAGCTTACAGCATTGTGAGTTGCTAAGAATTTATACAAGAAGTGGACAAAGTTATAAGGCAAAGTTTCAACATGTAGTCTAAATTGCAGTTCTGTCAATAAATACAGTGGTATTAGATTGAATCCCAACAGTTTAAGAAGCTATGAAACTTGTTTAAATAGTACATTGTGTTCAATTTATTGACCTTTTTTCAGTTATTAAATGATTATGGTTCATTTTGTAGAGCACTTTTCATGTGACTCATGTTTTTTGCTGTCCATAGCTTTGTTTGTCGTTATCTCTCTCCACATCATGTGATCTATGACTATGTCTTCCCAGTAGTCAATATTGATGTCCAATGCTTTGAGTCCCATTAGATTACATATCTACAAATCAGAAGTTGTACACTTGACCAAACCAGTGCAGAAATCGTTGTCTCAGGATGATGAGATTCTAGGTAGACTCTTTCAAGCAAGTATCTTATGTTACACTTTCTAGCCATGGGATTTTTAGATCCACCAGAAGCAGCAGAAGTGAAATAAATTAAATCGTGCTCTTGATCATAAGTAATTTAAGTAATCCATGACTATTGAGACTAATTTAAGTTCAAATTATTATTTGACAATGAGGCATCCTGTGCCAATGTCACATCTAATTAGTTTGTTATATTAAAACTGTTTATTAAAGGTGACACAATAAAAAAGTTAATTTGTTTAAACTTTTAACCTGGTTTTAAAAAGTTTTTTTTTTGTGCTCAGTACTGGTAACTTTATTTAATTCATAAGTTAACTGAACTGGTTTCTTTTCTTTAAATTAAATTTATATCTGAATGTGAACTGTATTTCTTTATTAACAGATGTTTCTGATTAAGCTTTGAACTAGTGCTTGTACTTCTATGAAACTGAATTAAACAATCTTTTAAAATATAGATTAAACTCAATGGTCCAATAGATATTCACAAATAAATGATAACATTTCAACTTCAAACAATTGAAGAAACCTACCAAATGATGATCTCCATGCATGTGTGAAATGAAAATTGCTTTCAACTTTCTCAAAATTCTATTTGTTTTTCTGGATCCATAAAATCTATACAGCTGACCATAGGAGTCCTCTCCACAATCTAGCATGATGACAGAGTGTTTGCTGTGTTCGAAATAATAGACAAAAATGGGACAATAAATCTTAAAGAAAACAGAAATTAGTTTTATGATTTAAAAGCGTTCTTTAGGGGGAAAATGCTGTTTGTTCGACTTTGTTCTGACCATAGTTAATGCCTGGCTTTAAACTAGTTACATCCAAGGCCCCAACAACTTTAAAATTAAAGTTTTATTATAAATGCAGAATATTTAATAGAATATTGCATGATTTGATGTTGCTTGTATAAAACAATAAGTTAAACCATCATTAATGTATCACAAAATGACAATTCCACCCAAGAAGTGTAATAAATTACAATGCTCAGAACTGAGTTCTGTGGCAAGGTGTGGTTGCAAACCTATGCTACCCTGGGGGGCTCACTAGAATAAGTAAAGTAAGTCAAGTCACAATTACTTTAAGGTGGAGTAAAACTTCAAAGTAGTGCATCCAAGATTATTTATAAGATAATATTACTAATTACAAAACAGACCATAAAAATAAAGATAACCCTAATAACAACTGTTAAAAAAATGACCTAGTAGCTGTAGCAAGACTGAAGTTTAGGATAATTTTTGTACCTGAGATGTACTAATATACAACTTTGTGCTCTTATCTTGTTAGGCTCTGAAGATCCAGTTCCTAGGAAAACAACTCTTGGATACTTTGAGCTGAAATCTAAATAAGAAAATAGACCAAAAATTTAGCACACAAATGTTCAAATTGACTATAAGTTTTACAAACATTAAAACTGGAAGCCTTCTACATTACCTTTGTCATCTGTTTCTTTATCCTCATCTGAGGCTGACTCTGTTGAAGTAATTGCCTCCAGTTTGTCAAGTTGATCTTTGAAATCAAGTTTGCTTAAATATCTCTCTCGCAGATCTGCATAGTTGAACTCATCTATTTCTCTATCAATACAAAATATGTTACAGAATCATGAGAGGGATCCAAATAAATAACTAGAGTTCAAATAGAGTCAGAGATAGAAATGTATATAATGTAATACAACATCAGAGCTGATATTTTACACTCAAGAAAATCTGAATAGAAAACACAACAGTAAAATTGTTAAAACACATTATTCAATGTTTGCCCATTGGAAATGTTCATTTACTGAGGCTAACTATAAAGTAGCTACTGTTTAGAGTCTCCAATGTACAGATAATAGGAAAGGATGATAAGCTAAGCCTTTTATAATTATTAACAATAATTGTTTGCTCACTTTCTAAGCTCTTAAGGGGGTAGTCTACCTTCAAGAACTTTTTTTTTATTTCTCATATTTTTACAATGAAAATGTGCTTAAAGTATTACTATAAGTCTAGATAGGCATAATTAGAAGAAAAAAATAATTTTTGTTTGCTACATTTTCCCCACCGGGTTTTTTTGGGTTAAATTGGGCTAAATTCACAAATGACTTTTTTCTGAAACTATAATAGTTAGAGAGTTCAGATTTTGCATTTTGATACTTAATTATGTGCTTAACATAGTAACAGAAGCTTTTTTGAAAAGAATGTCAGGTTTAGGAATAAAAAAATTATATTGAAACCTTATCTTTTTTTTTCTCCGCGGATGTTAAATTTGTTCATAATCTGCTAATATCTCCATTTCTTGACTTAATTTTAAAATTTTGCTCTGTTACTATGTAGTATATATATATTTGAACACATATATGCAATAACAAAACAATTGGACAACTAGATTTCTAGAAAAATAAAAAACAAGATTGTGTGTGTCATGAAAAATTTATTTTGAGAAAAATGGGATTTAAAGTTTGTTTTCAAGAAATATGAAACATTTGAGCTTCAATAACAATCAAATGTATTTTTTTAAATAAATTGACAATAGGACAGATAAATTAAAGATAATATAGACAGAAAATATACCATTTTTACAAAAAATGACAACCTTTTCTACCCCCCCCCCCCCCCCCTTGCCACGACCAAACCATTTTTTTTTTCAAAAAACAAAGAAAAAAGTATTTAGATATCACAATTAAATGTTGTTGTTTTTTAAACAAATAGACATCAGGACATAAATAAAATTTAACATTAACAGAAATTATATTACTTTCATTTATAATGGCAGCCTTTTCACTATCCCCCCCCCCCCCCCCCATGACAACTTTTTAGAGAAAAAAAAAGTCTTTAAATATCAACAGCACTTTAATATATTTTTTTTACAAAAAAATGAATTGACAACAGTACATATAAAAGAAAGGATATAAACAGAAAGTATACCCTTTTTACTTAAAATGACTATTCTCCCCCACCCCACCCCCTCTGCTGTGGTAAAACAATTTTTTATCGAGGAAAAAGATGCAAACAGGTATTGAATGAAGACAAATTACAAATTATTTTTTACAAGTATTTCTTTAAAAAGCAGATGGACTGACCATTAATAAACAATAAAGTTATGTAAGAAAAATAGTGAATAAAGTTATATATTTGTAGTTATATATATAGAGAGAGAGATAGATAGATACCGGTATTGATATAAAGTTATTGATGGCATGGCCATCCACAAACCTGCCTTTTTTTTTATCTCTCGTTGGACAAGGAAAGCTTACTTTCAGATGCTGAATAGTAGGTTCAGATGGTGTAGAAATGACTATATCTGTTACTGAGGTGGTGGCTGAAAATATATATTTCAACCTTGCTTGTTTGGAAGTTGCTACCTAGTACTTTCTCGATAGACGAACTTCTGCTGATTGTGTTGATAATAAAGGCAGTGACTGGAGGCATGGTTCTAAAATTAAAAAGAGAGAAATAAAAATGTAATTAGCTATTATTACTAATTTAAATGTTTCTTTAAAGTTGAATTATCTTGATTCAAATCAGAATTCAAGTTGTTATTCAAACCTAGACTCTTCTCTTGTTCTAGATTCTATGCAATGTGTAAGCTTCTCTCTTTAGAATCTAGAAGAGTGGATAAGATCTAGACTCTAGAGAGTACCTAGATTGATAAACTGAAGTTGATCTAGATGTAAACTAGATTTAGCATATTGACTTGTAAGTTTCAGAAATGAATACTATCATAACTTGCAGCTAACCCAAATCTCCCAAAGGGTTCAAATCTGGGATAATTGAGATGATAGGGATAGACCTGAGATCAGCCTGGGTCCTGAGCCAATACCACATGACCAGTCAAGGAATCTAGATTGTTATGGCTATAATACTTACTAATAATAAAAGGCTTCTACTAATACTAGATCTAATGGATAGATTTACAAGTCACTAGTAGTTTATAATATATAATATGTTATAATTATTATATTATAAATTTAAATTTACTACTAAATCAAGATATAAATCAAAATAGTCTAGATTTGTATCTAGATTCTAAAACCAATTCCAACCAAGTAAGCCTACTCTAGAATCTAGATATAACTTTTCAAACGTATTAGATCTAAATCTAATCTACTATTACTTTAGTCAACTTTAGTCTTAGTGTTACTGTTACATGTAGAACCTAGATCTAGTCAATCTAGTCAGACTAGTGTAAGTTTATTGACTAGATCTAGCAAGCAGATTTGTTTAGAACTGGATCTAGACAATCTAGTATTCTAATCTACGAATACTCTAATAGTTACTAGATCTAGTCTTTTAGATTTGAGAAAGGGATTTATCGTAAGTCAAAAGTCTAGACAGTTTAGTGACCCATCCCAGGCATGCAATAGTAATGATCGCAAAAATTAAAAGTCTCTACCTCTACTAGATCTAGACTATATCTACATCTATTTTCTTTCTGAATCTAATTATAGTAATCCGATTTGTAAAAAAAAGAAAAAACAAGATTATTGTAATTTATTCTTACCTTGTTTTGTAGCCCAAAATTGTTAAAACACAAAAAATGCAGGTGTTAGTCCAAAGAATTGAGTAATAAACTTTACAGGGATGTTGATACACACGCTGTGCATTGTGGTCTAAAGTTACCCTCCGGTTTCCAAGATGGCCGCCTTGAGACCAATCGAAATAAACCTCTATGTAGTTGACTACCTTTTAGCCAATCAAATGTTACCAAAAACCTTGAGATCTACGTCATTTCTCGTGTTCTAGTTTCTATAATTAGTTTTAGCTTGGAAAACAATCAAGAAAATGACGTAGTACACAGCCTCCTCTTAAATCGATACCAAATATGATACTGTCGTAGTTAAGACTTATGCATTACCGTGTGTTGAAATTAGTTGAATTTTTCGATTTTTTCAACAAATTTAGATGCCCCCATGGTATTAAAACATGTTTTTAAGTATTAAAATGCAATATTTTAATAATTTGAAGTATACCAAGTGATTCTAGACATATTTTGCTATCAAAATATGCAGTTTTTAAAAAATCGATATTTTTGTCCCATATCGACTATTTCATGACCCGTCGACCCCCTTAAGCTCAAATGTCTGAGCTCCTTACTAGTAATACTAACTATTAGCATTATTTAGTTGGCAACAGTGATCTTTTAATAAAATGCCCTTGACATTGCTTAAAAAAAATGTTTTTTGTAAATTTCCATTACTGCTGTATTTATGTTTATATATTTATTTTTATCTAAGTACTATAGTAAATATTTTAAAATGTATTTATTGCAGGTTTAAGAACTGTCTATTTATAACTTTTATCAAATAATTATACAATTTAACTATTTCTGTTGGTTAAAAAAAAAAAAAAAAGTAAAAACCATATCAAAAAAATTAACTCGTAAATCCCCACTATTGCTATATCAGTTTTCTTACTAAAATAGTAAAACTTACGCATGAAAACCTGGCAATTTCCCTCTGCTGACATATATTAATCCTGAAAATGCCACTGCAACTTGACCTTTCTTCTGTGACAACATAAGCTCTGTTTCAGGGGTCATGACCACTATTTCATTCTCATCGTCTTCACCACTATTTTTACCCTGTAATGCAACTTCCATCTTGTCAGCGTGTTCTACTGCTGGTAGCAGAGGGAAAATTTCACTGCTAACCAAGTTGAGCAGGGTCTGGTGTTCTCGTACACGAGTCAGTTCAGCCCCAACTGCCTCACTATTCATTATCAAATGGTCAGTACTGACATGAAAACTGCAAGAATCAATAGTTAATGAATACTAATTACATCACTGTCCGATTACAATTAAAAAATATATGTAACATTTACAGAATAATAAGAAATTAAAGTAAAAACTGGTGGGCTGAAAATGGATGTTCACCAAAGACAGCCATAAAATGAAAGCTGAAAAAGGGAATGTGGTGAAAATAGGTCCGTCTGACACGGCATCACACCTTATTAGAAAGCCTAAAATTCACAAGCACTAGATAGTAGGAGGAAGTCATTTGTGATCTGGAGTCCTCCTACATTGAAGAGTGGGTTTACAAGGCAGTCTTAATATCACTGTATCAGAGTTGTCACTGGAATGATGTGTTTCTCTTCTATCTCAGAAAGGGACGGCCTAGATAAAGCCTAGCTTCTATGCAGCCAAGCCACTTGGTATAGCCTGCAAAGGCAGCACAAAGTTTTAGCAAGCAACCAGTGCTCCTGGACACCCTAAAAGAGATGAGGTTAACTGGAATGCTGCAACCCCTGTGACCAATTCCTGTGGAGAGAACTTGCCTCCCCCTTAAGGCTGATTGAAGTGGGGAACTACTCCAAGTAAAAATTATGAATGATAACATATCTCTTCAATAGGAAAAAAAAATATTAAAGTGTAAATGTAAAAAAAAGACAAGAAAATCAAATTGAGATTATTCTGATTTAAACAATTAAGCAATACTGCATATATGCTTGAGATCAAAATTATCTTATAGATAAGATGTAATCATGTAATTAAGATATAACCTCTCCATCCATGCTTGGTAAATTGTGCTATCATACACATGCTTAGGTGTCATGTGTACAATCACAGAAAAAGACCTTTTATCCACATCAGTTTTAGTGTAGTCTTGAAGTTCACAGCACCTCATCAGAGAGGGCAAGAACTCTGTGCTAGGGCAATCCAAAACTGAAAATAATATACAAAAGTTCTCAAAATATTTCCATAAAAATCAAACAACAAATAATAACTCTCACCAAAATTATTCTGATGATGAAAAATCTAACAATGAAGCTTTGACATTCCTAGGCACTCCCCTTCATTTGGGTCAATTTGAACATTCATTTTTTTCCTAATTAGTTGTCAGCTTTTTACTTTAGAAGACAATCACAAAGACTCCAGAATATATAAAAATCAATTAAAATGGAATTCTGATTCTACAGTATACAATACTATGAAAAAACATTTGGGAGCAAAGTGAAAGTAAGGTAAAAAACTAGATTACTTAGAAATGGTCTATTGTCCATCACTGGCATATCCGTGACCTGTTCTGGACGTATAACAGTGCCGTCGTCTAGAGTGACAGGGTGGCCCCTCTGCAACAGCCCCACCATAGGACCACTAATAAAGAAAAAAAATAAACAAGTCAAGCAGTGAGAAGAAAGCTGAAGCCTATAACATATGAAAAAAAAGTACATGTGATAGTAAGTGTTTTTACTTGAGTGACTAGTAGCGTATTGTGTTTGACTGTGTATGTACAAGCTATTACAGCATGAATGCCTGCCAAGATTAGTTCATGCAGTGAGCACAACCAAAATAAAAAAGGATCAGGTCCTATTTAGATTTTGTTGATCATACCCCATGTTTATGAATACAATATTAAAACTAAGTAATTCAATATATATGTTTTCACAATTTTTTTTAAATACTTAAAACTAACAGAGAAATAAATTTCATATTGTTAAACAAACACATAGTAACCTACATTGTAACTCCAGCATCAACACATTTCTCAACATTTATTTTGGGTTGTGGAGGTTTGGCCTAAAAACAAGAAAATAAATTCTTATAGTATAGAATGAGGAAAAATCCTATTTTGTAAGATTTAAAAAGTGAAATACCAAAATAGTTTACAAAACTTTAAAATAAAAACTCTTAACAATTAGAGTCTACACCCAAGTGCTAGGAACAAAACACCCTGAAACACAGTATTGCATGACAAGAAAATGGTTAATAACTAGAAAATGAAACTATTGTGAGGGCAGTGCTTTTAAAAAGTCATTAGAAAATACTAAGTTTTAAAGTTTCAATAATGAAATCAAATTGTTTTAATATTGTTGAGTAAACAATAGATTGTACTTAAGAAATAAAATCCTCAACACAATCTTATTCGAATGTCATTTGTGAATAAAATTTCATTGATTGAAATCAAGAGCACCCCATCTCTCACCATAAGTAGGCCTAGAGATGTTAATAAAGTTTTAAAATTACCTGAACAATATAGCAGTATGCAACATCATTGATTTTACATTCAGAATTTATTCTCTGTCTCTTAGCTGAAAGATATATAATTATTTAAAATTGAAAACTAATTGTTTTTGAAGTAGGTTTTTACAACTTTCATTCTTATAATCTCAAAGCTTAATATATATTATGATATATAAAACATAATTTCTATTCACCTGGATTTTGTTCATGATCAAGATTGTTATAGAAAGCTACTGGAGTTATAGTTACACACAGATCTTCATACTTTCCTTCCCCTTTGGCTGAAGAAACAAACATAGATAAGACATCATAGTGTTTACTTGATGTAATTATAATAAAATACAAGTTTCATTATATCCTTATAAAAGACATTGTCTGGAAATATACCAACTTAAACTGATCTATCTGGTTCTATGTACAAGGTGGTTTTGTTGGTATTGTGGTAAAATTGATTTTCTTCTAATAAAAATTTGGGGTTTATGTCAAAACGAATATCAGAATTTTAAAAGATTTTAGACATCTTATCTTATGAAATACAGACGTTACTTCAAAAAAAAAAAAAAAAAAAAAAGAAGATTATGTCCTATGCGTGCTTTTAAATCAATCTAGTCATGCATGTTAATCAATGACTTAAAATCTCTTAATCTAACCCATTGCTTCCACATAATGGGAATTGACAAATTGTCAATAATTGCCACTTCAATAAGATGTTTATGTAATCCATTTTAGGTATTCTATTTGTCACCTACCTATGTTCAAATTAGCAGAAACTGCAAATTTCTTTGCCATCATAGCTATTTTTTCCTAATTACAAACAAACAAAAAAAATAAACAAAATGCAAACATTGACCAGAAGAATATAAAATAAGAAACTTTAATACAAAAAAAAACACAAAAAACCAAGACCCATCTATGACCTTGTACTAGGATTAGGTCAAAAGACCATTGACCTGCTGTACTGAAAAGTTAGTCCAATGGTACTTCGTGGTCCCAAATTATATTTCCTAGGTTCTTAATTATAGCCTCTAGATATAAAATAATGGACTTAACAAAGTTTTAGGTTACAAATAATAATGAGTTTATTTAAAAAAAAAAAAAAGATCCTAAATAATACAGAAAAAAACAATGAAGAACAAAGAAACAAAGTATTGTGACTCAAGCAAAGTTCTTAAAGTTAAATAAGAAAATAAGGGTTTTAATGTATTTGGGATAAGCAAGATGAAAGAAAGGTAATGGACAAAAAACTCATTATCATTTTCTAAAAGGAAATAAAAAGAACTTGCCACATCTGGTGGTCCATATATCGTTATTTTTGGGGTACTGCTAGTTTGTGCTTGGCAGTCTTTCTCTCTTGAGCCATATGCCCTTAACTCTGTATTTTTTTGATTTTCAAGTGTCATAGCCATACCTAAAAACATTAAAAAAAAAAAAAAGTTAAAAGAAAAATTATTTAATAAGTTGTGGTCATTATTTACGTGTTGGCCGTTGGAGATCTGACTTGTTGGTGAAATAAACCAGGTTCTAATATCACGTCTCATACGTTTAGTGATGAATTTCTAGGATTTCTGTAGTGTCAAGACCACTATGAATCCCCCCCCCCCAAATGCTTTTGATATATATCTCACTTGTGGTCCAGATTAATAATTTTTTTTTAAGTAGGCTAGTTAAGGCAGAGATGAGATCAAATAAAAAAAAATTAATTAATTAAAGCCTTTTAAAATTTAAAAGCAAACAAACCTAAATAAAAATATTTAAACAACTTTGTACAAAAAATTACAGTTGAAAACTAATTATAAAAAGTTGCAATTTAACTTTAGCATATAATACAACAAGATCACCACAACTTGTGTATTATTACAGCTGCTATTAGACTATAAAGTGAGTAGTTAGTTAAATGTACTTACCTAAAAGTCCGCCAATATTTTCCCAGTTTTTATAAGTAATGAAAATGTTTTCTATGCCCGATACCTTAGCATAAGCTGCTTGTCTCAAGCTAAAGATAACATAAAATGATATAAAAGAAAATTAAGTTTTTGCTATTGAGCATCAAATTGATAATTTTACTAATATGTAGGAGCCTAAAAAAATATTGTCATCAATAAAATTGAGAGGACTGTAACCAATACCCAATTCCTATCATATTTATACAATATCTGTAATAAATAGAATTACCTTCTGCTTATTGAAATAAGTCTTCTTGATCCTTCCCCACAGTTGAACATATATCTAAAATAGCAAATGTAATGTAAACAAAATGTTGAGTCGAAAGTTCAAGGAACTGTAAATTAAACTAGTGATGATATTGTCTATGGATATTAGCTGAAAAATGCTGACTATTAAATGAAGATTGTAAAAGTCCCAAAAAAAAAAGAACAAAGTAAACCTTTCAGACATTGTGATCTATATATGGCAGATGATGTAAAGGTCATCTGTTTTTATGGCCCACAAATAACGAGGGTATCATGTGGTCAGCACAATGACCAATGACCTTTACAAATATGTTTGTCATTGGCATTGAATTAATGTGCAAAGTTTCAACTTGACGAATAGGAATGGGGAGAAATAATGCATACAAGATTTGTACCAGCAGACAGACAGAGTTGATATATAATATAAAAATTTCTATGTAAAAACACTTTAAACAGATTTAAATAAAGTTAAAAAAAAAAAGGATGTTTAACAAAGGAAATTTACTCTATAATATAAGAAAAAAAATGAAACATTGGTTTTAAAGAATTGACAATGGGGTAATTTTTTAAAGAGAAAAGAATTTTCAAATCATTGCTGATAGCAAAAGAAAAAAAATCATTCTGATGACAAGTTATGAAACATGTTTTTTTCATAAAACAAGATAAAGAAAACATTGATTAGATTTTACCCTTTTTTACTTACCGAGTGTATTCCGTTGTAAGCAACAAAGATCGTGATGTTCCAGGTCCACCAGTGCCGACAACTACAAGGTTTATTTTTGTTGGTACTTTAGCAAGTTGGGTTAATTTATCCATCCCACTTGTCTTTCTTTTACTGCGCTGTGAGTTTGGCTCACTTTGAATGTGAATCTGTTGGGTACTTTGTTCCTGTCTATTGCCTGCATTGAGTCCTAGTTGCCTTTTTCGCTTTTTACCCATTTCTAGATCTAGATATGTAGATCTAGATCTATGTGTTGTTGAGTTTGTAGACGATAAATTTGTAAATGATATACAGTTTATAGTACTAGATATAGATTTATAATTGCGCCGACAAAACAGAAGACATGAACTGTTGTTACAATATTGCTGAAGGGCAACTGGTGAACTCAAATTAAAACTAGATCTAAGTCTAAAGGCTGAGCGATGGAAACAATGTTTGCTCAGGAAATTAATACAGCAATAGACTTTATTATGATGATCTATTTGAAGTATTTTTAATAAACAATTAGTAGACATCTAGATTATTCTAGATCATGATCTGAGACTGAGTGAGTAGATCTAGAGTCTAGTAAAGTAGTAATGATGTGTGTAATGTCATGATCTACTAGACCTACAATTAACTATTAATAGACTTAAATATTAATGTTGGGATCAATATTTTAACATTTAAATAGGTAGACCAATATTGTGAATAGTGAACAAAAGTAATATAGATCTATATATATATTTGATTTCTAGATGTAGATCTCGGTCTAGATGTACTACTTGTAGATCTAGTCACTAGTCAATGATGTCAATGTACTACAATGTAACTCAATGTTAAATGTAATACTCGTGTTTGTAAGTTAAAGCTAATTTTAAAAGGCTTTGGTAGTAGCGTCCCTTGTGCACTTGCATATAAGAAATCTACATTCCAAACATTTTTTTCATCGAGTTTTATAGGTCAGGCATTTTCACAAACCTATATAGTAGTATAGTACCAGTGACCGAGTCTCGCTCGGTTGAATAATTTCTTAAGGAAAGATATACATGGGCGTAGCCAGGATTTTTTTTCGGGGAGGGTTTTTTTTTTGGGGGGGGGGAATCCCCCCCCGTCCTCCCTTCCCCCTCCCCCGCGAAAAAAAAAATATATGTGTGTGTGTGTGTGTGTACATAATTAATCTTTATTACATTCTGACCCTTTCGGAAGACGTTTATTGTTTATTGTAGACTCCTCGCCCTTGCTAGCAAGGGGGTCTGGGGGAGTTCGCAGCGCTCCCCCAGGGCGGGGCCAAGCCCCGCCGCCGAGCACTATTTCTGGTATTGAAAGCCAACAAAATGCATATTCTGAGGTATCTACAGTGCATTATCTTGCTATTAAAAAGTTTTATTTCAAAAACCTAATGTGCTATTCTTACTGACTTAGACCCTCTCGCGCCGTTCGGCGCATTTTCCGGCAAGTTTTTTCCGCAACTCTTATTTTGCGTAATTCATTTTGTCGGAAAACATGTCCCGCAAAACCTCATGCGACGCTCTGTCACAACCTTACTAAGGATTCGACTCCCAGTTCGGCATATGATTTCTTTGATTTAGACCCGATCTCTTTGACTGACTCTTAAAATCTGTCTTAGCCATCTTTGTTGAGACACATTTAATGATTTTCAATTTCGGCAGAAGACTATTCACACTTTATTAATGGAGCCCAAGCCACTGGTAGAAATTTGTAACCTTTCTTGACTACGCTCTTGGAATTACATGCCTGTATTTCGCTTTAGATTTTATATCGACAAGGAAAGTTTTTTCGTCAAATCATCTGTTGAGGGGTTTTAAACTAAGAAATCTCTGGAGTTTTTTTTTTGTTTTGTTTTTAATTCAAAACCCCATTTAGCTACGATCATAGAATTTGGTGACTGTAGTTTGCTTTAAAATAATATTGAAGAGAGAGGTTTTCAACTCTAAACGCTCTGTAGGGGAATTTTAAACTCAAAACCATCTGGAGGGGTTTTAAACTTTAAAGAAAAAGCCATCTGGAGGAGGGGGATTTAAACTCAAAACCCCCTTTGGCTACGCTCATAGATTTTATAGTGTGTAATTTGCTTCTTTTTAATATTGAAGAGGTACTTTTTAGCTTCAAACCCCAACTGGAAGGGGGAGGGGGGTTAAACTCAAAACCCCTTTGGCTACGCTCATAGAATTTTGAGTGTGTAATTTGCTTTTTTTATATTGAAGATAAATTTAAATTAAATTAAATTCGTAAATTTTGGATGAGGGTTTTAAAATCAAAATCTTCCTCAACTGTGCTGTTGGAATTTGGAGATTGTTGTTTGCATTTTTTTTTTGTTTTGTTTTATAGAAGTGGGGGATTTAACTGCAAAAACCTCTGGTAGGGGGGTTAAAATTCAAAACCCCCTGTAGGGGGTTTTAAACTCAAAGCCCCCTGGTAGAGGGATTTGTATCTCAAAACCCCCTGATAGGGGTTTTTAAAATCTCAAAACCCCCCGGTAGGGGGATTTAAACTCAAAACCCCCTGGTAGAGGGTTTTTAACTCAAAACTGCCTCGGCTGTGCTGTGGTAAGTGATGATTTAGTATTAAAATCTTACCTAAAATAAATAAAATGAAAGCAAAAATCAGTCACTTAATTCCGTCCCCCCCCCCTCCAGGGGGGGATTTCATTTCGGGGGGGGGGGTTGAACCCCAAGAACCCCCCCCTGGCTACGCCCATGAAGATATATTTTCTCTTTCTCTCTCTCTCTCAATATATATATATATATATATATATATATATATGTCTGAGGCATTTTACGTCTCGAAAGACGATCTTTTCCCTTGATACACAGCTGCGATCGCAGGTTAGGCATATATAGGCCTAATCATCAGGCGCCCTTGCATTTTTCTTCCTTCTTTCTGTTGTGTATGACATCTGCATATATATATACCCGAAGTCATTTTGGGAATATTGTTAAAATTATGAAAATGAACAATCGGATAAAGACTATCAATCTGAAGAGTTGCTTTTTCGTACTGTTAGTTATCAATGTAACTGTACATGGAGTTAGGAATAGAAAATCTCGAAGTCTCTCCGACATTGTAGAAAAACCACAGCTACGTTGTGTCGTTTTACATTGCATCTTTTACGTAAAACTATTGGGCTTTTATTGGCTTGGAAGAAAGTCTTTGCTGTGTAAGGTTCAGACATTTAATAATGCAATTAGTATAGGTCTATTCATTAAGTCCTTAATATGAAGCATCAAATGATAAAAAATCTCTAAGTTATAGGGTAAAACGAGAACGTTTGTAACAAAGTAAAATGGCGCATTTTTACCCTAAGAGACTTAAAAACATCGCGTTAGTATTCTAAAGAAGCGCTATGTGGGGCATCTCTGTGACCACCTTTCAGCTCAGTAAAAAAAGATTCCCTTTGGGTTTTGGCATATGTTTGTCCCCCAAACGAGATAAGTGGCCTGCCCAGCGTGACTGTCGGACTATAAGAAATTCATACCATTTCGCAAGAACATCACTGTTTGTAGTGCGATCTTGCCACCATATGACCACTGTGGTGTGCAAATATTTTTGGTGTAGGCGTTCAAGAAGTCTTAGTGGCTTTCTATAAAATACACATGTGTCAGATCAGGGGCGGACTGGCTATATGGGCAAACGGGCAAATGCCCGGTGGGCCGGTGCCAAATGGGCCGGTCTGGTCGCGACCAAAGAAAAAAAAAACTCAATGCAGACAACTTAAAAACAAAAGTGACAGCAGCAAGACACAAAGGCCCGAACAAGTTTTCTTGTTTTTTTTTGTTTTTTTTTTGTAAATTATTGTTACAATTAATTTTGTTTGAAATTTTATGAATTACACTATACACTGTACGTATTATCATTTGTAAAACGTTAGACCGTACTTTCTGCTATGCATGAGCGGCATGGCCTTCAACACTACTTTGATGTCTCCGAGACTGTGTTTGGCCTGATCGTTTTGCTGGTCGGCATGGGCCTTTGATGGCACTGCCGTTTTTGTTTTGCTCCTTCCCTCACCCGTCTTTTGGTGGTTCCAATGAAAACGAAAAAGAGGGATGGGAGAGGTTAAGTAAGAAAACATTGATATAATACGGCAAAAGGGAGACAATTAGCTCTTTAACAAAACGTTTATAGAAGTTAACTTTTAACACATACACACAGCCGCGAAATTGCATACCACCCAACTTATTCATAGCTCAATATGGGTATAAAGCTCTACTTTCTGCGATTTGAAAAGAGAAAGTAAGTTTCTTGTTGTTTATTTGTAATAACATAGATCTAAAAATACCACACTTAAGCCACGGCTTACAAAAAAAATTATTTAATTAAAACATAAATCTAAATTTATAGTCATAGATACAGACATTATATTTTGATTAATGGCAAACTTATGCTTATGCTTAGTATGACGTCATTAATAATGAAAATTATTACAATAATTAAAATAATTTATATTCATATAGCGCTGTCACATACGATATTTAATGAAAGGAGATTTAGAATCATTTATATTTTAAATAATATATTCATATACAATTGAGAATGTACTAGGAGGAAGCAAGAGCTTTTCACATTTAGAAGTGCCTCTCTAACCGTTCTGCTTTCTCTTATCTTGTAAAAGAATATCTATCTATCTATCTATCTAATATATATATATAAATATAAATATATATATATATAGTTTCTTCCATCGTGGTTCGATGATGACCACTTTGTCATCCAGGGGGCTGAGAGCTTTACACTGGGGTTTTATGTCTCCTCGTGTGGCTGGTGAGACCTATGTGGGCCCGGAATGTTCGGCCGCACACTAGGCAGGTTATTCCAGCTGGAGCTAGTGTCATTGGCCTTACTTTTCTTCTCTGGCGTTTTGCGTTTTTCTTCCGCCAGCATTGTTCTCTTTTCCTCAGCAACATGTGCGCCGGTTTTCACAGCGCAACGTCATGATGCTCTGTCATGTGCCTCTGTCTCCCAGGGTGTCCCTGAAGCGATTTCTTTGACCACCTTGCGAGCGCTTTCCTTCGCTTAGTTGGCCATACAATAGTCGTTTAGGGATGCGGTGGTCTTTCATTCTGCATACGTGTCCTGCCCATCGCAGCTGGGACTGCATCAGGATTGTGTGGATGCTTTGGGTCAGCCTTGAAAACCAATGATTTAGCATATTTTAAGTCACAGATCAACATGCATGACTAGATTGACACGTGAAATGCGTAGGACCTAATTATTTTATTTTTTTCAGACTACATACATGTATAAATAGAATACATTATATAAGCCTACGAAAGCATACATTCAGTTTTCGATGCGTTATCAAACTTTATATGTTTTGAATAGAATTAGGCTTACACCTATGATAAAACACATGGGCGTAGACGAGAGGGGAGGAGTTCAAACCATCACTGGCCTCAGATCTCATTGTCTGAAAGGGAAACTTTACTTACTTCCTGAGTGCAGCCAACTTAAGCAAACTACAGTCACCAATTTTCATGAACGTAGAAAAAAGGGGGTTTGTGGTTTCCCTTCCACCCCCCTTCCAATACAAAACTAAAAGCATTTTACCACTTTCTACCAGTCGCTGAACTCCAGTGAATAGAAGATTTAGATTTTGATCTTTTTAGCGGAAGAGTAACAGGCTAATTGCACTGTAGATACCTTAAAATAAGCATTTTTTAAAGCTTAAAATAACGGAAATAATAATTCCCCCACTGGGGAAGCTTACAGCGCTCCCCCAGACTCCCTAGCTGTCTCTTGGCGGTGTGTACTGCCTTTCATTAATTATAGGAAGAGAGTATTCTAGGGTAGAAAAAACGTTTAAAATAATGAAAGAAAAGAATGTAATGAAGATTAATTACATATACACACACTAATATATATATATATTGCGTAGGGGGTTTAAAATCCTCCCCCTACACCGAAAATATATGACATGCCATTTGTGGGCCGGTTTATAAGGTAATGCCCGGGCCGATTTTGATACCCAGTCCGCCCCTGTGTCAGATCCGCAAAAAGAGGGGTTTAGAGAACCACTGTTTGTAAGCCATAGGTTTATATAACCGTAATTTACAGTTTGATGTCGGCCGTGTGGCGTTCCCGTTGAGTGTTGGCTTTTGGAGCTAAACATGCTTTAGTTATATATTTTTGGCAACTTCGCTTCTATTATTGGTGAATCTATCTTGGTGAATGCCTTGATCTTGCCTACATTGCTATTTGGTACTCTCCATGTCTCTGCTCGATGCGATTGCCCATGTCGCCACCGCCTTGCGTCGCTTCTGCGGCTTGCGAAATATGTCTAAAAGCTACAGATATGTATGACTTGGTTCAAAATCTTTACGTGTTATATTCTAAATGAATATCAAGTTATTGCTTCAGGTATTCAATAAGGCGAGGTTAAATTTTAAGAAATCTGCAACTGTCTCGTTCAAAAGTCGCCTGCATTCATTTGATCTCTTCCATGTTATTTCAAGCAAAATTACACCTGTTACGTTCCTTTCTAGCATGAGACTCTTTAAACAGTACATTAACACTAAAACAACAACGTCATCGCTTAGAACTCATTTTAATTCTCATGAACACTAGAACACTATTTCGTTTCTATTTTCTCCATTTTCTTTTCTCCTCTCCGTTTAACACGCATTCGCACCATTTCACATTTACATTAACATGCGCACGTAACACCCCCCCCCCCCCCCTGTTTAACAAGTTCGATGTACATCGAACGTCCAAAATATAAATTGTCACATATCTTATCAGCCTATTCCAAGTTAAAACTACTTTAAATTCTCTGTAACATAGAGAACCATAATGTACTACAAAACAAAATCATACACAATGACATATTAATACCAATACAATTCTAACATTAGATTTAACATATAGCATTTATATTCACCCATTGTGACAGTAACAATCACAATACTAATTGTTATTATGAACAATTGACACATATATATATATCTATGCATATCTCTATGTAATCATGCAGATTTCGTTAATACCACTCCCCGCCTATAATTCAATATAAATCTATATCTGTTCACTAATCATTGTTGTGTATACTCCCAATTGGACAATCCTCTGTGGAATATCTACTACACTCCGTGCCAGAATTTACAATTGTAAACAATAAAATAGATTAATTCTTAACAGCATGTAAGTAATCATTATATACCCTACACAATCTCACCAACCTAAGTACATCGTGATAATGTATCTGCCACAACATTTTCTTTCCCTGGTATTGTCTTGATCTCAAATTTATAGTCCATCAGTTGTAATGCCCACCTAGCAATTCTATTATTACCACATTTATTTAAATTAATAAATGCCAACGGAGCATGATCAGTCTATAATTGGAATTTAGCCCCCATCAGATAAAAACTTAGCTTTGTTATGCACCACACAATTGCCAGCCCCTCTTTTTCAATAGTTGCATAGTTTAACTCTGCAAGGGTTAGTTTCCTGCTTACATAAAAAACAGGGTGTGCAATTCCACTATACTCTTGCATCAAACAGCCCCCTATAGCTATGGATGAAGCATCCGTTGCCAAAATAAATTCTCTAGTACTATCGGGCAATTTTAATATTGGGTTTTCAGAAAACACCCTCTTAATCTTGTCTAGCGATCTTTGACATTGTTCAGACCAAACTATAATGTTAGATTTCCCTTTCTTGGTAAGATTTGTAAGAGGTTCAATCATTTCTGCAAATTTTGGAACAAATTTTCTATAAAAGTTGCATAGACCTAAAAGGCTTCTAATTTGTTTTTTTGTTTTTGGTACACTAATATCCATTATTTTTGCAACTGTTTCTTCCAGTGGTGTAATTGATTCATTTTTTATCTTGTATCCCAAAAAAGGAATTTCACTAAGTCCAATTTTTATTTTTGTTGGTTTCAATGTCAGATTGTTTTCCTTGATAATAGCAAATATCTCTCTTAGACTCTGTAAGTGTTCGTTCCAGTCCTCACTGAAGATGCAGATGTCATCCAAATAGCAAATAGTGTCTCTTCTGTGGCCCAGTATCTTTGCCATCATCCTGTTAAAAGTGGCTGGGGCATTTTACTAAGCCAAAACTCATCACATTCCACTGATAGACTCCGAATGGTGTCTTAAATGCGGATAGTGGTTTAGCTTCTTCCTTTAGAGGTACTTGCCAGTATCCTCTAGAAAGGTCCAACGTGGTGAAAATTTTCGCTTTTTTCAATTTAGTAAACATTTCCTCTGCCTGTGGCATTGGGAATGGGTCAAATTCTGTAACTTTATTTAGTTGGCGGTAATCTACACACAGTCTAATGTTACCAAATTTTTTTTTAACCAGTACAACTGGTGCAGCACATGACGAATTAGATGGTTCTATCACTCCCAATTGAAGTAGTTTATCTATTTCTTTCTGTAATGCTTCTCTGTGATGCAATGGTACAGCATATTGAGGTAGTTTATTTGGAACTCTGCCTGTTAATTTGATATCATGTTCTATGATATTCGTTTTTCCTGGTAAATCTGTAAAAATATTCTTAAAATCTTCCAATAATGTTGTTACTTCCTTAGCTCTGTCTGACGAGATTCCCTTCACTTCCACATCTTTCCATGTTTGACTGGCATCAGTTGAAATTGTTTCTATGTGTCCCAATCTTTCTTCTGTCTCAATGTCTACACTCACGGATGTACCTATGACCAATGGATCTTCTTTACTGCTTTTTTCACTTTTTTGTTTCGACCTAAATTCTTTTAGCATATCCACATGAAATATTTTCAGCCTTGAATCAATATTAATTTCATAATCCACATCACTAATTTTCCTTGTTACCTTATAAGGACCCAACCATTTCGTGAATAGTACATTCTCCTTATCCTTTAGTAATACCAAAACATCTTGACCTACTTCTAGTTTGGTCAATTTCCTGTGTTCATTCACCCTAGACTGTGTTAGTTCATTTTTATCAAGCACATGTTTGCTCGCTTCCTCACAAGCCTTTATTACTTTATTTCTAGTTTCTGTCACTATATCGTAACTTTCTTTATTTCCAGCATGTTCTTGTGGGAGTATTAGTTCTTTTAGGATTGCCATTGGGCCTCTTGGATTTCCTCCATAAATCATCTGAAATGGCGAATACCCCGTGGTTTCGTTACGGCTCTCTCTGTATGCGAAAAGGATTGAGGGTAATGCCACATCCCATTCTTTGGGATTGTCATCTGCTACTTTCGACAACGCCTTCTTTAACGTACAGTTAAAATGTTCACAAATACCGTTGCTCTGCGGGTGGTACGGGGCTGTAAACCGTTGCCGAATTCCAAACATTTTCAAAAATGTTGTCGTTAGTTGGCAGTGGAACTGTGTGCCCCTATCTGACAGTACCTCTTCAGGAAATCCAAACCGTGTAAATAATGTATATAACGCTTGAACTATATCACTGGCTTCAATTCTTTTTAGTGGGATCGCTTCTGGCCATCTTGAGCAAACGTCTATTACAGTTAGAATATATCGATGACCCCTATTTGATATCACCGGCATGGGTCCAATCAAATCAATCGCAATCTTCCTAAATGGCCTTTCTGGTATATCTACCTTTTGTAATGGAGCTCTGATTTTTTTAGTGCCTTTCATTTGACAAACTTTGCACGACAACACATAATTTTTGATGTCTTTGCTAATAGATGGCCAATAAAAGTCCCTAAATATTCTTTGTTTTGTTTTGTGAATTCCCATGTGGCCTGCATATGCTTCATCATGCCCATTCTTCAATATAACATTTCTAAATTCAGCTGGTACAACAACCTGTATAATTTTTCTTCCTTGTGACTCAATTTCTCTTACCAAAATTCCTCTTTCTATATAAAATCTTCCTCCTCTACCTCCTTTCTGGGCCAACTGACGCATCTCTGGGTCATTTTTTTGTTCTGTAATAAACCTTTCCTTGTTGAATACTACATCATTAAGTTCTAATGTTTCTGAGTTTCCTATTAATCCTTCTTTTTTTTTTCTTATCTGGTAACTGAAATAATTTTTCCAGATCTCCTGCATCCAGGTCCTTACATTTGGATCGAGTAATACTCATTCCGAAACACTTCTTCCAATTTCCCATATCCTTTTCATTGCAATTCTTTATACCTGGAATATTTCCAATAATCAAATCAATATGAGCATGGTCTATTACACATGCATCCACAATTCCAGTAAAATATGGTGTATCAATTTTAATTCTAGCAACTGGTAATTGTACACTCTTCCCATCAAACATCACACAATTCCTGGTTTTGCCGGTATATTCTTGTTCTTCTACTAATTTCTTATTAACACCCACAATTGTACTGCCTGAATCTCGTATCGTCCTTGCTATTTTGTTTCCCACGAAAGTCTCAAAATACTCAAGGCTTCCTGCACATGTTAACATTGAAAGGCTTTGATCTCTTCTATCTCTCACTCCGCCGTATCTTCCCTGTACATTTCTTTGGTATCGCCCTCGGTTACTATAAAAATGTCCTTGTCTACTACCCATTTGGTTCCTTCCTTGTCCTCTAAATCTATTTTGTTCATCATATCTAAATCGTCTTCCATTGTTGATGTAGTTGTCTCGTGTATCTCTTGTTCTGTTAAATGCAACTATTTCTTCTATGTCACTGCCTCTGGATAGTTTCTTATCGGGATGTGCCACTTTATAAGCCCTTATCAGTCTCACTATGTCTTCTATGGCTTTTGGTTTCCTCTCCAACAAAAATATTTTTAATTCCTCCTGACACTCATAAATTGCTTTGTCTATCATTAGAAATGTCTTTAAACCGTCAAAGGTCTTTTCTATTTTAGCGGTTTCAGTCCAATTTTCAAAACTACTGGTCATTCTGTCCAGGAATGTCTGTGGGTCATCATTTGTTTCTATCGCACAGTTAACAAATTGTTCACGGTAGTACGCCTCTGTTTTTCCGTACGTTCGTAGTAATTGTTCTTTCACCACGCTATAGCTGCTCTGGTTCATGCATATCTTCGATGGAACCTCTGCTACGAATGACTTCGATAATAAGAATGACCATTTGTCTTCGGGGTATTCCAGTTCCCTCATTTCAATTTCAAATTTCTTCAAAAAAATGTCTATGTCCATTTTAGCTTCTTCGAATATTGCACCTTTATATTTTGCTAGTTTGTTCCCTGTAGTTTCCCTTTTTCTTTTATCACTCTCTTTTTCTTGGGTTGTTTTTAACTTTTTCTCGGCCGTCTCTTTTTCGAACGCCAATCTCTCTCTTTCAATGGCAACTAATTCGTTTTTCTTTTCCCTTTCAATGGCTATCTTTTCTCTTTCTCTTTTGTCCTCCTTGTCTAATCTTTCCTTTTCTTTTTCTCTTTCTCTTTTGTCCTCCATG
Organism: Biomphalaria glabrata; assembly: GCF_947242115.1. Classification (NCBI taxonomy): domain Eukaryota; kingdom Metazoa; phylum Mollusca; class Gastropoda; family Planorbidae; genus Biomphalaria; species Biomphalaria glabrata. Next base: position 54,743,796 of record NC_074712.1, on the reverse strand, counting down.
TCTAATCTCTCCTTTTCTTTTTCTCTTTCCATTGCTAATCTCTCCTTTTCTTTTTCTCTTTCCATTGCTAATCTCTCCCTCTCCATCAACCTTTCTTGTACGTATTTTCTTAGTTCTGCCCCTTCAAGCTCTAACAACCTTCCCTCTTCTTTCAACGCTGCTACCTCAGCCTTGTCCGCCATTTTCTATTACTATTAATCAAATTGAATAGTATCCTATCACTAGATCTAGACTATATAATATGATATCTCTACTATCTGTTGACAGGAGATCAACTGTGTATAAAGGACTACGTAGGTTTTATCTTTACGTTGGGCGCCACTTGTTACGTTCCTTTCTAGCATGAGACTCTTTAAACAGTACATTAACACTAAAACAACAACGTCATCGCTTAGAACTCATTTTAATTCTCATGAACACTAGAACACTATTTCGTTTCTATTTTCTCCATTTTCTTTTCTCCTCTCCGTTTAACACGCATTCGCACCATTTCACATTTACATTAACATGCGCACGTAACAACACCTAAGCTGTTCTTGATAGTGTTTTTAGGTGTTCCTTTTGTTACGACTATCAAATGTTAGCTTGCAGAACAATTTAGTTTTAGGCGCATGGTCGTCCCTTATAGGGATAGATGGCCTTACTTGCGTAACTGTAAAAATGTAAGCATCTGACTAGAAAAATAAATCAATTCTATAGATATCTTACATGGGTCTATCTAAAATTGGTTCAACTTGGATAAAGCTAATTGTTTGCTAGTGTACACAATTTCTTCTTTTATTAACCAAAAATGTTAGAATGAGAAATAGAGACAAAAATTTAGGATCAATACTCTTTCTAATTTGTTGTTTTAATATTTTCTAGTTGATTATTTTTAGTCTATTTTTGGTTTTTAAATACGTTATTAAAGTATGCGTTTGTAAGTAACCAAGACTAATAGGCTTTGTAAGATGATGCACAGAAAGATAGGATTTTTGTAAATGTTTGTGTAATTGGTTGCCAATAAGAGTTTAAATCATATAAATTGTTTTATGTCACCGTGTGGCATTCCCGTTGGCTTTTTGAGCTAAACTGGCTGGGTTCAGTTCTCTTTAAGAGAAATTATTTTTTTAACTTTTCTTTTCTTTGTACTAAATAAAAACATGCACTATGTTAACCGAATAATTTGATAATTTTGTCTGAATATATATAATATTTGTTTTGAAGTAGCATTGGTTTTGAAAGCCACGAAAAAGTCTAATACTAAAAAAAAATTTATTCTGTCACGTACACAATAAAAATAGTAAGGCTATCGAGAATCGATGATGCCTTTTCTCTTTATTATTAACAAATCCTTTAGACTCTAATAGAACCAGTCAGTGGCCCACAGGACCTCTTGAAAAACATCAAGCAAGGGTTTAGCTTTTTAGAAAAAATATACCCCTAATTTGGACGTTATTTTATTTAGCACAAATCAATCTTTACCTCATTCTTTTGTATACATTAAAAAAAAGTGTAAAGTAGTAAAACTATGAAACGAAAATTCAAGATGCATAAACATTGTAAAATAATAGTATTTCTATTGCTCCTCATGTGCATAAACATTAATTCTACCAACTTGTTTCATTCGCTAATGCCCAGTTTCATATAAAGTTCAAACGACCGATTTAAATAATGCTACCATGTTTCTAGTTTGATGTGTTTGCTATTACCAGAGAAAATTGAAATAGTCAATAAGATTGTCAATTAGAACAAATACTTAAAAACAAATAGCGAGTAGAGATTGTGAAGAGAATTACTTTCTCTTTTGTTCTCAGATATTGTTCTTTGTATTATGTATGCAAATCATCTGCAAATAGTCTAACTATTGTTACTGAAACAATGAAATTAGAAAGGTCATTAATGAGTTTGATTCCGAGCCATTTATTCTTACAGTTTGTTCTTTTTCTACCATTGGTGTAATGAACCAGCCAAAGTATTATAATCGAATTCCATTGAAAAGTCCTCACTTTGGTCTATTGAGTTTCACATAACACAATTTCCTAAGGCTATGTTGGTATGGAATAAGTATATTATATTTATCTAAGTGGTGTATGCTGTTTTCCTAGATCAGATTTATTTTCTTTTTTTAAGTATTGGAGTAAAATTAGCTTCTTTCCAATCCTTAAGAAAATGATTTGACAAACAGAGTCCTAATTAGGTACTATTCATTCTCTTTTCAAAGTCTTCTCCAACCAAAAAATAAAACAGTCGCATTAGAGTCTCTGGATTACCATCAAATAATTTCTGAATAATCCATTTACTACATAATCCAGTGTTTTCTTCTTCAGAAGCATTGGTCAGTAACCTTGTATCTTTCCATGGAGATATTTTTAAATCTAGCATTCTCTTCCTTTTCAATACTTTGGGGTAATCTCTATTTTGTTTTAAACTAATAACGACTGTCTCTGCTCTAATGGGTACTTTGATTGTCTCCAGCATCTGCTCGAAATTTCTGTAGGAAAAAAAAAATTAATTAAACCTTTGCAAATCTATGAAGCGAGTTTAGTTGCAGACATTTTGGCGTAGCTGTTTTAAAGCAGAAGACCTTGAACTTTAGAAGTCAGATTCCCCCTTTTTTTTTTTTGGTCTCTTTATTTGAACGGACTCACAAACCAGTAAATTAGAATCTGATTTTATATCCTTATTGTTTATTTATCATTATTTATAGAATCTTTTCTATTGAAATAATGCTTATGGGTTGGGTGGTTGTGAATAAATAGCATGGTTTTTACAGGTATTGTATTCGATAATTTATCTGCACTCGTATATTATTTGAAAGAAAATTGAAAAAAAACATTTATTGATTATTGGTAATTAATTACTTTGTTTGATATCGAATAAGGGAAATAACTTCTACATTATTGAGATATATAGTTGTAAGTTCAGAGTTTTTCTTCTTAGTCAACCTTTTTTTATTAAAAAAAATATTTAAAAAAAATATTTTCCTTGGTTTTAAAATTGTTTTTATATAGCGAATTTTTCATGCTTTATGGTATGCATTTTTTAAAACTTTCATTGAACTATAAAAAAGAATTTTAAACGGCGAAGCTTTCTGCGATAGGCTATGTAAAAAGTATATTTCCAGGACTTTCGTAAGACTCACTTGGAATCATTTGGTCCAACGATCATTACAATCAAACAACAGTTCTCTATTACTGGATTCATTGTCTCATTTGCAAAGTCAGTAGTTTTCTGAAACAGACCAACAATTTTGTTGTTATTAGAATATATGGCCTATAAGTTTGATTTACCAGATAGGGATTAACAATTTAATCTATTTTTCAACTATATTTTATTTTATAAGGGTATTGCGTGATTGGGTTATCCATTTATTTAAAATTACCCAGGGGCGTGGTCAGCGGTAAAGCGCTAGGCTTCCAAACCGAGGGTTCAAATCTCGAAGAAGGAAATTTTGAATTTCTGATTTTTAGGATGCACCTGACTTCCTTTGGACTTAATAGAATAACACATTCACTATATTCTACTATAGAGTCTACTGGTTTGGATGCCTGACACTATAAAATAATTGAAGTACATAATTAGCTTGAAAACATGTAACTACAAACTGTACGTGATAAGGAACCCAAAGAAAAGAAAATTTTCAAATTAAATTCAATAAAGTAACATAATTAATTCGTTGAAAAAAGGAAAGTGAGATTAAACTACTAATTATAGTACTATGAAACTTACCATAACAACAGAGAGGCCAAAAACATTCTTCAACATATGATATAAATTATTTGTTAAATTAGTCTTTTCCTCACTTATATCACCACTTCTAGACTCTGTCATCAAAAGCACATCATGCGCCAGTGTCTCCATGACATCGACCTCATCTTCCTCTTCACTGACCATTCCTTCACACTGACCAAAGATTAAAAGAAATTCTTGCTGAAAGACTCGCCTGAAATCTGAGCTCTGATTTACAAGACGAGCCCAAGATGCCATTAGATACGTTCTGGATTTAAGTTCCGTAATTTCTAAGCTGGACCAAGCCGGGTTATTTACGAGATCACTATTTAAACTAACAAGGTTTAAAAAGGCCAAAGCCCCTTCATAATCTTCAACAGTTAAAAAAGTAATTATTTTTCTTCTAAACATTTCAACGTCGTCTACGTCTGGTCCTTGATCTAACATGCTTCTAATTAAAACTGCAATGTCTTTGTTTTTCACAAGCTCAAAAAGCTTAGAATTTCGGTGAATTCTTTCTTTTGGTACAGAGGTGGTTTCATTGTCTTCTAGGAGTTGTCTCAAAGATTCCCAGATCATAATTTCACTATTCGCAAAGGCTGCATTCTTTGAGGCAACGTCTACTGCAAAACTTACTGCCTTCAAAAAGTGCTGTCTAGTTTCTATACTCATTTCTCCTGGGGCTTCACTTAATTTCTGCAGACACTGCCCCGCTCCATGGTGGGCAGATATTAAACACAACAGAAATTTCCCTTCTGTTTGGTCAATAATTTGGTTGTAAAGTGCCAAAGCATGTTCAAACTGACCAGTGGAGAAGTACACATCAGCTAGTGTCTGTTTAGCAGGGACATTCTCCTCATGTGAGATCTCAATGGCTTTCTTAAAACATTCAATAGCTTCTTTTACAAGTTCATCTTCAATGTTGAGTTCTTTAAATGGATTTGTTGTGTATAACTTAAATTTGTTATACCTAGTGTCTGTAGCGGAATTCAACTGTTTAGAATTAAATCCATATTTCCTGACATTACCTGCACTTTTTCCGTTATAATTCTTCTCTTGACCAGGTCTTTTGAGATGATATTTACCTTCAGCGATTAAAGTAGATTTTCTGAGTAAGCTTAGTCCAAGGTGATGATAGGCTATGTTATTTTCTCTTAAATCTAATGATTTCCTAAGCGACTGGATAGCTCTGTCTATGTTTATACTTTTAAGACTTTTCCCACACTGAGTTAATACAGTAGGGTCACTTCCGCCAAACTCCAGTGCTTTATTACATAAGTTTTGTAAATTGTAGAATTTAAACAACTTGTCATATTTCTGCATAAAGAAGTTTTGTCTTAAATTGACCAGCTGTCCAAAAGCAAGACCTCGCAATCTGCGATCAGCTTTTTCACCTATTTCAAAAAACAAAATGACACACTCAGAAACTAATTCATCAGCTTTGAACTGCTGGTCACTGTAACACTGAATATTGCAATTCGTTAGCCTCTTACTGGTCAATGCAAGCCCATATTTCCATAGATAATTATCTGGACACCGTAAAGTACTTTCCAAAAAACATTGCCTGCACAGCTTGTAGTTTTCAAGTCCACCGAGCCTACTGTAACTATAAGCTTGTTCCGACAGAGCTACCAGCCTCAGCTGCTCAAAGTCCGGCTCCTCTTTTAGAACTAACAGCTCCTCTAAGTATCTCTTCGATTCAAGCGTATAACCCTGCAGCCTTGAAATATGAACAAGATTTCCAAGAGCTGCGATATTTTTTCTTTTCGTGAGCGCAAGAGCGTCTGTATTTTTCTCCATGGCTTCATTCTTTTCATTCAAATTGAACAGAACCCAAGTCAAAAGGTTCAGATCTCTAATGTGTTCCTCTAGGGAGCTATCTGACAGCTCTAAATCTTTTGTCACATTGGTTTTAACATATTTAAATCGTTGCTGAGAAACTTTATTTCCCGTGATCAGGTTAAAATTACACGGAAACCCTTCAACTAAGATCCTTTCCTGAGCCATTTGTTGATACAGATTTATAATTCAGAAACAATTCGATTTGAATAATTTAAAATTAATCCATCTCCACTTAAATCAACATACTTATATCTATGTATTACCTTAAATCTTCAACCTATAATTTTGTCATTTAGCAAATTAAAGTGAATAAAACGTGCACAATAAACACATATGACTACAAAATACAAGATGCCACCGATGGACAGGAGGCCTACACTTTATCTGTACTAAATTTGTTAAGCAATATAATTTGTAAAGTCGCACCAATAATTATGGGTGGGCAGATAACTAGAGAAACATTTCTTAGAAACGATAAAAGTGAAAGAAAATAAAAACAAAACCTGCCACACAAAACACACACACACAGAAACAGACACAGAGACACACACACAAACATAAATACACGAACAGACAGGTTAGGTCAGTTGAACACTCACATCGTTATCACTGTCATGTAAAATGCTGTCGTATTAACACATGATTAGACTAAGATTAAAAATTATCTGTTGTGATGGCAATCATTTATGGGACAAGGTCGTTGATTAAGATGTAATTACACAATTTCTTAGGCTGGCCTGTGGAAACTTCCCCTACCCCTGGCTAATAAGTAGCAGAGAAACACAAACGTCTACATTAAGACTGATGTCTGTTTGGGGATAAGAAAAAAAAAAAGGAGGTATCGAAATTCTCTAGTGGCCGGTTTGTAAAAGCTAGTTCTCAACAATTAATGAAAGCTGTATAGTGGCCTTTATACCCATTAAAAAGATGTTTAAAGGATACTAATATTTATAAATAAAAAAATTAATATATAACAATTTTATTTTTTCATACATCAAATTCCTTTAGCAGCATAATTTCACACACACTCAGACCTCCACATCTATCTATCTATCTATCTATCTATCTATCTATCTATCTATCTATCTATCTATCTATCTATCTATCTATCTATCTATCTATCTATCTATCTATCTATCTATCTAATATTGCTGCAAATAATTATGGTTGAAGTTTGATTTAAGGCGCCCCTGAGTCCACCCAGCTATAATGGGGATCTGGCATTAGTTGGAGAAAATTAATACTAATGGTCGTTGCACTGGCCACATGACGCTCTCGTTAACTGTTGGCCACAGAAATGGATGACCTTTATATCATCAGCCCCAAAGATTGGTCTGAAAGGGGTAACTTCACCTACTTTACTATTAATAAAGTAAAAAAGATCAAATTAACAACGTTTAAGAAATTAAATTATAAAATTAAGTGACATCGTTTTGTCTTCTAAGTGGAACCTTTCTTGTTTTTTGTTTTTTTTATTCAAAAACTTTTTTGTTTTGAAGAATACATTTTAATACGTCTTCCCCAACTCAATTCTAGTCATTTTTATGGGATGAAACTTCTCCGCGTGCCATAGTTTGGCTAACACTAAACTGGGTTAGATGCATCCAAAAAAATTCCAGCCCGTAACCTCCACTTACTAAAATCCAGCGTTGATATCATTAGAAATAAGCAATTAGAAAAAAAATGAATAAAGCGTTTTAAACACATACTTTTATTGCTTGGCTGTAGAATTTAACTTTAGATCAAGTTATAATTTAAAGAGCACACATTTATTCGTGTCTTTATTAAAATACTTCTCCATGCACACAAATCAAATGGAAAGAAGACATGATATGATAGATACACACAAGAGTTTCTAACTATAGCTCATTCAATTTCACCTACTGCATTCAACGCATTGGGTAGGCAACATTTCATACTGGGCACAGAACCATTTAATAACTGTATCTGTACTTGTTTCAAAGTTAATATGATATTACAGTCTTGATTGTTATCTATTTTAGATATAAAGATATGTAATAAAAAATATGATTTTATCACTTAAATGGACTTTGTAAGGTAAAGAATCGTAGGTCATCCACGACATTTTTTCGTAATCAGAATTACATGGATATGTCTAAATCTTGATCTACTTATTTATAAACACACAGCAAGTACATACAATCATTGTGAGCTGCAAGTCAATTACATTTTTATTGTAATAGATAGAGCAGTGCTACACCTTCTGATTATATTAAGGAAATTATCCTAACATAAAAGCATTGAACCTAGTAAAGAATGACACTTGATGTTATTTTTTGCTCAAGGTATGAATAGGCTTCTGATAGTGTAAGGCAATATTTCGTGAATTTAAAATATGTTTGGCAATCTAACATTTTGGCAAAAACTTATATTTCCTGAACAGAAACTTATATTTCCTGAACAGAAACTTATATTTCCTGAACATTTTTTTAATATATTAAATAATCAAGGATAAAAAATAACACTTTAAGGCCAAAATTTCAAACTATCGGTCATTAAAAGCACTTCCGGTGAACAATGGCTGGTCCAATCTCTGTAAATTCTTCCTTTGTGATCCACATCTGATGGAAGGTGGAGAGAGATGCCAGGATGGAGCCACCGATCCAAACCGAGTACTTTCTCTCTGGAGGGGCGATGACCTTCACCTTGACCGCGCCAGGGGCCAAGCTGCTGACCTCGTGCGTCATGCGGTCTCCTATCCCAGGATACATAGTGGTTCCCCCGGACAGGACGATGTTGTTGAAGATGTCTTTGCGGATGTCGACGTCACACTTGAGGATGGAGTTGTAGGTCGTCTCGTGGATTCCCGCTTGCTCCATGCCGATGAACGAGGGCTGAAACATCGCTTCGGGGCATCTAAAAAGAAAAAAAAATGAAATGAAACGCATTTAGAACTTTCTCAGGGCTACAAACGATTTTAAAATGCTCAATGAGATATGCAGGTTTCCTATCACTTGTGAGTATGATGTTACAACTATAAAGCATTGTCGAGAGACTTATTACGCTTTAGCTTGGCTGGGCTTGGCTACCTATGAAAAGGCTCGAGGTTCGACACCCGACATGGGCAGAGTTGTGTTTACTGAGCACCCAAAGGCAGCACGGAAAACCTTCTCCCAGATACCCCCTCTCCCCCCATTTGTCCACAAATAAGATAGGACTATAGTGCTCTGAGCATGCTAAAAGCAAGAACATAGTTTAGAAGCCGGCAGTAGCTGGCATCACAGCCAAGTAGGCTGGATTTAATTTTCGTCTGTATTGAACCTTTGTTTTCATCCAGCCGTCACTCTATATGTTTCCTTCAGGTTCCGCAAATTATTGCATCATAGCAAAAACCTCCCACAGGCCGATGGAGGATGGCAGCTGGCTAGGGTTCGAGCCTGGGACCGTTGAGGCCACCGAACGACTTTCTAGTGCTGTACCCCATGACCAGGCAGCCAACAACACCAATAATACGTCAGATAGACCCACATCACGAGGTAGGAGTTTGTATCGGGAAGAAGTGTGTTTCGATTCATTGTAAATTATTGAAATAAACCCACAGGAACATGCTAAGAGAAAATAGTCAGGGGTGTAGAAAGTATTTAGTTGGGGGGGGGGGGGTTTGTACAACAACTTATAATAACATTTGGCTCCAAACCCAGAACTGTAACTATTCGTATTTATCTGAATGGACCTCATTCACCAATCGTAAACAAAGAACATTTAGCCACGTGATTCTCTATCGCTTCTATACAAATTAAGATCTAATTTTTAATACACAATGGCTATCACTTGACAGTTTTTTTCGTTGTTTTATCAATATTTTCACGTGACTAAATGTTGTTTGTTTATGATTGGTGAGTGAGGTCCATTGGTTTCACCGCCATAATTAGACGGAAATACAAGTTAAGAGTAAGACTACTTATTTATACATACATTTTAAAACATATTTAAATTGTAATTTCTTCTAGAACTAGAATCTAGACTAGACAGTTATTTCTGTGAACGTTAGTCTGGAGAATAGTTAACGGTGCTAATACATGGGCGCTCTATAAGTCAAAAATTTTGAAGCTCATTTTCTAATCTTGTAATTCTTCATTTTAAGACAAAAAAAAAAAACAACAATTTTCTTATGTGATACTATTTGATTTCATCCATTTTTGTCCTTTTATCCCACACATTCCAAAATGTAGTTCATCTTACCGGAAGCGTTCATTTCCTACGGTAATAATTTGGCCATCCGGCAACTCATAAGATTTCTCCATTTCCACAGAGCTTACAGAGGCTTTCATTTCTTCTTCGAAATCAAGGGCGACATAGCAGAGCTTCTCTTTTATGTCCCGGACTATCTCCCTTTCAGCGGTGGTAGTAAAACTGTAGCCTCGTTCTAGGCAAAATAATAATAATTATAATAATACATTAAACTAAACTAAACTAAACTAGAACGAATTAACATAAAACACACGACCCAGAAACCTAAACGCATAAAAAACTGAGGCCGCAGTCATGTAATAGATTGGTAGTTGCAGTGTAATCAATGGAAAAGATTTCGGTGTTTTTTTTTAATTTTCATTTACGTTGTATTTGTAAATAGGTTTTAGTTGTATCAATTAGCTCACAACAAATCATGAAATCATACATATTTAATAATTGAAATATTTTTTTTTATATAAAACATTTGCCTATGCTTGGTATGTATATGGTAAATAGTAAAATTTTGACTTATTTCCATGAATTGATTTGCACTAGGTGTAGAGGTGTCGTTTTAAACACTCTTTTTGTTACATTCAGACATGATTACGAACAAAAAAAATAATTCCTGCTTATTTATACAAAAACAAAGCCTTCAATACATTGATCTTATCTACGTCCACACACAAACTTTGAAAAGTTATTTAAAAAATCATTTAGGTCACTTAAATCTGCATGTTTATTATTCAAGGACAGTTTCATACTACACCTGTCTATTGTGTTTGCCTTTTTTAAAATCTTGTTTTTGTTTCAATTCTTTATTCATTCTCTCCATACAATGTAGCTATGATACATCAAACACTAAACCATAACTTACATATAGAAAAACAAAATCTAATGAAATTCTCAGAAAGAGACAAACATAGAGGCACATTTCTTATTCCATACGCTAGAACCAATTCGTACAAGTTCTCCTTCTTCCCTAGTACCATTATAAAATAGAATGGGTTGCCAGGAAAACCAACGACTTAGCAGAGTATAAGTCATTGATTAACATGCATGACTAAATTGAGACATAAAATGGGTAGGGCGTAATTATCTTCTTTTTCGAAGTAACGTCTGTAATATATATAAGATAAGATAAGATTGGATATGTTCACATATATAAACGTTATTCATAAACTTTTTTGTCACGAAGTTTCTTGATTGTGTGTGTGTCTGAGTGGTAGTATCCAACTGGCTGTCTAACAAAGAGATAGAGTTCGAACCTCCGACTTGAGCTGACTTGTGTTTGCTCAGCGCCTAAGGGGCGCCTAGTTACTCCCCCTCCCCCAGAGCACACCGAGCAAGCAAGTTAAAATAAAGACTGTGAAGTAAATGCATTAAGATTTTGTTAGAAATGTTGTTGACCCGATTTTTTAAAAATGATCTGGAATCTGGAGTATGATTAAGTAAAACAAAATTTAATAAGCATTAAACTGAATAGGTATAATCCCCGCGGATTTAAAACTAAATTTTCACATTGTAATAACAAGAATATCCAGATATTTCTAGAAATATTTGCAGTTCTTTGTCACACACAAATCCTTTATTCGTTATTGTAGCCCATACTATCTGATTAGTTTGCTGCGTGTGTGTGTTTACCTGTGAGTATCTTCATCATGTAGTCAGTCAGATCACGGCCAGCCAGGTCCATGCGTATGATGGCATGAGGCAGTGCGTAGCCTTCATAGATAGGGACTGTGTGCGTGACACCATCTCCTGAGTCTAACACTATCCCAGTAGTACGACCAGAGGCGTACAAACTCAACACAGCCTGTCGTGGCAAGATAGAGAAATTAGATTGATAGTTATTATAATATCCTCTATAAAGTTTAGTGCCTGCAAAGTTTACTTTATATATTTTACAATGTCTAATGAAATAGCAATAGCAATTATTCATTACATTTTATTTTAATTATGCTCATCTAAATTAACTCTTGGCATAATAATTTAATATAAAAAAAAATAACAATCGTATATACGTAATACCAGAGCAATTAAGTGAAAAGGCGACCAGAAGAATGGGTTTCCAATTTTAGAATCTGCTTCAGTGAGACCTCATTTAAAGTACAAAAGAAACAGGTTATGAAAATTACCGAAGAAACAAGTTATAGAAGCTACTGTAGAAACAGGTTTTATAGGCTTCTGTGGAAACAAGTTTTAGAGGCTACTGTAGAAAAAGGTTTTAGAGGCTACTGTAGAAACAGGTTTTAGAGGCTACTGTGTAAACAAGTTTTAGAGGCAGCTGTAGAAACAAGTTTTAAAGGCTACTGTAGAAACAGGTTTTAGAGGCTACTGTAGAAACAAGTTTTAGAGGCTACTGTGTAAACAAGTTTTAGAGGCAGCTGTAGAAACAAGTTTTAGAGGCAACTGTAGAAACATATATTAGAGGCAACTGTGTAAACAGGTTTTAGAGGCTACTGTAGAAACAGGTTTTAGAGGCAACTGTAGAAACATATATTAGAGGCAACTGTGTAAACAAGTTTTAGAGGCTACTGTAGAAACAGGTTTTAGAGGCAACTGTAGAAACATATATTAGAGGCAACTGTGTAAACAGGTTTTAGAGGCTACTGTAGAAACAGGTTTTAGAGGCTACTGTGTAAACAGGTTTTAGAGGCTACTGTAGAAACAGGTTTTAGAGGCTACTGTAGAAACATGTTTTAGAGGCAGCTGTAGAAACAAGTTTTAGAGGCTACTGTGTAAACAAGTTTTAGAGACTACTGTGTAAACATATATTAGAGGCAACTGTGTAAACAAGTTTTAGAGGCTACTGTGTAAACAGGTTTTAGAGGCTACTGTGTAAAAAAATAATAGAGGCTACTGTAGAAACAGGTTTTAGAGGCTACTGTGTAAACAAGTTTTAGAGACTACTGTGTAAACATATATTAGAGGCTACTGTGTAAACAAGTTTTAGAGACTACTGTAGAAACAGGTCTTAGAGGCTACTGTGTAAACAAGTTTTAGAGGCTACTGTGTAAACAGGTTTTAGAGGCTACTGTGTAAACAAGTTTTAGAGGCTACTGTAGAAACAGGTTTTAGAGGCTACTGTGTAAACAAGTTTTAGAGGCTACTGTAGAAACAGGTTTTAGAGGCTACTGTGTAAACAAGTTTTAGAGGCTACTGTAGAAACAAGTTTTAGAGGCTACTGTGAAAACAAATAATAGAGGCTATTATCCCTGTGCCTCACTTTAGCGACGCGAGTCTTTGCTCTGTCAGTTATTCAGTTCTCGTCTAAAGAATTGAAGAATTTATTAGGAAAAACAAAGTTAGTGTGTAACGTTGTATTGTCTCGGATATTTTGATTCTAAAGTTGTGGCAGGGTGACACAATGTTCTATCTTAAGACCAAGATCCCCGCCCCCTCCCCGCACTTTATCTACTAAAACACGCGCGTCTTCAGTGTGAGAATTCGTCACGTGATGACCTTCACCTTTTCAGTAACGATCTCCTGACGACTTGAGCTATTGTATCGATTCAAGCAAACGACAAACACGACTCTGGCAGACGACATTACTTCTGCTGGTTCTGTATTACCAAGCAGGCCGTGGATGGTATTCCAACAGAGCGGTTCTGTCTCTGACATCCCAGGGGCTGGAGAGTTAAACCCTACTTTTGTTTCTGCTGTAAATACATATTTCTACGTCACGTTGAACTCAATGCAGAGCTTAAGTGAAAGAGTCAAATCATTTTGAGCTATCGCAAAATTTAGTTGGAATCAAAAGAGCGAAAAATATTGAATAATTATAAATGAGTTGAGTAAAAAGGAGGAGACTAATAATCTAGTTCCAACATAGTAACTTACATGAGCATCAGGGGTTAAGTAAAGGCCTGTTTTGTTCTATTAATATAGATAATGGAGTGGTAAAGCGCTTGGCTTCCAACCCCAGAGATCCCGGGTTCGAATCAAGACTGGGATTTTTATTATCGGGATCTTTAGGGCGCTTCTAAGTCCACCCATCTCTAATGGATACCTGACATTAGTTGAGGAAAAGTAAAGGCGGTTGGTCGTTGTGCTGGCCACATGACATCCTCGTAAACCCTGGGCCACAGAAACAGATAACCTTTACATCATCTGCCTCATAGATCACAGGTCTGAAAGGGGGAACTTTACTTTTACAGATAATGAAAAGAGGAGTTGGTCTAAGTTGGGGAAAAGACTTTAACAAGGTCGTTAAACTCAGAAAATTAATACAACAATGGCATTTGTTTGATTTCACACACTGACTGTCAGTCTGATAACAAGAGGCTAGGAGCTGCTAACAGATTCGGACATAATTGAATACAAGTCCAAACATCTTGATGTCGTCTCGAGACAGGACAAGGCACAGAACTCTGGAGCAAAGTGTTGGACAAAAAGATAATAATAGGGTATTGAAAAAAAAAAGTAAGCCATCAGAATCTCATTTGAACGAGAAGACAAAAGTACTGTCCCTTTGAGCGAGAAAACAAAAGTACTGTCCCCTTTTTGTTTTTGACGCTGTAGTCCACGGTTTGTGAAATGAAAAGAAAACAAGCGTAGTACAAGTGAAGAAAAGAACTTGAAAGATAAGGATTCATGTTTTGTTTCGTTGCTAGCTCTGCTGAAATCTCTTCTACGTTTAAATCATTGTAATGTCAGATCTTTGAAAATGTAAATATTTATATATTTTTTTAGAGATTACCACCAGAGTCAGATTAGCCTATAGGAAACACAAGCTGTTTAGGGCCCCCAAGAAAAATTTAGCAGTGACTAATAATATCTAGACTTATGAAGGGCCACAATAGAACCCCATACCCAGAGCTGGATTTACTTATATATTATTAAGATAATAGATAATACAAGCTACAGCCTATGTCTCTTGTTTGTAATGGGTCCCTCCAAAAATATTTCCAGGTATATTTTCAATCATTTTGAAAAAAGCACAAAGGAAAGTGATCTTATATTGATTGCAAGGGGCCCCTTTCTCAAATAGCTTAGGGCCTTTTCAAATCTTAATACGACAATGATTACCACTTACATACAAACCTATATTAATGAAAACTATTATAAGATGTTTATTTAAACAATAGATATAATATTATGGAAAGGCTACATTTCTTGGCGGCTAAGTGGTAAAGCACTTGGCCTCCAAACTGATGGATTTTTAATTTTGGGATTTTTAGGATTCCTTTAAGTCCAACCAAAACTAATGAGTACCTGGCCACAATGAAACCCTAATTAACAGTTGGCCATGGACACAGATCCTCTATATACCATCTGCTCTATAGATCGCAAGGTCGGAAAGGGGAAATTTACTTACTACGTTTCTAGACCTTTAGAAGTTATAAATAAGTATATATTGGGTCTAGTCAGCTGAACGCTCCAACATAATATTGAGAACGAGGAGAAGAAGAAAATTTGATTTGTTTTGCACTGATTGATATATGATGAAATTGATAATTCAAGTACAATCGAATCTGGTTAATCGGTCCACCAGTTAATGAAATCAGTCGCCTGATTGGATCCAACCTTAATGTACCAAATTGTTCAGAGAATGTACAGAGAAAGTTTATGATAATTGATTAGCCGGTTATTAGGGAATACAAGACCAATCACACACACACACCCTGGGATCAACGTAGTCGACAAACAGAAAGGTTTGGAAACACAAACTTAAAGCCGGCACATTTGAGACAAGTTCAAGTCATGGAAATGAAATGAATTCGATAAGGGCGTGGTGCCATCACCCTCAGGGGGCGTAATTTTAATAAACAGTACAAGTTATAAAACCAGGATTGAAATACCGACCGTGTGCACGGATGGGTCAGGGATTTACCCAAATACTAAACAGGCGACTATAATACTTTGTCACTATTGTTATAACCTTGCCAAGCACACCGCCATCCAAGATAGTGCAGAGGGTGCGCACTGTTTAGAGACTAGACTGAGAAGGTGCGCACTGTTTAGAGACTAGACTGAGAAGGTGCGCACTGTTAGAGACTAGACTGAGAAGGTGCGCACTGTTTAGAGACTAGACTGAGAAGGTGCGCACTGTTAGAGACTAGACTGAGAAGGTGCGCACTGTTCAGAGACTTGACTGAGAAGGTGCGCACTGTTAGAGACTAGACTGAGAAGGTGCGCACTGTTAGAGACTAAACTGAGAAGGTGCGCACTGTTAGAGACTAAACTGAGAAGGTGCGCACTGTTAGAGACTAAACTGAGAAGGTGCGCACTGTTAGAGACTAAACTGAGAAGGTGCGCACTGTTAGAGACTAGACTGAGAAGGTGCGCACTGTTAGAGACTAGACTGAGAAGGTGCGCACTGTTAGAGACTAAACTGAGAAGGTGCGCACTGTTAGAGACTAAACTGAGAAGGTGCGCACTGTTAGAGACTAAACTGAGAAGGTGCGCACTGTTAGAGACTAAACTGAGAAGGTGCGCACTGTTAGAGACTAGACTGAGAAGGTGCGCACTGTTAGAGACTAGACTGAGAAGGTGCGCACTGTTAGAGACTAGACTGAGAAGGTGCGCACTGTTAGAGACTAGACTGAGAAGGATGTTGACATTAGAGACAAGAGAACGAAGTTCCGCCCACTAAATCTAGAGTTGATGAAGAGGCTGTGCTCAAGGCAGATGCTATTTTATGCATTTGTGATGTCCCCATAAATCCATAAACATCTATATCGTTGAGTCGCCTCCCTTAAGTTTTTACGCTATATTGCCAGAAATTGAAAAGTAAAACAGATCTACGTGATGTACAAACTAAAGCCCGCGGGTCAAATCCGACCCTTGATATAGCACTTCTAAATTTCTGTCCCCCTTATATAATGAATTCGCAAAGGATCGGTTCCATTGCATTCATTGATTTTGTTTACAGGTGATGCGCCATTATTGTACATGAAACGGTAGTTAGAGAGGTCAAGGGTCAAATGAAAAAAAACCTGTTCTTAATCAGGAAGAACTAAGGACCAAAACAAAATCCAAGGATCTTTTCAAAGACACTTATAGCTCCCTGGTTCTGTGAAATGGAAGATGGAGGACGACACCTGATAATCTTTTGTGATTAAGAATAAAGTGTTACTGTAAATGTTTAAAATTTCTTTAAATTTCTACTAAAATAAAGTAACTAGTGGCCAAAAAATAAAGTTGTGAGAATCCCTGAACACACCATTTAAATCAAATCGATGGTTTTCGCTTTTTAAGAACGCACAAGCATCCGCCAAGATTTACATATAATTACGTCTGCTAGACTTGAACTTAAAAAAAGTTGAGTTACCAACCAATTACGAAAAGAAAAGCATGTCTAGAGATGCTATGGAAGAGTTAGATCACTGACCTGTATAGCTACGTAAAAAGCGGGCGTGTTGAATGTTTCAAACATTATCTGCAACATCTTCTCCCTGTTGACTTTTGGATTGAGGGGCGCCTCAGTCATCATGACGGGGTGCTCCTCGGGAGCCACTCGAAGTTCGTTGTAGAACGTGTGGTGCCAGATTCTCTGTGAAACACATCAAGCACTGCCATCACGTGACACACTACTTAAACATCCACACATCCACAATGAATTCTCTTCCTTTCTCTGCTCCACTAACTGTATATCTATCTTCTCGAGGACACATGTTTGTATCGGAGATTTTCATACATTGTGGAAAATCTATAAATAGCCAGCTTTTTGGGGTATCTGGTGTACAAACTAAAAGAATTGCTAATAACCTATGGTTTTTAAATTATGCAAATAGGATGTGCCATACGTTTTTGAATGACTGAATCAAAATTTTTAAGCTCTTATGTTTGTAATTTTTATTTAGTTAGAAATGTCAAAGTTGAACTAAGCGTCCTTGACATTGTTGAGTTTATCGAGGAAATCTCCGATAGGATCTGAAAGACACACACAAAAATGATTGTATCATATGTGAGGCTCAAAATTCACTCTATATCATGCTAAAAGTTTTCATTTCAATTGGTTTGTCTATACTGTGTTGGTACTGGCAGGACACATAGATGGCCATGCCGAAGCCTCCTAGTTCGCCTGATGGGCTGATGGTGACATTAGTATCTCCATAGTTCGCCACCCTTATAGGCCGCCTCTGCAAACACAATCAACACTTGAAGTGTGTACTAGAACTTCAATCATTTTTTTCTTAAATAAATAAATATGACCAAGTTCTTCAAAGATTACATCAGGGGGGAAAACTCATTTGTGTTGTTATGGGTAACTTTGTAAAGGTTCGTGTCATTTTTTTGGTCATAATTGTCTGTTTTTAACCTGTGCTTGATATCATCTTTGTATGTCTTCTACAATTTCTTATTCCAAGTTGTGTGCCCAGTCAGTCTGTCCAATGTCGTCTGGTGTCCATTCCATTTCAACTTTTTGCCTTGAATGAAACAGACACGAATCAACAGCAAACCAAAACAAAGCTCCGATTACATTTACGGCTCACGCAGACCCTCAATTTTTTGTAGACTAGGTGCTTGGAGTGTTCCCACGTATTCAGCAATCAAAGATTTCCAAAAACCCTTGACCTTTCAATGTGGTGACCTGTCAAGACATTTATGGTATCTCAATCAAAGTGCTAAAATGACACCAGTGAGGATCAAGTTGAAGATCACGCCGCAGATAAAGCTACTAAAGATCACACCAAAGATCACGTAGAAAATCACGCCAAATATTCTACTTGAGATCTCTTATCTTATATGATACAGACGTTACTTTAAAAAAGAAGATGATTACGTCCTATGCGTCATGCATTTAGTCATGCATATTAACCAACAACGAACACACTAATATTTCCTTTTGCTTTGAATTCAAGCGTATTTATCTGGAAGTGTCTCTATAGCAATGTTAGCAAAGCTAGATTTAAGTTAGTCGACGCCCTACCTTTTAAATAGACTATCCTTACCTCCATATCATCCCAGTTGGTCACTATCCCATGTTCTATTGGATACTTGAGAGTCAGGATACCTCTCTTAGACTGCGCCTCGTCACCTACGTATGTGTCTTTCTGACCCATACCAACCATCACACCCTAAAGATAAAACAAAAATCACACATGATCAGAAACAAGCAATTCAATCAGCAAACATCATCGCCACATGATCTGACTATAGACCCGAGTTTGCTGTTGAATGTCTTGAAAATCTTACGTGGGTAAGTTTTATTTGAAGTTACACAATGCAACAGAAATTAGAACAAATATTAAGTCCTTGTGTTAGTTAGTTTTATAAGTTTCGAATGTTTGTCAGCACTGAAGATTATTAAGTCTTAGCCCAAATCTCCAGTAGGCTGACACAGGATGACGCCGTTCAGCGTTCGAGACCACTGGGACGATAGTTTGGAGTTCTTTCGACCAGACAGCCAAATAATCTCTTTTAAGTGTTACTAGCTTTATAGGAAATGTACTGAAATATGATGTTATTTTTTATTTATACAGTAAAAACTATTTGTAAACAAAAATATCATTTTGAACGGTCTTTAAATTTAATATAGAATGCTAAAAAAAAACAACTTATGTTTAAAACCTGCCCCTTTGTGGCTATAAAAAATAAAATGATATAAAAAAAACACTATAATACTAAGCCTGATTTCAATTATACCCATAAAGAGCAAGATATAGCCATTACGACTAAAAGATCAATAATATATTTAAACAAACTAAATCTAAAACTTTCTTTAAAAACAACTTATCTAAAGATTAGAACTCTACATTTATAGCCACATATCTAGTTACATAAAGATTTATTTATCTTCTCGATATCAATGAAGATTAATGAATTACCACTGTATAGTAAACTAACTGCTTCAGTTTTTAATTTGTTAGAACAAGGAATTATTGTGCAAAGTTTTAACTTTATTCAAGATTGGGAAGTGAGAGAACTAATGTGTTGATAATTTATACCAGACAGGACAGTGTGCTGATAGAAGCTTTGTAACAACTTTTTACAAGTTGTCATATTATTTTAAAATACAGTTTTTTTATATAAGGAGTAGTAGAAACTCTCAAAATTGCTTTTTAGTTCCTGTTTTAACACAAATTTTAAATTTCAGCCGCAACAACAACAACGATATGTCACCTGATGTCGTGGCCTGCCAACTATAGATGGAAACACAGACCTCGGGGCGTCGTCTCCTGCAAAGCCGGCCTTGCACATGCCAGATCCATTGTCCATAACAATCCCAGCAATACTGTCGTCACACATTTTCTCCCCCTTAATCCGAAATTAAATTTTGATGAAATCCGCGAAACTTCTGTCGCATACAGTCGACTTATAGAAGTGGATTACAATCCAGAGATTTAATAATATCTCGTAGAGCTAACACTAAAGCAGTGATCAGATTGTTGTTTACACACTGAACAGTTTGATGGGCAGTGAAGTATCCATTTCAATAACTACACACGTGTGTAACACATTTCTACAAACTTGGCGTCATTAATTTACCCCTCAATTCCATTCGATCTGAATCTCTTATCCCGAGCATTCAGCATTGTCAACTAACTGACGTAACAATCTGCGTTTAGAGAGCAAGGCCAAGAAGTAACGGAACCTGCCTGACATATCAGTACCATCTCCATATAAGGAATATTTATGCCTACAGAATTCATTGAATTGTCTTTTTTTTTTCACCTTCCGCTAGACGATCGTTGGAGACGGAAAAACTGTTGGAGGTAGACTATTGACTTCTGCAGGTAGATACTGCGGCAGAAGATGGCATGATGTCTGGTGTCAGGGGAAAAAAACGATTTTCGCGCCACGCCCTTACACAAGTTTATGTTCTCTGTGAAATGTTGTGGGGATAAACTGTATACATGGATACAAGCTTAGTGCTCAAGCATAAAAGTACTAGAAACATTGAAACTTATAATAAGAAATCAAGAATACAGCATAATAGCATAAGTATGGTGACATGAGAGTTAGCTCCCACTTAGGGAACGAACAGATTAAATGACTTCGTAATACCGCTTAACAGTCACACGATTGAGTTGGTGTTTTTTTTTCTTCATATTTTGGATGTTGCTTCAGAATGGAAGATTTTTACATCCTAGCCCAAACCTAATACACGACAGCGGGGAGATGGTGATGGGCAGGGTTTGAACCCTGGACCATCGAGACTACACTCCATAGCTATACCATATTACGAAGCAACCATCCAACATCACAGATGACCATCTAGTTTCCAGAAGGGTCTTTCAGATCCGTAGAGTTTACTAGCCCTGGTCACATGACCTACCTAAAAGACCGCACATACTACGCCGCAACATTGAGTTTACCCACAGTTAGAACAAATTACAATGTAGCTTTTAGCAGCGTGACGTATACAATTTAAGTAGGGCAGGAGATTTCATAGTCAACAGGTCTTTACGATTAACTATACTATGAATTCTGCGCTTAAAAAGAAATAAGCAATTAGTGTAATGACCCTAAACGATACGACTATTAGCTGGTGTTGGAACTATGAGAAAATTAAACTGATTCAACTGAAATCAAAATACCAAGTCATCTAAGTCATATAAGTATTAGAGGACTTTGTTTATAATTGGATCTTTTTGATGAAATTTACAAATGAGTAAGGAAGAAATATAAAAAAAAATAAATATAAATTTAAACTCATGCATTCTGGTTTTAGGCAGAGCCATGAAGTTTACACTGACTTAGAATTAGACCTACTCAGATCCATATACATTTCAGATCAGAGTATGGATTTACAAAACGGCAAAATGTTAAAAAAAATATTCTTTAAAAAACAAAAAAACAAAGCTTGAATGGAAAACTCGCACTTACAACTGTATCTCTCAATAATGTAAAATGTATTGCCCTATTTGATTTCAAACAAAAACTTAATTACCAATAAGGAATCAACAAATTGGTGATTTTTTAAAATTCGATTTAGGTGTTGTTAGGTACAGTGAGTGGGGATTTAAAATTTCAACTTGATCGAAGAATGGGTGTGGGAACAGGAAGTTAAGGCGGCCTAAATCCAAATTATTTAACCAGATCTATATCGGTATCAAACACAACAGTTGATTGACTAATTGGTTAATTTTTTTTTGTAGCGATTCATGTCTTGTCTATGCAATTGTAAATTTGTACAAAGTTTCAACTTGATCTGTGAATGGGTGTGGAAGAAATAACATGTACTATCTATTTACCAGACAGACAGACAGACAGAGTGAGTTGATAGAAGCTTTGCTAAAATGGTTGAGAGCGTCGCCTCTGCTCGACCTCTGCGAGAATTGATCCGAATTGATCATGCATAGCTATACAGTAATAAATGGCTTGACGAATTCAATGTCATATTATGTAATCAGCCCATGCTACAACTCTGCAAATTACAACTAGTTAAGTCTAAGTACTTCGGAATTTTCTTTACCCCAAACAATAGACATGGACTACAAGGTCATAAGTACAGAATACATGACGAACGAACGGAAAGATGTGAGTCAGTTTCCATCGCTAACCAGCTAAATATCTCACGGCTAATTGACACTAACATCCGCAGTGACTCCTCAAAGGCGAGGTAAGTCTTCTGCGGGGTTGACTGACGTGTAAATCAATGATCAAGACACAGATCTACGCTCTTGTTACATAGCACAAGGTATACAGTAGAACAGAACATTCGCACCAGGAATACAAACAGTCTAAAACTTACAGCTGGTCTATTAAACAGGTTAAATTACAGCTGGGCTAGAAAATAGTCTTAATTACAGCAGGACTAGTAAACTTTCTTATTTACAGCTGGAATTGTAAATAGTTTGAATTACAGCTGGACAAATATACAGTCTAAACTACAGCTGGGATAGTAAAGGGTTGAAATTACAACTGAGCTTGTAAATAGCTTATATCACAGCTTGTATAGCTATAATATCTTAAATTAATGTTAGTCTTGTAAAAAGAATATATTATAATGGCCATTTCTTCGATTGTTATTAGAGAATGGAGTGGGTTGCCTGAATCAGCGATGAAAACCAATGAATGAGCAGAGTTTATGTCACTGATTAACATGCATGAATAGATTGACACATGAAATGCCCCTGCAATTCTAATGATAATGAAACAAACCCTATATGCCCAGTTTCTCCCTGAGAGTAACATCGCACGGAAAGAGTTAATCTGTGTGGTAAACATGCCGCAGGGTCACTAACTTTTATAACAACGTGAATAGAAAAAATACATGGCAGTGACGTAATATTCAATGTAATAAGTAATTTCGGACACTCAAGTAGGGTCCCGGGGGACTTTCGAATTTGGGCCCTACATTCCACTTTCACTAGGTAGCACAGCTACGCCACTGTTCACGTGACTATGCACACCTAGTCGCGAGCTACATATTCTTAGCGCATCTGATGCAGACAAGGCCGATGTCCGCCGGAAGTCTGTTTAAGTTTTCTCTGCATCTTCTGCGCATGCCTTCAACAAATCTTTGGACCTCAAAAATGTGTATATACAATGTTCATAAATAAAATATTACAGATGAACTAATAAACAGCTTAAAGTAAAATTGTACTGGCAAATAGATTTTAAATGACCACTGGACTATTTAATAACGTTAATTACAACTGGACAAGTAGACAACTAAAAGTATCATAGTTTGGAATTGGAAAGAAAGGAAGGCCTTGAGGATGCAAACATACACAAAAATTGTTATAGTTTTAGTAAAAAAAAAGTATTTTACGATCTAAGTTTACACTTAAGGAAACACAGTCTCTGGAGATCCGGAGCTGTTCCCAGACCATCGAATGCATCTTCAAACGACAAGCGTCTAGTTTTTTGTTAAAATATATCGCCACCAATGCTATTTCTATGACCTTGACCTCAGAGTTTGTGATTGCCGACCAGCGTGGACATGTTCTAGAAAGGACGCCCCAGATGTGGGAGGCTAGATTTTTATTTGTTATGTTATGCGGGGAGAACTATGACATATATAATTTCTCTCTATTTTTTATTATGTTACCGAGGTCAGAACATATCCATATGAGAGATGCATAAAACAAAACCCTGAGGAAATCAGACTGTATCCGTAATGCATATTCTTATCAAAGTTCCTTGAATGTGGACTGGCTTTACAAAACAGTTTGAAGAATGTATTTCGGGTAGATCTAAATGGATAAAACAACAAAACTTTATGCTATTGTCTCCAAGTCTGAAGATTACTGAAGTCTGGAGTATTTCAAGTGACGTGGTAGACCCAGTTGCAAACTAATTATTTCGGCACATCAAAAGCAGACAAAGCCTTTGTCCTATGTGGGATATATTGAAGACTTTTTTAAATTTCAAAGTCTGTTTCTGTCTATGGTAAGGGTTTTTCTTGAGCCTCAAATTTGTGTCCCGTGATCTTTGTAGGACTTCAGTTGTCTTTTTCAGGGCCCATTTGTAGGAATTCAACAGCTGTCTTTTTCAGGGCCCATTTGTAGGACTTCAACAGTTGTCTTTTTCAGGGCCCATTTGTAGGACTTCAACAGTTGTCTTTTTCAGGGCCCATTTACTGCCAGTCGCTTTGCATTATTCCAGTGAGAAAAACTGAGCAGCTCTTCTAATCCCTTCCGGGGGCATCTCTATTACGCCATCTTCTTTTAAGCTCACCAAAGAAAGAAAAAGAGAAGCAAAAAAAAAATTAAAAAAAATCATATCAAATAACCGTCAGTATCAATTTTTAAAAATCAAAACATGGCTTTTTTTTTCAAAATTTTTTTTGGACAACGTAGATTTGCTTTATCGATGTTGTCAGTCATATTTATCACTGAAACTCACGTCTCTTACAGAGTAGTCATTTTAAATTTTGGCTCCTCCTATTTCTTCTTTTTTTATATTGTATAAAAATAGCTTGTAGAAAAATTCTCTAAAAAAAAAGCAAACAATCGTTTTTTGTGGACTGAAACGCTAGATCTATAAATAAGATACGATTTTAAGTCTTTGAAATAATAATTTTGTCTCTCCTTAAATCCTTCAAAGAATAACTTCTTAATCACCTTAGAAATCATTCTGTTTCTAAATCAGGACACTAGAGAAGCTCTTTTAACCTGAGACGAAAATAAACCTTTCGTGTTAATTCATGACTTTTATTCAAAACGATAGACACCTATATTACGTTAGATAGAGGAAAGAGATTATTATCAATAAAAAAAATACATACAAGGACTCATAATGCATAAGTAGAAAAAGAAAAGAAAATGAAAGAGAGAGGATAATTAGATAGAAAACAGAAAGATCTTGGGAGAGAAAACATATTTTTCGTACTTACTACATAACAGTATGGAAGGCTATAACATTACGTACATATCAATGTAAAATGTTAGCCCACTTTTATAAACCTCCTTTCTTTTCGATTATTTTCTGACATCGTAAAGCAAACCTAACAACAAAAACATCAATAATAGGATGGTAGAAATATCCCTCCTTTAAAAATTGGTACCAAAAATATTTCCCCTTACTTCTAGTCATTTGGCGATAGTAATCATCAATTCAGTCAATACTAATTGACTTTCAAGAAATGACTGTCTAATGTTGAGTAGTGACTTTCCTTCATTCATCAAGACATCTTCGCTGTGGTCCTGGACAGGGGAGTAACTCTTCCAGGGATAATGGCTCGTCTCGAGTTACCTTAGAAAATGCCCCTTCCAAGAATTTTTCTTCTTGTCTTGACAAGCCAGACTGGACGTGGTTTATAGGAGCGTTTCTTTAGGGACCTCAAACGACATGAAAGAGTTATCCTTTTTCTCCCCCTTCAGAATATATTAGTCTAAGTTACCTTCCCCTACCATGAATACAGATGTGACCATAAACAAGATTGGCTCTATACAAGTATCACTGGTACATAGTTTGTATACATAACAGTGGTATATACTAGGCCTATTTATGCAGCAGTAGTATGTGGTATAAACTCACTTAGGTAATTATGGTCGAATGGTTCCAAATTTAGCCCTTTCCAGCTAATTGGAATATTAGTAATAGAAGAATGCGAATGTACCAAGGACACTCCCTCGCCGCTTTAAAAGGTCGACAATTTATGCGTAAATTTAAGTTCACAATATGAGTGTATT
Organism: Biomphalaria glabrata; assembly: GCF_947242115.1. Taxonomy (NCBI): domain Eukaryota; kingdom Metazoa; phylum Mollusca; class Gastropoda; family Planorbidae; genus Biomphalaria; species Biomphalaria glabrata. Next base: position 54,718,018 of record NC_074712.1, on the reverse strand, counting down.
TTATTCTATAAACACAACGCGCTCAATTCGTTCGCACTCACATAATATAAAATAGTCTTTTTGTTTAAACTAATTTTTTGTTTATTTTAGAAAGTCATCAAGGGAGATTATGCAAGAAGAAACACAGAATTGTATAATTTAGTAATTAATGCTTGTGTTCTGTTTACATTTTAATGACGATTATTTCATAATGGAACCGAATCCCAAAATAAAATGTAATATCGTAGTTTCAGTGTTAGATATTTGAAACTTGTAAAGCTCATCAGGTCAGCCCGTGGGTACTGGAATGACATTAGAGCAGAGGAAGACAGCTGCTCAGAACTGAGTTCATCGGAGAGGTGTACTTGTGTCCCTGTTGTCCTGCTGTGGGCGTATATAGATTTACGTATTTCAAAATAATATACACGGTAGTAGCAATATGGCGGATATACTGGAATATTCGGACCATCCAATGTAATAGTGTTGTGGAAGGTCATTGACTTGTAGCTGGTCATCATCATCATCAAACTCCACTTGAGTGAGGGCTTGAGAGGCTCAAATCCTCTCTTGCAAAAGCCCTGGACAGAAACCCTGCTGTCTTGCGTAGCGCATACATGTCGCCATACAGGGCGAGAATCGCTGGTAGACAACTATATTCTGAACAAAATCTAACTACAAAAACAAATCTGGTGTTCTGGGGTCGTCTTTTGTGCATAAAGACCGCTGACGACAATGTCGTATATCTTACATCATTCACAACCAATGGCTAGCCTCTTCCCACCGTCACCATAGAAACACACACACACTATAACAAACAGGTTCTCATAGAACAGTGCCGCGGTGTCCATCCTTTCTCTGTCTGGGGCAATACACATTCCCTACACGATTTTCACTGGTCACTTCACTGCAAAACATTATCGAGTCCAATAGAACCAAGCCTCTGAGTTTTAATTTTTCAGGAGCTCGGACGTACATGCTTCACAGGCTGGATATGGCCCGCGGGTCGTAGTTTGGGCATCAATGAAATAAAGATTAAGTGTTCAATAAACAGATTATTCTGTGGTTATTGTACGTGGGAAATACATATAAGAATTCTTCCCGTGTCGCTTATGTTAAAAGACGCGGTAGATAATGCACTTTTTAAAAATTATCTTTGAGAAGCTACAAAGGTATCTTTTCATCATTTTTTTTTAAATTCTCTTTTCTTAAGGCCACCATTTATCACCCACCCCTACATTCTTCAAATCACTTCTCTTTTCTTTTTTAGCATTTGACTACCTCTTTTCTCGTAACATTGTTTGGTGAAATTATCAAATCTAAACAATTAAAACACAGAGTACATAAAGTGTTTATAACAGCGCTTTTACTTCAGCATGAAAAGGTTCCATATAGACATTAGTATTTCTGACTACTTCTGTGTTATATATCTCCTTAAAGTACTTTTATTTATAGGAATCTTAAGAGTGCATTCTGTAGGCCACGTAAAACAAAAGGTACATTGTATCCAATATTTATGTAAACAATACAACAAACACTATACTTACACAATAAACTTCTTATTAAGATGCATCTTTGTACGGATGGTCTGCCGTGTTTACTCTTGCCGGCTATGACGTCAGCGGCTCTGTTTTCGGCCGCCTGGTCGCACTTGATCCTGGAGCAACGCCTGCTCGCTAAGGTGTAAGGGGGAGTGTTTATCTAGCAATGCCCTGCACTAAACAATGTCACGCTAGTTAGTCCCAACAGCTTCTTCTAATTCCGCTAACTACATTAGCACTGATCTACCACCCACACCTATCGCATTGAATACGTTTCTGCTATAAACAAGCACAGTTGCTCTCTCTCTCTCTCGCTCTGTCTCTCTCTCTCTCTCATTAATTTATGTATTTACATTCCTTTACATTCTAAGCACAAGATTAACTTATCATTGTCTATTATTCCGAAAAGAAAAATTGTCACTTATTTTTCTTTCTTCATTTCGCCATCAGGTTTTTGTAAATGTTTCTTTGTTCTTTCTTTCCATTTGATCTAGTTCAGTCTCACGAAACGATTAGCTCATTTCATTTCTATCCTTGACACCACTTCCTGATCACTAGCTGTGTCCTGCAGCCCCCTAACCCTATTTAGTTTGCTATGACTCCTCTATGACTCCATGCCCTGGTTCACAATTAGGACACGTTCCCCATACCCATGACGCTATGCGCTCATTTCCCATTACGCTAGGCCCTAATTCCACATGATGTCATGCCCTGATTTTCCATGTCATGTCTTGATTCCCCATGATGGCATGATTCCCCATGATTTTATGTTCTGATTCTCCCCATGATGTCATACGCAGTTACATCCTACTCGTCTACTTTTACTTTCCTGAATAGTTTTGTTTCTTCTGTTTGATTTAGCTTTAGCTTTTCCCCCCCTATTTCTGTGATAAAGGTTCCAATTGTCTTTATTCTCCCCAATAGTCAACGAGATTTCTGTGTAAGTGAATTTTAGTACACGTGTCTAGTCACAGTCCACTTTCACAGGTCTATGACCTCCTTCAGTCGCGAATCGACTATGGATCACTCATAGAAATGAATTGAAAGGCTGGACATTAGCTAGGGTCGGAAGTCGCCCACACAGCGGTTCCCCCCTCACCTTATAGCAAATGCCAATAGAAATTGGGATTGTCGGCGTTTTTCCAGGGTGAAGCGCCTTGTGTTGTAAAGTGCTAAAGTAAAACTGGCTTCTGGTCTACCTAATGAAACTCCAGGTCTAGGTTTACCTTAAGGCTTGTCAACATCCACTCCCAAGGTTTAAGCTTAATGGTTAGCCACCATCCACTTTTTCAGATATCACAACTTTATATAGATTGAATAATAAAACATATTATGCACAATAAGACTATTTTTCTTTGGTGCTGGCCTATTTAAAAATGTTGTCTGTTTACTTAAGCATTTCTAACTAAATTGATGGAGTTTGTTTACTTTGGCATTTCTAACTAAATTGATGGAGTATGTTTACTTTGGTATTTCTAACTAAATTGATGGAGTATGTTTACTTTGGCATTTCTAACTAAATTGGTGGAGTATGTTTACTTTGGCATTTCTAACTAAATTGGTGGAGTTTGTTTACTTTGGTATTTCTAACTAAATTGATGGAGTATGTTTACTTTGGCATTTCTAACTAAATTGGTGGAGTATGTTTACTTTGGCATTTCTAACTAAATTGATGGAGTATGTTTACTTTGGCATTTCTAAATAAATTGATGGACTTTGTTTACTTTGGCATTTCTAACTAAATTGGTGGAGTATGTTTACTTTGGCATTTCTAACTTAATTGGTGGAGTATGTTTACTTTGGCATTTCTAACTAAATTGGTGGAGTATGTTTACTTTGGCATTTCTAACTAAATTGGTGGAGTATGTTTACTTTGGCATTTCTAACTAAATTGGTGGAGTATGTTTACTTTGGCATTTCTAACTAGATTGATGGAGTTTGTTTACTTTGGCATTTCTAACTACATTGATGGAGTATGTTTACTTTGGCATTTCTAACTAAATTGATGGAGTATGTTTACTTTGGCATTTCTAACTAAATTGGTGGAATGTAATGTTTCCTTGTATTTGAAGGCACTTGTATTTGAAGGCAATGTTTACTTGTATTTGAAGGCAGTGTTTACTTGTATTTGAAGGCAGTGTTTACTTGTATTTGAAGGCAGTGTTTACTTGTATTTGAAGCCAGTGTTTACTTGTATTTGAAGGCAGTGTTTACTTGTATTTGAAGGCAGTGTTTACTTGTATTTGAAGGCAGTGTTTACTTGTATTTGAAGGCAGTGTTTACTTGTATTTGAAGGCAGTGTTTACTTGTATTTGAAGGCAGTGTTTACTTGTATTTGAAGGCAATGTTTCCTTGTATTTGAAGGCAGTGTTTACTTGTATTTGAAGGCAGTGTTTACTTGTATTTGAAGGCAGTGTTTACTTGTATTTGAAGGCAGTGTTTACTTGTATTTGAAGGCAGTGTTTCCTTGTATTTGAAGGCAGTGTTTACTTGTATTTGAAGGCAATGTTTCCTTGTATTTGAAGGCAGTGTTTACTTGTATTTGAAGGTAGTGTTTACTTGTATTTGAAGGCAGTGTTTACTTGTATTTGAAGGCAGTGTTTACTTGTATTTGAAGGCAGTGTTTACTTGTATTTGAAGGCAATGTTTCCTTGTATTTGAGGGCAGTGTTTTCTTGTTGGCAACGTCTTACTCATGACGACGCTTTGAATAATAAGATCAGTCTCTAGTCCACTCTTGGTTAGCCTCGAGTCAGTGAACTCATCAGACCAGACACAATTTGGTGCCAACATTTATTCAACCTTTCTTTCATTTTTCTTTCTTTAACTACCTCGTTCCTTCCTAATGTCAATACCCTCACACTCTCACACCCTCTCACACACTCAGCTACAATCACACTCAAACACGTTTATGTTTTTAAAAGTGGAAACTCAAACATGTTATATCTAAATAAAAACCAAACTATAACACTCTAACGACACACATAGACACACATCTAAAACACACACACACACACACACACATACGAAACACTCACATCGCCACCCACATACACACACTCACTAAATAAAACAAAAACATGGAATGACAAAAAAAAAATTAAAATACTTTAAAAAAAAAACAAGCAAAGCTTCTATTAATTGTAATTGTATAAATTTGTTTACATTCCTTTCATAATTGTGAAATCCTATATCCTAGATTAGAAATATTTTTACCAATTGTTTTTGGTTAGCTTTTAGCTTTCTCAATGCGCTGTGATCCTACCACCTGTCTGGACCAGTTCAGAAAGGTGGGTGGGGCATAACGGGGGTATCTTGGTGAATGTTTACATGATAGTTTTTAAATGCATAAAAATGTTCACTCATGGTTCTAGCGTCCTCAAGGGACTAATTCAACTACTACCACCAAATGTCAATTACGATTTCTTTCCCTTGTTCAAGATAGAAAAATACTTAATTACCAATAGTTAATTGTTGTTGTTGTTGTCAGGTAAAAGGAATAATTTAAAACTCGGCTCCCGTCTTTTAGAAGGGCTTTCCTCTGAGCCTCAAATTATAAAGGTCAACTGAGGCGCCATTTTGCCCTCACTGGCATAGAGGAAAATAGCTGGCAGCAGCCGAACTCTAACATAGACAATTGGAAAGTTGTCACGAAGGCCGCGTAGAACACATCAATGTATTAACCAGAGACATATGGTATTAATTCTCTTATATTAATGCTAGTTAGTTGCCCAGATATATAGTTGTTGTTTTTTCTGTACTGTATATTTATATTGCTTTTATATAGCGCTACTTTCATGCTTAAGCATGCTTATAGCGCTATGGTCCAATCTCATTTGTGGACCAGTGGGGGTGAGCCGTATCTGGGAGAAGGTTTTCCGTGCAGCCTTTAGGCGCTCAGTAAACAACTCTGTACTAGTCGGCTCTCGAACCTCGAGCCCCCTTTATAGCCAAGTTCAAACGTACTTAGCCTCTCGACCACGCATCCCACTGTAATAGAAATCTATCTATTTACAGATATTCATTCATTGTATATTCTTATACGGGCATGAACTTTGGCACGTAACCTGGTGTGTAGTATACTAAATAAAGAATAAGTTAAAATGTATATTTATTTTTATACTTTCTGACTAAGCCTCGTGTTCACCTTCTGCACTGACATTTCGATCTTCGGAAACTCCCGGAGTCCTTTCGTCATCACTTCTTAAAATAATCTCCCTCATCTCGCACTGAGACAACTGTAACACTTCCCCTCACATAAGCCTCTTTCATGTTAGGTTCAGGATCCACCTCATAGCGTACCACTCTTCCTGCCCGATGCCAGAGCTATAATCTGTCTGAACTAGATTTGAAAACCTTGGGTGCTTTGACTTGCTGAGACGACTGCCCTCCTAACACAAACACACTTTCCATTTCGGCGTGTCACTCGAAAGGGGAAACAACTGCGACTAAGCCGTAAGCTGCATCGAACAGGGGCACCTAACTCTTGAGAACGTAGAGTTGTGTATTAGAGGATAGAAGCAATTGAAATCACATTGATTTTCAATAAGCACACTAGGTCTGTGAGGTCTATTTGAACCATCTCTCTCTCTCTCTCTATTCTCACTTGGGCTATTTCCTCTTGAATAAAAAAGAAATTGGGACAAGAAATCGCCATCACTCTAAGTGTGTGTGTGTGTGGGGGGGGGGAAATGCAGAGAGAAAGAAGAAAGAAAATCCGAATCATTATTGAAGAGAGAGAGAGAGACAGCGAGAGAAACAGAGAGAGAGAGAGAGAGAGCGAGTCAGAGAGAGAGAGACAGAGAGAGACACAGAGAGAGAGACACATAGAGAGACAGAGAGAAAGACACAGAGAGAGACAGAGAGAGAGAAAGAAAAAAAATGAGGTGAGTAAATACAGTGAGTTTGACACACATTACCAGCCCCCCCCTTTTTTTTTTCCCCAAAAAAATAAAATAATTCACCTTTACTCTCAGATATTTTAAGATGCATTGAATTAAATACATGTCATAATTAAAGAGTTTGTGTTAAGTTTCTATAAGGTCATTCAGATGATATTTATATCGAGCCTATTTTTACAATATCTCTATTCTAGTCAGAACTTCATAGAACCTGGAGGGTAAAAGGTCGAGGGGGAAACCTGGACATGGATCTTAAAAAAAGGCTCTAACGATTTTTCTAAAACATTTAACAGTGTATGTAATTAGTTAAAAAAGAATACCTATCACTTGTCTAGACCAGTTGGGAAATGGGTTTGAAGAAAGAAGGAGTATCTCTTTAAATGTTACCGTGATCGCTTTATATATTTATATAAAAAATAGGTTTAAAGACCTAAATTCGAAATCGAGGACTAATGCCTCCTCAAGCCTACTCATTTCTTCTAAAGCCTACTCATTTCTTCTAAAGCCTACTCATTTCTTCTAAAGCCTAAAATTGCCTTCTAAAGCCTACTCATCCTTCTAAAGCCTCCTCATGCATTCTCATACCTTCTAAAGCCTCCTCATACCTTCTAAAGCCTCCTCATGCCTTCTAAAGCCTACTCATCCTTCTAAAGCCTCCTCATGCATTCTCATACCTTCTAAAGCCTCCTCATACCTTCTAAAGCCTCCTCATGCCTTCTAAAGCCTACTCATCCTTCTAAAGCCTCCTCATGCATTCTCATACCTTCTAAAGCCTCCTCATGCATTCTCATACCTTCTAAAGCCTCCTCATGCCTTCTAAAGCCTACTCATGCCTTCTAAAGCCTAAAATTGCCTTCTAAAGCCTACTCATCCTTCTAAAGCCTCCTCATGCATTCTCATACCTTCTAAAGCCTCCTCATGCCTTCTAAAGCCTCCTCATGCCTTCTAAAGCCTCCTCAAGCCTACTCATGCCTCCTCAAGCCTACTCATGCCTTCTAAAGCCTACTCATTCCTTCTAAAGCCTCCTCATGCCCTCTAAAGCCTACTCATCCTTCTAAAGCCTCCTCATGCATTCTCATACCTTCTAAAGCCTCCTCATGCCTTCTAAAGCCTCCTCATGCCTTCTAAAGCCTCCTCATGCCCTCTAAAGCCTACTCATGCCTTCTAAAGCCTCCTCAAGCCTTCTAAAGCCTCCTCAAGCCTTCTCATGCCTTCTAAAGCCTACTCATGCCTTCTAAAGCCTACTCATGCCTCAAGCCTACTCATGCCTCCAAAAGCCTACTCATGCCTTCTGAAGCCAACATACTAACCACTATGCCATTGGATAGTGTATGAAAATAAAAGATTTTTTAGCTATCTATTTATTGCTTCAAACTTTAAAGCGGTGACCTACAAAGTATAAAGGGGGCTAATTGCCTTCTAAAGCCTACTCATCCTTCTAAAGCCTCCTCATGCATTCTCATACCTTCTAAAGCCTCCTCATGCCTTCTAAAGCCTCCTCATGCCTTCTAAAGCCTCCTCAAGCCTACTCATGCCTCCTCAAGCCTACTCATACCTTCAAAAGCCTCCTCATGCCTTCTAAAGCCTCCTCATGCTTTCTAAAGCCTACTCATTCCTTCTAAAGCCTACTCATGTCTTCTAAAGCCTACTCATGCCCTCTAAAGCCTACTCATGCCTTCTAAAGCCTCCTCAAGCCTTCTAAAGCCTCCTCAAGCCTTCTCATGCCTTCTAAAGCCTACTCATGCCTTCTAAAGCCTACTCATGCCTCAAGCCTACTCATGCCTCCAAAAGCCTACTCATGCCTTCTGAAGCCAACATACTAACCACTATGCCATTGGATAGTGTATGAAAATAAAAGATTTTTTAGCTATCTATTTATTGCTTCAAACTTTAAAGCGGTGACCTACAAAGTATAAAGGGGGCTAATTGCCTTCTAAAGCCTACTCATCCTTCTAAAGCCTCCTCATGCATTCTCATACCTTCTAAAGCCTCCTCATGCCTTCTAAAGCCTCCTCATGCCTTCTAAAGCCTCCTCAAGCCTACTCATGCCTCCTCAAGCCTACTCATACCTTCAAAAGCCTCCTCATGCCTTCTAAAGCCTCCTCATGCTTTCTAAAGCCTACTCATTCCTTCTAAAGCCTACTCATGTCTTCTAAAGCCTACTCATGCCCTCTAAAGCCTACTCATGCCTTCTAAAGCCTCCTCAAGCCTTCTAAAGCCTCCTCAAGACTTCTCATGCCTTCTAAAGCCTTTTCATGCCTTCTAAAGCCTACTCATGTCTCAAGCCTACTCATGCCTCCAAAAGCCTACTCATGCCTTCTGAAGCCAACATACTAACCACTATGCCATTGGATCGTGTATGAAAATAAAAGATTTTTTAGCTATCTATTTATAGCTTCAAACTTTAAAGCGGTGACCTACAAAGTATAAAGGGGGCTAATTCAACTTGTGCTACTAAATTCAGTCAGGTACAATTTCTTGCCCTTGTTCGATATCCAACAAAAGATGTAATTATCAATAGCTAATTAGCTAATTGTTTTTTTTTTGTATTCTTGTATTGTCAGGTAAAAGAAATAATTTTGCAAAATTTCAGCTTGATCCGAGATTGGGTGTGGGAGAAATAACGTGTACAAACTTTTATCAGAGTGAGTTATTATAAGCTTTATAAAAAGAATGCAATGACACAATGTAGCTCTGGCTAAATGTGTAGTGTCGTTGGGACGTCATAGCATAGAACGATTTCGATACTAGGATTGATCAAAATTGTTTTTATTAATTGTTTTTTTTTTATTTTATTTTGAGATGTATAATAGAGGTATTGTCTTTTTAAGAAATGTATTTTTTAAAAATGTTATTCTTGTTTATTTTGAGAGTATTTCAATCCAGACTTATTTTTATTTTGAAGGTTTTTGAATCCAGCATTCTGGCTGTTTATTAAAAGTGGAATAGAAACAAGACTTTTTTTTTTTTCATTTTCAGACACATTGAAGTCATGCTCTAGTGAAAATGTGATATTGTAATATACAGTGTGTGTGTGTATGTGTGTGTGTGTATGTGTGTGTGTGTGTGAGAGAGAGAGAGAGAGTGAGAGAGAGGGCATGTAAGAAAGTCATCAAGATGAAGATGAAGACAAAATAGCAAGACAGAAACAAAATGTACGAAGGAGTGAGAGAGATTGAACAAAAAGAGAATGGGAGGTACAGTCAGTGAGCGAAAGAGACAAATACAGACAGAGAGAAAGAAAGAGATACAGAAAGAGAGAGAGAGAGAGAGATTGCGGTATATTGCCAGGGGAAATGAAAGATATTATAAAATCTAAGAATGCGATAAAAGGAGCAGAGAGAGAGAGAGAGAGAAGAGAAAGAGAGAGAAAGAAAGGAGAGAAGAGAAAGAGAGGAGAGATGAAGAAATTTTTTGGTGAAAAAAATGTAATACCGATTAAAATAGTTCTCTTACAAAGTGTATTTGTGAGATAAAACAAGAGATTTCTGCTACCGATAAACGAAGACAGGCACAGTTCACATTTTAGATGTTTAAACTATTCCTATGAGCACACTAACTCTACTCATCTCTTCTCCAGGCACTTCTTATAAACACAGGGCCATTACAGCATTCCAGTTTTTTTCCTTCAGCTTCTAAGCGTTTCGTTTGAAATCTTTGAAACTTCAATATATATATAATTCATTTATCAGTATTTCAAGACACATATGTTAGACCTATATCTCAGTCGACGTTTAAAATATTTACATTGACTTATAATTCAATCCACTTATATGTTCATATTCAAATCAAGTAGTGCATGTGTCAAGCATCATGTGCATGTTTGTCACATTTTTAAACTTGTCCTTTACTACACACAGCCTTTCGGGGGTAGCCGACTCTATCAAGTAAGAAAGTAGGTCACTGTGGTCATCACTTACATTTTTTTTTCTTACGGTTCAAACAGAATCAGGTCTCAATTAGTGCTTAAAAGTACCTAACCTCCCCCTTTTATTTAGTTTAATCTAAGGAAGATCAGTAGTACAGCTCTCGTCTGTGTCCCCTCTGTGACGTCATATTGGGCTATGTTGTAAGTCGAAATGGAAACTTTCCTCCCCTGGCTAGATCCTCAATCATTGTGTAACCTTGTTATGGTGTAACGAAGTGCCTGGTAAACACTTAAAAGGAAAGATCTAAGACAAAGACGTTCCTAACATTCTTCAAAATGCAGTTACCTCGTATAGTGGGCTCACTCTGTCTGCCTGGTCAAACGTTTGTACATGTTATTTCTCCCACACCTGATCTCGGAACCAGTTGAAATTTCGCATAATTATTTCTTTTACCTCACAGAACAAGAATCAATTTAAAAATAAACCAATTAATTATTTAACTATTGGTAATTAATTTTTTTTGTTTGGTATCGAACAAGGGAAAGAAATTGTTCTTGAGTAATATGGTGGTATAAAATGAATTAGTCCCCTTGATTGGGGCTTGAGCCTTGAGCTCGAATTCAGGTTGTACAAACTTTTAAAGCGATCACGTGACATTGACCGATATCCCAAACTTCCCACCCACCCCACCCCCTTTCCCAACGTGTCCAGACATGTGATTGGATCAGAGCGCATTGCGAAAGCTAAAAGCGTGGAAGTGCCCTAGACAAAAACAATTGGTAACAATATTTCTAATCGCACAAATGTATTGTTGTTAGTCTAGCTCTAGTACAAATGTAATCACATGACTGAGTTTTGAGATCTAAGCGTGAAATAAGGGACAGTCAGACAGACCATGTGAAACTGATTGCTGCTTTTCCCTTTTCGGGAGCCGTGAAAAAGACGAGATGGCATCTAGAATCGACATCTCAAAATTACCAAACCAGCCAAAAATAATAATAATAATAATGCAGCTTGTCTTCGAGTCCGAAGATTACCGAGGAATACAGTATTTTCCGTAGCTACGCAGCCCCAGCTGTGAACAGCATATTTTGCCACATCCAGGGCAAGCATAACCATTTTTGGTCTCAAATGTCTATCCCGCGACCTTTGTCTCCATTTGTCTCGTTCTGAGGCCGCATGCAACCAGGTGCTCTCTTTAATGTCATCTAAGCCAAGTTGGCAGCTAAAATATGCTCAAATTCCAATCAATGGCATATACCCCAGATACACATTGTAACACAGGGCTTTCTAGAACGGACATATCAAAGTCATAGGTACTACGTAATGATGGGCATATCAAGGTGGGTTTTTTTTCATCTAAATTGACAAACCGTGTCATATATGCAGTTTTAAAACGGAATATGATAAGGTAGAGCAGGACTGACTTCCGGTGGCTTACGTGCGCGTGATGTGATAGTGAGACAAAACATTACAATAAGAAACTCGGCTTTCTTCGGAAACTGTAAGAAGTTATGTCCCTTTGTCGAGATTGTCTGAACCAATAAGTTAATGGGCTGGAAGACACACACGCAGACTGATATCAAAGAGCGGGTAAGTGGGATAAATGGATGGCCAAAAGACTGGCTGACCGCTCTGGACACGTCCTAAACAGGTTATTGGCCTTTTGCAGACAATAAATAGCCAGGGGTGGGATTAAGAGGTGGAGAAGAAAGGGGGTGGGGGAGAAATCGGGTGAGGTCGGTGTCCAGTCGCTGGAATACAAGAGTAAGGAGATTTCCCGAGAGGCACAATGTTGAGGGAGGAGGGGGGGGGAGAGGAAGGAGTGAAAAAAGTGAGAGAAAGTGAGGGAGAGATTGAGCTAAAGAGAAAGAGAGACAGAGAGACAGAGACAGTGAGAAAGAAAAAAAAAGAGAGAATAATGAGAGAGAAAAAGAAAGAGAAGAAAAACAACACGAGAGACGGAATTATGTTTTATTTTTTTCTATTTTTATTTACATTTTAATTTTTTTTTAAATTTGTGCTTTGAGGTCAAGAGAGGAATTCCTCAAAATCTCCCATCTTTCATAAGGTACCTACATCTAGCATTAACTTTCTTGATGTGTTTATTTTCTTACTAACCACACACATTAATCCCAGGAAAACCTCACACAATTTATTACAACGTCACATTCTGAACAATAATTGAATTTAGTCCCCCCAAATAATGTTTGCAAGCTGATAAGAGGAATTGTAAAAAAAAAAGGGTCTGTATTGAAACTTGAGAAAAGCCTGGACCGAAATATTCTCCAACATGAAATAGAAAAAAGAATATTTTTATAAAAAAACAAAGCTTATCTAAGGGAAGGAACCGCTAAGTACTGCCATCAATCTGAAAATTACGGGAGTCTTTCTAGTGTATAAAACAAAATTAATCAATTTAGTAATTAATGATTAATAGATTAGTTATTTTATGGATTGATTCTTGTGTTGTTATCGACTATGAATAATTATGTAAAATTTCAAAATAATCCGAAAATGGGAAGTGGGATAAAAACGTGTCCAAAGTCATAAGGGGACTAAATCCACATTAAGTAGCATTCATTCCCTTTATTTCGAAACGAAACAATATAATTAATCACCAACAATTAATTAACTCATTGTATAATTTTTTAATTGATACTATATGAATAATTGTGCAAAGTTTGAACTTGGTCCGAGAATGAAAAATGGGAGACAAACAACATGTTCAAACTTTATACCAAACAGACAGACCAGACAGACAGACAGAGTTGATATAGGCTTTGTAAAAAAAAACCTGTCTTACTGTGTGAAAAATGTTAAGGTTAAAATGAAATCTAATGTACGGTGACTATGTTTCTTTAACATGTAAACACTAGATGCTTAATAAGTAATTGCAATGCCTTCGATTCCAAGGTCAAGGATGTAGAACAAGACATTACACAACATTTAACTGATGTTATTTTTAAATGTCACTTACTTGGTTTTTGGTTCAAACGTTAGGTCAAGACCTCGGGGTAAATGACCTCTCTCTGAACATTTCAAAACAAATGGATTGGAGGGAAGTCTAGACCCACTGGTCTAAATACTACTTGAGTATTTAAAAACATCAAGGAAAGCTAAAACCCAGCTGAAAGTTTCACTGTTGGCACCAAAGTCGTACTGACTATTTGGTGAACAAAAAAAAATAGACTAAATCCTCGTAAGGGGAAGCAACTACTCCCTCAAGTCTGATTGAATAATCTACTACGACCAGTTCTTGAATTAATGTTTTGTTTTTTTTTAAACTTCAGCCTAAATATTGTGGCTCAAGTAATTATGAAGTAAATCGTCTTGGACCCTCTTTGGAAAGTCAGACAGGGACGATAATAAAAAAAAAATAGGTTACGATCTTGGCTTCTGTTCTTTCTCCTGTCTGTACCAGTGCGTGTATGTACTTCTCAGAGTGCGTCTTTTAATATGTATGCGTCACAGACCTGGGGATCAATACATTTGCACGTCTAGCGTGGTCTCCCTTCGAATTCCTTACAGCTCTGACAAATTGACAAGCATCCATTCCCAGACTGTTGACAATCACTCCATTCTCAGATGCAAGGCATGGTAGCACACACTCACACAGGTTCTCTGCTCTCCTCACACCTTGCTTCACACAATCACACAATCAAAGTACACTTGCTACAATCACACAATCAATCTCCTCTTCTTACAATCACACATGCCTCTTCTATCAATCATACAATCAAACTACTCTTGTTACTCTCAATTAATTAACTCTTTCTCTCCTAACTGACGATACCATCGTTGATTTGACCAGAATGTGGTAAATAATTACGGAGAGAAAGAGTTAATCTCCTATTTTTCAAATAATTCAATCAATCCCCTCTTCTAATAATTACACAATCAAACTCCTCTTGTTACAATCACCTAATCAATATCCTCTTTTTACCATCAAACAATCATTATTTTCTTCTTACAATCACACAATCAAACTCCTCATCACATAATCACACACAAAAATCTATCATTCACATTTTGCATCACGCAATCATACAAGCATCGTAGCATAAGTATCAATAATTTTTAAGATGCAGTGTTTGCATACATTTTGAAGTTTAAACATAAATATTCTGAGATTGTCTCTGTCCTAATGTTTTTCAATTAAATTTTAACACACTGGTACAATTTATAAACCATGGCATTAAAATGTTCTTAAAAAGTTTATTTCAATAGCATATCATTGTGAACACCGTGTTCAACGTAACTGTGGAGTGTTGTGTTTAGATAATATATCTCTTGCGGCAACTGAACACTTTAATACAGAGCTTGAAATTATTGTCCTGGAGATACTACTCGAAATGTATTAATACAAGAAATGGATTACAAACATTATCACTTGAACTGAAAACGCCTGATTCTTGACAGTTCCAATTCAAATATATAGCTTTGCAGGAACTGATTAGTTTTGACAAGGAAGTTGGATTCCCCTCATGTTGACAAGTCCATGGCTCGGTAAAGAATTCTGACCGGTATGAGAGATGCAGAGAGCAGACAACTTTGTGCGTTACTTTCACGAACTGGTCTAGGTGGTCTGGTGGTAAGTGCTTCACTTAAAAAACGGTGAGTTTTTATGACTTTGACCCATTTTGAAGGCGCACTTAACAAAATAATGTAATGTTACACAATGGGCTATAACATCCGCAGGAGGAAATTCTATGCTCTATAACCACACAAAAAAGTTATACACGCCAAATCTTAAGTTTTATTAGTATCTTGACCGCTTTTAAACTTACTGGTAAGAGTGATCATTCCTGTTAGTTTCGCGGCTAGGAGGTATATAGGTTATAGACATTGGTATAGGTGGAGAGTATGAGGTCTTAATGAAACGTCACAAAGAGACTTTACTTACTATTAGTCACTTTGTCATAGATTTGTTGAATATTATCTGAGTGGAAATGTGCGGGTGTCGTGTTCTTGAGTTCATTCACAGCAAACGTTAAAAGATATGAAGATGAAATGTGATGGGTTTCTTCAGTCGTGAAACAGTTTGAATCATCTCATGGAAAGGAAAGCCTGGGCATTATGTAATGGCCGGAACGATGTCGCACACTCTCCACGGAGCTGATGTGTCCGAATAGCTGCAAATGTCCACTACAGTTCGGGATGAGTTATAACGTAAGCACTGCCAGTGTGTAGCCTAGTTCACTACAAGGAACCTAAGTAAGAGTGTAGCCTAGTGTACTACAAGGAACCTAAGTAAGAGTGTAGCCTAGTGTACTACAAGGAACCTAAGTAAGAGTGTAGCCTAGTGTACTACAAGGAACCTAAGTAAGAGTGTAGCCTAGTTCACTACAAGGAACCTAAGTAAGAGTGTAGCCTAGTGTACTACAAGGAACCTAAGTAAGAGTGTAGCCTAGTTCACTACAAGGAACCTAAGTAAGAGTGTAGCCTAGTGTACTACAAGGAACCTAAGTAAGAGTGTAGCCTAGTGTACTACAAGGAACCTAAGTAAGAGTGTAGCCTAGTGTACTACAAGGAACCTAAGTAAGAGTGTAGCCTAGTGTACTACAAGGAACCTAAGTAAGAGTGTAGCCTAGTGTACTACAAGGAACCTAAGTAAGAGTGTAGCCTAGTTCACTACAAGGAACCTAAGTAAGAGTGTAGCCTAGTGTACTACAAGGAACCTAAGTAAGAGTGTAGCCTAGTGTACTTCAAGGAACCTAAGTAAGAGTGTAGCCTAGTTCACTACAAGGAACCTAAGTAAGAGTGTAGCCTAGTTCACTACAAGGAACCTAAGTAAGAGTGTAGCCTAGTGTACTACAAGGAACCTAAGTAAGAGTGTAGCCTAGTTCACTACAAGGAACCTAAGTAAGAGTGTAGCCTAGTGTACTACAAGGAACCTAAGTAAGAGTGTAGCCTAGTTCACTACAAGGAACCTAAGTCAGAGTGTAGCCTAGTTCACTACAAGGAACCTAAGTAAGAGTGTAGCCTAGTGTACTACAAGGAACCTAAGTCAGAGTGTAGCCTAGTTCACTACAAGGAACCTAAGTAAGAGTGTAGCCTAGTTCACTACAAGGAACCTAAGTAAGAGTGTAGCCTAGTTCACTACAAGGAACCTAAGTCAGAGTGTAGCCTAGAGTACTACAAGGAACCTAAGTCAGAGTGTAGCCTAGTTCACTACAAGGAACCTAAGTCAGAGTGTAGCCTAGTTCACTACAAGGAACCTAAGTCAGAGTGTAGCCTAGTGTACTACAAGGAACCTAAGTAAGAGTGTAGCCTAGTTCACTACAAGGAACCTAAGTAAGAGTGTAGCCTAGTTCACTACAAGGAACCTAAGTAAGAGTGTAGCCTAGTGTACTACAAGGAACCTAAGTAAGAGTGTAGCCTAGTTCACTACAAGGAACCTAAGTCAGAGTGTAGCCTAGTTCACTACAAGGAACCTAAGTAAGAGTGTAGCCTAGTTCACTACAAGGAACCTAAGTAAGAGTGTAGCCTAGTTCACTACAAGGAACCTAAGTCAGAGTGTAGCCTAGAGTACTACAAGGAACCTAAGTCAGAGTGTAGCCTAGTTCACTACAAGGAACCTAAGTCAGAGTGTAGCCTAGTGTACTACAAGGAACCTAAGTAAGAGTGTAGCCTAGTTCACTACAAGGAACCTAAGTAAGAGTGTAGCCTAGTTCACTACAAGGAACCTAAGTAAGAGTGTAGCCTAGTTCACTACAAGGAACCTAAGTCAGAGTGTAGCCTAGTTCACTACAAGGAACCTAAGTAAGAGTGTAGCCTAGTTCACTACAAGGAACCTAAGTCAGAGTGTAGCCTAGAGTACTACAAGGAACCTAAGTCAGAGTGTAGCCTAGTTCACTACAAGGAACCTAAGTCAGAGTGTAGCCTAGTTCACTACAAGGAACCTAAGTCAGAGTGTAGCCTAGTGTACTACAAGGAACCTAAGTGTTACATACTCCATTTTCCTCAGTAACTCAAATTAATGAACATAAGAACAGCATGAGGTTAAATAAAATTGAGACTCCAACAGGATCAAGTCATTGTCTCCTGTCCGTAGCTAGATCTCAATAGTGTTAGTTCTTGGCGGTAACTTTCAGCTTATTCTATGTTTCTCGATGTTTCTCTATGTTTCTCTAGTTCCCTTTTCTAATCACTCCACATTTTCTGTCGCGCTCAAAATCTGTTCTTGTTGGTGCGTCGCCAAATTTTAATCACACTAAAACTTAAAAATCTATCTTTGTAATGAAAGTTGGAAACTAGATTCTTATTCTGCTTAACAATTTTCAAGTTTATAACCTTTTAAGTGTGCCAGATTGTTTTGTGTGGACACCTAGAGTGTTTAAGAGATAAGATAGATTATTTTGACATATTGTTTGAAATTTAAACAAACAAACCAAAAAAAAACATTTAAGAATTTCTTTTCGGTATACACTGACAGTCATGTGGTCATAAAAGAACATACCCCCTGTGGAGAACATTTTTTGTTCCAAGATCAGATAATGGTCCAAGATGTGTCAAAAGGATTTGTCAAGATAGCGTGTCAGGATGATATGTCAATATAATTTATCAAGATGATGTGCCAAGACGATGTGTCAAGATAATGCTCCTAGATGATGTTTCAAGATGTTTAGTAAAAATGGTTTGTCAAGATAATGTGTCAAGATAGTTTGTCGAGATGATGTTTCAAGATGGTTTGTCCAAATGATTTATCAAGATGATGTGTAAAGACGGTTTTCCAATAAGATTTGTCAATATGATTAATCAAGATGATATGACCAGATGATGTGTCAAGATGTGTGTCAAGAGAATCTGTCCAGATGTGTTTAAAATGCTCAATTCCATTTCACACATTATGTTCAGATTATGTTCAGGTTATTTTCAGTTCGACTGGCAGAGCTCGTGCTGTTTTATTCAGCAATCCAAACCCTGAGACAACACACGAGCTCACTATGAGATATAAATTAGTATCCTCATTGAGATCTTAATGATGTTTTTCTTGTCTGCCCCATTTATTTAACTCATTGGCCAAACTTAATAAAGGATCATAGTGACCTCGAGTTCATTATGAACTGGATCCATTGACTCCATTCATGTCATTTACATTAACGATAAAATGGAACCCAACTTGCAGAAGATAAATGTGTAAGTATATATGTATCTACGTATTAGAATAATATTGAATTCAAAAAAAAATTCTTCACAGTAAAAAAAAATACGTTTGAAAAATATCTTTCTGTTTGCCTATACATTTACATATACAATAAGACATATGTTGAGAAATGTTGAGAAATGTGAAGGAATTTTATGCAATTTCTCTTTTAAAATAAGTAAGATAAAAAAAAAGACCAACCCAAATACTCAGACGCAGACAACTTTAATCTTATAATCCATATCTGTTGATCATCAAATACCGCGCGCCGCCCGAAATCTGTCTCTATGGTCTCCCTTCAGGTTTTCAACCAGACATACATGAACATGTTAGAATTACGAATTTTTAAAGTTGATATTTGTTGCGTAGAATTATGGTTATAGTTTTTGAATCGGTTAATAATAAATAAGATACTATTATACCTAGATTCTCTAAATTTGATCGCTCTACTCGTGATGTTTTTAGATTTTTTCTTTTTATAAAAGTTAAAAAAACTAAAGTTCCTTCACATGTGACATCAAATATCAACCTACTGTGTACACATTTTACAATAGTTATCATATGTAAATCCCCACTGACAGTACAGGATTTACATGTAGACTATACAATATAAAAAACACATGTGTGAGTCTGATATGAATATAAATTATTTTAGCTAAAGATTCATCTCATCCAAATCACAGAAAGATGACGCTTACTATAAGCTATCCCGACAAGATCAACGTCTAATCATTCGACTCAGGACCGGACACAACAGAATGCGACAACACATGTGCCGGAAGCTCAAAATTGGAACCAGTGAAATCTGCCCATGTGGAGTGTCACCAGAGAATGCCGACCTCGTCCTCCTAAACTGCTCTCTTTACCAAGAGGCCCGTACAAGACACTGGCCACAAAACACCCAAAAAGAAAGAAAACTATATGGAGAGCTCCCTGATTTGGAAACCACTGCGCAGTTCATCTCATATATTGGTCTAGTCATCTGAACACTCCAACATAACAATGAGAACGAAGAAGAAGAAGAAGCTAACGATATACCATTTCACTATTTCTGTTTGCTTCTAAATATACATATATACTGAACATTTGTTAAACTCTTTAGACACTGACATTGCGAAAAAAAATTTTAAAGGGCCATATATCTAAGGGACGTTTCAAGCTTAAATCTGGCCCTGCCGACTGGTTGTGATTCGCTTACTCCAGTTAAATATTAGCGCTAAAATATATCAATTCTGATTCTCTAGAAACGTTTTATTTAAAAGGTTCTCTTTTCAAAGTTCACGTGGAAAGTCACAGCATATGTGGTGTAGTGTAGACTAGCAGATCTATCCAATCAAACCAGTTTTTTTCCTGTCGATCCAGAACTCTGACAAATGCTTGAAAACTTTTTTTTCCCCTCGGCCTCGCATGAAACCAGGGAGAGACGAAGATCTGCACGTCATCAGAAATGTGTCGCTGCACATGTGCAGACGTGATTGACGCGCAAGGCCTGGAGGCAAGGTTTTCTAATGAGTAAGAAAGTTTCTGACGGGAGTCGAGACCAAAAAAAAAAAAATTGCTGAGTTATTCGTGAGATTAATTCAAAATGAGATTTTTTAAAAAATATTATTTTTTATTTTGAAGAACTTCCAAATAGGGGCTATAACCTAGTTTTTATCACATGAGTTTTTTGTGTGTGAACATATCTATATATGGATATAATGGGTTGTCGCTTTTGATGTAGAGTAATAGCGAGTCAAATGTTTGGTTGGTTTTAAAAAAAGACTTGATCCTTTACCGCTCTGCATTTCTTAACGTTACATCGCCAGTAGCAATATATCATTTCACATTGACCGGCCAATACAATATATTTATGACAAGCTTAAAAGTCCAATGCTTTAACAAGCGCATCAAAATATAGAAACATTTCCAATTTAAAAAAAGCGAATATAAGGGAAAAAACTGCAAATACTAACCATATATCTCAGTACTGTAAGATTTATTTCATCTTTTCAATATCAAAGAAAATTAATTAATTACCGCTAATTAATTGATTGGTTACTTGATATATATGACTGTTACAAAGAGCAGGGTGCCAGGACATCCGCTCTGTTATCAGCAGCACACGCCTTGACTGGCTCGGCCACGTTCGTAGAATGCCAGTAGGTCGACTTCCACAGGACATCCTGTCTTGCGATCTAACAGAAGGCAGGAGAGCCGCCGATGGCCCACTTTTACGTTATACGGATGTATGCAAACGCGACATGAAGCTCTTCAAAATCGACACTGGCAACTGGGAAGAGGTGGCACTGGACAGATCCACATGGAGAGAGAACATAAAGGAAGGGTCACAGATTGCAGACGTCACACACAACAGAAGCAGAAAGAAGGGTGAAAATGCAACGGCGCCTGGTGATTATATATGCCTAACCTGCGATCGCAGCTGTGTATCAAGGATTGGCCTCTTTAGTCACACTAGAAGTTGCAAAGGGAAAAGATCGTCTCTCGAGACGTAAAATTACACAGAATGACTGTAAATGTGCAGTTTTTTCCCTTATATAAGCTTTTTAAAAACTTTTTTTTATATTTTGCTTTTTTTATTTGTCTAGTTATTTCAACATGGTTCGCCTTTATCTTTTTAGCGGCCCCCGAAAGGGCAATAGACGCTTAATTTTGTGTGGTCCGTCCGTCCGTCCTTCCATCCCGTTTAGATCTCGTCAACTAGAAAAGATAGGGAAAATCCGACATCATAATATTTTAGACCTTTCAAAGTTCATATGCAACGGTTTACTTTTTTCTTTCCTGAAAGAAAAATTTAAATTTTCAAATCAACTATGCAAGCAGTTTTTTCATAAAAAATACAACATTTCTATAACTATTCACTATTAAAGGTAACAAACAAGGGATGCTATTTAGTATAGGGAGATGGCTATTTACCATATTTATAACATATTTGTGCAAACGGTTTTAGATTTTTTGGCAAAAAAAAAATATGTACGAAAATAAATGCATTTTAAAGTAAGTTCTGCTATACTAACTACTACATTTACAAAAAATGTTTACTTTTTTTAAAAAAAAAAGAGAAACATTGTATTTAATATGCATATAAGTGGAACATAATTTAAAACAACAATTAATAAGACGTTTTCAATATTACTGCGCGAACTGCAGCGAGGCTAAACACAGATAATACACTTAACTACAGGAATTATTTTTTTTAACGGAAATGTTTTTTTTTCCTTGAGGCTTGGAATAAGAGATTGACCCTTTACAAAACAATGAGATAATCATTATTTGAAATCAGTTAGGCCAGGCTAACATCTAACTTCACCTTCACTTTCACCTATCCCTTGGTCTGCTGGACCGTTGGGTCACCACACAAGATCTGTCAACATTCTTTCTCCATTCTTCTCTCATGTCATTTGCCTTTGAAAGAATTTCCTTCTGATATTAAAAATATTGAAACCTGCTTTTTTACCTGCCTGGGTTGACCACTTCTGGGGCCGATTTTGAGTTTGTGTTTCAACACAAACTCACTTTGTAACCTTGTTCATTGTGTTTTACGTCTACAACTTTATTAGCAAAACAGAACGTAGAATAGGCATTAACAGGGTCATTAATAATACTGTTGTAAACCTGTTCCCCCCGACTGACCATAATTTCCCACGTAAGAACTTTTTGAATTTTGTTTATGTTTTGGAGGCAAAACTGACCTGAGCGAGTGTGTTGAGGTGTAAAGTAACTGGAGTTATGATCGCGGATTTTTTCAACGGAGGATTGTTTTTCTTGAGTCGGTTTTTGTGAATAGTTGTATGTACATTTAATTAGGAGAACTCTGAAATTATTTCTATTACTTGGATTATTGACTGTTCGTAGTGGATTGTGCTTCTGCAACCAGAAGGATATCGGCGACCTGACAATCGGTGAGTTAACTTTCTTTAGTCTACTTCAAAGTCGTAACAACAATAATAATAATAATAATCTTTATTATCCATCAGGGAATTCGTCTTAAAATTTGTACATCACACCAAACTGAAAACTGAAATATACATTCACACCAGCCTCACTTATAATTTACATGAGAAAAGTTTATATCAGATAGTTTCTATTTAAAGATTTCATTGCCATCGGAACAAAAGAGTTTTTTTCTTTGTTGTCGGTGTCTTGTATCTCTTTTGTGATGGTAAAATCACAGAATCCAGACCCAGTGATTTTCTTATTTTTAGAATCTTTTTAGGCATCCGGTCAAATGCTGGAGGGCTGGTATTCAAATGGGCCGGTGGGGTCAACGAATGGGCCTGTGGCGTAATCAAATGGGCCACTTTGAATGAATATAAGTACCGTAAATACACATACTCTCGTAATAATGGAATCATCTAGATCTATATCCATATACCATGCTAGTGGTGGTTTACAATTATCTCTACTCTATATACACTGATAAATAAAAAAAACAACAAAGTAAGACTTTGCGATTGTGTGAGAATTAGACTTTAAATAGATGATAAGTTATAAATTAGTAAAGAATTTCCCATTATAATGATGTAGTATTGTAAACAGTATCTTTAGTATCCTCTGTTACTAAAATTTTCTCGAAGAAAGCGTGTTCTGTAAGGGATGTGCATAAGATTATTCAGTTTGTTCGTCGCAAGATCCCAGGATTTCCATGCTATGAATTTTACGTAGTGAAGGAAAGAGAAAGGTGTGGAAGAGAAGGTGTGGAAGAGAAGGTGTGGATGAATTGACACAGATACAAATCACAAACTGCTGGAAACCTTGCTGAGAAATGCAGCAAAATTTCTGTTTCCTCATCAAGAACCTTAATGAATCTCATAATTAATGATAAGTAACAATAGATGTACGTCAATTTGTGGCACTGACGAATCGGGGGGGGGGGGCGGTATAGACGATCACCCCCCCCCGCTTGGCCGACCCCTCAAGGGAAAGGGGGGGGGGAAGAATTTTAGTAGAAATCACACAATTTGTATACGAATTTATTAGAAATGTTAATAATATATACTAATTATTTATATTTCAACCTATTTTTAGATTTTTTCGCGCACCCCCCCCCCCGGCAAGAATGTTGGCCGATTTGGTGGGATGGGAGGTGGCGATGACATCAATTCTGCATCCCCCACCATAAACTTTCGAGTGGGGAGGAGCGGTCCAATTTATTTCTAGAAATCACAGCTTGTCTAAAGAATCAATTAAATATCTATATGATTAAAACTTGTTATTGTATATGTTAGGAGAATGCGTTTCTGCAGTGAATAATGCAGGAAAACGCATTTGGCGTCTGGCCCACTGATGCAGCTTACAGCGCTCCCCCAGACCCACTAGCTGTTTTTTTTTTTTGTGTGTTCTTTTTTTTCGCCGAAGGTTTAGAAACACTGTTGTTTTTTTTTACAGCTTATATATATATATATATATATATACTCGCGTTCTCGCGTTTTTGCTTAGGGGTTAAGGTTTAAAGGGCGTTAGGGTAAGGGTTTGGAAAAAAATCAAACCCTCACTCCAAAGTTCTGGATCCGATAGTGATTTGTGGGCCGGATTGTATTGTAAAGTCAGGGCCGATTTTGACACCCAGTCCGCCACTGGTTGTACGTAAGTTTTACAGATGAAATATTACGTCAAGTAATGTATAGTTTGACTTTTAAATATCTAGAAATAGAGTTGTATTACCCATGCAACAATAAACTGCTCTTTCAAAAAAAGGTTGAGCTAATAATTTAATGGTAACAGTGGTACTATGAGACAAAATTCATAAAAAAAACAACAATAACAATAATAGGACATATTTATTTAGTCTTATCAACGTCGCCATGTTATAGATTACTTGTTACCAAATGGATATCTACCTTTCTTTACACGATAGGACGTTTCCTTCGACTCACCTGACGTGAGACTGTGTACTTTTGCAGAGATTTGTTGTGAAAACAAAACTGTCGGAAGTCTCCAGGTTTCCCAACAGATTGATATCATCTCTGACATATCTGGTTTCCTGCTCTCTCTAACGACATGCTTGACATGCTGGCAAGAGAAAGAAGCAAGTTTATTTTTTTGTCAGCGAGTTGATGTGTTCAGACATTGCCACACATTTATGTCAAGCTCAAAAGTAGTATAAATGATTAAACTGCAGTGTCACGTGATGTCAAACACCATAACAAGTGTCTACATCATTTTTAAAAACATCTTTGATAAAAAAAATAAATTATTCCATACAAATAGGGCAATGTTATGTCATTTTGTATAACTTAAAGTGAAGTTTCTTATGCACAACACTCTTTTATTCTGTAAAGTACAAGTTTTGCACAAGTTATTTCTCCCACACCCGATTTCGGATCAAGCTGAAAATGATTTCTTTTACCTGACAACACAGGAATCAATTTTTAAAAAACTATTAGTTTATTAATGATTGGCAATTAATTATTTTGTTTGATATCTAACGAGGGAGATGATGCAGAATAAGTTGAATTAGTCCCGTTTTATACTTTGTGTAGAGAATTAGCTCGTTGCTTAAAAGTTTCAAACTAACAACAGATCGCTATGAAACTTTAATTTTCATAAGCACTTCGCTAGCACAGTGGTTTGTGTGTGGGCTTGTGGAGGCTTGATCCCTCGAGTTCAAATTCAATTCGTCCAACTTTAAAAAAAATAAATACATTTAAAAAGCGATCACGGTAACATTGGCACAGATACTCCCCTTCTTTCTCCACCCCCCTTTCCCAACTTGTCCAGACAAGTGATAGACACATTGCGCATTGAGAAAGTTAAAAGTATGAAGTAGCAAAAACAAATGGTAAATTTATTATTGTTAGTTTAGATCTAGTGCACATTTTATTACATGACTGTTCCAAACTAATTGATACAATTACACGTCACATAAGCTTTGTTTCTGTAAAAAAAAAATAATAATTATCTTGTTAAGATTGGAGTCCGATAGCATAAAGGTCTATATAAATTTTTAGCCCGTCATGTGTTTTTTATTGTTCGTGTTTAGGATGTTCCTCCGGAACTGAAGATTATAACATCCTAGCACAAACCTTCCCAAGGATGGCAGCGGGCAATGTTTGAACCCTGGACAATCGAGATAATATTGTAGAACGCATACCACACGACCAGACATTCATGTTCTGAATTACTAATTGATCAGACTATAATTACATCCGGAAGTGATCACGTGACGAGGTTGGAAGGATGCACTTCTCTTGTTCCAGACGACGTCTGATTCAATCCCTGAGGTCGTACGCTAACCTACGCTGCTAGCACCTGACGTATTTACCTTGAAGTGTATCTAGCGTTGTTACCTGCTCGACTGTACAAGTGTCACAATGACATCTCGAGTACCTGTCATGAATTGCAACTATTCCCACTGCTATCTCTTCCCCCGGACAGATGGCGCTGTGTTTGACATTATGTGCGTTT
Organism: Biomphalaria glabrata; assembly: GCF_947242115.1. Lineage (NCBI taxonomy): Eukaryota > Metazoa > Mollusca > Gastropoda > Planorbidae > Biomphalaria > Biomphalaria glabrata. The sequence goes on along the minus strand of NC_074712.1, from coordinate 54,692,176 downwards.
TAAAAAAGTAACTTAATGGGTTAGGGTTAATTACACTTAACACTTGATGTTTTTCAAATGTATTTAACATCACATTGGATCTACGTCACAGCATGCCAGGGGCGCTGCCACTTAACTGTATTCTATAGTCTCGATGTTTAACACACACAATTTGGTGTATTGGAAATTTGTTACTTATTGTAACTTGAAACATATTCATTGGAAATAGTAGAGACTAATCCTATCAGATTCTGCGTTGCCATTACAATAACTAACACAGAATAGTTTCACACTGAATTAGGATTAGGGTTATTGAATTTGTTTTCCTGTCAAAATGATTTAGATTTGCGCTAATACAATTTGGAAAAATGTTCGGACATGTTGTGTACAAACTTGATCTGTGTCCAGTGTGTAGCGATTTAAGTATTTAGAGTGTTTTGCGAGTAATGTGTTTAGAGTGTGTCTACTGTTTGTATCACAAGTCTGTACGACATGGTAACGAGCTATTGGTCTAAACTGCCCATAGGCTGTGACGTTGCAGTTCAGTGTTCAGGCCTTCTATATGGTTGGTCTCGGAGTATGTCAGATGTTAATACTGTAATCCAGGATATGTTTACTACTGAATTAAGTATGAATAGTGTGTACATAAAATATTTTTTTAAAGCGTTCCACATCACATCTGTCTGTTGATAGTTAGATCTAGATCTACATCTTTTATGTGCAATTTAAAATGTAACTATCATTACACACATGTTAAGATACATCAAGGTGTATTGTGCAAATGTGCTATATAATCTTCCAAAATGCATTTCAGTGCACTAAAGATTCGTGCGTAATGAGTCATAGTGTGTAATTCTGTAATGAGTCATAGTGTGTAATTCTGTAATGAGTCATAGTGTGTAATTCTGTAATGGCGTTATTGTCCATTTAAGTCCACCCGTGAAACAAAGCATGAATTGATATAAATATAAATTGTGTTTAACATGCGATAGTATTTAGTTCAGTTGAAGGCTATTTGTATAGAGCTGGGGAAATGTTAGGTGTCTTAATGATAATTTGGTTTGAGGCTATTAGCCAATAAATTAGTTTCAGACTATTTGTCTATATATTATTTGGTTTAGGGCTATTTTACTGTATATTATATAGTTAGAGGCTATTTGTCTATAGAGTATTTGGTTAAATCCTATTTCTATATGACATTTTGGTTTGAGGATATTTGTATATAGGTGTTTTGCTTTGAGGTTATTTATCTATAGATTACTTGGTTTAAGGCTTTTTGTGTACAGATCTTTTGGTTTGAGGAAACACATCGACATATTTCCAATCTCGTTTATTCCTAGAAATTTTTTTTATTCGCTTGGTGTTTAAACCGATAAGAATTCACGCTAATTTTTTTTTTTCCATGCTTAGTTCTTCTTTCCTCTTTCAGTGTAACTTTTTTTTATATTCGAATAGCGTCATTGAGAGAATGATGAATGGGACATAACTCTTGTGAATGGGAGCACAACGCAGTGAATGGGACGTAACTCACTTAAGCGCTCCATTTGTTCCAGCGTTTCACGTGACGGACAAAAGAAACAGTAAAAGTTTTATCATTTCGTACCGACCTATGAGATTAAAGTGCATGTACTCTGTACTGAACTCGAGTGTACTCACTGATCTTGGGCCTGCGTACGTGTGTTAACAGAACATAATTATTTGTCAGTGTGATCGAGTATATACGTGTGTGTGTTTACATAGATATATATACGCTTGTGATTGTCATAGCTAACGCGCTCAGACAGCGTTCACTCCCTGCTAGAGATGCTATCAGTCTGATGGGCAAGGAATGTGGGAAGCTGACACTGAATGATGTTGCCCCAGCAAATAGAGCGAGGTGCCCTAGACAAATGAGAGATAAGTACACAAAGAAGTCAGGGGATAACACTCAAGCAGACCTGAAGGATATGTTGTTGTGTAATGGATATATCGAGAACGTCAAGAGAAACAAGAAATTATTTCAGATAAAAAAGTAGCGCGACACCGAATGATTGGCCTGAATACTATACAAATATACCTATTGATAGTATATGTGCATTAGTGTATGTGTGTGTATGTGGAGAAGGTGAGATTGAAGCAGTGCTGGATTTAGTAAGTAAAAGTAAAGTTCCCCTTTCAGACCTTGCAATTTATAGGGCAATTGATGTAATTGTAAAGGCCATCTGTTTCTGCAGCCCACCCACCTTTACCTTTCCCAACTAGTGTCAAGTATCCATTAGAGCTGGGTGGACTCAGAGGCGCCAAAAAATCCTGAAATTAAAAATCCCAGTCGTCACCAGGTTTCGAACCCGGGAGCCTCGGTTCGGAAGCCAATTGCGTTACCGTTCATCCACCTGGATTTACTTAAAGGCAGTATATCTCGGGGTAGCCCATAAAATGGCTACAGTGATCTATTTAATAATATTTTGTAAGAAAGAGCAAACTAAAAAATCTAGCGTTATGTTGATTCCAAGGGTTTCATACCAAAAAAGTTTACAACAATTCCGTCCCTGGGTTGAAAGATGAGAGCGTGTGCGACGTCAAACTATACATAAGCGTTGAATTGTTCGATTTTGTCGTGCCTTGAGCCTGCATTACGTTTGTTAACAGCGCTATATTAAATATATCATTAGTTATTGCCCTTTTTATAACCTCCCGGAGTTTAGAAATGGGCTGACAACTAATGAGGAGAATTTCAAGGGACAGTTTTGCTCGAGACCATTCGTCCTAGAAGGCCTGAGCACTGACCTACAACGTCACAAACCGGTGGATAGATTAGACCAATTTCTCCTTGCCACTTCAAAGGTATGTACGACGTGGCAACGCGCTATTGCTCCCCACTGCCCACAGGTTGTGTGACGTTGCAGGTCAGTCTTGAGGCCTTCTAGGACGAATGGTCTCAGTTTGCGTGAGGTAGATACTAACGTATAGATACTTCGGCCAGGACACTCTTTGTTTAGATCCATTGCATGACGTTGTATCTTATCCAGAACTAGGAAGACTTAAACGTTTTCATTATTCATACCGCCCCGAGTGGGTTTCGAGCCTAATACTTCAGTCTATGCAACATTTTAATCTAGCATCAAACTGAAATAAATATCTGCATTGTATTTCACGCTATATTTATGCTGTTCCAATTTCTATTTCTCTGATTCAACATTTTCACGATCAACTCAACAATGTCAAGGACACTAGATAGAACTTAAATATTGCTAACTAAATAAACGCTCCGCTTATAAAATGTTAATTATAGAGCTTAGAAAAAAGAATTGCTTCTCAACACTGCCATTATTCTGTACACCGAATACACCAAAAAAGTTGCTATTTATAGTTTTTTTTCCCGCCATGTATAAAAATCTCCAATTGACTGCTTTTAAAAATGGACTATAAGATATTCAATTCTGGGGTGAATATAGTATTTTAACAATTATTTTGTAATGTGATAATATAAAATAAGACCAGTGAAGGTGTAACTAACAATAAATCTGCTCACAAAAGAGAACTGCTCTGTTTGCGTAATTAAAAGACGTAATGGGCTCACTAAATGATTACAAACACGCTTGAATGCTAAGCTCATTTGTTAAAAGACATTCATACATAAACATGTATTTGTAAACGCACACAAAACACGCACATGAATTGACAACAACTAATTCTCACACACTGACAGACATGAACACATATACAAACTGAAAAGAAGCATCAAGAAAGCCACTTCCTGTAAACATTCTCCTAACTGTCCTTGACATTGGTAGGGAAGCTGACTTGAGAGTCGGTGATTTCTGTCAAAACCTATTGTCTTTGACACACGCCAACACACAAACAAACAGTATAGTTTTTAGGTTAGGCATACGTCACTTCCATCAACAATACTGAAAAGGAAACTAGATTTAACCAATCGTATCGCTTCATTCTTACAGGATCTTGGGCTTAGTGACGGTCTATTCCAAAGCTATGGTTCAGTTATATATACATTATACATGTATAGGTAGATCTAAAAGCATTAGGATAACCGACTCAAGAAAAAAAGTAACATTTTCATCTAAGCCTCTCCCTTTCCCAAGAAGTAAATAGATCGTGTGTCTGACTGATTCGAAAAAAACTGGTCAGTGTAAGGCTTGTCTAGACTACGTATAGTCGGTCATGACAAGACAACCAAGCGATAGTGTTTGTTGTGTATTGAATGGTCTGGCGAGAAAATACAGACTGCCGTGGTTAGTCAAGCATGTAAATCTACTTTTAATACGCATTTTTTCTTTGCTTACAAGATCCTAGATCTAACTGCATAGACAAAGATATATTTCTTTTACGAGAATGTAAACTTTGCTGTATGGTCTCCTGTTATATAATTAGTCAATAGATTAAATTAGTAGGCTAGTGTGACGTCACATGGAAACCCGGTGAATGTCTGACTGTTTTGGATGCGCAGGAAAATTACGTCAGAAAAACATCAATTACTAAGTTATTATTGCAAATTAAAAAAAGAAGAATATATTCATTATATGTAAATCAAAACACATATTATATCAAAAATTGTCAAAACCATCGAAGTTTCCCTTTAAGACCTGTTGGGGGTCTGAGGATCTGTTAGGGCCTGTGGATCAGTTAGGTTGTGGGGAATTTTGGGGTCTGCGGATCAGGTAGGTTGTGGGGAATTTTGGGGTCTGCGGATCAGGTAGGTTGTGGGGATCTGTTATGGCTTAGTATCTGTGGATCTTTTAGGTTGTGGGGTTCTGTTAAGGTCTGTGAACCAGTTAGATTGTGGGGATATGTAAAGGTCTGTGGATCAGTTTTATGTCGATCAGATTATTCCATTAAATTCATGTGTGACATGGTCCACTCTTGTTTCAATGTTAAGTTTAAAGAGCCTTGATGCATGTTCTTGTGATATTTCGAGGGCATAGTCATCGAGTTTATTTTCAGTCAACTATTTATGGCCACACTCGATCTTGAATATGTCAAGAAAAAGTAAAAAAAAAATCTGATTTAAGAGGTATTCGGTAATACATTTTTAGCACATTTACATTACCAGGAATCATCATCATCATCATCATTGGCCTCCTTCAGTCGTAGAACGACTATGGTTCATCTCAGAGCACACTTCCTCATGTGGCTGTGAAGCCCTATTTTGGAGAGACACTCCCGTCCACAGATAGCGCAGGTTAAGGTGCCTTTTGCTTCAGTGGTAGAGGAGCTGGCCGTTTTTCGGATTGTACGTTTTTCTTCCTGAGCTGAGACCCATGTACTTTCACTGTCCATTGAGTGTCCATATAGCTTTCTTGGTCACTGTCTCTCTCCATCTGGTGCGGTCTAGCGCTATGTCTTCCCAATTGTCAGTATTGATGTTCACTGATTTGAGGTCACGTTTTATTACATCTATGTAACGGAGGTGGGGGCGACCAGTTTTTCTTGTGCCAGTCGCAAGTTGACCATAGAGGATGAGTTTCGGGATGCGCTTGTCCTCCATCCGGCGAACATGCCCAAGCCAGCGCAACACGGCGTTGTCTGAGGGCTGTAAAGATGCTGGGAATACCTGATCGCGCAAGGATCTCAGTATTGCACACTTTTTCTTTCCATGTGACATTCAAGATCCTACGGAGACATCTCAAATGGAATGAGTTCAGTTTTCTCTCTTGCTTTGCGTAGGTGGTCCATGATTCACTGCCATACAGCAGTGTACTCATAACGCATGCCTTGTAGACTTCCATTTTGGTCACCGTAGTTAGCTTATGGTTTTCCCAAACTCTTGGTCTGAGTCAAGCGAAGGTCGGGGCAGCCTTCCCTAAGCGTTTTTTTTTATCTCCTCTTCTAGAGACAGGTCATATTTAATTGTGGATCCCAGATAGCCGAATTCGTTTATGGCGTCCAGCTTGTTATCGTCTATGAGGATGGAGGGTGGTGCTGTAGCAGGTGGTCCTATAACATTTGTTGTACCAGGAATACAGAAAGCTAAATGACTGTATGAAAAAAAAACATGAAAAAAGTAGCCATTACTGTTTAAACAAGATTTTACTAATATTTACTAGATTCTATTACAAAGACCTTCCTTCAGTACCTAGAAAAAGAAGAAAAGACAGACAGAAAATGCGATGAAAGAAAGAATGGACAGACCTGTAGAAGAATTTCTCTCACCAAATGAACGAAACGTTTCTGTCTTTGTGTCCACTTGTTCGTCGAGCAAAACTCTTGTGATGAGATCTATGTCATTAAATTCAACAACTGAAAGCCGGACATTGTCACATTTTAGGGCAATGTCTGCTAGATGGAGAACACTACTCCAAAAGGGCGGACATGCCCTCTTCTTTTGTCGGACGATTAAAATTACTAAATGAAAGCGTACGTTTCAATAGTGGCTGAATCTCAATGTATTCGATTTGACGTCAGCTCTGAAATCAGTTCCCCCCCCCCCCCCACCTCCCCTCAAGCCATTTAAAAAAAAATCTTTTGATTACCATCAGTGCGAACACTGAAAGATCTTTCCCAATTAAACTACAGACTCCACATAAGTCTTTACGCCCAGACAATCCTCAGAAGTGTAGAGCTTCAGTCTTGACAGACTTGGTACAGGAAGTTAAAAGCGCAGAGAAACTGTACAGTTCTTGATTTCCGAAACAATGCAACTTTGAAAAATGTCTCATTTGCCCTGAGGAAATAAGCAAAAGTTAAAGGCTTAAATCGCAAGAAACATTAGAGGAAAAAGTCTTTGTTCAATCTCATTTCCAGAGCTGAATCAGAACTCAACTAGTGATTTTAGGATTGAACGATTGTTTTCAACTTCATTTAGCTGGAATTGAGCTAGCGGTGATTCTATTACTTCCCTTTGAACTCTTAAAAGCTGTTCAAATGTATTTTTGACTTCACTTGCTATCAGAGTCCTGTCCTCAACCATCTACCTCAGCCACCTCCAGAGTAACCCCCCCTCCTCCCCCTCTCATGGAGACTTCCATGACGTCCTTTTTTTTTTCTCCCTCAGCCTCGTTTTCGACTCACAAACCCAGAATTCGCCCCAGCGAGTGTGTGTATGTAATGGGAGTAATGGGCAGCTGGTGAGTCTGGCGCTAGGGTGCATACCTCCACCAAGCAGGCGGGCGAGGAGAGCCCCGCGCTATTCACATCTTCCCTTATTAAAGACAAAAAAAAAAAAGATGCTGTAAAGATGCTGTGAAGGGGAAGAAAGGTGGGGTTTTGATACCATACAGAAAAAGAAAGAGTGAACATTAGGAAAAAACAAACAAACAAGCTACTGTACAGTTTACTGTAGACAAATCTCCGAGGATAGTAGAAATAATGGGACACCAAATATAAGATTTATCGTAAAAATCGCATACAATTGTTAAAGGAGAATATTCTAGAATTATGACTGTGCATTTAAAAAGTTCACACATTTTCTCCCTGTTGGACACTTATTTCAAAGGGAAGAACGATACATTTTTGTGGATTCTTGAAGTTTTGTAATTAATGTTCTTTTATTCTGCGGTGGATATCATCGATTCGTATTTTGTTCTGTAATTTTATTTTTTGAACATTTTTTGTTTACCCTAATTAAGTTATAACTTTGCATAACTAAAACTTTTGGAATCTAGCACTCATAAGTTGGATAATTCCAGTGTTTTCTACACCTAATAACCTTTGCTGATCAGATGTGTTGATTTTTTTTTCTGTAACAATTGAATTCCAAACCGATTACTCTCCCTTACAATAATCAGCGTCTTGAACACGTTGCCATGGAAACTAATAATGAACAAGACTGACAAATTTATTTCAATATTCGTTTCCTCTTTTTTTCCCCTTCGATTTTTATAATTCAAGCAAAATGTCTATTGACCTGTCCTTACCTTGATTTCTGCCAGTGGCCAGTTATCTCCCCTTCTCTTCGTCTGTATAGCCTGCTGCGTTTTGGTCTGTATAGCCTGCTGCGTTTTGAATCATCGCAGAAATGAATATTTAATCATTATGACCTGGTCATGAAGGTATGACATGAATGCTTAGTGTCCTAGATTTTGTTAGACATAGAGAAATTGTGAGGATAATAGATTCAGGAGAAATAGCTGACCTAAAGTTCTTAAAGAAAATATTTTTTGAAGGAGTAGAATTCTCAAAGTGTTTTGTTATTGATTATTTGACTGATAACTCGGTCGTACACTTATATTTGTACACATTTGCTTAGTGATCAAGTTTGTGTGACGACCTGGTGATTGAAAAGTTACGGATATTCTTACTTCTGCTGAAACTGAATTGACCTTGAATAAAATAAATTATGTGAGCTGGAGTTTGATGTAATAGATATTTGGAACTTTTTGGAGGAGACTTTTTGTTTTATTCATTCACTTTATTGCTAAGAGGTAAGTACAACATGTGTAGATATAATAATAATACAATTAAGAAGTTAATTACATTTAATTTGTATAGTGCTTAAAAAAATGTAAATTCAAAGTGCTGTGTCAGTATATTAGACTTAAACACGAGATAACATGATAAACAAATGTACACACAAGTGTGAAACATGTTTTAATGCTCCTGAATGTAGTGAAGCGTGTCGATTGTCTGCGATTAACGGGGAGTGAGAATATCCATTAAAATTTTTTAATGGCATTAGACAATGATTTATCACATGCTTCATACCAGAATACCAGACTATATTCATACCAGACTATGCTTCAAACCAGACTATGTTTCATACTAGACTATGTTTCATACCAGACTGTGTTTCATATCAGATTGTGTGTGTCATTGCTAGGGTATGAGATCTACTCGACTATGTGCTGTGAGCATACCCAATAACCATAAGTATAGGGCTATTTGACTATGTGATGTGAACATACCCAATAACCATAAGTATAGGGCTATTTGACTATGTGATGTGAACATACCCAATAACCATAAGTATAGGGCTATTTGACTATGTGATGTGAACATACCCAATAACCATAAGTATAGGGCTATTTGACTATGTGATGTGAACATACCCAATAACCATAAGTATAGGGCTATTTGACTATGTGATGTGAACATACCCAATAACCATAAGTATAGGGCTATTTGACTATGTGATGTGAACATACCCAATAACCATAAGTATAGGGCTATTTGACTATGTGATGTGAACATACCCAATAACCATAAGTATAGGGCTATTTGACTATGTGATGTGAACATACCCAATAACCATAAGTATAGGGCTATTTGACTATGTGATGTGAACATACCCAATAACCATAAGTATAGGGCTATTTGACTCTGTGATGTGAACATACCCAATAACCATAAGTATAGGGCTATTTGACTCTGTGATGTGAACATACCCAATAACCATAAGTATAGGGCTATTTGACTCTGTGATGTAAACATACCCAATAACCATAAGTATAGGGCTATTTGACTCTGTGATGTGAACATACCCAATAACCATAAGTATAGGGCTATTTGACTATGTGATGTGAACATACTCAATAAATATATATAGTATAATAAGTATAGATCTATTACTAAGAGATGGTATTTCTACTATTCTAATCTTTTTAAACGAATTGCACATGAAACAGAGCTAAAACGATGCAGCTCTAGTGACCCTGTGACCTCATCGCGTTGAGTATATCATAATAATTCACTCACTACTATTTGTGTCAGTCAAGATGACAATAATTAGAAAATTGAAATAAATCTAATAATTAATACACAGAAATATGCAAATAGAGACCACCATCAAAACACCATTCTTTCACATATAAATTTAATCCATGGTGAGAATTGCATATCGGCGCAAATTTTGCACTAGAAGATCCAATGCAAGGCAGTTATTACAATAAAATTGAAAACAAAGAACGTGTAAAGAGTATTTAAAGATGTCCTAATTCCATTGTTAGTGTCGATGAAAGCGAAAATTTAAGCAACATTTTAAATATTCAAACTCTTAAAAATCAACAGTCTTCTATTTATTTAAAAATAATTAAATGGCAAAATTTGTCATTACATTGGAGATTTTATACATGACTTTGAAGCTATAAATAGTAAGCCCTTTGGTGCATCCGGTTTACTAAAAGGAAGTGTTGGTAAGCTATATTTTTTTAAGAGGCATATTTCATTTTAGTGGGCATTTTAGTGGACATTTTTGTGGACATTTAAGTGCACATTTTAGTACACACTTTAGTGGATATTTTTAGAACTGCAGATTCAAAATTTATTAGCTCCTCGGTTTGTAGTAGAAAAAAAAATTAATATGGAGGAAATATTTGTCTTTCACGTTGACTTAAGAACTTATGCAAAAATAGAAAAGATAACTACTGTCAATTTAAGGAAGAGAACTAGATAAAAGCCAATGGCCCAATTTATCAAAAAGCGAAGATTGAGCTGGATAGGACACACCTAGCTACCAATGTTGCAAGGCAGGCACTTGATTAGAATCGTCGATGAAAGAAGAAAGTGGGCAGACCCAAGCAAATCTTGAAGAGGTCAGTCATCAGTGAAGCTGGGTATACTGGAATGACATGATAGCTGATGAAGAAAGCTGCTCAGAACCGAGTTCGGTGGAGAGGTGTGGTTGAGACCCTATGCCCCCTGGCAGTGCACAGGATTAAGTCAAGTCAACAACAAATAGTGTTAATATTCTAGCTCAATACTTTTTGTAAAACTTTAGTTGGCAACAAGGAAGTTCAAATAAGCGTCCTTGACATTGTGAACATCTCCAATCAAAACTGAAAAGCATTGAGGAGCGTTTTTATCGATATTTTTTTATTTTTTGAATCCCATGACAACAAACATTTATTGAGTAGTGGCTGAGTGACATACACTGTTTCTCTACCTGAGTGCCCTTAAGTTCGATTCCCGATGGAGCTTTTTTTTTATTTCGACATTAACATTGTGCTTGACCGCCTGAAGGCAGCAATGAAACCTTAGTGCAGTGTTACCAAACTGTGCTCCGCGGAACACTATTGTTCCGCGAGGTCTCAATAGCTGTTCCGCGAACTACTCGAATAATTAACTAGTAGGCCACCAAGTGTATTAATCTCTCTAAAAAAAATCAAGGTTACAAAGACAGTTACAAAGACAACATTTAATAAAAATTGTAAACCACAGAGTTAATACTTCTTAGTTATATTTTGTTATTCATATGTCTTAGTTATATTTCTTTATTAAAACAAACAAAAACCAACTCTAATAAAATACTCAGTAAGACACAAAGATAAAGGCACACTCCTCGTTCCATATGCTAGGACAAATTTGTACAAATACTCCTTCTTCCCTAGTGCTATTAGAGCACGGAATGGGTTGCCTGAACTAGCCAGGAAAACCAGTGACTTGTCAGAATTTAAGTCATTGGTTAACATGCATGACTAGATGTTTTTATTTTGAAGTAACGTATGTATTATATAAGATAAGATAATACAAAAGTACACTTTGTTTTTTTCGCTTTAAAGAAGGGTGATAATCACGTTTATATTTAACACATAAAAGGTTTAAACATTATATACATATATTTGCTCAAACACTTTTGCTCGGATATTTTCGCTCTACTGGATTGCTCGTCTATCTTCTACACCAAAAATAATGTGATAACAAGATTGTTAGATTTTCGCGCCTAAACGTGACATGTTCTTCGCTTTTGCCAAAACTCCATTTCTATGCATGAATTTTTGGGTGGTCAATTTATTCTGCGTCACTTACTTTCGGCCATGACGATGACTTGCCACGTTGGAATATCTTTCCATATTGATGAAATAGACCTTAAGCATATCTCGACTTCGAGTACCTGGCTAGTTATTACAGAGGCGACATCTTGCAAAATGGTTGCTGGTTATTGTGCCTTTTCTCTGTTTATGCCTAAGCCAGCAATGTTTTTACTAACATAATATATTATTATTATTATACCAACACTTCAACAAGACAACAAGAAGAAAAATCATGCCAGAATAACAATTAGCAAGTAGAACTATCATACAATAACAGCATAATAAAAACTATAGGTAAAGAAAAACATTCATACAATAATGGCAATCAAACACGAAGAAATATTATAAAATATGAGCTACAATACAAGAAGAAAAATCATACACGAAGAACTATTTTTGACTAACACATTGGGACTACTTTTTTCTCATGCAACCATCTCCCACGTGTCTATCTCCAGCCAATAGTTTCTCTTAGTTACTGCTAACGGAAGTAAACTGCCAGCAGACGAGATAACACGTCGGTTCGGACTTGTGTTAGCGCTAATCTGAAAGTTCTCTCCAGGGTTCTGTCCTTAAAGTGGTCCCTGGGCTGCTGTCTAGCAGTTCCAGGCTACTGACCGGAAGTGGTCAATTACGATGACCACAGGTTTGGTCGTAGTGAAGTGGAGAGCTCTCCGGAAATTTGACTGTGCTCTCGGAAATCACATTAATTGTGAGAGAGAAGCATCGTAAAGCTGACCATTAGATGACCATGTATCAATTTGCTGTCTCGTGATGGCCACGAGACGTTAAAGACTTGTTTTTATGTATAATAATCGATGCGATGTAAAAATGTTTGAAAATAGTTTTAACGTATCATTTTTTAACACATAATAGTAAAACAAAGCCACAATAGTCAGTATTGTTTATAACAATGTAACCATAGTCAGTATAGTTTATAACAATGTTACTATAGTCAGTAAAGTTTATAATAATGCTGCTATAGTCAGTATAATTTATAACAATGTTACTATAGTCAGTATAGTTCATGACACTATTAATATTGTCAGTATAGTTTAAATTAAAAGCAAACCTTTCAGAGTCCTAAAAGAGAGAAATTGAAATATGTTTTTTTGCATGATTGTTTTCAACAGGCTAAAGTACTCACAAATTGAAATATATTGTCATTAGTAGAACTCGGAAGATTAGGATACAATAAACTTGTTTAGAGTTATTTTTCTTAAAACATTGAAATTAAATAGAAATAGTTTCATTACAGAAGAGCAATTATTTTTGTTGGTTAGAATTACTGTAGAGTCGGTAGAGCAATTTGTTTCTGACATATTTTGCACTGCTTTCTAGCCTTACAAACTTAACTCAGTCTACGATGACTCAATTAAAAAAAAATGCATTATTGAAAGGGGAATAAATGCAAAATAAATAGATAGGCAGATACAATTGAAAAATAGCTAGTGCAAAGAAAAATAATTAAATTCAAATATAGATATTATATTAAAGTCTGTATGTATCAATTAAAAAAAAAAATTGTAATACATTCAGTAATAAACATTGTCTTATTCACCATTTTAATGTATTACTTTACCTTTTAAAAAAATCTAATTAATTAGATACTACACAAAGGATACACGCATAGAATTACAGGTCTACAGATGATCATAAACGGTGTTATTTTAAGTACAAAATAATGTTATAAAACATTGAATGACTAACTTTTATATTTTCTGTCCTACTCATACAAGTTTCTTTCATTTGAAATCAATTGTTTACTTTTATTGAAGAAAAGAAAGAATGCATCTAGTATGTATATAAGTCAAATAGAATCTGAAACAACATTTAATAAGCATCATGTAATAAAAGTAATGTGTAATTCTGCACTTATAATAAAAGGGAAAAGCTTCTAACTTGAGGCCCTGAATGAGAGATTGACCCTTTACTAAGCTAATAATCATTCAATAACATTAGTTAGGCCAGGTTCACATTGAACTATATTTAGATAAATATCATTTTATTGAATACATATGAATACTGACAATGTAATCATAATGACGTAAATAAATATCCATTCCCTTTGGTATCATGTTATGCTATTCGTGCTAAACAATACAATAGTATCGGCAACACTTTCGATTAGTACACGTCTTTTCTTATTCTATTGGTGAACATACACTGAGGTTGTTGATAGTTTGTAGTTCATAGTCTCTGATATTCTTGCTAAAAATATTGAGACCTGCCCTTTTACCTCCCTGAGTGGATCCCTTCTGTGCTTCCATATGTAATATTAAAGTAATATTGTTTTTATTTTTATTTTTTGCTAGTTTTTTTTTATTGTTTTGTTGTTTTGTTTTTAGTTGGTACTTCTTGTTTTTAAGTTCTAAGGCCTATGTGAAGTTGTAATAAAAACAAATTTGAGCTCCTCTCATTGGTTGGTTGCTGCGTCGTCTGCTTGAGCTTCAAGAACGGCCACTCGGTCTTTAAGTGATTTATCTTCCCTTGGCTCCACAATTCCGAAAAAGTCGATAGAAAATAAAATTGCCAGAAACTTAAGAATGTGTTTGTTTACTGAAACACTTTACACAAATTGTGTTTAAATAGTCCTTAGGTTGTTAAACACAAACTTTCTTTTCCTGGAAATAGACTACCTAGATCCACATTAGTTGTGTAGTGAAACATTATGTTTTTGAAACTTGAAGTATGTGTAATATTGGAGCTAAAACAAAAAGTCCGGACGAGTAGAATCTTCTAATATTATACTGAAGTGGCACTACAACTGATCAAGGTCGCGACCTCGACCTCCACCCGATAAGCATCTAGAACGCAATTCGTATCTTTTCTGACCCAATCAATCTGATTCCTGGACTCAATGTGCAGTCAAGCGTGACAGATCTCTCTCAATACAGTGGCAAACGTGTGTGTACATATTGCGAAAGCTCACAACTTCTGTGCACAAGATGGCGTGCTTAAGTCTTAGTATTAGATGACGTGCTCAGGTCTTGGTATTAGATGACGTGCTCAAGTCTTGGTATTAGATGACGTGCTCAAGTCTTGGTATTAGATGACCTGCTCAAGTCTTGGTATTAGATGACCTGCTCAAGTCTTGGTATTAGATGAACTGCTTAAGTCTTGGTATTAGATGAACTGCTCAAGTCTTGGTATTAGATGACCTGCTCAAGTCTTGGTATTAGATGACCTGCTCAAGTCTTGGTATTAGATGACCTGCTCAAGTCTTGGTATTAGATGACCTGCTCAAGTCTTGGTATTAGATGACCTGCTCAAGTCTTGGTATTAGAAGACGTGCTCAAGTCTTGGTATTAGATGACCTGCTCAAGTCTTGGTATTAGATGACCTGCTCAAGTCTTGGTATTAGATGACCTGCTCAAGTCTTGGTATTAGATGACCTGCTCAAGTCTTGGTATTAGATGACCTGCTCAAGTCTTGGTATTAGATGACCTGCTCAAGTCTTAGTATTACATGACCTGCTCAAGTCTTAGTATTAGATGACCTGCTCAAGTCTTGGTATTAGATGACCTGCTCAAGTCATTGTATTAGATGACCTGCTCAAGTCTTGGTATTAGATGACCTGCTCAAGTCTTATTATTAGATAAAGTAATGTCTGGAGTATTAAGTTTGTAAGAAGGATTACTAAATATTATCCAAGAGAGTTTTTTTTTTTTAACCAAGCTAAAAGTTTTTATCTCCCTTCCCAAGCCTTTATTTAGCTGTGTCTATAATGGTTTGTGTCTACGATGGTTTGTGTGTCTACAATGGTTTGTGTCTACAATGGTTTATGTGTCTACAATGGTTTGTGTCTACAATGGTTTGTGTGTCTACAATGGTTTGAGTCTACAATGGTTTGTGTCTACAATGGTTTGTGTCTACAATGGTTTGTGTCTACAATGGTTTGTAGTCTACAATGGTTTGTGTCTACAAGGTTTTGTGTGCCTACAATGGTTTGTGTCTACAATGGTTTGTGTCTAGATTGGTTTGTGTCTACAATGGTTTGTGTGTCTACAATGGTTTGTCTACAATGGTTTGTGTGTCTACTATGGTTTGTGTGTTTTTACGATGGTTTGTGTGTCTACAATGGTTTGTGTGTCTACGATGGTTTGTGTGTCTACAATGGTTTGTGTGTCTACGATGGTTTGTGTGTCTACGATGGTTTGTGTCTACGATGGTTTGTGTCTACGATAATTTGTGTCTACGATGGTTTGTGTGTCTACGATGGTTTGTGTGTCTACGATGGTTTGTGTGTCTACGATGGTATGTGTGTCTACGATGGTTTGTGTCTACAATGGTTTGTGTCTGCAATGGTTTGTGTCTACAATGGTTTGTGTGTCTACAATGGTTTGTGTGTCTACAATGGTTTGTGTCTACAATGGTTTGTGTCTACAATGGTTTGTGTCTACAATGGTTTGTAGTCTACAACGGTTTGTGTCTACAAGGTTTTGTGTGCCTACAATGGTTTGTGTCTACAATGGTTTGTGTCTAGATTGGTTTGTGTCTACAATGGTTTGTGTGTCTACAATGGTTTGTCTACAATGGTTTGTGTGTCTACTATGGTTTGTGTGTTTTTACGATGGTTTGTGTGTCTACAATGGTTTGTGTGTCTTTAATGGTTTGTGTGTCTACAATGGTTTGTGCGTCTACGATGGTTTGTGTGTCTACGATGGTTTGTGTCTACGATGGTTTGTGTCTACGATGGTTTGTGTCTACGATGGTTTGTGTGTCTACGATGGTGTCTACAATGGTTTGTGTCTACAATGGTTTGTGTCTTCAATTGTTTGTGTCAACAATGGTTTGTGTCTTCAATGGTTTGTGTCTTCAATGGTTTGTGTCTTCAATTGTTTGTGTCAACAAAAAAAAACTGACAAAAAGATACGTCTCTAAACAGAATAGACATCCTTTTCTAATCAAATTTAAACATCGGTAAAAAGCTGATTAACAATGTTTCGCAGTCCGAATTTTGTTGAAGTCACAATGTCGTCTGCTCGAGTCAACGGCAGAGAATGAATGTTCGTTCGTTACAAACATAATAATAAGAAAAAAAAATATGGGAACCTAAGCTCGGAGATTAAGCGTTTATGGAAGTTATGCAAAATAACAATATACTCCAATGTTATATCAACCGAGGGGATAATGACAACTGACCTCATAGATACCTTCAAGGCCCTTAACATTCCTAGGAACATTCGCGTTGCCCGTCAGAGGGCGGTACTGCTGTAGACCTGCCACATCACCAGAAAATTCCTCAGTGGAAAGTGATTATGGGACTACATTGAATTGTATTTCTCTTTAACAAAACTTGACCCTGGCAGCGCCACAGAATGAATACTCGTTCGTTTCTAACATAATAATAATAATAATCTTTATTATCCACGAGAAAATTTGTTTTACAATTGTGCATTATAAAAACAATGCATGATTAAAGCAAACAATTTATACGACAGCAGACAAAATATACGTCCGTACCCCACTTTCTCTTCAACATTACAGGCGCCATTTACAACAGTGAGTTACAGTTTGTTCAACGATGTAATTGCCAAAGAAACAAAAGAGTTCTTGTCTGTATTTGTTTTTGTGATCGGTGTCTTGTATCTTATGTTAAATTCATGGAAGAAGAGAGTGAATTTTTATACCTAAAATCTTTATAGCTTTCTTAGCAATGTTTTTCTCAAACAGGTGGCCAAGTTGCAGTTTGTTTAAATGCTGCTAGTAAGACAATAGGCTATTTTTTTTTTTATTTTTATGTTCAGATTGCCATACCAGGCAGTGATGTTGATACTTAAAATACTGCATATATGATTTAGTACTCTAAAGATCGAGTATAGATCTAGATCAGCTTCTAGGTCAAGACTCTAGATGTAATCTATATTAGATTTACATAAAAATCGCTTTACCCGGTTTCTCGTTGATTCTGTTCTCTACCATTTTCTTCCTTAGTCCGAATAGAGAGAAATGTTCGATTGTTTGTTCATTCTGCCATTCTTTAAGCAGCGTATCTGTATTTTCATTGCCTTCTAATTCAATGTGTGATACGATCCATTGAAGAACAGTTTCCTTGCTGTCATTGTTGAGGTTTTACTAGAGATGTCTTGAGTCGTTTGATATTGGAAGCATCGAAGTTTTCCAGGCTTTGAACAACAATCAACTTCAACATGACAATAATTAAATGAAGTTTTTGAAAAAAAATCATATATCTATATCTATCTCTATCTATCTATCTATCTATCTATCTATCTATCTATATATATATATATATATATATATATATATATATATATATATATATTTATATATATTCCTACACCATAATACGATAATGGCCACTTTTGTCATTCTGATGTACTGATAGTTATGCACTGCGGTTTTCTGCCTCCCCTTGTGACTAGTTAGACCTATATGTTCCGCTGCAAACTGGACGTGTTATCCCACCATGACATTGTGTGCATTTTGTTTCTTCATACTGTATATCACTGTGCTCTAAAATTGTTCCCTTTAATGTTTGTACCAGTTCTGAAACTATTTTATAGTTTTAAACAACATAGAGCATGTTAGAACAAATTATCTCCATTCTACAGCTAGTCTTCTCTCCGAGTTGACCACATGTTGTATCACTTGTTCAATGTACCCTATATGTTAACCTAAGTACCCTACATGACCTACGTCCCTTGATCAAAATACCCTACATGACCTATGTCTCTTAGCAAATAACCTACATGACCTATGTCACTTGATCAAAGTACCCTACATGACCTATGTCACTTGATCAAAGTACCCTACATGACCTATGTCACTTGATCAAAGTATTGTAAGGACTTAAATCACTTGATCAAAGTACCTTTCATGGCCTTACCAATTGATCAAAGTACCCTACATGACCTATATCGCTTGATCAAAGTATTCCTCGTGACCTGCTTCAGTTGATCAAATTATGATACATAACCCTATATCAAAGCATTCAGTGTATTCCAATGTTGAAGAATTGATGAGAAGACCCTGTCCTTAACATTCACCTTATACCTTATTTTTCTGTTTAGCCGTTGGTCCACCACACATGTTCTGTCGACCATCTTTCTAAGACAGTGAGGCTTACAATATAGAGTTATAGATTGTCCTTAGGATAAAATATGTATACCAGGTAGATGGCTTCGTGCTCTGTTAGAACTCAATGTAAATCATCTAATGAACGATAACTCCACTTATCAGAATCACATGCAGATACAATCATCTGCTGCATTATCTAAATAATGTCAGGTACCCATTATAGCTGGTTGGACTCAGTGGCGCCCAAAGATCCCGAAATTAAAAATCGCAGTCTTTACCATGATTCAAACCCAGGACCCCCGGTTTAGAAGCCAAGCGTTTTACAGCTCTGCCACCGATGGTATTTGATTAATAATTTTAGATATTTTAACACTAAAGATTATTATTTACAGTAATCTGGTATTTATTTACGTAAAAATGTTTAATTTTATCCAACAGTCTAAACTAGTGTACCCCAATTACTAGGCCACATATTTTAAAATAGTAATTGTATAATTTTACAAGAATTCTCATCACCGCATGCATCAATACAGATTTTATTTCATTATTTGCTTCCATGTTATGAACATCTTTAACAGATGAAACAGAGTTGATATCAGGAATACAAGCAAAACTATTTGAAATATTTAGTTCCAATGAAAGAAGAGAGTATCTTGTACAGTCAACTAGATCTGGGTCATGTTCAGCTGTCATGAAATAATACAGCAGATCTAGAGACTCCAAAGCAGAAGTTGTTCTGGAACAGACAAGGGAGATAATTGGTGTAATGAGAAATTAAGAGATAACTCGCTGCCCATTAGGTTGTAAGAGTCTGTCATGAAATAATAATAATAATAATCTTTTATTGTCCGTACGGAAATTAGTGCATTACACCAAACAAAAAACATTATAATTTAGAACTATAACAAACCAAAATGTACATTCACACCAGACTCATGGTTTACATGCGAAGAGCTTATAACAGTACATATACTCTCGTTAATACGAGGGCAATATAATTGATAAAGTGTAGAGCTCTAATACATATTTTCAATCGATAACTTGTATCTCTTTTGTGATGATAAAAATCACAAAATCTTGATCCAAAGGGTGATTTTCATCCCTAGAATCTTTTTAGCTTTATTATAGATGCTTGTCTCAAACAGCTGCCCAAATGATTTTTATTTTATTTTTATTATTTTTTATTAACAGAAATTTTGGATTGTTTTCTTGTCGCAAGTAATAAATATCATTTTTCACAACTTTACCAATGGTATCTGCAGAGAATAAATTAAAAAAATAAATCAATGTGGGAAATTAAAACAAATGTATTTGTAGAACTCATTTACGCTATTGTGAAGATAGATTACTACTACTACATTTATGTGCATCATGGACACGCCATTATATATTCCTTGTACGTGACTTGCTATTCTTTTTCAGTACTTTCTCTCTTTTTCCTTCTCTCCATCCCTAGCTATACCTCTTTCCCCTCTATCAGTTCAACTACATTCCTCTACCTCTCTTCATTCCTTCATCTCCTTTCCTCTTCCTCTCACCGCCTCTCTCACCTCTATTCTCCTCCCTCCATCTCCTCTATTACTCCCCCCACAAAAAAATAAAATTTAGGAAGTTCAAGAAATTTCTAGATCTGGGAATTTTTGGACAAAGTACATTGTATGCATACAACGCGGATAGTTATATACCACTTTTAAGAAGAACATTAAGACCTACTTGTTTAAAACTTTTTTAGATTTGGTTACTATTCGGATAAATATACTCGTGTTTGTAATGTTATTACAGCGCCTTGAGCCTACATTTTGTTTGTTAACAGCGCTTTATAAATAAAATTATTATTATTATTATTATTATAAAAAAATCGATTCTCTAGAATGGAGTTTGAAGGTTTACTGGTAACATATATGGAACATGATTTATTTTGATTAGAACTAGATTGAGAAATCCAGTCGTGAGAGCCTGGAAATTTAGCCATGTGATTTATGACCAACAAGTCAGCATGGATACAGGCTTAAACTTCCATTAGGAGAGTGAGATGAGAAGGATGCGTCCAATCCGCCTGATCTTCTGATGACGACATCTTGATTGAGAGAAGGAATGGGTGAAAACAGAAAGATGGACAGAATTGTATTAATAGGAAAGAGAAACTTCTCAAGAGAAGATAATTCGTAGTCTAGGATTGAGATCTAAATATAGTCAGTGGTCGGACATGACGTCACGGTTTCCCGCGTTGATGGGTTGATAAAATAACTTGTTTTCAAGGGAAACAACCATTCACATTCATAACCACCTAAGGTAGATGCCCTTGTTGTTATGCAATAGTTCCTTTAAAAAAAAACGTGGCACACTAAGAAAATATTTTAAAAACAAGATCTATGTCTTTGTAAATAAAAATAATCCTTCATTCTTAGGTACATATATCTTAAAGGTACCCACTCCACGTAATGTATTCATATCTTTTTATAATTATATAAAAAAAAAAAGGGAAAGCCAAGAAGAAATCTCCGACAATGCAGCCATTGTCTCATTTTTTCCCCCCTATTATACAGCAAAGATTGTATCTAATCATCGTGTTGCAAATATTCCGGAAACTCAGATGACGACATCATCAGAGAAGAAAATATCTTCACAAAAGCTGTGATAAATGGTCCATTCTTTCCACTCTGTTTACACGATTACTTTTGTCACCCGTGAAAAAAAAGTTCTTTTTTTTTTTACTTGGAGATGTCAGTAAATAATTCTACTGAAGACTTCTCTCGCCAATGCACTCAGTCGACTTAATTTACTCAGTCGACTTAATTTACTCAGTCGACTTAATTTACTCAGTCGACTTAATTTACTCAGTCGACTTAATTTATTCAGTCGACTTAATATACTCAGTCGACTTAATTTACTCAGTCGACTTAATTTACTCAGTCGACTTAATGCACTCAGTCGACTTAATGCACTCAGTCGACTTAATTTACTCAGTCGACTTAATTTACTCAGTCGACTTAATATACTCAGTCGACTTAATTTACTCAGTCGACTTAATGCACTCAGTCGACTTAATTTACTCAGTCGACTTAATGCACTCAGTCGACTTAATGCACTCAGTCGACTTAATTTACTCAGTCGACTTAATTTACTCAGTCGACTTAATATACTCAGTCGACTTAATTTACTCAGTCGACTTAATGCACTCAGTCGACTTAATTTACTCAGTCGACTTAATGCACTCAGTCGACTTAATTTACTCAGTCGACTTAATGCACTCAGTCGACTTAATTTACTCAGTCGACTTAATATACTCAGTCGACTTAATTTACTCAGTCGACTTAATTTACTCAGTCGACTTAATGCACTCAGTCGACTTAATTTACTCAGTCGACTTAATTTACTCAGTCGACTTAATGCACTCAGTCGACTTAATTTACTCAGTCGACTTAATTTACTCAGTCGACTTAATATACTCAGTCGACTTAATTTACTCAGTCGACTTAATTTACTCAGTCGACTTAATTTACTCAGTCGACTTAATTTACTCAGTCGACTTAATTTACTCAGTCGACTTAATTTACTCAGTCGACTTAATTTACTCAGTCGACTTAATGCACTCAGTCGACTTAATTTACTCAGTCGACTTAATATACTCAGTCGACTTAATTTACTCAGTCGACTTAATTTACTCAGTCGACTTAATTTACTCAGTCGACTTAATTTACTCAGTCGACTTAATTTACTCAGTCGACTTAATGCACTCAGTCGACTTAATGCACTCAGTCGACTTAATGCACTCTGGGCGTTCTATCAACGTCATAAATGCATTCTCCTCCTTTCATTCTCTGTCTCCATGTGCTCTTTTTTTCTCCGTAGCCCCCCCCCCTTCTCCTTCTCTCTGTCTCTGAAACACTTTGCTGACCTGTCTGGGATCAAGTATGAAATAGCCTGCATGCAGTGACGACGATATTTGGATAAAGTGACTATAAAACGTTTTAAAACTATAGACTTTGTCTATAATTATTGTGTTTATGTAAGGTTTCTTCACAGGATAGCATTTCTAAACACTTTTCTTTTGGTAATATTATGAACATGGAGGCATTATATATCTCTTTGCCGGTTGCACTTACAATGAAACTAGACACTAGCAACATTATGTGCTATTAAATTGAAAAACAGTAACATCCCCAATACTTCAAAACAGAGGAAATACGCTTTTAGTGCTATGTACAATATGCGACCGCATTTTTCATCTAAAAAGACTGGTTTTAACCACTCTTTAAGTGAAGAAACTATAGATCTTTACTAACAGGCTGAACCTTGGATTTTAGGCCTACATCCTACTTGGATGGGCATATTTCGACCTCCTGACCAGCTCTACACATGCCAGCTGAACTCTGGTCTCTAGATATACACTTTCCAGACCAGAAGCAATATGATTCCAGAATTCGACCACTAATTAAGAGTCTACATAATCCAGACCAGGAATAGGAATAGGATAACTTTTCAGAAAATGTGTATATTTTCATGTATTGAGGGGTCCCAAACAGAGGATGCATATTCTAATATTGGCCAAACTAAAAAAATGATATTTTAGATTTATGTTCTAATTTGATTTGTACAAATTTCGTTTAATAAACCCTAGACAGACAGACAGACCGACAGAGGAAGTTGATAAAAGCGCTGTAATAAAGTAAGACGGGGAGTAATATTGTAAGATTTCAACCATTAGCACTAACTGTATTCTTTACAACCGGATACACCACAAAACAAAAGTTATTCCTAATTATTCATTTATTATCAATGAAACTCTCCAATAGACAAATGAAAACTCTCCAATAGACAAATGAAATCTCTCCAATAGACAAATGAAATCTCTCCAATAGACAAATGAAATCTCTCCAATAGACAAATGAAATCTCTCCAATAGACAAATGAAATCTCTCCAATAGACAAATGAAATCTCTCCAATGGACAAATGAAATCTCTCCAATGGAAAACAAATGTTACAAAACATTTCGATGAAACAAATTAATGTCCGTTGAAATTCCCTAATGTGTGTACCCTCCATTGTGTAGGACCGGCTCAATGATATGTAACAGATTACGATTTGTAGCCACTTGAATTTTAGTGGCCCTTCAAGATAAAATACTTTGGTTTTGCTACACCTATCCGGGCCGCCTTTAGACAATGTATCCAGCTTATCTAAACACACACACACACCTGTAGCCGATAAAATATCTTCATTTCATCCTGTAGAACACTCTGTGAGGGAAACACACACACTCACACACACACCACAATTAGACCCATACAAATAAACACCTTTGATTTTCTGATTTGGAAACTTCATTGCCTCCCCTTTAACGTACTTTGTCGTTTGTTTAAGGATGGAAAAATTTTTTGATTTTCTTTATGTAATAGAGGAGTTACAGAGGACTAAAATGTTATTCAAAAAACCTCACAGGATTCTGCAAGATGACTTTTCACACACACCAAAACAAACACACACACACATATACATACATAGATAGAGATATAGTTATAGATATAGATAGATAGATAGATAGATAGATAGATAGATAGATAGATAGATAGATAGATAGATAGATAGATAGATAGATAGATTGAGACAGACAGACGGATATATTGATCGACACATAAGAGAGACAGAGAAATGTAGATGCAGGTTACTCTCGTAGAAATGTTTGGTTTCCTGGGAGATTTTCTCCAGCCAGTCAATATGATTACATGGGTCAAGTCTCGTCTGCTGATCACTAGATCTATACATTGACCAATCACTCCCTTTGGACTATCACCTCCTGACATCACCGGTCCTCGTTGGCTACACCACTGTACAATTTACTTAAGCAATAGGTCAAGTTAATGTCAACCACTTTAGTAGTCATGTTGCTACCAGAGGCATCGGTAGGGATGGTGTTACCTGGTGTGATGAGTTATTGGTGTCAGCCCCATATCCTATTCATTCTTACAATAGGTCAGTGATCTTGTGAATGTCAAATTCTTGAATAAAATGCTTGAAATGTGCATGGTCCATAATGGTGTCTTCAACACGTCTCACCCACTGTGCACCCTGGTGAGTCCATTAGTTGCAAGCTTACGGCAGATTGAAATATATTATATATAAAATGATGCTCTGCTATAAAACAAATAATGTCTAGATATATATAGCACTTGAAGCTAGACTTCAGTGCCTGAACAGGAAGCGTCACTAAGATCATCACTTCTAAGTGTCTGCGTCCAAGTTTGTAACCATGAATAAAAGAGAAGAATATATTTCATTCCAGATTGAGTTTATTAATTTAAAAATCAATTTTTCTCTATCTAGATGGTCAGTTTGTTTATTTTTGTAAATATCATATAAATTGCCTTAGAAAATAGAAGATGTAATAATAAAGCTTGATGTTCTCTTCTTATGGTTTACATGATTCTTTACACGAAAGATTAACTGCACATTCTAATGAGAACAATATAAATAAATAGGCTATTCATTTCGAAACAAGAAAACACTTTACCACCTGTAAGTTGCTTGACGTTTATATTTATGAGAGTATCAGTTTACGAGAATTGGTGCAGATTTTGCACACATGGAATTGTGTGTATTGGATACCATTTCAATTTATATTAATGTATTGTTATGTTTATGTTTTTCTCTATCATAAAATTGACAAACACAACAATTAATAAAATTATAATAATGATGCAGTACTCTGTTATTGTTTGTTAATACGTCACAGCCCACGGATACGACTATCAACATTTTAATTCAAGTTTCTTTTCCTTTTCTGAATATTTTTTAAGTATTAGAACTTAAACTGTATCTCTGTAGTGACTGCTTAAGCCACTCTGTAACCTCTCTCAACCCATGACATGTCACTACCTATGAGAAATAGTCTGAACGAGAAAGTGAGCCAAGCGAATCAACCATTGCCTATCCCAGTGGAGCCTTCCAGTGATGTAGGGCGCCGACCTGCGTGATAACCTCCTTCTACTTTGGGGCCTGTCTGGGGGATACTTGGCCACCACACGTTGACCCTGAGCTGTCTGAGCTTGGCCATCATATCGTCCATCAATCTCAGTTTACGCAGAGTTCCGTGCCACTAAAGATTCCCTCGTGTACACTGTCTATGTCGTTCAGTGATTCGTCATTCCCTTGGTACGGGGGCGAGTGCATATTCCCTTTGTACTTTTTGTTTTACCGTATCTTTGATTTTGGTCTTCTTCGGGATGGCTGACAGGCTCGTGATTGGTGGTAATTTGTAATCTGTCTTGTTATGTTCTCAGTGTTTACTAAGTTAAGTACTTTGGTCATTGTACTCTTGGAAGACCCTTGAACCGACGAGTTCCAAATTGCAAATCTGTCTATATTTCGTTCATTTTATTTGACAAGAATGGTTTTTGGTCTGAAGTTTTTTTTAAAAATGGCTTTGCTTTAAACTGTTACTGTGTTTTATTTCAAACATTATTTGTTACTGAATATCCAGAATCCAGAATATCGAATTTTATAAATTGCTATGAATCTAAACAAAAAACCAAAGAGGTATCATTGTATAAACTCCTTCTTCCCTAGTGTTATTAGAGCTTGCCTGAATCAGACCGGAAAACCAATAAGCTTAAGTCACTGATTCACATGCATGAATATTTGAACGCATGAATACGTGTAGGAAATAATTACCTTCTCTTTTGAAGTAACTGTAATTTATAATACAAGATAAATATAAGATTTCAAAACAAAATCGAATTTTCCCGTAATCATTAATGATCAAATCCAATAAGAATTCAAGTGCTGAATGTGCCATATGTCTATAAAACCACCTGAATAATGAATGTACATATCTCGACTCATCAGTCTTGCCTTTAAGCAAATATTGACCATCAAAATAATGAGGGAGAGTCGCTATGAGTTGCGCTATAAATATTTTATGATCTTGTAGCTAAATCTATATTTACCAAATATGTCTTCCAGCACCGCTTTGAACTAGGCCGCGATGTAAACTTAATTAAATAATAAGGACATTGGCTAACAGGTAGCTCTCTGAGAACGTCTTAATGAGATAGGATTATTCTGTTGCTTGAACATTCTTTGAATAAGCCCAAGTCTTAACTTAGTAGTTCTCCAACTGTATATCTTAAGGGATCCTAGAATTTAAATGTCCGAGAACTGCATTGTTAAAAAAGCCTGTTTTTTTTTTGTTCAGAGTGTAAATCCCTAAAAACACATGGAATCATTTGATATGAACCACAAAACAATAAAACAAATGAAAATAAACACCAGAACGCTTTTAGTTTGGGGAAGCTTCATTTTGATATTAGAGACTTAGCAAGACACAGACTTATTAGTCGAGTCATCCCCTCTAATACTTATTTAAAATGAATTTAAAAAGTTTATAGACTCTAATGTACTTTCAAACCATCATAATGTACTTCAGATCATTGGTGGGTGTCATGTGTTTTAAAATTTTGATAGAATCTAGTGAGAATGAATTAAGATACTCGTTGCAAGTCTGGTCATAATTCATGACTAGATGTTTTGAAGGGATGTTAGCACTAAGATATATAGCAGGTCCGGCCTTAGGCAAAGGCAAAACTAGGAAGCCGCCTTGGACTTCCGATTGGTGGGGGCCTCGCACAGGATTCAAAACACTTTTATTAGAGAAGAAATAGCAACACTTGTACTCAAAGTATTGTGGGAGTACACTCTGTATATTTGCAAATTACGTAATTTTAGTTTGTTCGCTGTTTATTATTTAATAATAATAATAATAATCTTTATTGTCCGTATGGAAATTTGTCTTACAATTTGTGCATTACACCAAACAAAATACATTATTTGTCTACATTGAAGAGAGCACCTGGTTACACGTGGATTCAGAACGAAACAGCTGGAGGTCACTCACAAAGGCGCAGGGTACTTATTTGAGATCAAAAGAAAATCAGCTGCCGTGGACAGACGCAGACGACGAAAAGAAAATCTTAATCGACCACCGGCGGACAATGGTTATGCTTGCCCTGGAAGTGGCAAAATATGTATGCCACAGAAAGAAAAAGAGAAACCAACAAAAACTGTTTTATAAAATTACGTCAGACGAATTTCGCAATGCAACACTAAACACTTGGTTTTGAGATGCCGGATGAATATGTTGGTATTGATACAAATAATTTACAATTTAAATCTCTCAAGCTTGATATATAAGTGTAACAAAGCACACAAAAATTGTACATCAGAAACTATTAATATAATTGATTTAAACCAATCGTGTAAGAACATTACAAGTGAGTTTATGCGTGCAGTGAAGATATTGATCTAGTATCATTCTAAACGGCTATTCATGAGAACATGTAAAACACATTCAGTTTTGTGAATAACTTCAGTAAACGTGTAAATGGAAGGTTACAGCCAAGCCTATCTAATGCTAATGTCTCTCTTATCTAGAGTTGTAGATTGAAGAGTTGTAAGAATGTTTAACAAGACTCTCTACGTTATTATTTTGGAAACTCTAAAAGTTTCCATCCCCCCCCCCTCCTTATCATTGTCAGAAGTAATGGAATTTAGATCTATAGTCCGTCTTGCTCACTTTGATTCGCTAACTGTTTTTGTATTTCTGTCTGTCTCTCTGTCTATATCTCGTTGTCTGTCTGTATCTTGCTGACTGTCTTGTTGTCTGTCTGTATCTTGCTGACTGTCTCGTTGTTTGTCTGTATCTTGCTGACTGTCTTGTTGTCTGTCTGTATCTTGCTGACTGTCTCGTTGTCTGTCTGTATCTTGCTGACTGTCTTGTTGTCTGTCTGCATCTTGCTGACTGTCTCGTTGTCTGTCTGTATCTTGCTGACTGTCTCGTTGTTTGTCTGTATCTTGCTGACTGTCTTGTTGTCTGTCTGTATCTTGCTGACTGTCTCGTTGTCTGTCTGTATCTTGCTGACTGTCTCGTTGTCTGTCTGTATCTTGCTGACTGTCTCGTTGTCTGTCTGCATCTTGCTGACTGTCTTTATCTCTTTGTCGTTATCTCTCTGCCTCTGTATTTATTTCGCTATATTTATTTATCTTCTTCTGTCTATATATCTCTCTCTGTATTTATCTCTCTGTATTTATCTCTCTGACTGTCTTGGCCTCTCTGTCTTTATCTCTGTGTCTTTATCTCTGTGTCTTTATCTCTGCTTCTATTTCTGTCTCTCTATAAGTTTTTGTTTTGTTCTATTTATGTTTCTATTTCTTCCTTCTCTTTATAGTTCAAGTTTTTTTTTCTGTTCTCGCTTGTAACTTTATTGATATTCAGGCAATACACAGTTCTTGTTTCTCTTATATTACACGTTTATCATCTAATCTGTCAAAGTTCTTTTTAGATTTATAAACATCATCTTGAGCATCAGCTCGAGCTCTCCAAAATCAATTACATTTTTGTTACTTCCATTTGCTACATCATTTGATTTTAGTGTCACGTTGAATTTAAAAAAAGCATAAAATCAACTGGATATGAAAATAACTGGATACGCCCCCTTCTCTTTTTTCATTTATGTTTCTTTCCGATACTAGATCTAGATCTAGATCTATTTTAGTATCTAGGACAATGTTTGAACTTATATAGTTGGTCAAAGCATTTGTTGGAACTCTTTTTCTTCTTCCATTCATATTTGAACTATCTTTATTTAATCAGTGAGGAAATAATGTCCACTTGTAACATTGGGTCAAATAGACTTATATTTACTATATCTAGACTGGCCATGGAGACTTTTTAAAACTACAAAAAATGTCGTGAAAATTTTTTAGAAAGTTGGATCAAGGCGTTGTTTTGTAAACTAGTAAAAAGAAGTAGTCTTTTTTTTTTCAACCCTAACCTATGTAACATATAATTTAATTTTTAGATCTAGATCTAGTAATTGAACATCCAAAATAAGAGTACTCTCGTCTCATAATTATTATTTTGCAATTTTAGATACATAATCTAGAAAGATATAGGTAATACATATATTTAAATGTACATAAGAAGATTTAAATTTACATGAATTATTTCGATCTAGGATTTTTGAAACATTATCTCAATGGAAACAAACAGGAAATGGCTTTGTTTCATATATTTGCGTGAATATCCGAGAAATGATTTTGCATTATTTCTAAACTTTGAAAACTAAAGATCATTACTTTTCTAAGATTGATTGGAGCGACTCCCATTAGCGCTTAAAAAAGAGTTAACGTACATAAAAATATCGCTCTATATATATATAGGTCTGTGAATAGATCAGTCGCGGATAAGGATTTATTTCCGGTTTCCAGTCTAGATATAATATATAAGTCTATGGTCAAAATGTTTTCTCCAAATGCTATTTCTTCTTTCGTTAAATTTAGAACATCCGACTTTTATAACTGACATGTGACTTTGATTACGAAGCATTTCATTGGTTGGCGTGTTATCACCTTTCTGCCCTTGGCCAGTTCAACTTATCAATGGCTTTCAGTGACATTCTGTAGAGTATCTTCCTCTCCCCTCCCTCCTCCAGTTCAACTTATCAATGGCTTTCAGTGACATTCTGTAGAGTATCTTCCTCTCCCCTCCCTCCTCCAGTTCAACTTATCAATGGCTTTCAGTTACATTCTGTAGAGTATCTTCCTCTCCCCTCCCTTCACCCGTTCAATTATTGTTGTTTATAGATTTTCCCCCCTTTTGTTACATTACAAAACTAATCTTGGCTGTCTTTGTTGACTCTGTGTTGACTCTGAGAGATTTGTATACAATCTACAAGTATTTTTTTTTCTTGCTACTCACAAAAAAATATTTCTTTTTCATTATTCTATAGTTTTTTGGGAAATTGTTTATGTTGAAAAAAAATCAACATTTCTTTGAAGGGGAATGCATAATAACATTTATGTTCATTATCAAATAAAGTCAATGATTTAGAAGGAATGGCAACTCTGGGCTACACTTACAGAGTTAAGCCCCTTCAATGGACTCTAACAGAAACTTTCATTGAAGCGTTAAATGTTTATCAACAAAAATGTTTGCTGTCCTGTCTCGTATTGTTTTTGTCAATCAGTTGTCAATATTATCAAAGATTAAAATCAATGCTGTACAAGAATATAAACACAGCCAGAATCCAGTGATACAGATCTAGACATGTTTTTTTTTTTTTTTTTTTTCATTTTTTTTTGGCATTGACTGGTTTTCAGATTTGATTTTCCCATCTCGCTGGAACATCCCCAGAAAATATTTGCACACACCGCCATGTTTCATTGGGTGTTATGTAAATAGTAAGAACCTAAACAGAAACTGTTTTCTGTGTTACACGTGCGTAAAAATAGAAGATTGGGGACAGGGAGTTTGGAAAGAAAGAAATTTAAAAAAATAGATGAGAATAGAGGTCTGAGTGAAAGAGTAGGAGAGAGAGAAAGAGAGAGAGAGAGAGAGAGAAAGAGAGAAAGAAAGAGAGAGAGAGTCTGTCAAAAAAGTGAGTTATCCATTACTTTCATTTTTTACGAGATTTACATACATGGGATCAAACCCCAAAAAATGGCAAACTTTAGGGTGTATCTGGTGTACTGATTACAGACGTATCAATAAGCGAAGTATTCTAATAAATCATATAATAATTTATTTTTTCTAATTTCCAAATTGTAAGCTCTTTCCCTGGCATTTGGTCGACAACAGGGATCTTTCAACGTGGAGTCCTTGACATTGTAAATGAATGTTTATTTGGTCTATTCATTTCAAAATCGCTCCCAATTTTGTTCTTTTCACTTTTTTTAGGTCACCACCCCATTTCTTCATATTGCTTCCTCTTCTTTTTCTCTTTTACTGAATTTTATTTCTCAAAAGAATCTTAAAACGGGATCTTAAATATCAAAGTGTAAAACAAGAGCTAATTACTGTGATAAGGTTTAAGTGTTCAAGTCCTCAAATCCAACACAGGAAGTAACTCTAGGACACTCACATTTCTCCTCTTCGCTCTAGGTGTCTTATATCTAAATGTTAAATAAAAGACTTTCACAAAAACATGTTTCAGTCCATAACACCAAGCACCTTAGAAAAACAAACTATTTTACTTAAGAGATCCCTGTGGTATTCTTTTCTTCGCCCTGCCTCCTAAGTATCCCCACTCCTTCCCACCCCCACCCCCTTTTCCACAGTGCTCTCTATCACGTTCTTAGACTTTCTCTCTTCCTTCTTCCCCTGAACATTGACCAGCACCAAGTCCAGTCACCAACAGATTCAGTTACGTCCCGTGTTTCTCGACCCGTGCTGCCACGTTCTTCAACTTATTGCCCCATCGACTGGTCGGCTAACGGGCTTTAATCCACCGTGCTGGGAAGAACTCACCCCCCCCAGCTCTCTACCTCCATCCTTCATCCTTGTTCACACTCCTGAGAGAGGGTAGATATCTCCCCCCCCCCCTTCCCACGCCTCACTCCACATCAACTCTCGCCCCCCCCCCCCAGGGAGTGCTGAGGAGTTGTGCGCGAGCATGAGCTTCCATGGCTGTAGCACCAATTCAAACTACGACCTGGTCAGCAGATTTTAAAAAGTCTCACAGGAAATCTACGAGCAAAGTTTAATGACTAAATGTTTATCAACGTGTTAAAAGAAAAATGTTAACTAATAACCTACTTTTTATAACTTGCACAAACACTGTCACACACACACACACTGTCACACAAGTTCACAAGTGTGTTAATGTGCAGAAAGTCAAAACAATGTTCTTGCATTTCGTAAAAAGCAGTTTTACGATTTCTGGATATTTCTTCGGGTATTGGGTTGATTTCCGTTGTATATTTTCACTATGAAAAAAGGCATTCAAATATTCTGGTAAATTGAGAAAAAAAGTCCATTCTATAAGACAGGTGAAGTCCACGTTGTTTACCAAGCTGGGGTACTCTTGGAACCTCATTGTATTTCGTCAATTTAGTAAGTGGCATTGGCGATTGATTACTCAAAATAGTGTAATGTTTTTGTGTGGAGTTTATGAAAATAAATCTCAGTACACATAGAATAGGAAAATCAAACGTCACCCGTTGAAGTCTTCTGGTAATACTGTGACTCTTCTCCAACATCTGAATAATGTCATTTCTATTACAATTACGTCAGCGAGGCATTGTTTAAACTATCGCGCAGTTCAGATCTGGTGAATAGAAGAATTACATCAATAAGGCTTTAGATTAACATAACACACCAACTGAGGTCCTTCTGGGACTAAAGCGCCTTTATACATTGTATCTATTTCAACAATGTTTTTTTACTATAAAGTTCCCCTTTCAGGCCTTTTGATCGTCCGTTTCATTGGTCCAACGACCAACCGCCTTTACTTTCCTCAACTTAATTCAAGTACCCATTAGAGCTGGGTAGACTCAGGGGTGCCTTAAAAATCCAAGTATTCAACCGAGATTCGAACCCAGGACCCCAGGTTCGGAAGCCAAGCGCCTAACCACTCAGCCAAAGCGCCAACTTTTGTAGCTGTGATTGAGATTAAGTTAATACGGGACAAATACAAAAATCAAAAGAAAATTAGTTCTTAAGGTTAGAACAGGATTATCCTTTGGTATGTTAACATAGGGATACACTTTGTGGATTTTCCTAAAACGGAGCGCCTATTCCTCTACTGCAATATTTTTTGTTTTTGTATCCCGTGTAGAGAATTTGAACGTCTTGATTTTAGAATCATGTAGAGTTCGATTAAAAAATCAAAATGTAAACAAGGGTAGATTATTGTGAATAAACTTTAGAATTGAAATCACCGATACTTTGTCTGACATTGGAAGACAATTATCTATTTTCATTCAACAAACATATACAATGCAAGCTTTTATTTCGGTAGATAGTGAAGGCGTCAGAGGTTAAATGTGATGAAAAAGATAAGAAATATTTTAGTTCTTAAAATCTCGAAGCTAACAAACAATCCAGGCTACAGAGAAGCGCTCAACACACACAAACACCCACACCCATTCACACACTTACATCCACACACTTCTGGATTCCAAATGAAGTTATTAGCCCAATATATCAATCTGAAATTGCTCGCAGACATGCAGCTACACCTGATCCAGTCTAGATTAGATCTGGACTAGAGTTGTTCTACAACTTACCTGTTTCAACAAACTTCTTGTTCAGTTTCATCGTTGTTAGCATGTCTCAGTAGATTTGAACGAGTTTCTTCTACACTGTCTTCATTTCTCTCTCTCTCTCTCTCTCTGTCCGTTTTTATTTTCTTCTTTCTTCTCTCTTTCTCTCTCTCTCTTTCTCTCTATTTCCCTTTCATCTATTATAGCTACCCTGTTTAATCAGACTACGAAGACTTATCCACTTCAGTGATGTAGTGGAAACTAATTTATGAAAGACTTAAGTGGAGTATAATGTTCGACGTTTTAATTAACATTCTTTAATTATGTAGTTAAGCAATAATAAAACAGTTTTATAGTAAGCACATCTATATTTCTTGGAATTTTTTGGGGGTCAGAATCCGAAATTAAAAGGTGCTATTGTAAGATAATACATAAAACTACACACAAAAAATCATGCAATAGAACAAATGACGTCATCATTCCCAGCATCTCTTAACACCAGCGATAAAATCAAGAGAGTTTGAAATAAAGGATTCAACCAATCGTATCCGTCTTGTGTAATTAAAACATTCACAAATAAAAAGTACTCAAATGGACACCTTTAATATTAACAAATAAAATTGTGAAATTACTATTGCTGCCTATAAATACTCTAAATCAGTGTTTCCCAAACCTTTTCCTTAACGGAACACTTTGCTTATTCTGAGTATTTAGCGGAACACTTTGATAATTTTTTGTTTAAGAGATTCATTTACAATAAATTTACATGGTGGCCTACTACTTAATTATTCCAGTAGTTCGTGGAACACCTATCCTGGTCTCGAGGACACTAGGGTTCCACGGAACACAGTTTTGGAAACACAGCTCTAAATGAAATGCTAAGTACTTTGAGAAACAGACGAGACTGGTCAGATAATCAGAGTCGGAATCTTAACGATCCTTAATACTTCAGAACATATATTTGACCTACTCAATATTCTTGTCTTTGACCTACTCTATATTTTTGCATTTGACCTACTCTATATTCTTGCATTTGACCTACTCTATATTCTTGTCTTTGACCTACTCTATATTCTCGTATTTGACCTACTCGATATTCTTGCATTTGACCTATTTAATGTTCTTGTCGTTGACCTACTCTATATTCTTGTCTTTGACCTACTCTATATTCTTGTATTTGACCTACTCGATATTCTTGCATTTGACCTATTTAATATTCTTGTCGTTGACCTACTACATCCGTTCTTTCATATTAACTAATTAACTTTGATGAAATAACAAGAAAAACAGTAAAAATACTTTTTAAAATAGATAATAACTCCTTTTTGCAACTTATTGAGAGATTGTTTTTCTCCTTAAAATTAATAAATGTTTGATTTAAAAACATTTTGTTACCCCACCCCCTTCTCCCGAAAAGAATCCTGGTGAAGTGAATGTCTAGATCTAGTACACCATTTAATATTCCAATGATGAAGACAATGCACATTAATTTATTAAACTCTTTGAATCTATAAAATCTTACATTCGGAAAATCCCAAATGCGACAGGACTTACAAGAATGCGATAGTCCTCTCAAAAGTGATGCTGGATCTACACCTAGATTTAGTCTCCAGACAAATTTACTTTTATTAATTTTTTACTTTGAAAAAATTATAACGGTCAAACTAGATTTTTCCTGGTGTGACCAACGAGCTAGCAAATCTTTTCTCCGCGATATACATCAGCTATTAAATTTCTAGGAAAATCGTTGGAGCTATTTTTCAGATAAACTGTCTGCCCACCCACCTAGGTTCCTCCAAGGAGTGACTTCAATCGAGAAATAAAAACAAAAAGTTTTACGCTTTACAGCTGTAGAATACATTGTTTCTAGCGAATGATATACACCTATACATATAAGTACAAGGAATACTAGATCTTAGGACTTAACTTTTTACTATTATAAATTGTATTTTAGAAGCTTACATTGATTTTGTTAGTATTAGAACTACTGTAGCAAGAAACATTGGACTGATGTAATGGACTGATGTAATGGACTGATGTAATGGACTGATGTAATGGACTGATGTATTGGACTGATGTAATGGACTGATGTAATGGGCTGATGTAATGGACTGATGTAATGGACTGATGTAATTTACTCTAAGTCTAAACTATTGTTTTTGTTTTTTAAAATTCTTTTTGTAATGACTAAAGATTTAATAATAAAATAGATCAGAGACGTCATTTCAAAAGAAGAGAGAGGCCAATTACGTCATCTGCATTTAAGATAAGATAGATAAGATAATTTTTATTGATCCTATCAAATGGAAATTCAGTTTGACTACAATTGACAACCTCAGCGTATTTACTGTACAATAACAATTTATATGAAAAATTCGAACAACATTCACACACGAAACACATACACATTCACATTTCATGTGTCAATCTAATCATGTATCTTAATAAGTGACTAAAACTCTGCTAAGTCTTTGATTTTCTGGCTGATTCAGGCAACCCATTCCATTCTCTAATTGTACAAGGGAAAAAGTCGCACTTGTATGAATTTGTCCTAGAATATGGATTAAGAAATGAGCCTCTGTCTTTGTGTCTTTCTAAGTTTTTGTATAAGGTTTAGTATTTCTAATTTTAATTATTGTTCAGTGTCTTATGTATTATTGCTGCTTAACCTTTTATTCATCTGTCCTTAAGTGTCTCTAAATTTACTGAATTTACTAAAGATGTTAACTCTAATCAAATACTCTATTTCGCGTTCTTGTTTCTTTATATTTTCTTGAGTTGAAGGGTCCCAAACCTAGGTTGCATATACTAATAAAGACCT
The DNA here is from genome assembly GCF_947242115.1 of Biomphalaria glabrata. Lineage (NCBI taxonomy): Eukaryota > Metazoa > Mollusca > Gastropoda > Planorbidae > Biomphalaria > Biomphalaria glabrata. The sequence continues at coordinate 54,655,611 of NC_074712.1, read as the reverse complement.
AACTAAGGCTAAATGACATTTTAGACTTTAAAGTCTTTCATCATTGATTTTGTCTGCAGGAAGTTTCACATTTGATACAGTAGTTTATCATCCCACACAACGAACTTCAGCCATAGTTTTTAGTAGAAGTTTCGTTCAATCAATACTGTAAGAACTTTCAGACGTGTTCTCCCAGAAATAATTCATTTTCTTAATAGTTGTTCATCAGATGAAGACCTCCATATTTTTCCTTCTGGAAATTTAAATTAATGTCCAAGAAAAAAAAATGTCTTGATCTCCATCTCCGCTACTTCCCCCGGTCATTGATTTCTCGTTGACTTCTGTTGTCGGATTTACCGGACTTCAGTCTTGTCAACGCCGGCCACACTTGACCTGTAATTACCCCATTGTGACGTCATTTGCATTTTAATCCGGCCTGGCCCAGCTCAGGTCGATAACACTGTGCTCAGTATCTACAGGAGGATGAGGTTAGCATGACATAATGACCGAGAATCTCTACTGGGCACACATCGCAAAATAAAACGCTAAAATTGTTAGGTAGGCAATAAGGTTTCCTGTATTTTATTTTCAATGCTATATTTTTTTGTAATATATTTTATTAGTTTATTTAACTAGTGTGTTTAGCGGCTCCCGAAGTAAGGGTGGGGATTATATCCTTATAACAAATATGCAAACAGTTTCTCAATATCTATGGCGCGGGGGGGGGGATGAGATTGCGGCTGTGGATTGGTACTTCGTTCGTGCTGAAAATGTCATGCAATGATGACCAAACAGTTGACCTCGAGTGGACCTTCGTAATCCTGTATTATAGGCTGCAAGTTAGGGCGCAATGTTTTGTAAGCCCATTACTACATTTTTTTTCTATTAGGGAGAACATAGTGCAATCGACATGTAATGTCACAAACAGAGGCGTAGTGAGGGAGGATTGCAAGGGGTATACGATGCCCCTAGCGCTTCCACCAGGGGGGCGCTACACGCATCCTATATTTCTATGTGATGTTCTTGAAAAATGCGGTGGGGGGGGTGCAATAATAGAGTACACGTTTGGCTCGCTACGCTTCTGGTCACCAATAAAGTACACTTTTGGCTCGCTACGCCTCTGGTCACCAAGAAAGTACACGTTTGGCTCGCTACGCCTCTGGTCACCAATAAAGTACACGTTTGGCTCGCTACGCCTCTGGTCACCAATAAGGTGCACTTTTGTCTCGCTACGCCTCTGGTCACCAATAAAGTACACTTTTGGCTCGCTACACCTCTGGTCACCAATAAGGTACACGTTTGGCTCGCTACGCCTCTGGTCACCAATAAGGTACACGTTTGGCTCGCTACGCCTCTGGTCACCAATAAAGTGCACTTTTGGCTCGCTACGCCTCTGGTCACCAATAAAGTACACGTTTGGCTCGCTACGCCTCTGGTCACCAATAAGTTGCACTTTTGGCTCGCTACGCCTCTGGTCACCAATAAGGTACACTTTTGGCTCGCTACCCCTCTGGTCACCAATAAAGTACACTTTTGGCTCGCTACGCCTCTGGTCACCAATAAGGTACACGTTTGGCTCGCTACGCCTCTGGTCACCAATAAGGTACACGTTTGGCTCGCTACGCCTCTGGTCACCAATAAGGTACACGTTTGGCTCGCTACGCCTCTGGTCACCAATAAGGTACACTTTCGGCTCGCTACGCCTCTGGTCACCAATAAAGTACACGTTTGGCTCGCTACGCCTCTGGTTACCAATAAGGTGCACTTTTGGCTCGCTACGCCTCTGGTCACCAATAAAGTACACTTTTGGCTCGCTACGCCTCTGGTCACCAATAAAGTACACTTTTGGCTTGCTACGCCTCTGGTCACAAATAAAGTACACTTTTGGCTCGCTACGCCTCTGGTCACCAATAAGGTACACTTTTGGCTCGCTACGCCTCTGGTCACCAATAAAGTACACTTTTGGCTCGCTACGCCTCTGGTCACCAATAAGGTACACTTTTGGCTCGCTACGCCTCTGGTCCCTATAAAGTACACTTTTGGCTCGCTACGCCTCTGGTCACCAATAAGGTACACGTTTGGCTCGCTACGCCTCTGGTCACCAATAAGGTACACGTTTGGCTCGCTACGCCTCTGGTCACCAATAAAGTACACTTTTGGCTCGCTACGCCTCTGGTCACCAATAGAGTACACGTTTGGCTCGCTACGCCTCTGGTCACCAATAATATTGTGTTCATAAAATATGCCACACATGTCGGCTTTTGAAACTATCTAATATTGTCCATTATTATCATTATTATAAATAAATAAATATTTATAAAAAAAAAGAATATAACTAACTGGTGATTAGAATATCAGCTATATCTTATGTTACCTATCACAAAAATTTAAGTTTTTTTTAGTGTCTAAATAATCGTAATTTTTAAATTTTATTCTTGAAAACTGAACATGTTAAATTTTTTAAATGTTTTCACATTTTTTGTTTGTTTCTGAACTGAAGAGCTTCCTACCCTTCGTTACCACCTCACCTGTAAATGTTTTTATTATCTGGCTGCGTTCAGTTTTTATTATCTGGCTGCCTTCAGTTTTTATTATCTAGCTGCCTTCAGTTTTTATTATCTGGCTGCCTTCAGTTTTTATTATCTGGCTGCGTTCAGTTTTTATTATCTAGCTGCGTTCAGTTTTTATTATCTAGCTGCCTTCAGTTTTTATTATCTGGTTGCGTTCAGTTTTTATTATCTAGCTGCGTTCAGTTTTTATTATCTAGCTGCCTTCAGTTTTTATTATCTGGTTGCGTTCAGTTTTTATTATCTGGCTGCGTTCAGTTTTTATTATCTGGCTGCGTTCAGTTTTTATTCTCTCGCTGTGGTCAGTTTTTATTCTGTTAATTTTTTTTTCAATCCTTAGTTATGTAGAAGGTGCGGTAGATGAGTAGTAAAGCACTTAGCTTCCCAACCGGAGGTCCTGGGTTCGAATCCTGAAGAAATCAGGATTTTTAATTTTGGGATCTTTGGGCACCCCTGATTCCACCAGCTCTACCTGATATTTGTTGGGGAAAAGGCGGTTCGTCGTTGTGCTTGCCACGTGACACCCTGGTTAACTATGAGACGTAGACACATGGCAAGGTCTGAAAGGGGAACTTTAACTTTTACTCTACTTAATTATAGGTCAAAGGTTATAAAAACGTTCTCGAACTACATTTAATCAAGTAATACATTCTTTAAACCTAACTTTTTTGGCAGCAAATGATGACCCGAAATGTCCAATCCTTAGGCATTACCAATTTCACGCCAGTCAATCATTAAACGTACGCGATAATCATCTCTAAAAAAAAATATCAGGCAGGCCTAATTAATTGTATAAACACCGTCAGTCGTAGTGACGTAAATTCATCAAGACTTTGTTATGACAAGCTTTCACCGATTGGTGGCGTTCAGGACAACTGCTCTTGTACCACTTAACTTGCGTGTCAAGACTTTGTTCCTATTAGTACACAAATGATTGATACATTCACTTCAATCCTGACAATGACATGTAAACGTATTCATTCAGTCAGGTTTTTTTTTGTTGCTTTTTTTTTTTGTTTAGCGCAACGAACTCTCCTTGGCTAGAGTCCCGAAGAGAAATGAGGAAATGAGTTTTGTTGAGCTCAGCGTTATGTAGAGCGATGTGAATGTATTGAGTTTTTTAATCAAGAGACTGACTGATAACATTTTAGATTTTCTTGCATACAATCACATAGAAAAAACAAATAGAAAGAATGATGATAGTATTTAAAAAATATATGTTCTTTGATTTAACAACAAAAAAAAAAAAGATTAAAATGCACCAGGACATAAGTAACTGGAATTTCGTGCTGGCATTTAAATTATTAGCAGTCACTGGTTATAAATGTACGTTCATATTACAGCGCCAAAACACATGTCTACATTAATTATGCAATGTCATGTCAGGCTAATTTCTTTTTAAACTCTAAGCTGTACGACATTGCTTTCAACTAAATTTAAGTCATCCATTCTCCACATTAGACTTAATATGAGACTTCGTTAAGCATCAGACTTGGTTAAACATCAGACTATATTAAACATCAGACTATGTTAAACATCAGACTATGTTAAAGTCAGACAAGGTTAAACATCAGACTAGGTTAAACATCAGACTATGTTAAAGTCAGACAAGGTTAAACATCAGACTAGGTTAAACAACTGACTAGTTTAAACATCAGACTAGGTTAAACATCAGACAAGACTTAACATCGGACTAGACATAACATCAGTCATCTATCTTAGTCTGATGTATAGTCTAGACACACTAGTCTGATGTTTTTTACAATGGTATTGCTTTGAACATTAAAAGAAACATAAGTGATTCTCTTCCATCCTATATCAACCTTCTCCTGCACCTGAGTTATTCAGCCTTCAGATATTATGGTCTGTCCCTCAGCTTGACAAAGAAATACGTTTGAAAAGTTTGTTGAATTGATTTCGTCCAAGTTTACACAAAGGTGCAGTATGACTACCCAAACCTTTCTGGAGCTTGTATTTACTAATAGTCTAGTCATCATAGTCAAAAGGTCGCGCCGACCTGGTGAGAAGCACTTCATCATCACTATAACGTTTCAAGTCTGCCGTGACGTCACTGACCTTTTTTTTTTACATAAATTTTCTTTGCAGACAAAAATAGGAAATACTTAATAACAGGTGGGTTTGTGTTGGACGTAAAAATCTTCCTTCCTTATAAAAAAAAAACGTCTGTGAAAAATAAGATAAGAAGATAAGGCTAATGTAAATCAGTAGAACTTTTGTCTACTGTTTTGTTTATTCCGTGAAGCTGTTTGTTAGGCTATTTGTTTGATCTAGTGTCCCTCTGGTGGCCAAAACTGACATGAATGTATGTAAAGAATTTGAACCAGACGATAGAAAAACTGAAAGTCCTTGATGATAGCATTAAATTTATACAACCACTTCAATGGAGTTAATGTCTGTAAAAGGGAGATAAGGTGAGTCAGCACAATAACTGTGATAGTGAGGAGTGATGAAAGGGCGGGAAATGATAGAAGCAAACAAAATATAAAGTAGGTCAACGTATGTTACATACGGTTACACCGTTACATACATGTACATTTGTATATTACCTGTTCATTCTAAAGAATTAGATTAAAAAATCTGCTATATACGTTTTTAGTGCCAGCAGAACAAGAGAGTCGATGAGTCCCATTTTGAGTAGGCCTATTGCTTATTCTAGTTCTATACTGTTCCACTTTATTTCCGTAGACACCCTGTAGCTCTTGTGTTTGCTATAACTAAAAACTAATATCTCCCAATGAAGCCAAATTCTTAAATGACCACTCCGTCCCCTTCTATTATCCATTAGAACACGTTTTTAGCGAACACAGTTAAAGGGAAAAGCCGCTATTACTTACCGCTATTATGTCCGTCCGTCCGTCCGTCAGACCGCCTCGTTTAGATCACAAAAACTAGTAATGTTATTAAAGTTCCAACATCCAACTTTAGAGCCTGTAAAGTTCTGATGCAACAACTTGTTGTTTTCTGAAAGCGTAACGTTTTGGTTTTTAAATTAATATGTAAGCATTTATTTTTAGGGGAGGTAAATCATTAAAATAGGCTATTTATCATGAGGTCCAGAGCTCCAACTCCGACTTAAGCAGAAATAGTTTTGTTATTTTTAATTATAATTTTAAATTGATTTGTAAAGACATCAGTTTCACGTTTCCCTCAATGGTCCACAAAAAGAAAAAAAAGAAAGCTCGGACCATAACGCATTGAGCGTGCTATAAGCATGAAAGTTGCGCTAAACTAAATCAGTTCAAAACTTAACTGACTTACACAGACTCCAACTGTATAATGAGTTTATTAATAAAAAAAAAAAAAGGAGACACTGACCAGTAGCGGTTGAAAGTCTATTACAGAGAGGTTCGTGTAGTGGCGTGGCTATCTCCCTAAAAAGACTAAAGATTTTTTTTTTAAGGCCTCTATGAAAGGGAAAGCCGTTATTAGTCTTGCGTTGTCTATCGGTCAGTCAGGTTTAGATAAAAAAAAACTAGAAAAGCTATTGAAAAACTTATAGATTGCTCCTCTGACCTACCTTATTTTTAACCTCCTAGCCAAAATATCCAGAAGTCTTGTTATTGATAATAGATTGTTCAGTTTGTTTTCAAGAGAAAAAACAAAATCCTAAGATTCCTTGAACTTTTATAACATTAATATCTTTCTGAGTGACCCTGTATCTAGTTTATGTATGATCTCCTTTATTTTTCCACGCACACATAATGTGACCTAATAATTCTGACTGTTGACTTCCTGCAGGTCAGTCGTAATTGTGTGCTGTCAAGCGTAACGTTACAAACACACACACGCGTGAGAGCTAATAAGTGAAATAGCTCTGTGGTGTTTGCAGTGTAATGGCCAGGCATAGGCGTAGCTAGAAATTTGGGGCTGGGGGGGGCCTTGACCTCTTTCGGGGCTCCTGGATTTTGCGTAATACTTAATATTTAATGTAAAAAAAAATTCGAACACTCATTTTGGGGCCTCAAGTGGGGGCCCGGGGGGAATTTCAAAAATCTCCACCTCCCCCTCTCTCCACCATAGTTACGCCACTGATCTTTGCTTCGATTTTTTTCTTTGTCTGATTGGAAAGAAACACTCACACCCAGACACAATAACTGACTATTTGTAGTACTGAAAGCTTGCTAATAGTTCATGTTTGCTGATACCAGTGGCGTATCTCGATGGAAAGAAAAGTCGAGTAACTTGAAACCAACAGAGAGTGTTGTAGCAAAGTTAATGGACATCCGAACTAAAATAGCCTTGTCATTGCTTTCTTCAAACATCTGAATCCTCACGGAGTCACGGTGACTCTGACATCTCACGTCAGCAGCACAGACACCAGGGCTCGGAGACTTAGTCTGGCGGATGTTAGATGATGTGACATCACATGTTGAACAGACAGATAACAAACCTTCTTGTTACGCCGGGCGTTGGAACTTAGACCATTTGTTAAGTATCGAAAAAGCTTTGATTCGAACACCATTTGTATGTAAAACTAAGAGGTAACTGAAGAGAAATAAGATGAATGCCTGGGCATTAGCAAAGGTCGGAAAGATGTCACCCACGCATCAGTTCCACCCGCTCCAAGCAGTTGAAGTATCCAGAGGAATGGCAAGTGCCTATACACTTTGGGGTCAGCGGCTTTGCAGGCACTGACAGGGTGTACCACTGGGTGCTGCAAACTGCCTTAGGGTAGCCGTCTCCTGATTTTTCTCAGGGTTAACTCTGGAAGCCTTACCCATGTTTGTGTAAAGCTGCATTGTAGCACAGGTTTGAATTCAGTGTTTTCTTGCCCCTAGGTGGGTAGCCATCCTGGCCAACGAGTCCCTTAAGCCAGAAGCCTACTGGTTTAGACGCTAGTTTCTCGCCTTCGCCCCTTCTCCTGTTAGTGAAAACAGTTCCTCTGGACTCTGAGCCACACGTAAAGGCCAGGAGTTGGACTGATAGTCAGAGGCTATTTGAGATGCATGCCATTAGGAAGCATTTTATAGGTAGTGGAGTGCTTATATCCATTACCACTTCCGGCAACGACAACCTTGCGAAACATACCTTCATTATGAGTAGATATGTGTCCATTCTTTTGGCTAATGTCTATCGCATATTTAAATTTTGATAAGACAAAGTTTCTATATCTCCGTAAGTCGTGTAAACATGCCAGGCTGACCTATTTACTTTGATCACTTCTGAAACTTGAACTACAGTCACACCAAGGTTGCTTCCAACTAAAGGAGAAAGTCTTTAGAAGAAACTCGATCTTTGGATTTCTATCTGAATGAAATGTTAATATAAGATTAAAATCTTGCTCTGCTAATAAACTAAACTGTATAATGTTGCGTCAGATATTTTAGGGATGTGTATAAATAATGTCTATAATAGACGCCGTTCTATAAACAAAAACAAGTTGATCTTAAACTATTAGATTTGTAATTAACAGTGACCCTATTTACCTACTACATACTAAACGCAATTCACATTTCTAATAGTGAAAGTATACTTCTATGAAGATTCTAGTATTGCAGTCAACAAATGTCTCCCTTATCATATCAATCTTCAAAAAATAAAATCTGTCAAAAGAAAAAAAATTACTTTTAAGAATAAATTTTGAACAAAGTCTTATTATATGTATGTATATATATATGTTGTAAACTGTATCACTATATTGTCCATGAACGGAACAATAGATCAGAATATAGCGTGCGTCCAGACCGTTATACAATACAGGCAAGTGAGCCTCCAAGTGTTTCTTCCCTAGTAGATCATATCTAATTAATTATGGTTTTATTTTAAGAACTCTGACCTTGCGCTTAACTAATTCCGGGTCATCTGTTTAATTTATCGAACGTGTCACGTGACGAAATAAATCACCGCAACACTTTGAGGTGACAGACAATTTGTCAAGAGTAACAACTGACTAGTCCCTGGGCGTGTAGTCATTAAAGTTGAGGGAGTGAGGGGGGGTGGGGGCAGATACTTTCTTGGAGGGCGAGAAGTTCGTTCTCCTGGTCGAGAGACTTTCCGAAATGTTCTGGCTCCTGTAGCATTTATCTTGTCATAACGAATAAGTGACAGCAGAAAGGGTCAAGCATTTAGTGGGTTCTGTATAAATATAGTTACAGCACTGGTGTGTGTGAGTGTGTGTGTGTAAGTGTAAGTCTGTGTGTGTATGTGAGTGTGTGTGAGTTTTAAAAAAGCATAATGAGACCGAACGGAGGTTTAACTAGTAAACGAAAATGTGTGTGTATGAGTGTTTTGTGAGTGAGAGAAACTGGGATGCGAAGACATGGACTTAGTTACCCTTTCGTACGGTACGTTTTTATGGGGAGGGGAAGCCGAGTAGTAAAGCACTTAGCTTTCGAAATGAGGAGTGGCTGGTTCGAATCTTGGTGAAGACTGGAATTTTGAACTTCGGATATTTCACGATGTCCAACTCAAATGGGTCTAAAAATAAGTAAAACTATGAAACTAATATTGATTTTTTACACTAAATTGATATCAATTTCTTTAAATAATGCATATATAAAGTACTAGCCAGGCATTACCCGCGGCCTGCGGGACTAAGTTTGTGTTTACTAATTTAGTGGATTGGATTTAGATGTATGTTAAACTTAGCTAATGATCCTTTCACGTTATTTATCTTTCACTACGAAAATGGGTTTACCCGAAGCCGATACATAGTCTATATATCTATTAGAAACGAAAAGAGCGATAGCTTTGTTAAATGAATGGGATTATAAAGTAAACAACTAAACGAAATAATTTTTAGTACGCGATTCATGAATGAATCTAGGCCTATCTCAACTCGGCTTCGCAGCTTTCGTAAACGAATGTAGTCTAATAAAAATGCTTTAGAAAACCAAATTTGAATGTTAATTTGATCAAAATATGAAATGAATGGACTATGTATGTTCATGTGTTAAAGTATAAAACTATCTGTGCGAAAAGAAGTTTTATCATCCTAGAGATGAATTAGAGTTTTATATCTAGGGATGGAAAGAAACATTACGGAATTGTCTAATGAAAGAATGTTCGTCAGGAAATCTGTAGTCACAAATATAAGGAACTAATTTATGTAAAAAATGGTTTTGAAACACAAATTTGAAGGTTAATTTTATTATATAATGAAATCAATGGACCTTCTTTTGTATTTTCACGTGTCAAAGTAAAAAACTATCTGCGCAAAGTGTATTTCTTAAAATTAGATCTAGATCTAAATCCTTTCGATCTTTTCTCATGTCAACATTGTAAACATGGCCTAGATCCATAAATACTATAGCTTTAATAGAGTCGGTCAACTTTATTTTTTTAGGGTCTTAGGTTTGTTTTAGAGCTACAATACATACACTACGGTCTAAGTTAGTACCCAAGGAACATTCCTGCCAAGTTTTATCAAGATTGGTCAAGCGGTTTTGATGTCTATTCGTCACATACATACATACGCCAAATATTCTACTTTATAGTATAGATAATGTGTTTGTTCATTTATTTACTGTACATCGGTATTACTTATTAGTAGCTGTGTTATTATTTATAACTAACAGACCACTGAGGTGACATTTTGTCTAATGTTAGTATGAACATTACAGTACCCACGTTCGAGTAACGTAAAAATGAGGAAGGAGGGGGGGATTTAAAAACCCTTCATATAGTGGATACTTAAACAAATATACCGTTTCTATTTCACGTATTATTGGTTATCGCTGGTGGTTCTAGAAAAATCTACCAGGATAAACGAGCGATCACTGTATTCAGTGCACTAGATGCACCAAAAGAGCCAGCTGTTCAAATGTATCAACCAATAGATTGGAATCTCCAACGCAGCTACAAACATTGTAATCATCTTTGTGAAAACTAAAGTAAATAGTTTAAAGACAGTTGCTGAGAATGTTATACTCAGTTTCTTGACAAATTGATGTGTCATAAGCAGTTTACAAGTCTGTCACGTGAACTAATGGAGAGGATTACCACCTGGCAATTTTAAAACATTTTCTTTCGTTAGGCCACACACACACACATTCAATGGAATTATGACGTCATTAAAATATGCTTTAAAAAAATTGCTGCGTCTGATGTTTACACACATATGATGGAATAGCCCACTTCTGACACAGGAAGCTTTTTTTATTCTGCACTTGTTGCAAAATACAATAAGTTCTTGCTCACGCTTTGGCTTTTGCTGGGGTAGGTCACCTGGTAACATTTACAGCCAGTGTCCTGTTGCCAGGGATAACGTCTGCTGAAGAGTTCGATTGTCTTCAGGTTTTGTTGCTTTCCCCTTCTTCATCACCTGATTGTGATGAGTCTTGAATAGAATGACTTTTACTAATATTAATGTCCAAAGTAAGATCTGAGACAAGTATTTATAGTGTAGTCTACTTTTTCAGTTCTATGTCTTACATTTTGTAATTTTAGATATTTTTCTGAGAAAAAAAAAGTTGGCTGATACAATTGTGAAGTTTTTCACTAAGTTGGAATGGTTGGGAGATGACGTCATCTTCTCGAAGGAACATTATTAATAACAAATGTTATGTGATCAAACCATAACTATTTCCTCACCTCTAGACACTCTTCTGATCCCATTGTTTGTTGTTGTTTTTAAATCAGTAATTTCAAACTGCACTGAGAAAATGGTATTGGGACTTTGTAATTTTATAGACATTGACAAATTCGGACATTATGATATAATTACAATATATTAACTTTGCGTTTCTTTCCTGTTTTAAGTCCAGTTTAATGAAAAACTCACTTTTGTTCGGGTCAATGTGAACATTTCAAGCTGATCAAAGCTTGTGGTTATCTTCACATTTTTATGCTAGGGGAAGTTACCGGAAATAGTTCAAGATGATGGTGAACAAGTTTTAGGTAAAAAAAAAGGTACGAATAGATGGATGAAAGAGGGAGAAAGGGTAATCTATACGTCACCTTGAGGGAATAACTTGCGAATATTCAGGCTCTACGTTCGAGTTTATGTTTGAATTAGGTACAAACTGATTTCGCCTAGTGTTGTGTATGAGTGCTTGCGTGTATAACATGTTTTCAAGTGTGTGTTTGTATGCGCCTAGAACGTGAAATAATATTAAATGCTACATTCCACAAAAGCAGACCATTCCTAATGACCGCAATCACTCTTCTCGCTGTGGGGGTCAGTTTGTGCTGTAACGGTTCATCAATGTTGACCATTCTCTTGAGAGTCTGCCCAGCCCGTCAAACTACCGCTGAAGTGACAGACATTATTACCATTGTGTAATTCACTCTAGTCAAGTGGCCATTAAAACTAGGAATCAATTAGTCACTGGACGGGATGATTTTGTATAGTCGCCCTGTGCTCTGAATGATGAATTAAGACTAAGGACTTGGGCATTTTAATTTAAAGAAATACACTTTGTTTCTCTTATTGAAAATACTGTATCTTGCAGTGTTGTTCATATTTGTTATATATATTAAGTGATCTATATAAGAGTTCAGAGAGGGTAGGGTCGTCCAGAAGAACACTGATCTGAGCCTTCACTTACCGCATTAGTTGAATGTTTCTGACTCGTTTAATAAGCGTTTCAGATCAAAGATGGTCTCATGTTGGATTCTTTTACCGCTGTCAGCTGCCGTCCTGTAGAAGTTTTGGACTAGGAGATTAGGACTAGGAACTGCTTTCCTGCAAGAGGTTAGGACTAGGACCTGCTTTCCTGCAAGAGGTTAGGACTAGGACCTACTTTCCTGCAAGAGGTTAGGACAAGGACCTGCTTTCCTGCAAGAGGTTAGGACTAGGACCTGCTTTCCTGCAAGAGATTAGGAATAGGACAAGCTTTCCTGCAAAAGGTTAGGACTAGGAGCTGCAGTCCTGCAGACCAGGATCCAGTAGGATCTAATATTCTACTTTTCCGATCTGAACATTAATACCAACACTTTATTTTGTGTGCGGGTGTTTTTGTTATATAAAAAAGAATCAATTATGTCTTAATATTTAAATATAGTTTTTATTATATCCCCTCCAATACTCACTTCTGCTACGTCCTAATTGGTTCTTCCCTCCATCACGTGACTAACTGTTTCACTTACAAGTATTCTATTTACCTTGCCAGCTATAACACTGTGTGACCGAGGCGAAAAAAAAAAGTTTCTGAAATAATTCTTTGAAGCGAATTCTTTGTCTGTGATTTTTTTGTTTGTTTCATTATCTGTCCAAATGTTGGACACAAGGACACACAAAAACGGATCCAACTTTTTATTATTGTTGTTCAGAATTAGTTGCTTGGAAGAAAACGAGAAGTGAAAAAAAAAAGGAAATTCCGTGGCTTTTGTTACAATCATTTCCCATCTTTTGTTATTAGATCAATGACAACTCTTTCATCTTTGTGTCTTCTCAAGTGAGTGTGTGTGTGAGTGTCTGTGTATGTGTGTGCGTGTAAATATTTTTTTTCCTCTACAAAATGCTAGAGATTAGCGTTGCTGCACAAGGTCTACAATTATGACCGGAGGATTTATCTCTGTTTTTACTTTAAAGGCAATAAAAGACAAAAACAAAAAGTGCTACCCTGGTCAGTTTCCATTGAATATACTTGGTAATGAAGTGAGTGTCCTGTAGAACATTCTGGGCCGTAGTGTTTTATTTCCCCCAGACAGAGATCATGTAGACAAATTGTTAATTCATTAATCAGTTCATTTCTTTCGTTCTAGTTGAGAGGAAAGAGACTTTCTTCTGTAGACTCACTACATCCCCACCCCTATCCGGCACCGACTTTTACCCCCCCCCCTAACACTGACATATTTAGCAGAATCATAGGATAGATTAGTAAACCACCTACCCAATCCTACATATCTAACTGCATGTATTTATTGAGAATGGTAAACAAAACAAAAAATACTTTGTTAATAAGGCTTTTCAAGTTAGGGTGTTAATCTTGTTCTTGATTCTATGAATGCTGATTAGGCATCCAGTACTACCACCATCCCAAGGATGTTCCATAAATTTCTTTTCATTTACCCTGTCCATGACGTCATCCCTTACTGTTAGACATGCTTTTTGAGTCAGACAATATCCAGCATTACTTCACGTCAAATTATGTGCTCATAGAAATGTGTGCACTAACAATGATTCAAAGATCTCTATTATAAAAGACTGGAGAATCGGATTGGAGATTAACATCCTTGCAGAATATCTTTTTTTTTTTTTACAGGGAAGTTTTTCATTTAGTTTATATGGCATCCGATGGCCGTAGGATCCGCTTGAATCTCTACATAAAAGTGAGGTAAAAGATAAATACAACAAAAACGTTAGAAATGTAATGAGGTTATAAAGAGGCTCTCTTTGTTTGCATGTTGATTGTAACGTTATTGGACAGACAACTTATTGCTGTGAGTCTACTGAACAAAGAACTAATAGGAAGATCCGCCGTGGGCCTAGAGGATAACTCGCTTAACAAGATTGCTCACAACACAGGCATTGTATACTAGGATTTTGGTTGCTTACTTAATGTTTAAGCGAAATTCTGTATTTTGGCAATACCCATCAATGTACTAAAATTGTCAATGTCATCTCAAAGTGTAATAAAGAGAAAAAAAAAAGGAAAAATTGGTCAGTTTGGGGATTGAACCTACAACATTCGCGTAATTAGCGTTTACGTTTTTTGACAATGGTTAGCAGGTCATCGTAGGGTCCAATTGCTGCATTAATCCTGTTTCTAATCTTTTCTTTTATGATGAGGTCTTTCTAAGTGATATCTTAGATCTTTCTGTAGCGTATCAATTCCATTGCTAGGATCTTTCTGTAGCGTATCAATTCCATTGCGAGGATCTTTCTGTAGCGTATCAATTCCATTGCTAGGATCTTTCTGTAGCGTATCAATTCCATTGCTAGGATCTTTCTGTAGCGTATCAGTTCCATTGCTAGGATCCTCCTCTTGAGATGTGCAGTCAGCGTCCAGGATTCACAAACATATAAGAATGTGGACGTGACCAGGGTGCGCATCAGTCTGATTTTGGTGTCGAGGGCTACGCCCTTATCTTTTCCACGTCTCATGTGTACAAAGACAATAATAATAGTTGTAATAACAAATTCTTTTATTTTTAATAGCAGATCACAAGATGAAATCCAACATGAACTTAAAACTATAGACATAAACAGTGTACAGAAACATGATGCTGAGATATCCGTAGAGCTTCCAAATACTGGGCTTTTATAAAAGGAAAAAAAAAAACGAAATCATAATATAATCTTATTCTGTTATAGGCTGACATTTTCGCTGTCCAGTCAAAAGGAAATAGAGAAACAGACGAGAGGGACAATATTCGAATTTATAATCTCATTCCCAGACAGAAACAACAAATATGGCGCTGGGTTTGAAACCCTAAGAGCTACACGTAACGGATGCTGTTTTTCCAATTCCGCCATTTTGTCTTTAAAAAAAAAACTTAGTTGTCTCGTTTTTTTTTTGTTTTTTTTTTTAGTTTTGTTTTGCAGAAATAAAATGGTTTCACATAATGTTCTCGAGACATGTCTAGACTAGCATCAGTACAAAAAGTTTTATATTTACAATATAGACATGTGGTTGAGAGATTAATTATTAATGGGCGATAACTACAGGCAGACGGTTTGAAAATTGACCCGTCATTAGTTTTTTTTTTACTGCTGGGTATTTTAAGCTACACCTGGGTGTGTGTCAAGTAATGACTTCTTTTTTTTAGAGTTAAAATATAATTTCAGTTAATACTAGATTTGTAATACAGACTAAATTTTAGGTTTAGTTGAGAAATCAAATGAAAAAAAATAAAAAAATTTTCAACTATTTAAAACCAATATTTTTCCAACCTCATCTTCATTTACACATTTTTTTTTTAAATAATGATCTTTATTATCCATAAAGAAAATTGACATCCAATTTGTGCATTACACCAAAGGAAACATTTTAAATATCATCTATTTTGGACTCGGGAGGCGCGGGGGCTGAGTGATAGAGCGCTTGGATTCCGAACCGGGGGGTCCGGGTTCAAATCCTGGTGAAGATTGGGATTTTTAATTTCGGAATCTTTGGGCGCCTCTTAGTCCACCCAGCTTTAATGGGTACCTGACATTAGTTGGGGAAAAAAATAAAGACTTGATCGTTGTGCTGGCCACCCTTGTTAACCTTGGACTACAGATACAGATTATCTTTACATCATCTGCCCCACAGGTCGCAAGGTCTGAAAGAGCAACTTAATTTGCACTTGTATCCGGCATG
Source organism: Biomphalaria glabrata (assembly GCF_947242115.1). NCBI lineage: Eukaryota > Metazoa > Mollusca > Gastropoda > Planorbidae > Biomphalaria > Biomphalaria glabrata. Next base: position 54,639,857 of record NC_074712.1, on the reverse strand, counting down.
GCAGATACACATTTAAATGTATTCAACTAATAAAACCAAAAGGCATGATAGCTATTCTTAATATACAGTACAAGACCAAATATAAGAACATTGATTTCAAATATTCCCAATAAACTTCAGTTTAAAAATCTGAAAAAAGAATAGGCTCATAAGAATCATTACTAACCAATGATCCTACTGCATACAGAGTTTGCATAGAGAAAGGGGACTTGCAAATATATTCAAAACATGCTCATATTAATGAAGAAAATAAAGCTTACAGCTTATGATATATTTGGTTGTTACTAAAAGTAATATTACAATCAAGGAAAATTTGATGACAAGGTGATATTTTAAAGTTGAGAGCATTACACTTTCTCGTGCATTCTTTGGACCAGTCGGAAACCACTTTTGAGGCAACTAAAACGTTTCAATAAAACGAATGAAACGAATGAAGGAAAATTCAGCATGCTTCAATTATAAAATATTGTGTTTTTTTTTTTCTTTAAATCACATAAGTATGCAACATAAAAATGGTAAATAAGATATAGAATAGTAAACAAATGCATGTCACCAAGTTACAATTCAGTATATTTATAATTTAATCATAATAAGAAATATTTATTTGAAGATTATAATAACAATTGTCTCGCTTAGGATTGTACGGTTGAGGGTCGCCGCATATTGGAAAATCATAAAAAAGAGGTCGCCGCCCTAAAAAGGTTGAGAACCGCTGGCCTAAGCAATAGAGGCCACCTTAAAAAACTTCATATCATAAGATTCACTTAATACTTTACAAGCACCTATGAGCCTTGGGATAATCTATCGTCAAATACTCGCACATGTTGAGCAGCGCATGTTTTTTCTGGTCGTGGTCAATATTGTAATATCTCGGCTATTGATTCGAAGCTTATGGTGCACACCGTCGCACTGTTCAGCATTGGCTATGAACGGAACGTATAGATGTGCAAGAAGAGACAGTTGAGATCTGATCAATGGTTCAAAAGCGAAAGTGAGAGACAGCTCGATTTAACCTGTTTGATGGTGATCTCTATCTGCCTTATTCTTGTAGTTAATAATTAAACTTGTTCAGAATTGTTATTTCCTTTCTTTGAGTTCTTGACTTAATTTTACTCATAGACTTATATTTACTATATCTAGACTGGACATGGAGATTTTTTTAACACTTCAAAAAATGTCGTGAAAATTTTTTAGAAAGTTGGACCAAGGCGTTGTTTTCTCAAGTAGTTGAAAGATGTAAAGTTGATTTTTTCAACCCTAACCTATTTAACATACAATTTAATTTTTAGATCTAGATCTAGTAATTGAACATCAAAATTTAGAATGCTCTTGTCTCATAATTATTATTTTGCAATTTTTAGATATATAATCTAGAAAGATCTAGGTAATCAATCTATTTAAATGTACATAAGATGATTTAAATCAAAATAGTTATTTCCTTCTATGATTTTTGAAACATCTCAGTGGAAACAAACAGGAAATGGCTTTGTTTCATATATTTGCGTGAATATCAGAGAAATGATTTTGCATTATTTCTAAACTTTGAAAATTAAAGATCATTACTTTTCTAAGACAGAAAAGATTGATTGGAGCGACTCCCCTTAGAGCCTGTAAAAAGAGTTTACGTACATAAAAATCTATATATGTATAGGTCTGTGAATCCATCAATCGCGGATAAGAATTTATTTCCGGTTTCCAGTCTAGATATAAAATATAAGTCTATGGTTTTAGTACAATAGAATTAGATCTATGTTAACAAAAAAAAATATCACGTGAACTATGAACATTCATTCTCTTTACAAACCTTTATTATACTAACTTCGAAAGACAAGATCTCTTATATAAGTGTTTTAGGGTTTTAGTGTTTAACATTGAACATCCTAGACATTTTGGAAACAAGAGAGCCAAGAAGCTTCCCAAGTAAGATCAATGTCTGACGTAAGGCTTAGCCCAATCAGTTTCTTCTCTGTTGAGGATTACTGGAAGGTTTTCGATTTTTTAAAAAAAATAAAAATGAGACTTATGAACCTCAGCGATTTAAACTATACCAGGACACTCCAGGCAGGCACACCTGCTTTCGTGCTTGTTTAGTTAAACTAATCAACGTGTTCAGATGAACTCTAAGAAAACAACATAACTAACATTTCAGATCATGAAAACATTTTTCTTTTATTTAATTAATTATTTTTTTTTTTTTTTTTTTTTGGGGGGGGGGGAGGGGTATATCTCGTTGCAAAAACAAATTTTTTTTTTTATTAAATAAGTAATATAGCCTTTTAAAACACAAAGCTAATATTAAGAGTAATCAGTTATGTTATTAAATTATAATAGGTCTAGACTAACACTAATATTCCTGTGCTATAGGAAATCGATTTCGTTTAGCATTATTTCTTGCTTTTAGCATGCTCCATGTGCTAAGGTCCAATTACTTGTGTGGACTGGGGTTTTGTTTTGTTAATAAACCTGAAGGCTTTGTTTGATTTGGTAATAAACCTGAAGGCTTTGTTTGATTTGGTAATAAACCTTAAGGCTTTGTTTGATTTGGTAATAAACCTGAAGGCTTTGTTTGATTTGGTAATAAACCTTAAGGCTTTGTTTGATTTGGTAATAAACCTGAAGGCTTTGTTTGATTTGGTAATAAACCTGAAGGCTTTGTTTGATTTGGTAATAAACCTGAAGGCTTTGTTTGATTTGGTAATAAACCTGAAGGCTTTGTTTGATTTGTTAATAAATCTGAAGGCTTTGTTTGATTTGGTAATAGATTCACCAATATGGGCATTCCATAGTAGTTTGTTTGTCATTTATTATAACTCCTAGGTATTTTGCGTTTTTAGTCTGTGTTACTGGTTTACCATGAATAAGAGAAGTGGAATTAATTTTTATTTTTATTGGTTTTCTTGTTACTCTTAACAACAAACATTTTTTCTGGGCGGAAATACATACTCTAACACACACACACAAACACACACATATACATACATACATACATACACACACACACACACACACACACACACACACATATATATATATATATATCATGGGCGTAGCCAGGATTTTTTTTTGGGGGGGTTTGGGGGTGGATTTTTTTTATCCAACCCCCCCGGCCCATCCCCCCCCCCCCCGGCGCGGGGCAATTTTTTTAATATGTATTTATAAGTGTGTGTGTGTGTGTGTGTGTGTACATAATCTTTATTACATTCTGACCCTTCATTCTTTCGGAAGACGTTTATTGTGCCCTAGAATAGGTTCTTCCTGGAGTTAGTGGAAAAATTGTAGAATTCCCGCCATTATTAGCAATGGGGTCTGGGGGAGCGCCTAGCGCGGGGCGAAGCACTATTTCTGAGATTCAAAGCCAACAAAATGCATATTCTGAGGTATCTAGAGTGCATTTTCTTGCTATTAAAAAGTTATATTTCAAAAACCTAATGTGCTATTCTTAATGACTTAGATCCTCCCTCGCCGTTCGGTGCATTTGCCGTCAAGCTGTTTCCATAAAATTGTAGACTCACCGACATTATTAGCAAGGTTGTCTGGGGGAGCGCTAGGAGCTAAGCACTATTTCTGGTATTGAAAGCTAACAAAATATATATTTTGAGGTATCTACACTGCATTTTCCTGCTATTAAAAAGTTTTATTTCAAAAACCTAATTTGCTATTCTTACTGACTTAGACCCTCCCGCGCCGTTCGGCGCATTTGCCGTCAAGCTGTTTCCATAAAAATCTGTCACTGGTAATGTCTGAAGCCTCTTCCCACCTGCCATAAGGACCTCCATAAATGAGTGGCGTCAAGTTGTACTAGGATATCATTGTAACTCTTATTATGCGTAATTCATATTGTCCGAGAACATGTCCCGCAAACCTCATGCGTCGCTCTCTCACAATCTTACTAAGGTTCGACTCCCAGTTCGGCATAGGATTTCCTTGATTTAGACCCGATCTCTATAACTGACTCCTAAAATCTGTCTTAGCCATCTTTGTTGAGCCACATTTAGTGATTTTTTTAAATTTCGGCAGATGACTATTCACTGCAGTTTATTAATGGAGCCCTGCCCCTGGTAAAAATGTGTAACCTCTCTTGAACACGCTCTTGGAATTAAGTGACTGTAGTTTGCTTTAGATTTTATATCGAAAAGAGAAGTTTTATCGTCAAAATCATCTGTTGGGGGTTTTCCACCTCAAAATGCTCTGTAGGGGGATCTTAAACTCAAAACCATCTGGAGGGGTTTTAAACTTTAAAAAAAGCCATCTGTAGAAGAGGGGTTTAAACTCAAAACCCCCGATTGGATTGGCTACGCTCAAATAATTTTAGTGTGTAATTTGCTTTTTTTTATATTGAAGAGGTATTTTTAGCATCAAACCCCTCTGAATGGGGGTTTAAACTCAAAACCCCTTTTGGCAACGCTCATAGCATTTTGAGTGCGTAATTTTCTTTTTTTCTTACACTGAAGATGTATTTTTTAGCCTCAAACTCCCCTGGCGGGGGTTTAAACTCAAAACCCCTTTTGGCAACGCTCATAGCATTTTGAGTGCGTAATTTTCTTTTTTTCTTACACTGAAGATGTATTTTTTAGCCTCAAACTCCCCTGGCGGGGATTTAAACTCAAAACACCTTTGGCTACGCTTATAGATTTTAGAGTGAGTAATTTGCTTTTATTTATATTGAAGAGGTACTTTTTAGCTTCAAACTCCACTGGAGGGGAGTTTAAACTCAAAACCCCCTTTGACTACACTCATAACATTTTGAGTGTATAATTTGCTTTGTTTTTATTATTAAAGAGGTATTTTTTACCTTCAAACCCCGCTGAAGTGGGATTTAAACTCAAAACTGAATCAAAACCCATTTAGCTACGCTCATAACATTTTGAGTGCGTAATTAGCTTTTTTTATGTTGAAGAGGGGGTTTATCGTAAATTTTAGAGGGGGTTTTAAAATCAAAATCTTCCTTAACTGTGCTCTTGGAAATAGGGGATTTTCGTTTGCATTTTTTTGTTTTATAGAAGAAGGGGAGTTAACTGCAAAAACCCCAGGTGGGGGTTTAAAACTCAAAACCCCTGGTAGGGGTTTTTAAAATCAAACCCCCTGGTAGGGGTTTTAAAACTCGAACCCCCCTGGTAGAGGTTTTTAAACTCAAACCCCCCTGGTAGGGGTTTTTAAACTCGAACCCCCCCTGGTAGGGGGTTTTAAACTCAAAACCCCCTTGGTTGTGATGGGGCAAGTGATGGATTAGTATTAAAATCTCACCTAAAATAAACAAAATCAAAGCAAAAAATCAGTCACTAAATTCCGATCCCCCCCCCCTTCGGGGGGGATTTCATTTCGGGGGGGGGGGGTTTGGGGTTCAAACCCCCCCCTGGCTACGCCCATGATATATATATATATATATATATATACATACATACATATACGCTCTCACACTTTTCGATTCTTTTTTCTTACAATGACAACCCTGAACATGTTTCTAAACATCCTCCATCAGATCGACCCCCTCACCAGACACTTTTCAGTATTCTTCGAAGCTCCAGTTGAGTTCCCCTTTCTCGTTCCCCACTCTACATTTAAATTGGCATTGTGTCCCTCTAAAAAAAAGGAAATATCAAATGCCAACAAAAGCAGTTTTCCCTCTAAGATGTGCTCCGAAAATTTAAACATAAAAGAGCTCACATTATGCTTAAAAACGGAAGTCATTTTAAAATCATATTCTTCGATACATCAGCTTAAAAAAACACAATATATTGGGTTTAAGATGAGAATAAAAAATAGCTCCAGGTAGATCCCACTGCTGCGGTTTCCATCAGGAAAATATTTTATTTGTCCAAGGTAAGTAATTACAGGTTACATTTTTTGTATTTTTCGTCCTAGTGATAGGTCATAATGAGGAAAAGATTTTGCGCTTGTGATACAGACTTTATTCCCAAGTTTAAAAACCAAGGATGCACGCTCGATTCACACTCCTCCTCTTTCCGTTTCTAATATTCAGATTATCGATCTGTCCATAAAATGCTGAGAGTCAGAGATATTGTTTTATTACCCAGACCTGGTTCGTTTCTCCTGCCTAACGTTCAAGTCCGATGCCTAAGTTGGCGCTGCCAACATGTGACTTTGAATGAGGACAAACAGTTTCACATGGTTTATAGAACAGAAAGTGCAAGTATAAGAGACCGGAAGAGTGCGCTAACAAACAATAGGTTGTACTAGTGCAAGACAAACAGATATATTGAATGAGACGTTTTGAAATCTATTGAAGACGTCCCCTTAACAAAAAGATGGATACGTCTTATCTTAGCGCGTCACTGTTTGGATGACGTCATTGAAAATTGAGCAGAACTGAAACAAATGTTGTTTTTTTTTAACTTTTATTTTTTTTTATTCATTATTTCATTCTAGATACTTCCACCTTTACCTCCCCCAGCTTAAATATACTCAGGGGCGTTCTACAAATCCCGAAATTCAATTTTCCAGTCTACAGCTGGATTTGAAACCCTTACCCCTTGGTGTGGAACCCAAGCGCTTTATCCTCACACTTTGTTTTATTTTTTTTAGAGGTATTTCCGAAGACAATAAGGCCAGGCGTAGTCTGACAAGTCAAAAAAGATCAATCTATTAGTAAAGTAAGCAACCGACTAGGAATTGCACAAGTCTTTATTACTATGTTATATCATAGTCTGACGCCTGTATCTGTTAAGTCTGATATACCAGACTCTGCAGTTTTCTTAAAATAGGTCACATACTTCCAGAATATACAAATAAAATGTGATTGGGCCATTGGTTGCTTAGCCAATGCTTAAATACATCATTTGAAACCAGTGACATGACAAGAAAAATAAAAACTCTACATCTTTGTATCTCTTCTCCAATCTTGTACTCCAGTGATTTAGGGCGGCACACAAACATAGACATCCTCTTCAAGCAAGGCCCTACCCTACGACGGCGGAGGCTAATTAACACTTGGTCATAAATCGTTCATTTTCTCTCCAGTATGTACAAACTAGGACATCGTGGTAGAGGAAGGGGAAGTGTGAAAAAAGGAAGTTTGCTAGAGGAAGAGTGAAGTGCTAGAAGAAAGAGTATTTGGTAAAGAGGGCGGCTGTTTGTAACGCTGCTTAAGAATCAGTTAAAAAACAGCTCAGCATTCTCCATGCTATGATGCATGTATGAGCAATAAAAACCTCGTTGAATTGACATTACTGTTAGAGTGATAGATCTACAGGTTTGCAGATTACGCGACTGATATGTTTTCCGTTCGAGTCAAGATATTATTAATGTTCCAGATAATTTCATTATGAAATGAATGGTGTCAGAAATTCTTCAACATTTTTATTGTTGCAATGTATCATAGGACCTTCTTTCAAACTAGGTGGCTGACACTTTTGGAGTGTCTCTAGCCACAAGTGCTTGTCTTATATTTTTCTTGTTTCATTCTCTTATCTTCTTTTTTGTTATGGTGTGTTGTATCTTCTCCTAGATTTCGCATCTCTAGACTGATGAAACGTTTTGTGGTAACCAGTTTAAGCTTTTATATAATAATCCGCTTAAATTGAAATATTCAGAAACACTATTTGATACTGATTCTCTGACCAATCAAGAGTGCCTTGTTTTAAAGCATTTCTTCTTCGGAACTCATACACGTGTTTTTTTTTAAAGAGCATATGATTGTTATTAGAGGACAAGAAGATGTAGTGAAGAGTTATATCTGTCTTGGTATGTATGAGTGAGTTATAGTCCATTTGTGTTCTCTCTTTGAGATTTGGCACATTTTACATAAGGCTTGCTACCCATAGAGTTTGTAATATCGTCAGCATAGTGATGCATGGGTAGCTGTGAGTAACAAGAGAGTCTAGGACTAGTCTATGGAGGATACATAACAACAAAACCATATTTAAAGAGGCTTTGTTAAAATGAGGTCTTGTTTATACTTATTAAGAAGTAGATTTATAACTTTGCATACTTTTCCTAATGTTTTTATTTTCTGAACAATCTTGTGTTGATACATCCATCTGGTCCATCTTCCAGATTTGTACAAAGTTTATATTACTCTGTCTGGTCAAAGGTTTGTACACGTAAGTTCTCCCACACCCAATCTCGGATCAAGCTGAAATGTTGCACAATTATTTCTATTGGTAATTAATAATTTTGTTTGGTATCTCGAACAAGGGAAAAAAGTGTACTTGAAACTAAAGGCAGAATAAGTCCACTTTATAGGTCGTTTCTTTTTTTTTTATTTTTAAAAATGCTTTTAAAAAACGATTGCGGACATATTCACCTAGCTATCCCTTTCTCAACCACCCCCTTTCCATTTTCCTAACTGGTTCGGATAAGTGATAGGCTCATAGCGTTTTGAGAAAGCTAAAACATGGTGGAAATATTTCTAATCGCACACATTTATTGTTGTTGGTCTAGATCTATTACAAATACAATTACATGACTGATTCGAACTAATTGATACAATGACACTTTTTTTTTAAAGTATTTTTTCAAGGTTTTCTTGTTTGAAGATTGCCCAGACTAATTATTCTAGAATGTTTTGTTTTCTTGAGATTGGGCATAGCGCCTTATAGCAAACTTTAAAAAAAAATATTTTCCATAACATACATGGTAACTTACTATTTCATCTACAATAACACGCAAGACAAGCATGCTAGCTGTTCCTGGACAAGACTACGTATTCAGACAGTAGAACATGGTGAATCCATTTTGAATCCATCATTATCACATAACGCATACACAAGTGACAGAACAGTTTGTAATGTTCATGACAAAATTTAGGGTTATGGTTTTTATACTTTTCAATTGTAATACCATACCCTTACAAAACTATTGTAAGTTTTCGAAACTTATACAACATGTAATTGTTTTAAAGTTGGTGTGTGATGTATTGCATGCCAGTGAACGCTGTCCAAAATCAATCCCAGTTATAAACTACAAAAACATATTCATCAATGTTTTTTGTGTTTGTTCACTGTGTGTTTGAGGCTAGCCGCTAGTGTAATAAGGCTGAAGATATCAATCATTTCAGACCCGTGCACATTTAAGTTGAGGTGTAAGGTAAATTTAAGATTAAACCTGATTTAAATAGCGAGCATCATTTTTTTTTGTAAAGTGATTTATTCAGATTTAACTTTCAATTAGAATAACAAAGAAGACAAAGTTGTTAACGGATCCCTACAACACTGTCGAGCAATCAAGGATATCTGGAAATTGAATATAATTCAGGATCATTTACATGTTTATTGTAATTTAACCAGCCGCAGTTCTAATTTTATCAATTCTACATCGCAAATATAGGAGCAATAGCGATTAGTCAGAAAGAGATCCGTTTTTAATGTTTATTGCATAGAAAAAGGATCTCAGAATTCTGACCACACTTAGCTCAGTACTAGCTCATAAGTCTAAATTGAGATTGGAATACTTCGGAAAGTCTAAGTTTTTGGTTATTGACAAGCCCAAATAGTACATTACACATTTCGGTGTTACCGTGTCGTGTTAACCATGATACAATGACCGAATAGCTTCTATTTATTGAGTGTACAACAATTTAAAAAGGCATCACAACATACATAAGTTATAATAATAGGCTTACATCAAATTTTATTAAAGTTGTACTAAACATTGAAAAGCTAGATTATCATAGTCTCAAAGTAGACATGAGCCAATGCATATTGAGAACCAAGAATGCCACTCCCCGATGTAAACTGTTTACCTTATACTGTAATAGTTTGTAACAACAAATAAAACAATGCAAACCTCCGTAAAATAAATTAGATATACAACAAATGAAATAAAAATGTTAAGAAACTAAAAATGTAAGAGCGATGAAGTATTAATAGAAACATCCTTACACAGTGTATGTTTCTTTTCTATGGATTTTAAACATGTACACTTATGAAAACCTCAACAAAGTTACAAGCTTTCAAGATTTCGTTTTCCATAAAAAGAATGTCTAGATCTGAAAGATGTGTCTCTAAATTGTGCCGATGTTCAAAAAACAAAACAAAATACAAATATTCTTTGAATTGTCAATCTCAAATAGTTCAGTTTTAATGTAATTTGATTTTTTAGAAGTGTTGCTTCATTCTGAATAGGGCTTACATCTACCAGTGCTTCATTCTGCATAGGGCTTATATCTACCAGTGCTTTATTCTGTATAGGGCTTACATCTACCAGTACTTTATTCTGAATAGGGCTTAGATCTACCAGTGCTTCATTCTGTATGGGCTTACATCTACCAGTGCTTCATTCTGAATAGGACTTACATCTACCAGCGCTTAGCTTCATTTTGAATAGGGCTTACATCTACCAGTGCTTTATTCTGTTTAGGGCTTACATCTACCAGTACTTCATTCTGTATAAGGCTTACATCTACCAGCGCTTAGCTTTATTTTGAATAGGGCTTACATCTACCAGTGCTTTATTCTGTATAGGGCTTACATCTACCAGCGCTTCATTCTGTATAAGGCTTACATCTACCAGCGCTTAGCTTCATTTTCAATAGGGCTTACATCTACCAGTGCTTTGCTTCATTCTGAAAACGGGTAGATTTTTTTCGACGCTATAATTTACTTGAGGCATGGCTATAATAAATAATTCAAGAAAAATAACACCATATTAATACTTAATTTAAAATTGTTTTTTACTTTTAAAAATTCATACCGTCTATTAAAACGAGTTTAACTTCATTTGTTTTTAATACATTAGAAATGAGAACTATTAGATATAACCCTAACTGGGTTTTAATTTAGTTAAGTCAGTAAAGTTCCCCTTTCAAAATCTTGCGTTCTATAGTGCAGATGATGTAAAGGTCATCGGTTTCTGTGGCCCACGGCTTTACAAGGGTGTCATGTGGCCAGCACAACGACCAACCGCCTTTACCTTTCCCCAACTAATGTCAGATACCCATTAGTGCTGAGTGGACTTAGAGGCGCCCAAAATCTTGGAAATAAAAACCCCAGTCTTCACCACGATTCGAGCCCGGGACCTCGGTTCGGAAGCCAAGCGCTTCACCGCTCATTCACCGGGATTTAATATAAGTAGTACAGTAAAATTCCCCTCCCAGACCTTGTAGTTTATAGGGCAGATGATGTAAAGGTCATCTATTTTTAATATAACAGAATAAAATAAATCCTTAATGAAGTGAGATGCCCACACTGAGGTTATGAAATAAAATCACGGATGTGAACATCAACATTTGTTATGAGCAGCACATGTTTTCCAACCCAAACCATTTCCTCTTCCCCAGTGCAATCCATCAAATTACTGCTTTGTTATTGTTGTCATAGCATTGTATTACAAATAGATTTCTTTTCAGCTGCTTTCCTAGCGCGATCATGAATTAAACAACAGCAGATGTGGCGCTGCAGTGCAAACGATAACACCCACTTGGTTAATGTTGTCATGACATTTACTAATTAACTCAAAATGACAAACGAAACTTTCTGCTGTAAGACCCGAGCCCAAGAAATTAATCGTGTATGAAATATTGTTTCACTCTGCTTCAATGTATGGGTACTATACAGAAAGCAGCTAAGACTATTTGAACACCAAAGATGCTTGCGCTCCATCATGGACATACGGTGGCAAGACCGCACTACAAACAGCGATGTCCTTGCGAACGCCGGTATATACAGAATAGAGAGACTTCTTATGGCAGTTACGTTGGGCAAGGCACGCATCCCGTATGGGAGACGAACGTATGCTAAAAGCAGTCTTTTTTTGGTGAGCTGAAAGGTGGTCGACGTTCGAGGTGCATCGCGGAAACGCTTTAAAGCCCAGCTTAGGCGCCAACTTGCTTTAACTGACATAGAAGAGAGCACCTGGTTGCATGCGGCCTCAGAACGAGAAAGCTGGAGGACACTCACAAAGGCTGCGGGATACACATTTGATACCAAAAGAAAATCCGCTGCCGAGGACAGATATAGACGCAAAAAGAAAATCTGAATCGACCACCGGCGGACAATGGTTATGTCTGCGCTTGATGTGGCAAAATATGTAGGCAGGTATCACATGACATTGTAGAAGTATTATCAATACACAGTCACACACACACACAATGAGAATGACCTTCTGACATGCTGGACACTCGTAGAAAATAAACAACTCAGGTACAAGAAACAAAGTTTAAAAATTTGATTTTACGCAGCTGCAAAGTGTATACTGTCACCGGCGTGTCTGAATACTTCTGACACCATAATGTCACTGGTACTTCTGACACCATGTCACAGTCACTTCTGACACCATAATGTCACTGGCATTTCTGACACCATAATGTCACTGGGGTTGTTTTAGATGTTGGTTTGGTGACATTGGCTTCATATTATGAACTTATGATGTAGGCGTTGTCAGGATGAATATTTCATACGTTCATACACCTCTAGTAAATGAGGAATTGGCTCCTTATGTATCAGACACAAATATTATGTATAATATATATAATAATGATAATATCAACACTTATGCTGCCTGTATCTAACTAACTGCCCTTACTGCCTGTATCTAACTAACTGCTCTTACTGACTGTATCTAACTAACTGCCCTTACTGCCATTATCTAACTGCCCTTACTGCCTGTATCTAACTAACTGCCCTTACTGCCTCTATCTAACTAACTGCCTTTACTGCCTGTATCTAACTAACTGCCCTTACTGCCTGTATCTAACTAACTGCCTTTATTGCCTCTATCTAACTAACTGCCTTTACTGCCTGTATCTAACTAACTGCCCTTACTGCCTGTATCTAACTAACTGCCCTTACTGCCTCTATCTAACTAACTGCCTTTACTGCCTGTATCTAACTAACTGCCCTTATTGACTATTTCTAACCCAATGCTCTTACTAGTTAACCCAAGGTTAAAGTGGTCACCTTCTAGGTTTATGGGTTGTGAATAATATTCATAATCAACTATTTGGCACCAACTTTGAGGTAGTGACAATACATACTATGTAAAAATACTTCACCTATCAATACTTCCGTATCTTATACACCACACTCACCAAACATTTCGTTAATTATGGATGCGCTCCCTAATATGAAAATCACCCTATGATATATAATAATAATATTTTTTAGTCTGAATTTCAGTTCTTCACTAAAATATAAGTTTAGTTAATCAAGCAATAATTAGATTTGATTGAAAAAGGATATCGATTTTTATCAATTAGTATCAACTGATATTACTTTTCAGAAATCGATTCTTATCTATTAGTATTAACAATTAAAAGTTTTTTTTAGAAATTGATCCCTATCTGTTAGTATCAACAATTGCTTGTCTTTCACAAAGTAACTTCAAAACCTACCAGTGATATTTATTTGTATTGGTCCATGGCCCCAACACGTCTAGTTGTAAAGTAAATTTTCCCTTTCAGACATTGCGATCCACATCTGGTTGTGATTAGACTTATTTGGCACTGACACAGTGTTAAATCTCGATCCTGTTCCAAATTACTCAATTGAAACGTAAAAGTCTTACAAACTATCTACACTGTTGAAGCCAAAACACATACATCCAAAGTTCACACAGACTTTGAAGACAATCACATCCAAACGGCTAGAAGGCAAGACTTCACCAAAACTAAAATAGCTTGGAAAGGGTACAGACGCTGACCAACGCTAGTCAGTACATTATCTTAGGAGTGACCGAGAAAAGGTTTCATGTCGACTAGTTGTAGATAGACCGACAGCAGCAATGAGAAATTGGATAGGGCTCAAGGACGAATCAAGAGAAACAATCACGATGATTGAAACAAGGGAAATAACTCAGCGGTAGATTAGTTTGCTCAGAAGCCAAAAGTACAAAGTGGAGTACGGAAGAAAGAAAGACAACCGAGATAAAGTAACTCCCGAGTCTGCCCTACAAACATTGCTAAGGAATGAAAGCAATACAGATGAAGGACAAAAAGGTCACAACTTAAATAGTACGTAGATCGATGATCAATATTCAATCATACATCAAGTTGTGTAATCCTTTAATAGTTAGCATAGTCATTAAATAATGTTTTAGAGCTGTAAGTCAATGGGTCGTACTTCGTGTATCTCATATACTATTACTGATATAGAATCAAGAGTAGGTCTCGTTAGTGAAACTTCTAGAGTATATATGTAGCTCCTCTTTCGTGGTCGAAGATGAGCACATTTCTCATTTCCCATGGACTCGAAGATGACTGTGAAGTCCAATCCTAACTTTAAAAGACCGGCCGCATACTTGGCATGGGTGGGTTAGGTCAGTTGCAGATAGGCCTGCTTCTTCTCTCAGCTTTTTTTTGGTTCGGTGCTCTTTCGCCCTGTCCACTCTTTTTGCTTCAAATCTTGAGACTCTGAGACTCACAGCTTCACGCCACGAGGAGCGATCGAGAGCTAGTGCTTCCCAGCCGTGAATGTCGATATCGCATTCCTTGAAGGAGCTCTTGAGAGTCTCTTTGTAGCGCTTGTATTGGCCTCCCTGGGAATGAAACATCAAGAGTATACAGTTCGTCTAATTGATCGTTTAATGTATTTAGATTTTAACATTCCACTTCCATCAAGAAACTAACCACAACCCATCTTGAATGAATTTAGGCAACCTAAACACTATCACCCCTCATTCACACACCCATTCTAAAATACCTACCATTACGAAAAAACAATCCATAAAGTAGGTTCTGGGTTATTCCACGCTTTCCTTAGTTTCAATTTCCACAACCAATAATTCTGAGAGTGAGGCTATTCACTGTAGCTAATAAATTAGCTGTGACGTATCACACGAACTGACCAGTACACACACTCAAGTCCTGATCTATACACATCCACAAAGTGAAGTTCTGGCCTACACACACTCAAGACCTGATCTATACACATCCACAAAGTGAAGTTCTGGCCTACACACACTCAAGACCAGATCTAAACACATCCACAAAGTGAGTTTCTGGTCTACACACACTCAAGACCTGATCTAAACACATCCACAAAGTGAAGTTCTGGCCTACACACGCTCACACAGACAACGAAACATCCAAACTTTCTGTGGAAAAAAAAAACTTAACAAGCGAATATGTGCCCAGTTCTGGTATGGAAATAATTGCCTCACAACTCAGTGCACTAGAGCTTAGAGAGATTTTGGTGTTTTGTTTTTTCTAGTTCATTTGAATAATGAACAAAATGTTTTAATGTTCATCAGATAGGGAGAAAGAGAAGGGTGAGCACAAAAGAGAAAATAAATGAAGCTCATTACATTTTTTTTTTGGTTGGGTTTCCTTATCAACTCTTGGTGGCTTCTTTTTGGGCTTCGGCCAGAGTTTTCAATTTCTCTAACACTGTTTAGGGTAGATGTAAATCCGTCTAGAATTTGGACTCCCCCCCCCTTTTTTTTTTTCAATCAATATGTGCTATCAGTCAGCACATCGCTATATAATCCTGAAGGTTCAAAGTGACCCAGGTTCTGGGCATTTGTAAAGAGATGAAGTCTTCTCAATCATAGTTCATCAGATTGGTTTATAAAGAACTAAAGTACATCGTGACCTCACTATGTGACGTAATATTAAATTAGAGTGAAGTTGAAATGTCTGATCCATTTAATCTTGAAAACCTGGAAGTTGAACTCCAAAATAAAAGTGCATACTTTATACAATATATGCTTACTTTTTTCGTTTTCTTTTTAGGTTTGGTCAGTTATGTTTAAGCGCTAATTAATTATGATGTTTCTTTTATGTCTTTTGGTTAGTCAACGATGAAAGGTTATAGGTGTTGAAAATGTGTTTCAATCTCGTTAGTCAACATGTAGAAATCACATTGGGACATTATGATGATTGGTACTTCGTGTATGGGGTGTATATAATTGAAGACGTAATAGTTTGTATGCACATTTTGTTTGAGGGAATATAAGATTGTGGTAAATGATTGTTGCATGACCTAGTTTTTATAAACACACATCCACTTTTCTACGGCATTTTGTTTTATTCAGAGGTATGTTAAATTCCTTATATTCACTAGTATTACTATACTAGGTCACTCCTATCAATTACCAAGGAAAGAAAAACTAACACGGTGTTGTAATCCTATTTAAACTTGCTTTCGTGGTGCTAAGAAATAAAAATAAAACATCGGACCCAGAGGGGACACCTAAGAGTTTGGGTTTAAAATAATTTAATACCAAACTCTTTCTTTGCAGAGGTAGCCGTGTGCCAAGTGGGCATTAGACAGTTAATGAGCTATCCCCCAGGAGTTATTCTAAGTAGTATAGACTTAATCTCCTCAAAAAGTATTTGTTCTACATGATACTGTTAAATGTTAGTTTTTGTTTCCTTGTTTATTGATAGGAGTGACCTAGTGTACTAGTGTAGTAATACTAGTTTAAATTGTTTCATCAAATATCCTCTTGGTGAGCTTCTTTGTCATGTTTTGTATAGATTTCAATAGGAAGACACACTGACTCGCTGACTGGCTTTGAAAACCTTATTTCTGTCACTTCATTGGCTCTTTCAGTTGTTGAACGATTATGGTTCATCTCCTGGTATATTTCTCCTGTCAGCTAATGTCTAAAAAATATATATTTTAGCCACTTTCGTTACTTTGTCCTTGGAATAGCCTTTTTTCTCGTTCCGGACTGACCATACTTTTACAATCGGTGTTTATTTGTATCTAGACATGTGAATATATCATATTTACCTATTAAAAATGCTTATTATCATGTTATAGAGGTTAAAAAAGGGCATACACCAGGTGCTTCATTTCGTCTGAAAAAAAAAAGCAACAAATAGTGTTTTTACATCGAAGCAGCTCACCGAAAACATTGTATTTTTTGTTGAGAGAAATAAATACTCTAATAGTTCATACTGTGAATTCTAGCATGCATAGTGAGACTGAATGTATTGCTTTTGTTATTTATGTATGAAAGAGTTATGTTCCTTTGTTTAAATATTAAAAAGGTATGAATGATAAACAGTAGGCATGTTATGTAAACTGGATGTTTGCATTTTCTTTATGGCAAGCTCTGAGTTGTGTGACTGATACGTTTTTGTTGTTTTTCTAGGAGTGAAAAAGAACGGGTTTCTTGGAGTGAAAAAGAACAGGTTTCTTGGAGTGAAAAAGAACAGGTTTCTTGGATTGAAAAAGAACAGGTTTCTTGGATTAAAAGAGAACAGGTTTCTTGGATTAAAAGAGAACATGTTTCTTGAATTAAAAAAGAACAGGTTTCTTGGAGTGAAAGAGAACAGGTTTCTTGGAGTGAAAGAGAGCGAATTTCTTGGAGTGAAAGAGAACAGGTTTCTTGGATTAAAAGAGAACAGGTTTCTTGGAGTAAAAAAGAACGGGTTTCTTGGAGTGAAAAAGAACAGGTTTCTTGGAGTAAAAAAGAACGGGTTTCTTGGAGTGAAAGAGAACATGTTTCTTGGAATGAAAGAGAACATGTTTCTTGGAGTGAAAGAGAGCGGGTTTCTTGGAGTGAAAGAGAACGGGTTTCTTGGAGTGAAAAAGAACAGGTTTCTTGGAGTAAAAAAGAACGGGTTTCTTGGAGTGAAAAAGAACATGTTTCTTGGAGTGAAAGAGAGCGGGTTTCTTGGAGTGAAAGAGAACAGGTTTCTTGGAGTGAAAGAGAACAGGTTTCTTGGAGTGAAAGAGAACAGGTTTCTTGGAGTGAAAGAGAACAGGTTTCTTGGATTAAAAGAGAACAGGTTTCTTGGATTAAAAGAGAACATGTTTCTTGAATTAAAAAAGAACAGGTTTCTTGGAGTGAAAGAGAACAGGTTTCTTGGAGTGAAAGAGAACAGGTTTCTTGGAGTGAAAGAGAACGGGTTTCTTGGAGGGAAAAAGAACAGGTTTCTTGGAGTAAAAAAGAACGGGTTTCTTGGAGTGAAAGAGAACATGTTTCTTGGAGTGAAAGAGAACATGTTTCTTGGAGTGAAAGAGAACATGTTTCTTGGAGTGAAAGAGAACATGTTTCTTGGAGTGAAAGAGAACATGTTTCTTGGAGTGAAAAAGAACATGTTTCTTGGACTGAAAGAGAGCGGGTTTCTTGGAGTGAAAGAGAACAGGTTTCTTGGAGTGAAAGAGAACAGGTTTCTTGGAGTGAAAGAGAACAGGTGTCTTGGAGTTAAAGAGAACAGGTTTCTTGAATTAAAAAAGAACAGGTTTCTTGGAGTGAAAGAGAACATGTTTCTTGAATTAAAAAAGAACAGGTTTCTTGGAGTGAAAGAGAACAGGTTTCTTGGATTAAAAGAGAACAGGTTTTTTGGAGTGAAAGAGAACATGTTTCTTGGAGTGAAAGAGAGCGGGTTTCTTGGAGTGAAAGAGAACAGGTTTCTTGGAGTGAAAAAGAACAGGTTTCTTGGAGTAAAAAAGAACGGGTTTCTTGGAGTAAAAGAGAACAGGTTTCTTGGAGTGAAAGAGAACATGTTTCTTGGAGTGAAAGAGAGCGGGTTTCTTGGAGTGAAAGAGAACAGGTTTCTTGGATTAAAAGAGAACAGGTTTCTTGGAGTGAAAGAGAACAGGTTTCTTGGATTAAAAGAGAACAGGTTTCTTGGAGTAAAAAAGAACGGGTTTCTTGGAGTGAAAAAGAACAGGTTTCTTGGAGTAAAAAAGAACGGGTTTCTTGGAGTGAAAGAGAACATGTTTCTTGGAATGAAAGAGAACATGTTTCTTGGAGTGAAAGAGAGCGGGTTTCTTGGAGTGAAAGAGAACGGGTTTCTTGGAGTGAAAAAGAACAGGTTTCTTGGAGTAAAAAAGAACGGGTTTCTTGGAGTGAAAAAGAACATGTTTCTTGGAGTGAAAGAGAGCGGGTTTCTTGGAGTGAAAGAGAACAGGTTTCTTGGAGTGAAAGAGAACAGGTTTCTTGGAGTGAAAGAGAACAGGTTTCTTGGAGTGAAAGAGAACAGGTTTCTTGGATTAAAAGAGAACAGGTTTCTTGGATTAAAAGAGAACATGTTTCTTGAATTAAAAAAGAACAGGTTTCTTGGAGTGAAAGAGAACAAGTTTCTTGGAGTGAAAGAGAACAGGTTTCTTGGAGTGAAAGAGAACGGGTTTCTTGGAGGGAAAAAGAACAGGTTTCTTGGAGTAAAAAAGAACGGGTTTCTTGGAGTGAAAGAGAACATGTTTCTTGGAGTGAAAGAGAACATGTTTCTTGGAGTGAAAGAGAACATGTTTCTTGGAGTGAAAGAGAACATGTTTCTTGGAGTGAAAGAGAACATGTTTCTTGGAGTGAAAAAGAACATGTTTCTTGGACTGAAAGAGAGCGGGTTTCTTGGAGTGAAAGAGAACAGGTTTCTTGGAGTGAAAGAGAACAGGTTTCTTGGAGTGAAAGAGAACAGGTGTCTTGGAGTTAAAGAGAACAGGTTTCTTGAATTAAAAAAGAACAGGTTTCTTGGAGTGAAAGAGAACATGTTTCTTGAATTAAAAAAGAACAGGTTTCTTGGAGTGAAAGAGAACAGGTTTCTTGGATTAAAAGAGAACAGGTTTTTTGGAGTGAAAGAGAACATGTTTCTTGGAGTGAAAGAGAGCGGGTTTCTTGGAGTGAAAGAGAACAGGTTTCTTGGAGTGAAAAAGAACAGGTTTCTTGGAGTAAAAAAGAACGGGTTTCTTGGAGTAAAAGAGAACAGGTTTCTTGGAGTGAAAGAGAACATGTTTCTTGGAGTGAAAGAGAGCGGGTTTCTTGGAGTGAAAGAGAACAGGTTTCTTGGATTAAAAGAGAACAGGTTTCTTGGAGTAATAAAGAACGGGTTTCTTGGAGTGAAAAAGAACAGGTTTCTTGGAGTAAAAAAGAACGGGTTTCTTGGAGTGAAAAAGAACAGGTTTCTTGGAGTAAAAAAGAACGGGTTTCTTGGAGTGAAAAAGAACATGTTTCTTGGAGTGAAAGAGAGCGGGTTTCTTGGAGTGAAAGAGAACGGGTTTCTTGGAGTGAAAAAGAACAGGTTTCTTTGAGTAAAAAAGAACGGGTTTCTTGGAGTGAAAGAGAACATGTTTCTTGAAGTGAAAGAGAACATGTTTCTTGGAGTGAAAGAGAACATCTTTCTTGGAGTGAAAGAGAACATGTTTCTTGGAGTGAAAAAGAACATGTTTCTTGGAGTGAAAGAGAGCGGGTTTCTTGGAGTGAAAGAGAAGGGTTTCTTGGAGGGAAAAAGAACAGGTTTCTTGGAGTAAAAAAGAACGGGTTTCTTGGAGTGAAAGAGAACATGTTTCTTGGAGTGAAAGAGAACAGGTTTCTTGGAGTGAAAGAGAGCGGGTTTCTTGGAGTGAAAGAGAACATGTTTCTTGGAGTGAAAAAGAACATGTTTCTTGGACTGAAAGAGAGCGGGTTTCTTGGAGTGAAAGAGAACAGGTTTCTTGGAGTGAAAGAGAACAGGTTTCTTGGAGTGAAAGAGAACAGGTGTCTTGGAGTTAAAGAGAACAGGTTTCTTGAATTAAAAAAGAACAGGTTTCTTGGAGTGAAAGAGAACATGTTTCTTGAATTAAAAAAGAACAGGTTTCTTGGAGTGAAAGAGAACAGGTTTCTTGGATTAAAAGAGAACAGGTTTTTTGGAGTGAAAGAGAACATGTTTCTTGGAGTGAAAGAGAGCGGGTTTCTTGGAGTGAAAGAGAACAGGTTTCTTGGAGTGAAAAAGAACAGGTTTCTTGGAGTAAAAAAGAACGGGTTTCTTGGAGTAAAAGAGAACAGGTTTCTTGGAGTGAAAGAGAACATGTTTCTTGGAGTGAAAGAGAGCGGGTTTCTTGGAGTGAAAGAGAACAGGTTTCTTGGATTAAAAGAGAACAGGTTTCTTGGAGTAATAAAGAACGGGTTTCTTGGAGTGAAAAAGAACAGGTTTCTTGGAGTAAAAAAGAACGGGTTTCTTGGAGTGAAAAAGAACAGGTTTCTTGGAGTAAAAAAGAACGGGTTTCTTGGAGTGAAAAAGAACATGTTTCTTGGAGTGAAAGAGAGCGGGTTTCTTGGAGTGAAAGAGAACGGGTTTCTTGGAGTGAAAAAGAACAGGTTTCTTTGAGTAAAAAAGAACGGGTTTCTTGGAGTGAAAGAGAACATGTTTCTTGAAGTGAAAGAGAACATGTTTCTTGGAGTGAAAGAGAACATCTTTCTTGGAGTGAAAGAGAACATGTTTCTTGGAGTGAAAAAGAACATGTTTCTTGGAGTGAAAGAGAGCGGGTTTCTTGGAGTGAAAGAGAAGGGTTTCTTGGAGGGAAAAAGAACAGGTTTCTTGGAGTAAAAAAGAACGGGTTTCTTGGAGTGAAAGAGAACATGTTTCTTGGAGTGAAAGAGAACAGGTTTCTTGGAGTGAAAGAGAGCGGGTTTCTTGGAGTGAAAGAGAACGGGTTTCTTGAATTAAAAGAGAATGGTTTTCTTTGAGTGAAAGAGAACGGTTGCTTTTGCTGTCATACTATTTTCATATTTATTGATAATGTTCTTTCTTGCAGTAGATAGTTTTTTATTCTACTTTATTTAATAATAATACTGCAGCTTGTCTTCGAGTCGAAAGATGAATGAGGAATGCAGTATTTCAAGTGTTTACTTTATTTAGTACTGTCGTCATATGTTCTTTACTGTTTAGCATTGATCTGCAGTGCTCCAGGTCGTAGTGCCCCAGTGAATCTAGTAAAGATATTGTCACTATACCGCCTCTACCAGTGCGATCCTCAGATCTGAGCTAGTGAGGTATATATATATATATATAAATATATAAAGAAAAAAGTGTTTACTGAAACAGAGTAATACTTTTTCCAGTTTGACTCGTTTTGAAAAAGTTCTACCTCTTGAGACTTTCTTGCCCAATGAAGATGACATATATATACGTCGTAGGACGTGATCATCTTCTTTTTTGAAGTATCGTCTGTATTATATAAGATAAGAAGAAATAGTCCACATCAGGAGAGAGAAATGGTTGAACTTAAGCTAGAACAGAGTTGGACTCAGTACACTATGAAAGAATTCAGCTTCAAATCAATGACCAGATTAACAAGCTTTGATGAACGATTTCATACTGAATGCCAAGATTACACGTTTCTTAATATTTGAAGTGCTTGCATGCAAATCATGTTATTATGTTCTCCGGATGCTGTTGTTTTTTTAAAGTTTGTATTTGATCGAGTTGCATCAATGAGGCTATTGATTCAGAGATATAGACTTAATCGAAATCAAACATTACAGACTGATTTGCGATCTGTTGCAAGCTTTAGTGATTTTTTTAACTTTAATTGTTAATCTTTACCTTCCCCTGTCCCTGAGTGTGTTTGACCGTTGAGGGGATAATGACCTAAAAACAAACAAGCCCATTAGTTCCTGTGTGTGTCACTCCCTCTTTCACCTGGTACTGTTCTTTACAGAAAACTCTTCGCGAGCCCTAAGGATCGTGTCATATGCTTGTATAGTTGTTAACTCTCCTTTTGGACAGCGGTCAGAGGGTCACCATGTTGACTAATCACCATTGTGATCCTGGTGCGTATTTACACGTTTGTAACGAGGTATTTTGTATGTGAAATTGTTAACTTGAAATGGAGTTGTTTTTTCTACAATAATCGAATGCCATATAAAAATTGAAGTCAAAGTTATTCAATCTTTCAAGTCGAACTGTTTCTAATTTGCCCTACCAT
This sequence comes from Biomphalaria glabrata, assembly GCF_947242115.1. Lineage (NCBI taxonomy): Eukaryota > Metazoa > Mollusca > Gastropoda > Planorbidae > Biomphalaria > Biomphalaria glabrata. The sequence continues at coordinate 54,617,325 of NC_074712.1, read as the reverse complement.
CTATTTGTAAATTAGCAATGCGTTAGCAGCACCCGTATTAAGACCTATTTATTTATTACAGATTGTTAATGTTACATTTTTCTATTCTGATTCGGTTACATGCTACCGTAGTCATTGATTTTTAAACTTGGTACATTTTTGTTGTTGTATAAAACAGATGGCCTCAAACGTTTGCTTATATCAGGACCAATCATCAATGGCAATGTGTCGGATACAAATCACTTATTAAGACATGGAAACATTTAGCAACCCATTTCAAATCTTTAAAATTTAAGCTTTAAAAGTACCCCTATCGCTTTCTTTGATACCTCATTACTTTTTATGCAACATTTAAATTATACTGCCAAGCTCCCAAAATCCGCAACTATGACTTTTTAACTTTTTAATTGATAAACTCCATCGGGTATATTACAATGACAGTGTATTTGAACATGAACTATATAAAACTTCTCAACAACCTTGACTGCTCAACAGTATTTGGCCTGTATGGTCTGGTCGTGGATGCGTTAACCTGTTTGTCTTGTGTGTTAGTGTAAATCAGTGATTCCCAAAGTGGTCTATATAGACCCCCAGGGGTCTATGAAGACCTCCAAGGGGTCTACGAAAGTGAAAAAACAAATTGGGGGTCTATGAGATGTACACGGGGGTCTACGATAGTAGATTTCATCTAAGCAGGTCGTGACTTTAATTTTTAAATCCCATTAATGTAGTTCTTCACACTAAGATATAATTTGTACCTAAGTTAATTCTTAAAATATCTATCCTGCTATTCAAACGATAAATTGTTGTATTTAATTTCAATATTTATTTAAATAACTTAATTTTGTCTACATGTAAGTAATGTTTAGCAAAAACAATGTAAACTGTATAGCGTTGATTAGTCAAAATTGTTCATTCCTTCTTTGTCAAACAAGCCAATTGCCTTTTTTATGAATATATGAAACTAATTGCGCTGGAGGATCATCTGAGACAAGTGTCACACTGATAAAAAGATAAAGATTTTAAACACTTTCGAACATTCAACGATAAAGTTCAAAATGTCTCTTCAACATCATAAAGAGAAGATGATGGTTTGTGGACGTCTTACAATATCTTTTTACTTATAACAAAATAGGGAGCGCGGTGGTAGTGGTTAAGCGCTTGGCTTCCCAACCTGGTTTTCTGGGTTATTGAATTTTGAATTTCAGGATTTTAAGGGCTCCCGAGTCCACCCAACTCTAATGGGAACCTGACTTAAGTTAGGAAAAGTCAAGGCATTTGGTCGTTGTGCTGCCCGCATGACACCCAGCTAGTTAACCGTTGGCCACAAAAAAACAACAAAAAAAACAGATGACCTTAACATCATCACAAGGTCTGAAAGGGAAACTTTACTTTTTTTTTTTAAGCAAAATACGGATAACACCATAGATTGATTTTTACCAGCCGTTGTAGTTTTAAAAACTGTTTTGCACAAACCTACATCATTATGAAAAGAATTTCTTTAAGCAACAATACAGTTCAAGGTCACTTCGGTGGCATGAGTTATAAAATTAAAAGCTTCTTATGTAATTCTTTGCAAACGACATAAACAGTTTGGGATCAGCGGCGTCACAGGCTCTGACAGGATGTAGTGATGTGTAGTGCAAACTGCATTAAGGTCGCCGGCTCCTTATTTTTCCTCAGGGTTGACACACCTAACCTTTCCCATGTTTGAGTATATTTCTAAGGCAGATGAGTTTTGAATTCAGTTTTACTTCTGCTAGGGGGGTAGCCAGCCAAAGCTAATGAGCCCTTCATGTTTGAAGCTTCCTGGCTTAGGCGACAGTTACTCGCCTTTGCCCCTTCTCTTGTTAGTGAGAAAATCTTCGCGGACTCAATATTTGTGCCGGACGTGAAAGATCAAGAAATACACGAGAAACTGTTCTTTGCAAAAACTTTAACAATGATAATTAAGGCTAATTATTAATTAATTTATATTTAATGTTTGAAGCACTACTTCATAAAGCAACAAATTCCTATCTGAAACATAATATCCAAAGCAAACGAATGATAAACCTAAAAAAAAATGTATAGTGTGTTTGGAGATTCCATCAATAAATATTGTTATTTTATTGGCTTAAATTTGAATTTTGTCAATAAAAAAGATAGATCTCTATATCTTAATATGTAGCTTTCAATCACTTTTCCCCTTTTCAACTCACTACTGATAGAAATTAGTTTAAATAAAATGTTGATGAATTTGCAAGTTAAGCAGGGGGTCTACCGAATGCCAGAAAACATGGCAAGGGGTCTACGAGACAAAAAAGTTTGGGAACCACTGGTGTAAATGAAAGTATAATCTGAATAAACCATTTAAAAAAATATACCGCCATGAACAAAACAAAAAAGCCCAGTAAAAAGGCAGAGCCCATAAAAGAAGCAAAAGCCCAAAGGATTCCTAGGATGTAAATAGCTCGACAAGTGACGCCAAAAAACTAAAAAGCTGAGGTCTCCTAAATAATAAAAATAAAAAAACACCGCATTAAACAGCAAAACAAAGCTATAAGGCATAGAAGTGAACAAACATCATTTAATAATATAACGAAGAAAGAATAAAAAATACTTTTAAAAAAGACAATAACTCTTATCTTATTTACAGCATGGCGTAATTCTAGGAGACAGGTTATCGAGATCTGGTAACTCCAAGAGTTTTCTTACAGAAGCATGCAATCTTCCATGACTATCATAAACTTCAATCTTTTCTTGACCTTATTTTTATTGGGATCTGACAGCGATCATTTCCAGAGACTGATTCGTCGTCCACCCAAATCTGTCAGAAGGACATCATTGGAAACTAGCACGCAAACCTTTTTTTTTTCTCTCAGAAGTGTTTCAGGAGCTTGGTACTGGGGGGGGGGGAGGGGGGTGTGCCAGTGCTGAAGTCTTTCAACTTTTTTTTATGTTAGCATATCACGTTGAGAGAGTTTCGTTTTTTTCTGTCATTCTAAACTTTCTATCCTCACTTTCTTTCTTTCTTTCTTTTGTTTCTTTCTTTCTTTCTTTTGTTTCTTTCTTTCTTTTGTTTCTTTCTTTCTTTGTTTCTTTTCTTTCTTCTTTCTTTCTTTGTTTCTTTTCTTTCTTCTTTCTTTCTTTTCTTTCTTTCTTTGTTTCTTTTCTTTCTTCTTTCTTTCTTTTCTTTCTTTCTTTGTTTCTTTTCTTTCTTCTTTCTTTCTTTGTTTCTTTCTTTCTTCTTTCTTTCTTTCTTTTCTTTATTCTTTCTTTGTTTTTTTCTTTCTTCTTTCTTTCTTTCTTTCTTTTGTTTCTTCTTTCTTTGTTTCTTTTCTTTCTTCTTTCTTTCTTTGTTTCTTTCTTTCTTCTTTCTTTCTTTCTTCTTTCTTTGTTTCTTTTCTTTCTTCTTTCTTTCTTTGTTTCTTTCTTTCTTTTCTTTCTTTCTTTTTTTTGTTTCTTTTCTTTCTTTCTTTTTTTCTTTTTTTTTCTTTCTTTTTTTTCTTCTTGCTTTCTTTGTTTCTTTTCTTTCTTTCTTTCTTTTCTTTCTTTTCTTTCTTTTTTTTCTTTTTTTTTTCTTTCTTTTTTTCTTCTTTCTTTCTTTCTTTCTTTGTTTCTTTTCTTTCTTTCTTTTTTTCTTTCTGTCGTCTGTCTATGCTATTGTAGAGGGAGAGAGGGGAACAAAAGAATATTGATTCGTTTTTGTGCAAGAGTAGGATATCAGGGTTCATTTATATACTTGGGACCTGACTTTGTTCCTTTGGCTCGCTAGGGGGTTGCTGGATTGCTCGATTACAATTATTTAATGCTTGCTACACAAATAAGAACAATTAATACTCAATTAATACATTCAACGACGACTAAATCATTCAGTTCATAACACGTGCAAAACTGTTCACATTCATAACCTGGGAGTACATAAACAAGGGGATATCACTATCACACCAAAATATCAAAGTAACACATTCATTCTCGACATACCTCCCCCTGACATAGGAGTTGATGAATTTTAAACTTTGATCTGTAAGTTAGGTCCAATTATAGGATGTGTAAATAGGTGAGAGAGAGAGAAAGAGAGCCAAGTGTTATGAAATCAAGCAGAGATAGAAAGAAAGAAAAAAAAAATAAAGATAGTAAATGCACGAAAGAAAGAGAGACAGAGAGAGAGAAAGAGAGAAATCAAGACAAAAGGACAAATAAATTAATGATGAGAAGAAAAGGAAAGAATAAAGAAAGCGAGATAGAAAAAAAGAGAAAGAATTAACAAAGAGAGAGAAAGAGAAAATACAAGGGGGAAAGAGAGAAAGATTTAGTAAAAGAAAAAAAAAATATCTGTAAACAGAGTTCTAAAGTAAAGCTTCTTAGTAGTCTCGCATTCTTCGCCCCGAGAGAGTTTGATAGAGTCTCTGTCTCTCCGTCTGTCTCTCTCTCTCCCTCTCTCTCTCCCTCTCTCTCTCACTCACACACACACATATATTTTTTGGGGTAAGACGTTTTCTACAAATTCCGACATTGTGCTGATTTATTTCTCTTCATGGTCTTATGCACCACCCAGAAGCCGCGCTGCTGAGAATGGATCACAAGGTGACAAAGGTCACTTCCTGTCTGGGTTTTCATTCATAGCTCAAAAACAAAAGCAAAAACAAAAAAATACTCGTCTGATTAGAATGAAATGAAAAAAAATGTCCAAGACCAACAAACGAAGTTAGGGATTGTCCAGTACCAGGTCACTCTGGGGGGGGGGGAGGTGAGCAAGAGGTTCGATGAGGTCTGAACATATTTTATTAAATAGTTCGGTCCAAAACACAGACATTTGTGATTTTATTTAATAAGAAAACAAAATGTCGGCACCCAATGAACTAAGGATAACTAGACTACCGAATCAAAGTAACCGAATGTTAATGGTTACTGAAGTTGAAATACAAAGTGTAGTACTTTTACACTCATCAATATGCTGCGTGATACCAGGGTATTACCTTTATATTTAACACGATGCAGAAGTTAAACCAGGGTATTACCTTTATATTTAGTATTCAGCTGAAATTATACCATGGGATTATCTTTATCTTTAGCACTATGCTGAAGTAATACCATGGTATTGCCTTCATATTCCTCAATATAATGAGTGAAATGATAGCTGTGTATTACCTTTATATCCAACATTTTGCCAAAGTAATACATCTTTGTATTCAGCAGGATATTGCGCGTTGAATCCTTACAAACTAATCTGAATTGTATTTTAACCAATACATGCCACTAACACAACAAAGTTAATGACCAAGATGACAACTTTAAATCAGGCTAGCTAATGTCAGCTTCAAAGTTGAGCAGTTTCTCTTTAGTCCACATATCTTTTCGTTTTCATATTTTTAAAAAATGACTGACATTTAATCGCAGTTAGATCATTTAGAATCGGAAATTGGAAGCTAGGTGGAATAAGGGGGGGGGGGTCTCTTAGTGTTCGCCGCATAGACGAGAGGGGCCTGTTCCACACCAGGACCTCTGCAAAATCTTAATGACAGTCTAACACGAGATGGTCGCGTTTTGTAATTCGGAGAGAAGCAAGTGATAAGAGAGACAGAGAGAGAGAGAGAGAGAGACGGAGAGAACATGAGAAGTATAACAAAAGAAACTGGGGGAGAGAGAAAGTAGAACGAAAGAGCTAAAGAGATTGAGCACGCAACAGAATGACAGAGAGAGAGACATAGAGACAGAGAGAGGGAGACAGAGAGGGACAGAGAAAAAGACAAAGAGAGGAGCAAAAAGAGAGACAGAGACACAGAGTATGAAAGGAGGAAAGGACAGAGTGAAAAAAGCATAAAGAAGAGCAAAAACTAATGCAAGAAAGCGTGAAAGTGAAAGAAAGAGAGAGAGAGAAAGAGAGAATAGAATGGAGAGAGAAATGAAAAAAATAGAAGAGATAGAAAAAGAAAGACAGAGAACATAAGAGAAAGCTAAAGAGAGATAGAAAGAGAGACCAGCAGAGAGAGAGAGAGAAAAACAACGGAGAGAGAGAGAGAGAAGCAAAGTTGAAGAGAGTGAGACATAGACAGAGCAACAGAAAGAAATTAATAGAGAGAAAGAGAGAGAGAACAAAAGAAAGAGAGAGAAAGCTAGAGAGAGAGAGTGTGTGTGTGAGAAAGAACGAAAGAGAGACAGAAAGAGAGAGACTTAAAGAGAAAAATGTTCAGAAAGATTATTTTATTTTCTATAATTAAGTAATTACAAGCCTGTCGCCAGGCAGAGAGCAGCGGACGTGACCTGAGGTATAGAGAGTATTCCAGTCATGTCAAAGGGCAGAGACATCAGTGCCACCTAACGCGCATAACATTGTTACATTACTTTCAAATTGATTGTAGCAGAGCATCCTGGAGGATCTTTTGACTATCTCCTCTTTCAAAGAAACAAAATGGAAAGGGAGAGAGGGGGCAGCTGGAGAGGGAGGAGGCAATGGGAGAGAAAGAAGGAGGGGAGAGAGCATACTTCTTAATAACATTGAAAAGAAGAAATTTGTTTTTTTAAATTAAAAGATCGGAAACTCATAAGGAAACTTGAGCGTTCCCCATTGCTATGGAGATTTGGTGCTGTAATGAAGAGACGAAATACGAAACAAAAAGACCGCTGGACAATGCTGGACAATGCTGGACAATGATGGATAATGATGGACAATGATGGACAATGATGTATAATGATGGACAATGATGGACAATGATGGACAATGATGGATAATGCTGGACAATGATGGGCAATGATGGAAAATGCTGGACAATGCTGGACCTCAAGGAAGGCTAAGTGATTGTGAGCGCACGTTTCAACCAGTTCGCTCTTCGTGTTGATGCGCTAATCTGTTTGACTAAGGCCCCAAAGAATCTTCTTATTGATGCACCAATCTGATTAAGTAAGGCCCCAATATATTTTCATGATTTTTAGCGGCCCCCGTAAGGGGAAAAAGCCGCTATTAGGTTTGTGCAAAATGTCCGTCTGTCCGTCTGTCTGTCTGTCCGTCTGTCCGTCTGTCACACTTAGATCTCGAAAACTAGAAGAGATATGAAAAATATTATTTCATCATTAAATGCGGCTTGAAAAGTTTAGGTGCAACGGCTACTTTTTGGTTTTCTAAAAGCAAACCGTTTAATTTATAAAATTAATTATGCAAGCGATTTTTTCATAAAAATACAATTCTAAAACAATTACGTAAATGTAAGAGAGGCAATGTTACAATATGCTAACAAAGATGGACGATTTTTGTGTATTTTCAGTATCACTAAGTCAAATATATTTTTAAAATGTACAGGAAATGTTTACAACAAATATAAATAATAGTTAAAGACGTTTTTTCTGGTCAACTAGCTGCTAAAATTAAAAGAAAACAATTCTGTTTGTTTATAAAGGCTAATAATGCATTTTGTATGTAAATATCACGCACATTTTTTTTAAAATGGACTTTTTATGTAGCGATTTTCGTGCAATAGCGTAACGTCGCAACATGATCAGGTGCTAAACCAATTCCTTAAACTTTTTTTAAAAATCAGATTTTATTTATTTTTTGTTTAGTGCCCCCATCCGAATAAAAGAAGATTATTTTTGTGCCTTTTGTCTGTTGGTCGATCTGTCCTCACGATTAGATTAAAAAAACTAGAACTCTAAAAGCTATTGAAAATCTGATTTACCCTTTAATGTTCCTCCCGTAACATATCAATAGTTTAAAGTATTTAAAATTAATTGTTCCGGATTTTTTTTGTGCAAAACTAATGTTTGTTTGCTCTTCTAACTTATATTACATTCAGTTTCCATGCTTAAACGTTGTAAAAAACACATGATCAATAATATGTTGTTCCGTTTTTTATATAAATAACATATCGATGCTAAATCAAAATCTCTATACTGACTTATATTTCATTAAGTGTAAAAATGTTCCGGATATTGTTTTATAAAACATGAATTATGCCTAATCATTGTTTGAAATCGCATAATTTACTAATATTACACTTATATTATTTGACAATGTGTCACTGTAATTTGGTTATCAATATCAAATTGTTCCGTATTTTCATCTTTAAACAAATTTTTAAAATATCGACAATAGGTTGTTCAGGGCTTTTAAAAAAAAGTAATTTACTAGAATTGATTACTGAAAATTGCTTTTGAGACATTTAATTTTCTAGCTGAAACATAACAGTTTTGTAATCGATAAAGAATGTTCCGGATTTTGTCGCCAGAAATTTCCGAATTTATTTAAAAATCTACTAACACCAAATAATTGTTTGAATTCCCTTTTCTAATTAATAAACAAATAATCTTCTCGTTTACGAAATAATGTTGTTACGGATATTTATGAAAAATATTTTAACTCACTTCTCTCTTACAGTACATTTAACTTTCGACCTAAAACATTAAAAAATCTAATTATCGTTAATATTATGTTCCGAATTTTAAAGAAAAACAGAATCTAAACACCAAAGTAAGGTATGAAAATCTCTCCACATGGCTGTAGTACATCTAATTTTTATACGAGACCATCCAAAAAAATTAATTAACGGTATTACATTTATCTGAAATTCTCTTTTTCTTTTACTATTTATACAAACATCCGGAACAATCTATTATATGAACTTTTCAATTGTGTTCATACCTAAAAATTATTGTGATTTTTTGAAACGTAAAATAAGGTTAATCAATTTTTAATAACTTTCAGTTGTTTTTTTTATATCAAGATGACGGACAGACCGACTGACACACAAAACGCAAAAACAATGCGGCTTTGATCCTCTTTAAATAAATTGTATAAGAACTCAGTGCACCAATGTCTATGGACCCTCGTTAAATATCTCGTGTAAATAAAGACATTGACACATTGACTAGATTAAGATGTAGAATTTCAATTTCTAAACTTAAAATGTAAAAAAAAAAGTGTAGATTTTCATTTCCAAACGTTTTGATCAATATTGCAATGTTATAATATACTAAAACTAATCTACTATTTTTTATTTAATTTAAATTTAAATTTACGGCAAATGAATCTTTGAAACATTATTACTTTTGACCATCAAAATTAAATCATCTCTTGAATATTATTTGCGAATATGCAGATCCGACAGGGATCCGACTTCGACGGGGGCCGCCTCTGAGATTGTGCAACACAAACTCTCTTTGTAATCTTGTTTTGTTGTTGTTATTGATTTCATATTTCAGATTCTGAGGATAATTACATCTATGCCCAAATTTCTCCAAGAACCTTTCATTTATTATTTTTTGGGGTTACTTTAAATCATGCGGTGAACCCACAGCTGTTACTGCCAAACCCGGGGAGGGCCCTCTCCGTCTAGGTGATGACTATTTGTGCGTCATGGTCATTGTCTAGGAGCATGAAGTGCCTTCCTATAGTTCACTCAAAATGTATATTTCCTTCTGTCAAACGACAAGAATAAATGTAAAAAGTCGAACTGCTTCTCTAGATTGTTACTGGTCAACAAGTGCCTATGCTATTCAAAGTTTTCAGAGTTATATAAGGTTCACAGAATAACGAAAGCAGTTGAAAAGTTTAAAAAGCAAAAACTTGTTAGATCGATAGGATAACTTTGTCTAGATTATTCTATTTTTACATCTCTATCTATCGATCGATCTACTCCAAGACTTTATCTAGACTAGGACTGCTTGATGCTTCTATCCTAAGTCTCTGCTCCTATAAACTAAATTCCCTGGAACTAACGATTCTCACGAGTCTAAGTCAAGACGTCCTTCCCATATGTAGCCGTGGTTCGAAGAACAAAATGCGGAGCCTACACATGTAGGAGGTGTGGCCTGTAGTTACGTTTAAGTCCAGCTTCCTAATATAGGTTTGATCTTCAGGTAGAAGGAAAATAAAGCCTAATCCTGAGTGATCTGACCTCTGGCCAGTCTCCGCATGTTGTTTTCTTGTCTCCCAGTTTACTTCACGCATGACTGAATGTAAATAGAACAAAAGACAGGCTACGGAGACAGTTTCTTCGCGCTAGACACCCGTCTGGTTATTATCATAGATAAGGAATCAAACTTGTCAATTGCTATGCACTAAAGACAAAACACACAAACATAGGTCGAGACCGTGCAGAAAAATCAGAAATAAATGTACCCGCCAGTATTAGCGTTAGCTGAAGTTTGAGGAGATGCCAATTTACTGTATATTAAGAAAAAGATTATTTTTTAAATATTTAGAAATCTTAAAATATATATAATTCTACTGAAACTGAGTCTAAAATAATGTACTTTGTTTGCCCTGACCTATTTGAGTTTACTCCAAAGGTCACCACGCTCATAAAATCTATTTGACTGCAAAAATAAAATGATCATTTGATTGTGTTGCCATGAAAGTATCTTGTGAATAAAGCGGGAAAAGTTTTTTTAAAAAAAAGGGGGAATGGCGAGACGGTGAGCTTGTTCCTCGTCAAGCGATCCTGAAAGTTTGAGATTTACCAAGACTTTAAAAAAATGCAGTAGCTGTCTTCTTAGCGTTTACATTGTTAGGAAGAGACGTTGCTTTTTTTTTATGCTTTAAAAGCTAAATTAGAAAAAAAAAAAGAAACATTTCAAAAGTCATTAAATATTGATGTCTTTATTATGATTTGAACACTTTTAGCGGAAAGAAAGAGAAAAAAAAGCGACATCTTTAAATTGTAAGACGTAAAGAGCTAAAGTGATGGGTGATACAATGAGGAGGATGTGCAGTTAGTGATCAATGATGTAATATAAATAGAGACACTTCAGGACATAAGAATAAAAAGTAAATTAGCTATAATACATAAAACATTGAACCATAATTTGCAAATAGAAAAAAAATAATGACATACTCAGAAAGACACAAAGAAAGAGGCACATTTCTTATTCCCTAGTGCCATTAGAGAATGAAATGGGTTGCCTGAATCAGCCAGGAAAACCAACGACTTAGCAGAGTTTAAGTCATTGATTAACAAGCATGATTGATGATTGAACTAGATTGACACATGAAATGCGTAGGACTTAATTATCTTCTTTTTTTTTTGAAGTAATGTCTGTTAAATATAAGATAAAGATAAGAAATACAAAACACAATTCAAATTGTAATTTACTTATATCCTAAGTTATTATTTTGACGTCTTCACTTTTACGTTTGAATATTTGAAAGCTTTAGAAATGGTGGATAATGCCATGTTGTTACTTTAGTTACACATATTATATTATACATAGGACGATTGGAAGGTACCTATCAAACTATTGTGTAACTCACTACTAAAGAAATACAGCACTGAATATATTTGTCTTCAATTGAATGCTTTTAAACTCAGTTCAATCAAATAAGTGATTCAAAATATAAATCACTTGTACAATGAAAACTTGACTGATTTACTTGAGTTGAAATGAACCACAGATGATCAATAATCTATCAGTGAACAAACGCACTAAATAATCCACATGGAATTATAACTAATACCTTGCAACTGCGAACAATGACCAGTGACCTTGAACAATGACCAATGACCTTGAACAATGACCAATGGATAACCAACCCCGATAGCTAGCTCCACGTTCCTTTTATAGTTCCGTAAATTGATCTTTCGGGATTGTGTCCGTCACTGATAGTAAGTTCCATCAGCTTCCTAAATACCCCCTTGACCCTCTATCTAGTTTATGCATTATCTCCTTTATTTTCCCACGCACTTATAATGTGACCTAATAATACTGAATGTTGACTTTTTACAGTTATGTCGTTATTGTGGGCTGTGAAGTGTAACATTATACACACACACGTGACAGATAATAAGTGAAATAACTATATCTGTTATAGTGGTGTTTGCAGTGTTATTGCCAGGCAGTGGCGTAGCTAGGAATTTGTCATCATTTGGGGGCCCACGGGGATTGACCTCTTTGGGGCCCCGTGCATTTTACATAATATTTAATGTAAAAAAAATTCGAACTCTCATTAGGGGGCCTCCGTCAAGTTTATATCCCAGAGGGATGTTCAAATTCTCCCTTCCCCTTCCCACACACAAGCTACGCCACTTTTGCCAGGTCAGAGATTTTCTTTCTATCTGAAGTGATTATGTTTGCTAATGAAAGTTTGGTAGCAGTAAAATAAAAAAAAAGCTGACTTATTTTCTTGTACTTCATCTCTGAACCAACGTTGGTAAATAATCTAGGTCTTGATGATTTTTTTAAAAACAACTCAACCCTTTTCAGTTCTCCAAGACTGCCGTCTCATGAAGGTCTGCACATTGTTCATATTGACCGTGAAGTCCCAAGTCCCTTACGATTGCACGATTGCATGCTTGAAAATAGAGAAAAAAGTTGTAAAAGATGTTTCACAGTCTTTACCTAAGAGGTAGCTGCGTGCATCTTCCAAGGAAGTATTCCTAGTTTAGAAACGTATTCACTGAGCTCTTGAATGCGCTGGATGTCCTCTATAAGCAACACAAACTAAAAATTAGGGACTCCCCACCCCACCACACACACTCACTCACTCACTCAATTTCTGCAGAAGTCCCCCCAAAAAGATTCCAGGAATATTTTTAACCATTTTGTGGAAAGAACAAATTGTGAACAACAAAGGCGTAGCCATTGGGGGTGGGGCTTGATTTAGAAGGGGGTTCCATATCTGAAATAGCTTAGGGGTTTTATCATCTCTCCGGTCCTGGCCATTCATGTGTTATGTCTTGAATGTGACAGACCTTTGTCAATTTCGCTGATGGGATATTTCGTAGTTCCTTCTTCTACGTTGAATTTTCAGCTGTAACTACGACTTAGGGTATTCTTTATCAAAGAAGACAGCTATTACACATTTTTTTCTATCACTAGAGACACTCTAGATAACCTTATTCAAAGTTAAACGGGCAAAGTCCGCCCTAACCAGGCTACAACCTCATCTCACCCTCAGCTCTTTCATCCTGAACCAGCCGCCTCTAATTTCACTTCTATAATTTCACTGAAACTTAAAATTGATTTTTTGTGTGTGTCCAGCGAACATTAGTTTTTGAGAAATCAATAAACACCTTGAGGACTGAACGCTAAGAGGGAACCCTAAAGGCTAAACGAGAGAATAAGATTACACAACCAACGAGAATCTAAAGACTGGAACATTTCTTTGAACGAACTTTTAGTTTAGCCTAAAAAAATTTTACTTATCTGATTGTTGACACTGTTTTTTTTTTTTGTTGTTTTTTTTCTTTAAAAAAAAAAATTCTGATTGTTTTTAAAGGGAAAAAAACAATTTTGGTATTGTGCAGTTTGTATATCTGTCTGTCCGTGAACTCCGTTTATCTCTCTGTCTGTCACGTTTACATCTAATTAAAAAAATATATAAAAAATAAAACGCCACTGAACATCCAATTCCATCACCGCCTGTATTGTGTTCCAAAAGTTGAAACGCCAGTTTTGGAAACGTACCCTTTTGTATTGAAATTAAATGCGCAAACAGTGTCTTCATATACATAGGAGTCTAAACCATTTTTAAAATAACATGTTTGTCTTATATATTAATACTTAGTTTTAAAAGACCGCACATCGGATGCAGAAAATAGAGGCAGGGTTACTGCAACGATCGTAAAAAAACGCAAGCTAACATTTTATGGCCATATTAGAAGGTCTTCCCTTAGGGAAAAGGAAGAAGGGGCAGACAGAGAAAGCGATGGGAAGACAACATATAAGAATGGACGGGCCTGTCATTGAAAGAGGTGCTAACTAAGGCAAAAGACTAAGAGGAATGGAGAAAGACAGTCGACAAATCTAGCATGGTATCCCAACGGTCCAACAGACTAAGGGATAGGTAAAGGTAAATTTAAAAAGCACAGTGTCCGACGGTCATGTATTAAATTTATTTTTTTGACAGAAGTGCACAAACAAAGCACATGTCTACCGAAATACCCACATTATTATTTGTCTTGATCTAAACAATGAAAAAATAAATAATGAGTATTGGGGGCAGGATGGATAGCTTTCTATTCCAGCGAAAGTTTTATACAGAACACCTCCAAATATATAACATAATACAATATCTATCTAGAAGTGGTATATCATTGTTTAATGACACATCAGTCACATGAAAACTAAAAGTGAGTGGAATCATTTGATACTGTGGTGGATTCTCTCTCACATTAAGCCTGGAAAAATGTGTAGTTTTTTTCTCATCTCTTCCAAGTCAGAAAGTAAAGTATCAGAATTGAAAAGGAAGACATTTTCTTTTTACTTGGTTAAACGAAATGAAATTGAATAAGAAAAAAAAAGTGATTTTAAACTACAATCCTTTAAAACCTCCAAGCTTCTAGCAAGAAGAAATTTTTTTTGTGTTAGTCTAATCTTTTTTTTCCCCATCGTCTTAAGAGGAAGGAGGAATTTCGGACTCCGTCTGGCCATGTCCACAGAACGTGGACCTGATAAAGGCACAATTACTGCTGTAAATTGTTCCCCATTAATTTCGTTTACACAATAAGATGGCAGCCGAGGGGTTTGATAATGGAAGATTAAGGCAGGCTATTCTGGCTTCTTCTATTGCTTTCTTTTCTTCAAGTCTTTCCGTGATCTGGGTACAATGTTACAAACACGAAAAATATGTCAACACTGAAGTTCGCTATATAACAGTGGTGTTTTGTTATATCTGAAACTGTTATTAATTTATATATGTAACAGAAAAATGTGTTTTAATTGCTATCGTGGCTTAGCAAAGTCATTTTTATATAAGTATATTATAATAATGTGTAATATAATACAACACCAATTACATAACTTTTCTATTTATGACTTAAGTTGTAAACTTTCGGACATTATTTCAGGTATGAAGAGAATTACATTCTAACCCAGGACTCCTGCTTAAGAGCAAGGGATGGCAGCAGGCAGGGTTCAAACCCGGACATCGAGTTGACAATCATAAGTGCATACCACAAGACATGTGTAGCAGAAGTCATAATTGGGAAAATCATAAACGCATACCAGAAGACATGTGTAGCAGAAGTCATAATTGGGAAAAGTGTAGCAGAAGTCATAATTGGGAAAATCATAAACGCATACCAGAAGACATGTGTAGAAGAAGTAGTAATTGGGCCACGTTGTTCCATAAACAGTTGCATACAAAAGTACTGTAACAAAACAAAAGGTTGGCAAAACGTCAGCAAAAAAAAAAAATATTTCGGATATTTCGTAACACCGAAAAATTACGTTTATACCCTCCCCTTGTAAAATTGCCTTGTAAGATAGTCTTGTAATATAAGTCATAACGATACTTTTGCAAGATACCTCTGAAAAATGTCGTGAAAGAGAGTCTTAATGATACATGAGTAAAATACCTATGCAAGATAGTCTTGTCAAATTGCCTTAAATGATAGTCTTCAAGTCGTGTTTTTTTTACAAAGCGTATATCAAGTCATTGTGTCTGTCTATTATGACTTATACAGATTTTAAACACTCTATTTCTCTTCTTTCCCATGTTCGGATCAAGTTCAAACTTCACACAATTATTCATTGTCCCTAACAATACATGAATCAATACAAAAATTAACCAATTAGTTAATTAAATAGTGGTAATAAATTTATTTGGTTTAATAGCCGAAAGAGAGAAAATCCTACAGTATTTAGAAATATGGCTATAAATGTGGAGTTTGTACACTAAGTTAAGCTTTATTTTTTTATTTTGATTTTTTATTTAGAAAGTTCTGAGTAAGTTACCCTTGTAAAATAGTCTTGCTAGTTAATTGAGTAAGATAGTCTTGTAAGATAGTCTTGTAAGATAGTCTTGTAAGATAGTCTTGTAAGATAGTCTTGTAAGATAGTCTTGTAAGATAGTCTTGTAAGATAGTCTTGTAAGATAGTCTTGTAAGATAGTCTTGTAAGATAGTCTTGTAAGATAGTCTTGTAAGCTAGTCTTGTAAGATAGTCTTGTAAGATAGTCTTGTAAGATAGTCTTGTAAGATAGTCTTGTAAGATAGTCTTGTAAGAAAGCTTTGTGCATTTGTGTTTGAAGATAATTTTGGAAGTTGGTATTCAACTAAGTGTTGACATGTACACGATGACACACTGTGACGTCATAAATAACACATTGACACAATTTGACGTTACAAAACTAACACGATGACACACTGTGACGTCATAAATAACACATTGACACAATTTGACGTTACAAAACTAACACGATGACACACTGTGACGTCATAAATAACACATTGACACAATTTGACGTTACAAAACTAACACGATGACACACTGTGACGTCATAAATAACACATTGACACAATTTGACGTTACAAAACTAACACGATGACACACTGTGACGTCATAAATAACACATTGACACAATTTGACGTTACAAAACTAACACGATGACACACTGTGACGTCATAAATAACACATTGACACAATTTGACGTTACAAAACTAACACGATGACACACTGTGACGTCATAAATAACACATTGACACAATTTGACGTTACAAAACTAACACGATGACACACTGTGACGTCATAAATAACACATTGACACAATTTGACGTTACAAAACTAACACGATGACACACTGTGACGTCATAAATAACACATTGACACAATTTGACGTTACAAAACTAACACGATGACACACTGTGACGTCATAAATAACACATTGACACAATTTGACGTTACAAAACTAACACGATGACACACTGTGACGTCATAAATAACACATTGACACAATTTGACGTTACAAAACTAACACGATGACACACTGTGACGTCATAAATAACACATTGACACAATTTGACGTTACAAAACTAACACGATGACACACTGTGACGTCATAAATAACACATTGACACAATTTGACGTTACAAAACTAACACGATGACACACTGTGACGTCATAAATAACACATTGACACAATTTGACGTTACAAAACTAACACGATGACACACTGTGACGTCATAAATAACACATTGGCACAATTTGACGTTACAAAATAACACGATGACACAATATGACGTTACAACATATCAAGAAGTCACAATGTCACGTCCACGATAACAATTGTAAGTTGAAAAGATCTTTCTGTAGAGCATACACCTACATGTGGTCATTACATACCTCCTATGTCCCCAGAATGTTATGACCAAGGCTGACAATGGAAGAAGATGAGAGTGCTGCCAGTTTCGACACCATAGTTTGCCAAAGTGGACAGTTCGGATTCTTCCAGAAGAGACTCTTCTTCATCAACACCTTAATTCAGGTGATAGCCGATAGAAGCGTTATCATAGAAGCACGTGTTTGTGTTTCATTTTTATCCCGTCATGCATTTCAATGATCCTTATTCCTTATACGCCATGTATTTTGGTATAAAGTCATCCTTATTCCTTATACGCCATGTATTTTGGTATATAGTCATCCTTATTCCTAATACGCCATGTATTTAGGTATATAGTCATCCTTATTCCTTATACGCCATGTATTTTGGTATATAGTCATCCTTATACGCCATGTATTTTGGTATATAGTAATCCTTATTCCTTGTACGCCATGTATTTAGGTATATAGTCATCCTTATTCCTTATACGCCATGTATTTTGGTATATAGTCATCCTTATTCTTTATACGCCATGTATTTTGGTATATAGTCATCCTTATTCCTTATACGCCATGTATTTAGGTATATAGTCATCCTTATTCCTTATAGGCCATGTATTTTGGTATATAGTCATCCTTATTCCTTATACGCCATGTATTTTGGTATATAGTCATCCTTATTCCTTATACGCCATGTATTTTGGTATATAGTCATCCTTAATACGTCATACATTTCGATCAGTGGTTATCCCTATGCTATTAAAATTGATCAAGTTTTTTTTTAAACGTTGATGGGAAGTTAAGCCCTTTGATGAGCTAGAGGAAATTTCCCCCCCCCTCACCCTCTACCCCCAGCCTATCCTCAATCAGGACCCGTCAGCTGAAAGAGAGTTTTGTTTTCATGTCTATGATCTTCTTCTATGACATTGTAAGAGTTCCGTACACACAGTGTACACAGTCAACGCAGGCACAGTTTGCTCGGTACACAATGTACACAGTCAACACAGGCACAGTTTATTCGGTACACACAATGTACACAGTCAACGCAGGCACAGTTTGCTCGGTACACACAATGTACACAGTCAACGCAGGCACCGTTTGCTCGGTACACACAATGTACAAAGTCAACGCATGCACAGTTTGCTCGGTACACACAATGTACACAGTCAACGCAGGCACAGTTTGCTCGGTACACACAATGTACACAGTCAACGCAGGCACAGTTTGCTCGGTACACACAATGTACACAGTCAACGCAGGCACAGTTTGCTCGGTACACACAATGTACACAGTCAACGCAGGCACAGTTTGCTCGGTACACACAATGTACACAGTCAACGCAGGCACCGTTTGCTCGGTACACAATGTACACAGTCAACGCAGACACATTTTGCTCGGTACACACAATGTACACAGTCAACGCAGGCACAGTTTGCTCGGTACACACAATGTACACAGTCAACGCAGGCACCGTTTGCTCGGTACACACAATGTACAAAGTCAACGCATGCACAGTTTGCTCGGTACACACAATGTACACAGTCAACGCAGGCACAGTTTGCTCGGTACACACAATGTACACAGTCAACGCAGGCACAGTTTGCTCGGTACACACAATGTACACAGTCAACGCAGGCACAGTTTGCTCGGTACACAAAATGTACACAGTCAACGCAGGCACAGTTTGCTCGGTACACACAATGTACACAGTCAACGCAGGCACAGTTTGCTCGGTACACACAATGTACACAGTCAACGCAGGCACAGTTTGCTCGGTACACACAATGTACACAGTCAACGCAGGCACCGTTTGCTCGGTACACACAATGTACAAAGTCAACGCATGCACAGTTTGCTCGGTACACACAATGTACACAGTCAACGCAGGCACAGTTTGCTCGGTACACACAATGTACACAGTCAACGCAGGCACAGTTTGCTCGGTACACACAATGTACACAGTCAACGCAGGCACAGTTTGCTCGGTACACACAATGTACACAGTCAACGCAGGCACAGTTTGCTCGGTACACACAATGTACACAGTCAACGCCGGCACCGTTTGCTCGGTACACAATGTACACAGTCAACGCAGACACATTTTGCTCGGTACACACAATGTACACAGTCAACGCAGGCACAGTTTGCTCGGTACACACAATGTACACAGTCAACGCAGGCACCGTTTGCTCGGTACACACAATGTACAAAGTCAACGCATGCACAGTTTGCTCGGTACACACAATGTACACAGTCAACGCATGCACAGTTTGCTCGGTACACACAATGTACACAGTCAACGCAGGCACAGTTTGCTCGGTACACACAATGTACACAGTCAACGCAGGCACAGTTTGCTCGGTACACACAATGTACACAGTCAACGCAGGCACAGTTTGCTCGGTACACACAATGTACACAGTCAACGCAGGCACCGTTTGCTCGGTACACAATGTACACAGTCAACGCAGACACATTTTGCTCGGTACACACAATGTACACAGTCAACGCAGGCACAGTTTGCTCGGTACACACAATGTACACAGTCAACGCAGGCACAGTTTGCTCGGTACACACAATGTACACAGTCAACGCAGGCACCGTTTGCTCGGTACACACAATGTACACAATCAACGCGGATACAGTTTGTAGCATTTTTAGCCGCGAAAAAAAAAATTTTTTATAGTTGCCCAAAGTTGAATAACCATTTCATAAATATTTTTTGGGGTGAAGTTTTGATCTTACTGCTCCATTGTCCAAACATACCAATTGAACATAGTTCTCTAACGAACATATTGCTTTATTTCGTTGTTTGGATTTTCAGATTCTCAAACTCTTTTCACAGTCTTAGAAACTCAAAAAAAAAAGTTATTTTTTTTTCTCAAAACAATGTTATAAATTTAATCCGATCCGGTATTCCCAAACAAATGTTTTCAAGAAAAGGTAATTATCCTTCGAAAAACTGCCATCTATGATTGGTTCATTTTTTTGTGGGGGGCGCATTCAGCTTATGCAAATAACTCGATGCTAGACCGGAAACTGTCTTCTTTAATTAAAGAACTTAGAGAGGTTTTTTTTTCTTCTTTTCTTGACATAATCTTACTGATTGCTGTGCGACGCCCGTGGACAGACATGCTGAGAAGTTTCTTTTTTTTTTTTTTTTTCTAAATCCAATACTGTCTAGCAGAAGTGAAAAAACACGTCATCGTATAGAAATAGAAATGTAGATGAGTCATAAAATAGGAGGGAGGGGAGAGACCAGGGGACAGCTCGATGAATATCTACATTGAAGATTAGAAAAAAAAAAAGAAGATAGAATAAAGAGATAGCTATAAAGATACAAAGATGCTTGTAAAAAGGGAAAAGGAATATTAAAGGGAGACAAACGTGTTTCATTATATCTCTTTCTAATCAACACTAGGTGACAGGTCTACGATACGCCAGGGTAGACTGCCTGTAGGAATGGCACATTTTATGTCTGTAGCACAAATCTTTGTTTAAATTTCTATGCAAGTCTAAAAACAAAAAAACAAAAAAGGCGTTGTTTACATAAATTGGAAAGATCTGTTTTTATAGATAAAAAAGTTAAACCAGTTTCGTAGCTGGGGAGGAGGGAGAGAATGTGAAAATCCACCCGGGCCCCCACTTGAGGGGGGGGGGCCCAAAGGAGTGGTTTTTTTTACATTTAAAATTAAATATTACTCAAAATGCAGAATCTCCAAAGATGTCAAGCCCCCCCCCCCCAGGGTCCCCAAACGATGGGGAATTCCTAGCTACGCCCCTGCGTTAAACATACTTTATTTTTTTTAAAAAAAGTACCTCCTTTATGTAACTTAAATAGAGATTGTTTTTCTCTCTAAAAATGAATGAATGTTAAATTAAAAAACAATGGAACATTTTCGTACCTCGCCCTCTCCCCCCTTCTCCCCTAGAAACAATCCTGGAGAAGGGAATGTCTAGATCTAGTACACTTTCTAATGGTCCAATGATAAGCAGTTAGATCTAAGAGTACTCTACATTTAAAAAACGACGCGCAAATATTGTCCTGACATTAATTTATTAATCTCTTGAATCAATACTGCCTTACATTTGGCAATTCCCGAAAGCGATAGTCCTTTCAAAACCTATGTTGGATCTAGACCTAGAATTCGAAATAGGTCGATAGATCTCTAGCCAAATTTAAATTCCCTTCTTGTTTTAAATGATAACGTTCAGACTAAAGTTTTCCCCGTGTGTCTTTCCCTGTTCAATTTCTAGAAAAATCATTAGATTTGGTTTTGAAATCAGCTCTTTAGGTTCCAGGAGTGACTTTAATAGAGGTATTGTAATGATTTACAATGGATACAATAGAGAGTAATAGTTGCGATATATTTACTTTAAAAAAAACGTATAATGGATCTGAAAACGTACGTGCATAATTAATATTTTGGTTTAAAATAATTTCACTATTTAAAGCCTTTTTATTTACAAAATCTCATATATTAAGAAATAAAGTATGTATAATTTCACAGATTTATATATGAAGATATAGGTGCAGCCTTCAACGTAAGGTTATAAAGTCTAAAGCTAAGCAAGCGTAGATCAGAGTTGGTAATATCTAACAAGGACAGTTTCTTGGGCAGTTGAAATATTTTAGATTATCAAATGAAATATTTATGCTTTGGGTTTTCTTTCTTTATAAAAAAAAATACAATAATTTGTCTAATCCAAGTTTGTTTTTTTCATGATTCAGTTTTATTTTACATTGACACACAATCAAAAATCAGGTGGCGAAAAGGACATTGATCTCTTCTTGCTTGGCTTGTTCATTTGATCCCAGATTTTTTTTCTTCAGAAAATGATCTGACAATTCCCATTTTTCGTGTCTGATCTCGTCTGCTATTGATTATTTGCAATTATGTTTCCTTGACTACGTTTTTTTTTTTTTTTTTTTTTGGGTTGGGGGGGGTATATGAGATTTGTAATGAAGAAAAACTTGCACGACGGATTTTTCAGGTACTTAATTTCTGAAAAAACGTGCTCAACCTGTCAACTAGGTAAACTTATCATGTCAACTATATAAACCTATCTTAAAAACTATATAAACTTATCATGTGAACTATATATACTTATCTTGTAAACTATATAAACTTATCATGTAAACTATATAAACTTATCATCTAAACTATATAAACCTATCATGTCAACTATGTAAACTTATCATGTAAGCTATATAAACTTATCATGTAAGCTATGTAAACTAAGAAACATTGAGGATATATCAAATTAAAACATTTTTTTAAAGGAACACGTTTAGATTATATAAAAATATAATTTTAGAACTGTATTGAAAGAGGACCTTATGTCTATACAGCTACATAGTGAGGTACCTCTGGATTCAGGTTCAAGATATTATGATAGAACCTGTTCGAAACTCGAAATTTGAGTAAAAAAAATGAATCTCCCCCCCCCCACCCCATTATATTTTCAAATGACACAAAGAGTAGATCAAGGAAACCTTGGCAGACCAGGTGAACTTTTGGGCCATGAACAAAATGTTTGATTGAATCTTTTTTTTCTAGTACACAAATGTACATTTCGTAAACACTGGTATTTAAAAACGTATTAAACATTGACAGAAGACAAATGTCTGTGTCAAACAACTGAATACAACTACATTATTTTGTATCTAGTCCAATGTAATTATATCTAAATAAAAGCCAAGAGCAGTAGCAGTACAAAGACATTAGCACTGGGAGGCTAGTTAGAGGTTTTAATTTATTAATTAGCTTTAGCTGTTTGTGATACGTAAAACTTATAGTTGGACTAAAGATCCGGGAGGCCACAACTTATATCTTTAATTTTATTACATCGTATGTACAGAATTAGAATTTCTGATCTCACAGATCAATTTGTTTTAATTTATGGCATAGCTTCAAATTGAGTGTGTGTGTGTGTTGATTGTGTATTTGTGTGTATACGTGTGTCTGTTTTGATTGTGTATTTGTGTGTATACGTGTGTGGTGAAAAGTGTGTATGTTTTTATGTATGTTGTGCTTTGGCCAGATTTTTCCCCCGTGCTCATCTTTACACTTATTAGTTTCGTCTGAAGGCGTCTTAGCCTTTTCTGTCATTCAGCACTAATGTGCCAGATTGTCAAATGTTTGACTTTGCTCACCTGAAACCAGTTCAATTAATAGAGCTGTTCATCAAATCAGGCAACAGACATCTCAAAGTTTCTCCCAGCTTTGAATAAACTAAGGCAGAAGTGGGGTAAAATAATTATCAGCCAAAAAGCTATATGGAAGATAGACCCAACAATTCGATTCATTGGGCTCATTCTGAGAGTATTGGTCAGAAAGAAAGCTTTGGCCTATTTCCAAATGTTAAGGTTTTGCTGAATGGACATGATGATAGGTATACAACTAAATGTGGCCTACAACTCCCTACCACTGCTAAAAATAGTAACCTACAACTATTAAAACAAATGTAGCCTAAAACTCAATAAAAAATAGTAGCCTATTACTTTTAAAATTAAAGGTAGCCTACAACTACTAAAACGAAAAGTAACTTACAACTGATAAAATTAAAAGTAACCTACAACCGCCACAAAAAAATAGATAATAATAGAAAAACCAATCCACTATCATAGCGTGAAGTAAAAGATGAAGTCTCTTTGTAACTTTTCTCTTCTCTTCCCAAACCAGAGCGCCTGCATCTCCGTCATTGTCTACACGTGTACCTGCATGCCTGGCTTGGACGAAGATGGGGACAGCTGCGGAGATACTTTTGGTCCTGACCTCATTTTCGCCAACAACGGATACCACCACAACTTGACCACTCCAGACAAGGACGACCACCACAACATGACCTCTTCAGTTAATGCCTCAGTGGAGTATCTCATCCAGAACCTGACCGCACTCCTGCCGGGCCTTTCCACCACGCCCGCCGCACAACTTCTCCAGATTCTTACGGATATTACTATCGCCAAAAATGAGACTTTGGTCAGCGTGCTGGACATGATGACCAGCGTCGTCAACGACACAAGTCGCTTTTTGTCGAAATCTTCTCAGGATCTCTTTCCAGAGAGCTTATCCACCGCACTGTATCAAACAGACCCAGGGTCGTCGCCGATTTTGGACCCACCCCATACCAACAGGAGCTCTCCTGCTAGTGATATTTTAGATTGCTATTTAAATTCTATATTTCAAACAGCTGATAACTTGACTGACCATCGCAATGATACTGTTACCATGTCAACCAACAATGCCTTACCTTCCACCAGGTCGCCAAATAGTTCTTTCAACTCTTCGGCGCGGAATGACTCCGCAGTAAATAACAACGATTGGCCCCACCTAGTGGACGCGGTTCTAGTCAATCTGACCGAAAGGGTGTCGCTTCAGGATATGACTAGCAACACCCAGGGATATTATCCCGACTTGTCTGTGATCCTAGCCAATGAATCGTCCTCTGTGGTGCCAACTACACACAATGCGTGCCAGAAACCGTTTATTCTTCTCAGAACGGATTTAAAAAGGACGCAGGTAACAGTTTTAGCATTTTTAGAGATATTGAACAATGTATTCCATTTGAACTGACATACAAAACACACATCACATACAGGTGCATACAGTAAAAATAAAGGGTGCTTAATTGAAGGCGGGTGGCCAGTGACAGTAATCACAATGATGAAGAGAATCGAGTTGTTCGTTAAAAACTTTAAACTAACATTAAAGTACTAAAGTCTTCTATTTTTATAAGAACTTAAAAAGCTCAGTGGTAAAAGATGTCAGTTAGTCATCTTAAAGCCTAGAGTGGGAATTCAGTCTCGATCAGAATTTTTTTGAAAAATTGCTTTTGAAATTGCAGCACTGAAACCTTCCCCCCCCCCCCAAATGATTGATTGCATGATTTATCGAAAGTAATTGGTGCTATGTCACTACTTATAAACAAGTTTTTTTTTAATTTAACTTGCTCAAAGGTTATTTGTTCCATTAAATATGTTTGTAAAATGTTCGTTCAGAGTTGAAGTTAATCTACT
Source organism: Biomphalaria glabrata (assembly GCF_947242115.1). Taxonomy (NCBI): domain Eukaryota; kingdom Metazoa; phylum Mollusca; class Gastropoda; family Planorbidae; genus Biomphalaria; species Biomphalaria glabrata. The sequence continues at coordinate 54,592,313 of NC_074712.1, read as the reverse complement.
TCCTAGTCTAAACCTCTCAAAGAACGACGGGGGATGGCAACGGGCAGGGTTTGAACCCGGGGTCATCGAGAAGTCCGAATGACAATACAGCGCCTATACCGCACGACCAAACAGCCTTCCTAACATGTGACAGGCTTTACATAGTTTTAAAGTTGTTTGTTTTTCTTGTCTGTGTCAATGCTGAGATGATTATATTTAGGATTTCTTCAGACATGTCTTTTTTTAAGCTAGGCTAGACCCAAACATGATAACATAAATATTAACAAAGAAAGATCTAATGATTACAAAGAACTGATAATTTAATTCATAGTATCATAAAATGCATTTCAGTTGATCAATCTAATGACGATATTTTTAAAACTTTTATTTTGAAGCAAGGCTTTAGTAAACTAAATCTAATCATCTTAGACAAAGTACTTTGCTTATCTAGATCTAGTCATTATAGGATTGTTCTTTTGTATGCAGATACTGTAAAAAGTAAAAACAAATGTTTCCACTTTCAGACCTTGCGATCCATGGGGGCGATTATGCTAAAGTCATCTGTTTCTTTGGCCAACGGTTAAAGAACAGGGTGTCATGTGACCAGCACAACGACCAACAACCTTTACTTTCCCCAACTAGGTACTTTCCCAGTCAGGTAACCATTAGAGTTGGGTGGATTCAGGGAGCCTTAAAAATCCCCGAATTCAAAATTCCAGTCTTTCGAACCCAGGACCCCAGGTTCGGAAGCCAATCGCTTAACCACTCAGCCACTGCGCCCCCAGATAATGTAAGAGTGTGATATATACAGACCCGATGATTTTGTTTCAAATCACTCTTGCATAACGATTCTTTCGTACTCTCGTCCGCTCACAAAGCTTCGGTCTAATTTGTTTAGTGGACACTAGGATACTGTGGATATCGTGAAGGTATACGCACTGCCTTTAGTTAGTCAGCAAACACAAATCCTAAATAAAAATGCTAGGTCTTCTTTATGATTCCAACTAGAATCCCTTGTTGGGTAGCCACTTAGCCAAATATACCACTCTATTTGGCTAACAAGAGACCAAGAGTCAGCCTTATTTTTCCAAGGTTACATACAAAAATGTACATTTTATAACATTCTGACAAAATTAACAAAACAACCAGAACATTAAAAAAATATAAAAAATATAGCTTTTAGAAAGTAATAACAGATGTATACAGGAGGTGGTTATGTGTATATTGTATTAGTATACATTTATAACAGGAGACCAATATGGCCTTATTCAGCTGTCTAGACATTTGTAAATAAACTAATTCAGTCAAGCTGACCTGATTATTAAGTTGGATGCATTAATAGATTAAGTTTATGGGCGGTTCAAAGGTTACATTTTTATAAATATTTTTTTTTCCTTCCTGTAGGGGAAATAAATCTCTCATTTCTAAATTGTGAAATAGGCATAAGTGATTCGTTTTCCTAATAGCGTCCCTTTTCTGAGTAAGTTTCACTGATAGAGCTAGCGATGCTAAGATGGAATGAAAAATCGGTCTGACATTCTCATTATGATTCGTAGGGCGAAGAAAAAGTTACTTGTTAAGGCTACGACCTACACTTAGTTTCTCGACTATGTCAGTCCCAAGTAGTCTCATTTGATCCTGTGAACAATGTGTCATGGTAGCTATTGACTGGACACCGAAATTATTACAAGTTGGGAGAATAAGAGAAAAAAAAACAACCTAAACCAAAACTAGCACTCGTAAAGTTAATATCATCTACATATGAAATTGACATTCTGGGCATAACCTAATGACATAAATTGTCCTAATTAGAAGACTAATAAATTAAAGTGCCCTTTTCAAACCCTTTCAAACCTTTCATCTGTTTCTGTACGAGGGTGTCATGTGCACAACGACCAACCGCCTTTACTTTCCCCAACTAATGTCAGGCACCCATTAGAGCCGAGTGGACCTCGAGGCGCCTAAAGATCGCTAAATTAAAAAATGCCAGTCTTCACCAGGATTCGAACCCGGGATCCCCGGTTTGGAAGCCAAGCGCTTCCAAATATAAGACTTATAATTAGAACAAATGTTGGTTTTATCAATGCATCATACAATCGGATACATAGTCAGTGGAATTCTGGGTATAATGTATAAATCATGTATGCAACAATACGCTTAATCAGTGGAACAATAACAAAACTGTCAATTATTGGACGTTTTAATATTTATCTTATCATACCTTAGCCAGATTTTAGTAAATGGAAGCCTTGGCCAAGATAGTTATGAAGTCTCCAACCCAATAGAAACTTTGATATCAGTGCACTTAATACTAGTAATGACTCTAAAAAGCAGGTCATATTTGTGAAGAAAGAGATATATTACCGTTGTATTTTCAACTCAATTAATTTTCTTACATTTGATATGTATATGTTACAAGTGTAAGGCTCCAGGTAGATACACAGTCTTGCATTGTCATTAATCCACTCTATATCTACATTATTGCCTTTTGAAACCAACTAGAAAATTGTAATAGCAGTGTTTGTTTACTTTAGTAGAGAGTTTCATCTACAGCGGATAAACTATAAATAGCTATGATTTTTTTGATGTATCCGGCGTACAGACCAAAGCAAGTGGTAATAGGCTTTTTTTTAAATATATGATAATTTTTGTGTACTTTTTAGAACTAAAGAATCACATTTTCTAAGCTCTTCCGTTAGTAGTTGAATTAGTCTTGGACAGTAGGCAACATTGGTGTTTAATTTAGTCTCCTTGACAATGGTTAATTATAAAGTGAAGATCCCCACTACAATCACAGTGCCTAATGCTATGGGATTTTTTTAAGATTTCTAATTAAATTAATTTCCATATATTTATGTTATTCTTGCTAGTAAACACAATGAGAAATTTCACAAAATTATATATGCAAGTGTATGTGAGTTCTATATTTACATTTTGTGTGCGCTTGTTATTGATAGAATGGGATATATGAAATATTTATAGTTAAGTGCATTATTTATTGATAAGAGCAGAAATGTCAACCTTTAGTGAAACTTGAGTAGCTGTTTGAAGTTTAAAAAGGGCACATCAAAGAAGAGTCGGCTTATCTTATCTTATCTTATTTATTACAGACGTTACTTCAAACAAGAAGATAATTACGTCCTACGCATTTCATAAGTCAATCTAGTCATGCATGTTAACCAACGACTTAAACTGCCAAGTCGTTGGTTTTCCTGGCCGATTCAGTCAACACATTCCATTCTCACTAGGGAAGAAGGAGCACTTGCACGAATTTGTTCTAGTGTATTGAATAAGAAATGTGCCTTTATCTTTGTGTCAATTCATAAATGGGGAAGAGAGTAATAAGAAATACAATGTAATAAGCGATGGACTAAAGGTTTCATAAATATACACATAGTAATAAAAACGATGGAGTCTTGGTGGCTGTCTGGTAAGCGCTTGGCTTTCGAACCTAGGGGTCCCGGGCTCGAATCCTGGTTAGTAGGCCTACTTGTTTTGTTTTTTTTTTCAATTTCGGGATCCTTAGTCAACCTAGCTCTAACGAGTACCTGACATTATTTTGGGAAAAGTAAAGGGGGTTGCTCGTTGTGCTGGTCCCATGACACCCTCGTTAACCGTGGGCCACAGAAACAGATGGCCTTTACACCACCTGCCCCTATAGATCGCAAGGTCTGAACGGGGAACTTTTAATTAAAACGTCAAGAAAATTAGGAATGCTGTTCATATGAAGAGAAATCTGAACGTTGTTGTGCGTGTGTGTGTGTGCGCGCGTGTGTGTGTGTGCCTGCGTGTGTGTGTGTGTTGGGGGATACGTGCTGAAACCAGCAAGGAGGTAGCGAGTTCATTGTCTAAGCCTGTCTAGACTCTACCACTGTACTTACCCGGTGACCCTAAAAATCGTCTAACATGTAATCATGCCAGAGGTTAACAGAAGTTTTATCCTTGTTGTTTTTTTGTATCCATCAATTATTTTGCATCCGTTTAATTCTTTGTGTATAAAGTCTCAATTAATTTTATCCATTGAACACACAACATCGTCATTAGATAGATGTTACAAACGTCTCATTATAATATCTTATCTTATAAAATACAGACGTCACTTCAAAAAAGAATATGGCTACGTCCTACGCGTGTCCCTAGATCAATCTAGTCATGCAGGTCTATCTAGTCATATTAATTAATAAAGGATAATGTAATTAGAAAGCTATATGGTTAGATAATACCTTGTCTACTCCTCTGGTCTGCTAAGGGCCAAGGACTATAACTTGTTCGCCTACTTAATTAGTACATAGAAGTTAAATTCAGTGCAATGATATTTCAACTAGGTGAATGAAACAGTGTCACGTGACTTTAGATCGCCAGAAACCTATAGAGAAAAAACTATATAAAGGACGACAACAGACATATTATAAATATATTATAAATATAGAAAGGTCAGCGAAACAGTTTTTATTGGTTCCGTTTAATTTCCCAGCTTAATTGATTGTACGAAAACAAAAGTACAATGACCATGAAGAGTTAATTGAATTTTCTCTTAACCCAAAATAAAACAGGTATTTTTTTTAGTAAATAACTATCTAAATACAACACTATGCCCATACTCCCAATCCATGCATAAAAATCTGTTGGCTATTGTATTATTATAGAAATTATTTTAGGCTAGAATTACACTGTACAGTTTTTACAAGATCTCTTCAATAAGGCAAGACGAGGACGTGACCAATGCTCCTCTTCTCTATAAGAATATTGCAAAATCTTTTAAGGTTTAGGCCCTAACCTTACTATCATTAAAAGCAGTCAATGGATTGCCGACCCACAAGGCATTAGCCGGAATGCCCGCAGGGCCGTTCTTAGGAAATTGGAGGCCCAAGTCGAAGTGAATTAGGTTAAAAAAATGACTGAAAAAATGGATTAAAACCTTTCTGTATCTATATTTAAATCAACTATTCTCCTAGCGTTCCGCGTGGCATCCTTGAATCATTGAATAGACATAGAGCTAGGCTAGAAGACGAATCATAGAGTTATATGCTATATTTGAGAATTTATCCAAGTTTCGCAATTTTGTGACCTAAAATGTTTTTAAAGATCTTTCAATGCCCCTAACAATCGAAGGCCCTAGATGGCTGCCTAGTTTGCCTATACCTAAAGCTGGCCCTAATGCTTATAAACCTAATCGGCTCCTGCTGTTTTCATGTTTCATCTTCCACCCCCACACCAACATCAGGCTCACCTCTGTTAGCCATCACTCTGTGGTCAATATATTTCCATTATTTTGAACCCAATTACCTTAGAAACACACACACACACACATAAACTCTACATGTAACAAGTACATAAGAAGCGATGCCCAGTAAACATTCTCTTTAGCGAAGCCAGAAGACGCAAAACAAATTGACTTCCCGTCAAATTTGGCAGAGACGCAGAGAGAAGTGTAAAAGCACAGACAAGTACAGACGCCCCCTACCGAGAGGAATGTCAAAGATAAGTCTGAAATAATGACAATGCACTAGAGACGGACAGTAGGGAAGACATAAAGGAGGGCTCTGTCGGTCATTCTATCCGCTGAGAAAATGAACTTCAATAAGGTCATCGACTAGTCTACTCATCAAAACAGATTAATGAAGGGTCTATCTTGATGGTGAGAAAAGTGTTTATTTTGCTGGATACTGCTTCTCAATATTTAAAACTAAATAGGAAAGTGTCAAAGCAAGAAGCTCATACAAAGTACAAGTGAATTATGAACTTTTCATTGTGCAAATGTAAATTATACATACATACTTTCTACAATTCATCTGTTCAGGTCTCACACTCATGGAAACTGTCACCACTTTATTTTGGATGGACATTGGGCTCATATTATGATATTGCATGTAGGCATTGTTCACACCTCTCTCTCGTAAATGAGGAAATAACACTTGACGTAGCAGACACAAATAATATGTTTAATACATAGGAAATCCGATACACAATATACGAATAATCAATAATAACTTGTTCACTGGTACAAATAACTACTTTATAATAACTTTCTCAAGTGACTACCTTCAATGACTGCCCCTACTGACTGCTCTGACTGACTGCTATCAACTAACTTGTTAGCTCAATGTAAAAAGTGCTCACCTTCCTAAACATGATTTATCAATCACACTCATAATATCAAAATGGGATATTTACAATATGGCATCAATTTTGAGCTGGAGACAGAAACAAATGGAACCTGGACATGGTTCTCGAAAATGGCTCTAACGATTTTTCCTAGAAATTAGTTGATGTATATCGTTGGGAAAAGAATTACTAGCTCATTGGCCACAACGGGGGAAAACTCTAGCTTGACCGTTGTAATGTCGCAGTATAATTGTTTGTTGCATTGAATGTTACATTTCAGATGTTTGTATAGTCACACAGATACTATTACTACTATTATACTGTTCAGTGTCAACTCTTTATACTGATAAGAAAACGAATTGGTCATTCAGTAGTCATTCAGTGCTTGACCCTAAGGAATGTTTTATGAAGACTGAAGTTTTCAACAGCAATTCTAAATTTTATATTATCTCAAAATGGCTACTTGGCTGTTTGTAGTGGTGCTGGCAATCTTTGACTTTTAAGTAACGTCTATATTCTATAAGATAAGATAAACCGGTGGCTACATCTTTTACGCTTAGCTTCGTTTGACGTGTAATATCCCTGTTGAGCTATCCATAAAGACCTATCTCTGAGGACTTAGCTCTATTGAACAAGTCTTTTAGACCTATCTATGTAGACCCATCTCAGAGGATTTAGTTCTGTGGACCAAAACCTATTGACCTATACCTGTAGACATATCCCAAAGCACCAAGCCTTTCTGACCCACCCATGTAGACTTCAAAGTTTAAACCAAAAATTTGCTGCATTGGAATATTTGAAATCAACAAAAAAGTTTTGATTTCAATGTTTGATATTTCATTTCAACCTAGTGGATGGAACAACAAATCACTACATTAGGTAGTGGCAGAAAGGTTAAGCGCTTGGTTTACGAACCTGGGGTCCTGGGTTCGAATCTTGGTGAAGACTATCTTTTGAACTTCTGGATTTTTAGGACACCCCTAACGGGTACTTGACTTTATTTGGGGTGAGTAAAGGCGGTTGGTCGTTGTACCAGCCAAATGACACCCTGCTTGTTAGCCCTTGGTTTAGGAAACAGATCACAAGGTCTGAAAGCGGGAAACAACTTAAACTGGGCTCAAGAAAGATTCATGTGTCAAAGTGTTTATCGTCTTCAAAGATCAAGTTCAAGCGTCCATCTTGCTACGTGTGTTGTTTCAAATGTGAAGAATGGCAATAAATACAATTTGTTTAGAAATCTTAAGAAAACCAAATCCAAAAGCACGCAGTAGACATAAACAAAGACGAGCAATTATTTAATTAAAGTCTCGACTGAGAATCTAAATGAATGACAGTTCTAATAGTCAAGTCTTCAGGACAAAAATAAAAAAGGAACTATTCTGGGAGCCGGACCAGTGGGGAGAAGTTGACTGCTCTCTGGAGAGACTAGTCGGAGTGACGCGACTCTTTAACAAATACTTGTTGTCTTGTCTCTTAAGTCTCATTTATTTTAAAGACAGACGAATAGTGAGAGAGAGATAGAGAGAGAGAGAGAGAGAAAACTGAAAGAAAAATAAAGAGAGATAAAGAGACAGAGAGAGAGAGTGGTAGAGAGACAGATAGATAGAAAGATACAGACGAAGTAATGAAAAGAGAACAAATAAGTCTGAAGTCTTCATCAGCAGACGTAAACATAACCGAACAGAAACGGCGCTAATAAAAATTTGTTTTCAATTGGAAGTTATTAGTGGAAAACCTTTGGGAGCGATGTGACACACACACACGCCAATACAAACACGATCAAACACATACACACATAAACAAAAACACATTTTTAAAAAATCTAAATTAATCCCCCCAAAAAAGGAGAAAAGAAGCAAGAAAGTACTTACAAGGAATTTGAAATCATCTTCAACATCTCATCTTCAACATCTCATCTTCAACATGTCATCTTCAACACCTCATCTTCAACACCTCATCTTCAACATCTCATCTTCAACATCTCATCTTCAACATCTCATCTTCAACATGCCATCTTCAACATCTCATCTTCAACACCTCATCTTCAACATCTCATCTTCAACATCTCATCTTCAACATCTCATCTTCAACATCTCATCTTCAACATCTCATCTTCAACATGTCATCTTCAACACCTCATCTTCAACACCTCATCTTCAACATCTCATCTTCAATACCTCATCTTCAACATCTCATCTTCAACATCTCATCTTCAACATGCCATCTTTAACATGTCATCTTCAACACCTCATCTTCAATACCTCATCTTCAACATCTCATCTTCAACATCTCATCTTCAACATCTCATCTTCAACATGCCATCTTTAACATGTCATCTTCAACACCTCATCTTCAACACCTCATCTTCAACATCTCATCTTCAACATCTCATCTTTAACATGTCATCTTCAACATGCCATCTTTAACATGTCATCTTCAACACCTCATCTTCAACACCTCATCTTCAACACCTCATCTTCAACATCTCATCTTCAACATCTCATCTTCAACATCTCATCTTCAACATGCCATCTTTAACATGTCATCTTCAACACCTCATCTTCAACACCTCATCTTCAACACCTCATCTTCAACATCTCATCTTCAACATCTCATCTTCAACATCTCATCTTCAACACCTCATCTTCAACATCTCATCTTCAACATCTCATCTTCAACACCTCATCTTCAACATCTCATCTTCAACATGCCATCTTTAACATGTCATCTTCAACACCTCATCTTCAACACCTCATCTTCAATACCTCATCTTCAACATGCCATCTTTAACATGTCATCTTCAACACCTCATCTTCAACATGCCATCTTTAACATGTCATCTTCAACACCTCATCTTCAACATGCCATCTTTAACATCTCATCTTCAACACCTCATCTTCAACATCTCATCTTCAAAATGTCATCTTCAACATCTCATCTTCTACATGTCATCTTCAACATGTCCACTTCAACATGACATCTTCAACATGTCATCCTCAACATGTCATCTTCAACATCTCATCTTCAAAAAATCATCTTCACCATGTCATCTTCAACATCACATCTTCAACATGTCATCTTCAACATGTCATCTTCAACATGTCATCTTCAACATGTCATCTTCAACACCTCATCTTCAACATGTCATCTTCAACATGTCATCTTCAACATGTCAACTTTAACATGTCATCTTCAATATGTCATCTTCAACATCTTGACTTACAGACACTCCTTCAAAAGAGAAGATAATTACGTACTATGCGTATCCTTGTGTCAATCGAGTGATGCATGTTGGTTTAACTGACTTATTAAAGCAACCGGTCCGATGCTCTAATGAAACTAGGGAAGAATGAGCACTTGTATGGATTTATCCTAGAATATGGAATAAGAAATATGCTTTTATCTATGTGTCTTTCTGAGTATTTTATTAGGTTGTGTTTTGTATATTAATTATTGGCCCCCCCTTTTTTTTTGTATTATTACTACTTTACTTTTGCGTCTTTTGCTTTGAAGTATCTGTAGTGATATTACCGATAATGTAGATGCAGTCAAATATTTGTTTGTTGTATTAATAATGAAGTATTTTTTGGTCACTTCTCTTAGACATGGCGGTCATCTTTAAAACACATATATAGGCAAGTGAAGTCTATTATTACTCTTCTGGAAGAAGTAAAATAATTTTGTTATTAATCTACGTTAGTCAATTATTGGAAAAAGTGCGTAACATAAAATTTTTCAAATCAATTCTCTCCTTTATGAATCTGACGGTGTAATTTCTCATTCAATTTTTTGTTTCAAAGTTTCATTGTTGCAAAGAGTCTTTCCAGTGAGCTCCGGACAATCAAGTTCTTCTTTTAACAGACTTACTTAAAATCTCCCGCGCCGTTCGGCACATTGGGCGGCAAGCTGTCTCCATAAAGATCTGTCACTGGCAATGTATGAAGCCTCTTTCCACCTGGTGTCCACTGCTCTGAGGTCCACCATGAAAGTATGGCGCCAAGTTATACGTCCCTGTTTACGCTTTCCTCGTATTGGTCTCCGTGTCATTGCAACTCTTGATATGCGTAATTTATTCTGTCGAAGGACATGTCCCGCAAACCTCATGTAACTCTCGGTCACAGCCTCATTTATTTGAACAGTTCATTATTTCTATGTAAGGCAGTGCGCAAAATGTTCATATATATGAATTTATTCTCCTCTCTTTTGAATACAAAGAAACTACTGAGGTGAGTTAGGTCATTTCCGCTGAAAGCGTGTTCACAATAAAAGCTAAACATAAACGTCTAGAAAACTCTTAAAATCCGTTTTCTAAATACTTTACAAATATTGCCCTTTTGTTTGCAGATAACAAAACAAAATCAATAAAAGCCCCAGAAATCTAAAACATTTTTTTTCTCCTTTCAACGTTAAAAAAAAAACGCGAAAAAAAAGGCAACAAACTTTCCAACCTGAGGTCCTGTGTACGTACTCTTTGCTCTGAAGTAGAAAACTCCAGTGACGGATTAATTTTCAAAACGACTTGTACATCAAAGAGAATTAAGAAAAATGATCAAATCTTCCCTCCCGAGCACTATTAGCAACAAATTTCCGATGGTTGCTAATGACTGTCTGGGTAAATTGTCAGTTCACATAAAAGTCGTAGCAGACATTTTTCTTGTTTAGTTAATCTGATATTTTTTTTATGCGATATGATAGAGTTAGTGCCCTTGTCTTACTGCTCGTGCTTAATGAAGGCTACCTAAAAATGATTGGTTAAATGTCTATCACAATCGACATAAATCCATCAACAAATCTAGTATGGTTAATATTTTATTTTTGTACATTTGAAATCGTTAAAATCCTGGCAAATTTTCAAGTTACGTGAATGATTATTTTTCTTTGCTATAGTTTTGTCAGTCAATAAAAGCTGAACTAATACCTTGAAGTATAAAGAAACAAACTAGCAACCTATAAAAAATATGCTTTGTATTTAAACTAAAACATATATAAAGGGGAGAATCGCAAAAATTACTACTATATCTTTCAATACTGCAAGGTTTAATTCACTTGTTCTATATAGAAGAAAAAAAATTAATAACAACTAAATAATAAGTGTTTTGTTTTCGTCTATTGACAAAGACTAGGAGTAAGTGTGCAGAATTTCAACTTGAATGGGAAGTTGGAGACAAAACGTGTGCAAAATGTGTGACAGACAGACAGACGTTGTGCGTTTATAATATAAATATTAGCTTTGTAAAAAAAATGGTATGAGGATTCAAAATAGTTCACTTCACATTTTCATATGCAGTTATTTTTGTTTAATTCTTTAAACATTTAAATTAGGACTATAAGGCGAAAAAAACGATATTGAGGTTTTTTTTTAACCAGTACAGAAAAAGACATGAATTTTTGGGAACTTCTAAATAAAAGCACGCCTGTGTATTAGGTGTGGGAGAAAAGAATGGACAATTAAATTATGATGACAGGAATTGGGTTCATTACCATAACATTTCCCACATTTCTGTCTTGAAGAGTCAACATTTGTGTTATATACAGAGAGAAAGAGAGATAGAGAGAGAAAGAGCAAATTTCAGAGTGGCAGAGATCTAAGAAAGAGAAATAAGGAACAAGAGAGAGAGAGAGAGTGAAGTCAAGTTCCAGATGTATTATGACAAAGATATATGCAGAAAACACTGGTCTTACTTGTAGCAATAAGCTGGTGGGTCATGTCACATCAATGCTACGCCCGTTAATTTTTTCCCAGGCTATATATTGTTTATTGTTTCAACAAAAGTTCAGCTTGATCCGAGATTGGGTGTGGGAGAAATAACGTGTACAAACTTTTGACCAGATAGACAGAGTGAGTTGAAAAAAGCTTTGTTAAAGAAAGGTCTCTATCATCTTTTGAAAACAAGGCTAATAGGAACAATATTTTTTTCAATAAATGTTAGGTTCACCTTTAGTCTGTTGGACCGTTGGGGCACCACACAAATTCTGTTGACCGTCTTTCTCCATTTCTCTCTGTCTTTAGCCTTTGGTAGAATCTTTTTCAATGGCAAGTCCTCCATTGTTCTATTTTGTCTTCCCAATGCTTCCTATGTCTACCTCTTCTTCTTTTCCTGGTACTGTTCCATGAAAGAAGGAGTTTGCGAGCCCCGAGGACCTTGTGATATGGCCATATAATTTTAGTTTGCGTTTTTTTTTACACTAGTTAGCAGGTCATCGTTGGGTCCAAGCGCTAAAGTAATTCTGTCTCTTTTCTTTGGATATGGTGTTTGTAAGTGATATCTGTGATTCTTTCTTGAGCATCTCAATGCCTTAGTTAGGATCCTTCTCTCTAGCTCTGCAGTCAGCATATAAGAATATGGTCATAACCAGGGAGCGCATCAGTCTGACTGTGTTGAGGGTAATGTTAAATTGAAATTCAAACCAAAATTTTTTCTTTTTTATTATTTTCTTCTTTTTACTGCATTTTAATAGAATCGTTTTTTTTTTACTTTTTAATATTTCCATTAGAAAATTCATATAAAGCCATGATAATAATTATGAGTACATCATTAGGTTTGTATAAAAAATGTACACCCGTTTAAGAGTGCCAACGATGTACAAGCGCATATAAGCTGATACACGCTTAACAAAGAAGAAAATATTGGAGTCCGATTTTTTAACTTAAAGCTTTTTGTTGAATTCGTTATACAGAAAACGGATGTATTAATACGCGAAGTATTTAAACAAGCCATGCAATAGTTTGTGTCTGCATTTCAGTACTGTAGATTTTAAGTTCTTTCACTTGTAGCAAAAAGTTTTTTTTAACTATTTAGTTAACAAGTGTCTATTTGTTCATGAGGCGGGGGTGGCTGAATCGTAAGGTGCTTGGCTTCCGAACCAAGGGTCCCATATTCAAATGATGGTGTGAGCAGTGGGATTTTATATTTCGGGTTCTTTATGGTGCCTTTGAGTCCAACCATTTCTAATGGGGAACCTGACATTAGTAAAGGCGCTTGTTCATTGTGCAGGCCACATGACACCCTCGTTAACTTTGGCCACAGGAACAGATGACCATTACATATTCTGGCCTAGAGATCGCAAAGTTTGAAGTCTTATTTGCTTATGTTTTTCTTTCGGACAACTATAGCACCGGAGGATTTCTCTATCTTGCTTTATCTTTTATTCCTCCTCTTGGTTTCTCTCTTTTGATGTACTTAATTACTTAGACAGGATGTTACATATTTAAAGTGTGAACAAAGAAAAAACATATAACTATGATAAACTTTAGGTGAGAAAATCTCCAAGAATCCATGACAACTAAATTGTAATATCTTAAAAAACTAATACAGAATACACGAACGAATTAAAATAGTGTTTTTATGGTTTGTAAATGTTAAAATGTAAATTTTTTTTTTAGTTTAAGCAATACAATGTTTCCAGTTAGAACATTGCTCAATACATTCACAACGGTCGTGCTGAGAGTTACTGTTCCTTCTTCTCCACTTATAGAGTTATGTTCTTCTTCCTTTCTGAAGTAGCAGCCCTACTAGGACCATGTAAAAACAAAATAGGATGAGACATTCTTACTACAAAATGTTTATGTTTGAAGGTAGTCTCCGTGACTTGGAAACCAAATGTTTTTGCCGTTTTGTTTTTGTTTTAATTATTATTTGCTTTCATTTTTGGTTTTTATTTTGAAAAAAAAAGGAATACGGGAATTTGAATAAAAAGTAAAATTGCTTACATTAATTTATTGGAAAATTAATCAACTAGTTTTAGTAAACACATTTTGTTTGTTTGTTGGTTAGTTGTTTTTTGTATTTGTGTGTGAGGGAGACAGAGAGACAGTTTGCAGCTTTCGACATTTTAACTGCAGTTTAAAACATGCTTTAAAAAAAAAAACTTTGTACATTCTGATACAAAATATAGTCTTTCTAGTTAGAAACATTAAATCCTTATTTATATAGGTTAGTTATTTAGCGACGCACCATAGAAGACGCATATTGAACGGGACTAGTGACGTTTGGGATATGTTGGGTTAGAGACCGGAAAATCAGTTAGCGATAGAACACTCCAGGGTAACGACGTGTTTAGTGACAGAGACTTCTACTGTGGCCTTTTCTTGGAATAAATACATGGTACATTGTTCTTCAGCGTTGACTACATCTCTTTACTTGTTAAATAGATGTTTATTGTTTTGTCTGGATTGTTGATCAAACTACACGGAATACACCCGAACAATATCACCCAAACGCTTGCAGAGTAATTAGTTGAAATTCAACAGTCATCTATAGTTGACCTCAAGACAGCCTGAACAAGCAACATCACAATCCATTGTTCCTTCTGTATTTTTACTTGGAAGTCGATACTTCAGTAAGTCAAAAACAACTAACGAATACTTGTTCAATATCGGCTCTTTATATAAACTGTTAAAAAGTCCCCTCGAATATAGCTGTGACTTACATAAAGACTAGTTGCTGGACCACTCAATTTGACTTAAAAGCTAAGCTGTCAAGAGAACTTGCACAAACCAAGAGAAGACTTAGGGCCCATAAAATAGATTTCTCCCAATCTTTTTTTTTTCTTTTTAGGTCATGACTTTTGTATTGCTCGTCAGGGACTCTTACTCGCCTTAATGGAAGAATAGATTGAGAAAGGGGAAGCCAAAAAATGGAGGGGAAAAAATAGAAAGAACGAGAGACAAACGTAGAATTCCCCGATCCAGAACTGAATGCACACACAAATATTGTAATAAGCCTCGAATGAATTTCAAGCCGGGTAATCCCCTTGCGCGATCTTATCACGCTCAGGGCTATTGATCCGAGAGCTCTTCCCGGGCCAATAGTGAAGACAAAGCTCGCATTACTTTTTACGGAACTCTGGCCACTTGTGAAAGCGAACTCTCCAGGAAAGGGAAACAAAAATGTCTGTCTTAAGTAGCTGATTAGCACTGAACATGGCTAAGAATGGAATGGCCGTTGGGTGGGGAGGGAAAAAAAACACTCTGATAGCGTTTCGTAGTAGTAGCAGACTTGACAAAATCTTAGACAAATTTTGAATGAGATTGAAAATTAGGCTAGTTAAATGTGTAGATGTAGATTTATATGATAATAAACTAGATATATGTGGCAAGGAACACGGTGGATACTATAGTTTGGCCGTTATAGTGTTTCAAAAGTCAACCAAAAGAAATTTAAATATGCGTAAAGAATGAGAAAATAGTTCTCTTCAACTACACGTCTGCGGGTATTCCCGCATTTTTTGGAAGAGTTTTTAATGTTCCGACAATTTGACGGGCGATACAAAGAGAAAGATAATCGCTCTACAAGTTGGATTAAGGAGGTATTTAAAAACAAAAATATGTTTTTCTTATTTATCTGTTGTTGTTGTTTTTATTTTTATTTTTCTCTTGTTTGAATTTTAAACAGCTATTAATGAATGATTATTCGAAGCTAAATTTCGTTAAGGATTATGTTAAAGTTTTAGACACTCTCTTTCCAATCACACACACACACACTCACACAACCACTATCCACCCCACACATGGAGTAACCTGGCATTGAAATATGATCAGCGTACTGACATTGAAGACGCCTGGCTTATAATTGTATAATAAATAGCTAATAAAAATTGCACTAAATGCACTTTCAATTCTCACTAGTGTTTGAGAAAGTTTTGCAATAGAAACTTCTGAATCAATTTCAATTCTGGTTATTTCGAAAACTTTAGTGTAAAGCCTTTGCTGACAATCTATTTTGGAAACAAAAAGTCAACTGGGTTGTTGCAGCATACTAAAGTTTGAACCCTCAGACTTCAGAAATTGCTATGTTGCAGTGGAAGCATTAATCTTCTTTAGATAGACAATTTTCTGGCTACATTTTCATTCATTCTGTGGCTTTCTTCAGTCGTGAAGCGGCTATTGATCATTTCATAGAAATGAGATGAAAGCCAAAGCCTGTGCATTAGCTATGGTAGGAACGATGTCGCCCACACAGTCTCTCCCCCCCCCCCCCCCGGTTTTGATTAATCCAAAGGAAAGGCTACTGCCGATATAGTTTGGGATCAGTGACTCGCAGGCTCTTTCAGGATTTAGCAGTCTGTGATGCAAGCTGCTTAAGGGAAACCGGCTCCTGAGTTTTCCTCAGAATTAACTCCCATGTTTGGGTATAACTGCAAGGCTACATAGGTTTGAATGAAAAGTTTTCCTTCATCAAAGCATACGATGCCCAAAGCTTACTGGTCTGGGAGCGAGTTACTCGCCTTTACACCTTTTCCTGTGAGTGATAGCTTGATTAATTCAACTTCCCAACCCCTGATCATATTTTTACAAAATCTTACTTCACAATATTTAGACCTAAACATTGTCAACTAACTATGGGGGAAAAAACCTAGTACGTTGTTACAAATGTGGCTGAAAGGCCCAATCATGGGCTTTATAGGTCGTGTTGATAAAGCAGACGATTCTCCTGGACTAATATAATGTCTTCGAGTCATCAATACCGACAACCCCCACCCTTAGACTGCCGTCAGAGAATGGAAACTCACGGTTCTCTATCGACTCGCCACCAACAGATCACTAACACCTTAGTCAACATGGACATGGCACGTGACCTGGGTAGCCAATCGTTTGTTGTTAGGAGAGTCTGAATGTCGTCGAGAACAAAAAGAAACACACACACACACACACACAAGATTAGAAAAGTCGCCGTGACCTTAAAGAGAGTGCGCCACACATTAAACTATGCGGCTCCAATAAAAAATCATCTCGTAGAATTAATTATGCATGTTGGAGCCGAAATCCAGTGGCGTAGTAACCATGGTGCGGAAGTGTTCATTTACACACTATTACAGTCAAGAAGTCATAACTGCATTAAGACTATAGAGACTATTACTTATAAAATGTGGCACATTCATTGGAAAACAATGCGATGTGAGGCTGCAAAGCATAGACAACTTGGCTTGAGTTCAAAACCCTTCAATTAAGCTGAGTTGTGCTTGCTGAGCGCTTGAAGGCAGCTCAAAAATCTTCTCCAGATAGACCATCCCCCCACAAGTTCGCCAAAAGAGATTTAACCAGAACACAATGAGAACACTATAGCATGAAAGATTAGGGTTAAAAAAAACAACAAAAGTATGAAAATGTCATTTTGTATATGTACTGATGCGTACCGGATGACTCTCAAATTAGTTTTTTTTTATTCTTAACCTACTTTTTTTCGGTGCGGGGGAGCATCATCAAAGTATTGAACCCAAAAATTGTAGGGGGTCTCCACAAAAATCTTGCCCAGGGGTCTCCAAGACTTAAATCCGGCCTTGCCAGGACTTATGGGTGCGCCACTGTTGAAAACTATTATATTTGGCAACAAACAAAAAATCAACTTGACAATTCTAATTGTATTAATGTCCAAAGAATTTCCAAACACTATTTGTAAGGTAAAAGAAAACTAGTCGAATGCTTTACTTTTTTATATTTAAAGCAACACAATTCTAAACCTGTTTTTTTAAAGCTAAAATAATAAAAAATCTAGTTGCAAAGTTAAGGATTTTTTGTTCCGTTGAATGCTCCAATTTCCTAATTTGATTCCAAGTTCAAGGTTGTATGCCAGTGCTCCGTTGTCCTCATTGACAACTTCTATTAAGCACATGATTGAATTGTGTTCGATTCTTTTTTTTTTCACTTTCTGCGAACGTTCTGAAAAGAAAGTTTGAAGCCCAACAGAACTCGTACAGTGCAGTCACTGTGTTCTACAATAGCACTACATTTAAATGCATGTTTTAAAAGGTTTCAACATTATAAACTTTTTCTTTCTATAGTGATATAAGTTTCGAATCCATGCGGAGACTTGGAGTTTTAATTTCGGGAATAAAGGACGTACATTTGAGTCCGAATAGCACTAATGGGTAACTGACTTTAGTTGGGGAAAGTTGGTCCTTGTGCTGGCCATAGGACACCCTGCTCATTAACCGTCTGCCAAAGATAGAGATAATCTTTACATCATCTGCCCTATAGACCGCAAGGTCTGAAAGGGAATACTTTACTTTGCTTTAACGAGGGGCTGATGAGTAAGTAGTGATAGTTATATATACGCTACTGATAACAACTGTGTGTGTTTTCATTTGTTGTTCAATGATTTGTTTTTCTTGCAGTAAGAGTTAATTGCATAATTTGTGGCCTGTAAAAATATAAAAACACAGGAACACAGTAAGCAAACACTGACATACAATTGAACTACAGCATCAACCAGGACCGGCCAAACAATTGCGGGGTCCTATGCGAAACGGATCGCGCCTGGCCCAGTCAGGGTAGGGATAAAGAAAATAAGTGAAAATTAAGATTTTGTATTACACAATAAATTCGTCTTTGCATTACATTGTATTAAATGAAAGTTGACAGTGCGTTTTTTTTAACGTGCGTAGTATTGTCGACTACCAAATAGAATGACACCCCAAAATGACAAGTTTGTCTATTTTTCTGGAGATTTTTATGATTTTTTCAGAAGATTTTTATGATTTTTCACATTTGTATGATTTTTCAGGAGATTTTTATGATTTTTAAGGAGATTATTAATAATTTCAGGAGATTTCCAGGACTTTTTCGTACATTTTGCAATTTCAGGAGATTCTAAGATCTCCTGGAAAATCAAGAAGTGTGAAAGCCCTAAATTATAAGTTATAATGGTTTAATTTAATAATTTACTACTATGAAGGTGCGGGGCCCAATGCGGCTGCATAGGTTGCAGTGGCCTAAGGCTGTCCCTGGCATCAACACATTAGCTTTTGAGATTCTAAACAATACATGATATATAAACTTAACATATGCAAAACACTTGACATATTATACACTCATTTAAAACTCAATACATGCACATTGATTGATTCATACCACTCATGTGTAAGCACACACCAAGGCACAGCTTACAAAACACACACACCACAAACACATCACAAGCACATGCACATTGATTGATTCATACCACTCATGTGTAAGCACATACCAGGCACAGCTTACAAACACACACACCACAAACACATCACAAACACACTACTCCATCAATCACATACCGAGAACTCCACATAAAAAACACTAGAAGCACTAGATTTATTACAAAGCTTATATCAACTCACTCTGGCTGGTTAAAGGTCTGTACACGTGATTTCTCCACACATCGAATCTCGGTTCAAGCTGAAATTTTGTACAATTAATTCTTTTACCTGACAACACAAGAATCAATAAAAACAAATAACAAATTAGTTGATTAATTATTGGTAATAATTTTTGTTTTGTTTAGTATCTGGAACAAGGGAAAGAAATTGTAAATGACTGAACAGGTGGTACAAGCTAAAGTAGTCCCTTTATAGGTCATCGTCTGTGTCTTAATGTAATGAACACAAACCTGAAAAATAGGTCGAGACTATAGAAACAATAGCTAACTATACAATCTTCCATATTCATAAACTATTCACTAGTACAGTGGTTACCGTGTTACATTTAGGATGTTTGAAGTAATTCTTGCGTTAGTTTAATTGTTTATATTTTAGTTAAATACATTTTTATTTAGGGTCTAAATCTATTACAAATTTAATTAAATGACTGATCCAAATTAATTGATACAAGTAGTCAAGTACGCTTAATATAAGCTTTTTTTCCAACGTTTTTTTTTTTTTTTAAATATTTTCTTGTGTTCATAGCTGATACATGGCGTGTCTAGTACGTGCTAGAACAATATATCAAAACTAAAGTTATCTCTCTTCACATAGAATCATAGATCTAGGGCTAGAGCGAAATATTTCTTTGTGTTAAGGGAGATCCAACGTATTGTATTTAGTGGATACACCGTCAAGCCTGGAAATATTGATAGTCTGTTGAGATGTTTCATTGGGTTATAGCTCTAGATTGCAAGTCTAACTGGCTCTTGTTGGGGCAGTACTTCTACTAATCCATTAATCTTCAATGAACTCGAAAACATTTTTTTTAAATAAAATAATAAATCTGACTTCTTTGAACAAATATATATATTCCATGGGCGTAGACATGGATGGGTTGAGTGCTTTTTTTTTAAAGTTGAAAACCGCTCCTGATGATTTTGAGTTTAAATACCCCCACACAGAGAGTTTTGAGGTTGAAAACCTCTCTTTGCAATTTTTTTCTAAATCAAACTACAGTCACCAAATTCTATGAGCGTAGCTAAGGGGGTTTTGAATTTTTAAAAATACTCCACAGACGTTTTAGTTTGTAGCCCCGATATAAAATCTAAAGCAAACTTACAGTCACCTAATTCCAAGAGTGTAGGCAAGTGAGGTTAAACATTTCTACCAGTGGCTGGGCTCCATTAATAAAATGCAGTGAATAGTCATCTGCCGAAATTGAAAAAGACTAAATGAGGCTAAACAAAGATGGCTTAGACGGATTTTAGGAGTCAGTTATAGATTTTTGTGGAAGCAGCTTGCCGCCCAATGCGCCGAACGACTTGGGAGGATCTAAGTCAGATTTAAGTCAGTAAGAATAGTACATAAGGTTTTTGAAATACAACTTTTTGATAGTAGGATAATGCACTGTAGATACCTCAGAATATGTATTTTATTGGTTTTTAAAACCGGAAATACTGCTTGGCGGCGGGGCTCCAACCCGTGCTGGCAATGGCGGGGAGTCTACACTCCAGGAAGAACTTATTCTAGGGTACAATAAACGTCTTTCAAAAGAATGAAGGATCAGAATGTGATAAAGATTAATTATGTACACACACACACGCACACACATACATTTTTTTTTTTGCGGGGTGGGAGATAAAATTCCCCCCCCCCCACACCGCCGAAAAAATTCCTGGCTGCTCCTATGCAGTCAATGAAGATCTAAGCAGAAACACAAAGTAAACAAGGTGTCGAGCGTTATAAAATATACTTGATCTTATTTCAAACTTACTTTGTTCAACAGGCCAAAACACATCCTCCCTAAGTTCAAGTGACTTTCATGAACAGTTCAGCATTTGTGTCCACTACACTGTAGCAAAGGTTACATCAGAAGTTTTTAGCCAGTACAAACACGCACACACTCCATAGCACAGGCTCACCTGTTACTAATATTTTATATTTGACTCATTTAAAATCCATCAAGTTTAAAAAAAAAGCAATTGATATCTTTATGACAAGTCTCGATATTTTTTTCAAGTTCTTTTCATCTTTTGTTTCTACTTTCAAATCTACTTCTGATGTTTAGGGTTCTCAAAACTGCAGGACACCAGGTGCACGAATTTGTCAAAATTATGTACAGGCGTGTTTGTCTCGTTCCAACAGATACTTGACAGCATGGGTCTTGATGACCTTATACAGCTGACCTTCTACGGCCAGGGTGTAGGAGTCATCCTGGGCTCCGCTGTGGGAAGCATGACTGCTGACATTCTGGGCA
The DNA here is from genome assembly GCF_947242115.1 of Biomphalaria glabrata. NCBI lineage: Eukaryota > Metazoa > Mollusca > Gastropoda > Planorbidae > Biomphalaria > Biomphalaria glabrata. The sequence continues at coordinate 54,570,859 of NC_074712.1, read as the reverse complement.
GACGGCGCCTCCTGTACATCGCACTGACTGGGATGCTGACCATGCAGTGTTTACTGGCCGTGTCCATCTCATGGGTCATGTTCATCTTTATGAGAACCCTGGCAGTAGCGTTTGCAGGTCAGTGACTTTAATATACCTTTATACTATGTATGTCTTATGAGCGAAGCTAAAGTGCGCAAAAGCTGTTACAAAGTGTTCAATAGTAGTGTGACTAAAGGGCACACAGATAGTCGTCTTCTTCATGAGCCATATTTTTTGTCGTGCTGAGCTGCTGGCTATTTACATTTTGTGCCAAAGAAATATATGCACACATGTCAAAACCATTAGTATATATTCTATAATATACAAAAGCCGATTGTGAGAGTTTCAGGTGCGGCTGTTTGCAATAGCTACATGTTGAATCTAATCGCCGTTTGTTATAACAAATTTATGGTCTAGCTTCTAGCATTTAATGAATATTGTAGCATACTTTTTTAAATAAAATAAAGTACATTTATTTTATTAATATTGTTACAGCATAATGATATCCGAAATAAAACCGTAAGCCATGATTTTACAGTAGTAACAGTCCAGATAATACATGTATACAATTTAAAAGGAATTCAATGTATTTTCAGAATTTTTCGTAATATTACATTCACTATAATTGATATTAGCTCCCCGTAACTCCATGGTTTGATAGCTTAATAATAAAGATTAATTAATCCTTATTAAGGAAACTTCCGACTCTGTATCACTATCAATGGTGCAAATTTATAGGATATTTGTATGATAAATTGTGGTAAAGAAATAGGTTATGCAAATTTGTATAATGAACATGACTAGGATGTAAGTAATTGATAGGAATAGAAAGAAAGCACAATGTTTCGTTCCCATTCTTCAAATAGTACATTCTCAATTATTCTATGGCTTCCATTCTATAAAGTATATAGCAAAGACTTTCCATCAAAATAAACATCCTTCCTCATATAAAATCGCTGGTAGGATACTAAAAGTTTCTTCAGAGTTGAAGATAGTTACAGCCTTGCCCTTCCGCAAGACTTCTCTTTGACTTCCTGACGTCAATACAGTCTATACATTTTATAACATTACTTTGTGAGGGTTATTTCTGTATATGATCTCAGGAAAGGAAATATTGATTACAAACAAACCAAGAAGTATCAGAAGGAAATTAACTCCCTCTGTTTCAACATCGTGTGTCTGGTAACGTGAAAATTTGATTGTTTCATTGATTTGCGTTCAATGTGAATGAAATTTAAGGAAATTTTTTTTTTTTATTTAAGAAAAAATGTCATGGAATAATAGAATGTAAGATATGACTTGAAAGAAACGGACACAGAAAAACAACACAAGACTGAAGTTACTTTGGAACTTAAATACCAAAACTTACTAAGACTCATTTTAATCAGCATAAAGCATTACTATCACGTTCTATCAATGGTGCCTGATGTCACAATCTATCAATTGTGGATGTCAGATGTCAAGATCTATGAAGATGCTATAATGGATGTCACGTTGTAGATTATCTTGATCTGTATCACACCATCAATGATCGTGATTGCCGAGGATCTTGAAATAATCTTTCAATAAGATGATCGTATAGAAGTAGCTAGATCTATGTTGATAATACGATCATTCAGAATTTGTCAGTTGATAAGAGGATCATCTAGATCTAGGAGTTACCATTTGACAATACAATCTAAGTATGTTCTATATTCAATAAAGAAACTTCTCTTCGTCTAAAAACAATTACTTTAATTCAGAACTTGAAAACGCTATTCACAAATAATTACAATGGTTAAATGTACTTGAATATAATAACTGATCTACACAATAATATAACTGAGTTCTAATACAAAAGGTACATGTTCTCTATCTCACGTTTCATACAAGCTGATGTTATCACTAACACGTTCCAAAACAAGACTGATAAAAAAATATAGAAATTTACAGAGCTTTGGGCGTTTTGCAATGTGACTCGTATCTCATTGCCGCTTGGTTGAAATCTGACATTAAATGCAGCAACAATCAACACCTCAAACCAATCACTTTTATTCTGACACATAGCTCTCCGCGTGATAGAGCGTGATGGAATTACCCGAGGTCCTTGACGAGCTAAATATAGATACTGTGTACGTGACAATTACAATACCTATATTTCTATTTGAACTATTTTACTCCATCTCCACGTAATATAGATTAAGATGTATTCTAATAATGACTAATATGGCCTTTACCTCGCTAGATTAAGGAAGAAGGCATTATACTGTTACGGTTCTCTTCTACTCCGGCCTTCTATATACACTGCTAAACACAACACAACACATCAACACATCAAGAACCTGCCAACAAGAGCTCCACAATAATCTGGTACTTTAATAATGAGTGAATAAGTAGAAGACAGACAATACGACACAATTGGCAACACAATAAGCTACTACGAATGTTAAACTGTACATCACCGTATACAACTCTACTGTCTCTATTTCTTCCTAGACTCGTACATAACACTTGAGGACTCGACAAGGACCGACTTCATGGCCAACTAACAGTCCTAGTCTCAACGCTCTCCGGTCTTGAACTGCCGCTTTCTTACACACTGTGTCACTCGTACCGCAGGCTTTCGATCACATGACCATAACATTGGTCATATTTGCGTGTAATCGTAGTACTGTCCCTTGTCCATGGCCCCGCTGACCTGAGTGATTCACGGGTGTGTCAGCTGAGCCTATAGTTAACCCTTTTGCGCCGCCAATAGGGTCGTAACACTGCCCCCTTCTCAGATTTGTCCGTCCCGGACAAAATCTATCACACGACATGGGCAGTGGAGGTGAATCGATGCAGGAGGAGGTCTATCGGTGGGGGCGACAATGGGCTTATATTGCCATCTCGATGGAGCCATCTGCGTTGTATTCGGCGTATGTCTCTTTCTCCTACTCCAAGTGACCTTCACCTGGCTGCACTGACGTCGTGGTTGCATCGCCATGCACTTTGGACTGAGCAAACGTCGCCTTCTTCGGTCGCTCACTTCTGAGGGCAGCCACTTAACACGCGGGGAGGGATAGGATGTCAGGACTGGGGTCACCAAGATCGCTGGCCTATCAGGTTGTTTCATAGGGTTTTCAAGAGACGGGTTTTTTGGGAATGGGTGTCAGGTCCACAGGAGGGGAGATAGTGGCACACATCATCTTCAGGCTGTCCGGAGGGCAAACTAGCGGAGCAAGTTGGCAGCACTCCACTTGCGAAGGACCCTCATCTTCAGCATCAGGCTCCAGTTCACTTACTTGACCATCACCAGGTCTCGTCAGCTGGACAAACGTCTGTTGGGTGCAGACCTTGCCGATGGGTTTCTTGGAGTTGGCGTTCTCCCTGCAAAGCTCGACACACAAAGTTCTCGCCAAACATCTGAGTGCAGCCATCAGGATTCGGGTCCCTCTCATCAGCACTGACAGAAAGACAGATGTCTTTAATGTCCCCAGCTACAGGCTTGATGTAAGACACAACGTTGTCTGGTTCTGTCTGGCTGTAACACAACGTTGTCTGGCTCTGTCTGGCTGACGGAGGCACTCATTTCTGCAGCAAAGCGACGGCTGACTACACACACCACTACCCCCATCTGTGCCATCACCTTAGATCTGTCCGTCCCGGGCAGATCCAGCTTCACCATGGTACTTGTTGAGTCTGTCGATGTGGACGACCTTCAGTTTGGATCTTGGGCTCTTCTGTATTCGATACAAGACATCGTTGATTCTTTTTATCACGCGGTAGGGTCCTTCCCAGTCTGTTTGAAGCTTTGGGGACTTGCCTTTTCGTCTTTGTGGGTTGTACAGCCACACCAGATCGTTCTCATGAAACCCAGCGGCATTGGCCCGTTTGTCGTACCTTGTCTTCATGTGGTCACTGTTGATCTTGATGTTTCTGCGGGCTAGAGCGTGAGTTTTCTCCATCCGTTTTCGGAGATTTGCGACATAGTCTGTCGAAGAGGCTGGCTCATCTCCCTGGATCCCGAATAGCAAGTCACAAGGTAGTTGCAGCTCTCGGCCGAACAACATCTTTGCTGGAGTGTAACCGGTGGTGCTGTGAATCGATCCTCTATATGCCATAAGGAACATTGGGATATAGGTGTCCCAGTCCTCTTGACGTTCATCGACGACTTTCGACAGATGTTGTTCCAATGTTCGGTTAAATCGTTCCACCATTCCATCTGACTGGGGGTGAAGAGGGGTTGTGCGTGTCTTTTCGATGCCGAGTACCTGGCACATCTCTTGAAAGATCTTGGATTCGAAGTTTCGACCTTGGTCGGAGTGTAACTCCCTGGGAGGACCGAATCGGCTAATCCAATTCTCCACAAGTGTTTCCGCTATGGTGGTGGCTTCTTGGTTTGGTATCGCATACGCTTCAGGCCACTTAGTAAAATAGTCTATCACTACTAGAACGTACTTGTTTCCTCTCTGGGATTCAGGAAATGGTCCGGCTACATCGAGCGCTATTCTTTCAAAGGGGTTACCGACGTTGTATTGCTGCATACGTCCCCTCGTTCTCCTGTGCGGGCCCTTTGCTGCTGAACATGCGTCGCATCTTCGGCACCATTCTTCTACATCATCCCGGTAGCCGAACCAGTAAAATCGCTGGCGTACTTTTTCAAAGGTCTTGTTGACACCTAAATGTGACCCACTGGAATTATTATGGATTTCTTGCAGCACCTCAGCAACTCTCACTTTAGGCAACAACAGCTGTAAGCGATTGCATGTCCCATCTGCCGTTTCCCAGACCCTCTTGAGAACTCCATTGTCGATTGTCAGTGAGTCCCATTGTGCCCAATATGCCTTGGTAGCAGCTCCTTTATCAGAAAGGTGATGCCATTCTGGTCTTTGTCCGTCTTCCTTCATAAGCAGAATGGGAGCCAGGTCTTCATCTTTTAACTGGTCTTCTCGGATTCTTTCGTCGGACCATGACCCGGAAGCTTGTACCCCAAGATGTCGACAATCAACGATAACTTCCTTCTCTTCAACCTTGCTGCAGTGTTTACATTCCATTCTGCAAGGTCGTCGAGACAGCGCGTCAGCATTCTGGTGAGTTTGTCCTTTTCGGTGTTGTGTCTCGAAGTCATAGGTTTGCAAACGTTCAATCCACCTGGCGACTTGTCCTTCCGGACTTTTAAATGACAACAGCCATTGTAGAACAGCGTGGTCTGTCCTAATGATAAATTTTTGCCCATATAAGTATTTGTGAAAATGTTGTATGGCATCAACAACTGCCAGTAGCTCACGTCTTGTGACACAGTAGTTTCTCTCGGCTTTGGACAAGCTCCGACTAAAGTAAGCTATGACTCTCTCAGTTCCATCTACCTTTTGGGATAAGACAGCACCTATTCCGGTATTGCTCGCATCAGTGTCAAGTACGAACGTCTCTGCTGGTATCGGGTAGGCCAGAATGGGCGATGAAACAAGAGCCTTTTTAAGTCTCTCAAAGGCCTCATGACATTCCGTTGTCCAAATAAACGGCCGCTTCGGTTCTGTCAATTGATGAAGGGCACTACAGAGGCTAGAGAAATTAGGCACAAAACGTCTGTAATACGTGCAGAGTCCAAGAAAGCTTCTTAACTCCTGGATATTAGCGGGGATCGGCCATCCATTTACGGCTTCAACTTTATCCGGGTCTGTGCTGACTCCCTCCTTTGACACGATGTGCCCAAGGTACTTGACAGTCCTTCTGAACAAGGAGCACTTCTTTGGATTCAATTTCATTCCAGCGTTTCTAATTCGTTCAAACACTTCCTTCAGGTTTGCAATATGTTCCTCGAAGGTTCTGCCTATGACGATAATGTCATCTAAGTAAACAAGACACGTGGTCCAGTTGAGTCCTCTTAGCACATGCTCCATTAGTCTTTCAAAGGTGGCTGGGGCGTTACAGAGGCCAAAAGGCATCACGGTGAATTGCCAGAGACCATTACCAGCAGAGAAGGCTGTTTTATCTCTGTCCTCGGGGTGTAGTCCCACTTGCCAGTAACCGCTCTTTAGGTCAAGGGTGGAAAAGATCTGTGACCCAGCAAGTGTGTCCAATGTGTCGTCAATCCTAGGAAGCGGATAGCTGTCCTTGTGTGTGGCGTCATTTAGTAATCTATAGTCGACACAAAATCGAGTGGATCCATCTTTCTTCTTTACCAAGACTATGGGTGAACACCACGGACTGTTGGATGGTTCAACAACCCCTTGCTGCCTCATTCGTTCTATCATGTCCATAGCTTCTTGATGTTTTGCTAGCGGCAGGCGACGTGGTTGCTGTCGGATGGGCCTAGTGTTTCCTGTGTCTATTCGATGCTGGATCAGGTTTGTTCGCCCAACGTCCATTTCATCAGATGGCAATATGTCAGAGAACTCTCTTAGGAATCGTTCTGCTTTGGTGTACTGTTCTTTTGACAAGATCGTTTTGGCTTCTGCCAGAAGTTTAGTAACCTGGGGTTCACTGGGCTTGAGTATTCCGTCGGGATTTTCACTGCTGCAGTTTCTTATCATCTCTAAAGCATGGCAACCAGCGATGAGGCTTCCTTCCCGTAAATGTTTCTCCTCTGTGCCGAGGTTCATAATTCTTACGGGTACCTTTTGGTCTTTCCCAATCGTGACTAGTGTCTTTCCTACTGCTATCCCGTTGTAGTTGGTGTTCAAGCTTTCTACCAGCGCGGTTTTTGTCGTGGGATAGTCGTCCTCAATCTTCCCCCAAATGATCATTTCCGACTTAGCAGGCAAGGTTGTATTTTCCACCAACGTAACCCTTCTGGCTCGGCCATCTTCTTCATTTTCGTCGCCAAGCAAGGGTACTTCGAGGTCCCCACATTGTAAAGTGCCTCCGCCGATATTCAAAGAAAAGCCATATTTCAGCATGAAGTCGAGTCCTATTATGCAGTCATCTGTGACGTCAGCAATCAGGAATTCGTGTTTGAATGACTGATTTCCGATCTCGACTGTTATGTCGATCAGGCCTTTTATGGGCATCAGTTCTCCACTGGCTGTTTTCAACGAGTAGGCCCTAACTGGCGTTTTCTTGCTATTGTCCACTTTATCCGTCCGGATGACTGATCGTGAGGCACCAGTATCAAGGAGGAAGTGATAGTTTTGACATCCAATTTTCCCGATGACCTTTAGACTCTTACTTTGCCCTAGCACGGCGACCGGGATGATGGTTGCAGGGGCTCTCATTCTCTGTGTCGCCGGGTTCCGCCCCTCGAAGCCGGCGCGTGCTAGTTTCCCTGGTAGCCCCGAGAATTTGGTCGTGCATACCTTTCTGATCTGTAATGGGTTCCAGTTTGTGCAAATTTTCTAGTGCAGCTTCTTTGTATATGACCGAGTTCACCACAATTCCAGCATCGTACAGGAACCCTAGGTTGACTTTCTGGTACTTGGTTTGTTCGTCGTTCATCTATTGCCTCTGTCACCCTTCTCACAAGTTGTGTAAATTCTTCCTCTTTGACTTCTAACCTTCGGCCTTGAAGAGTGCTCCCTGATGCGTCTTTGGCGGCTTCATATGAGAGAGCATATACGAGGGCTTCACTGGCCTTACGTTTACCACTAACTCTGGTGGCTTTCTTTAACTCGGGGTCTCGAAGGGCATCAATGAAAGTGTCTGTAATAATGACTTCCAGAAAATCTTGTGCGGCGGTTGGGTAGGCCAGATGTGCGAGGCGTTCGATGTCTGTCTCTAGTTCCTGTAGTGTTTCATCGGGGCGCTGTTGTCTGGTCTTTAGTTGCACACGATATACTTCTTGCAGATGTTCATCCCCGTATCGGAGTTCCATAGCCTGGACTAGGGCGGCGAAGTCATGCTGGTTCGGTAGAGACTGTAGCAATTCGGAGGCTTTTCCTCTTAGGGATAACACAAGGGCTGTTGCTTTCTCCTCCTCACTGATCCATTTGTTAACTTTGGCTGCTGCGTCAAATTGCTTCTTGTATACTGACCAGGACACGGAACCATCAAATACGGGGGGCTTCATTTTCCCGGAGACTTCAGGTACAAATGACGTCATATCTGCTTCTGGTACATTTGTGTGCTTGCGTTGGACTTGTATCTTCATTTCGTCGATGGCCTTCTCCACTGCGTCGACCCTCTGATTCATCTGCTCGTCAATGTTGGTGATTCTCACCTCCACAGCATGTATGCGTTGGTTCATTGCCAATAACTCCGTTTTGATTCCCGAGTCCATCGTGTCTATCTTGGTGTCCATGGCGTCTATCTTGTAATTGATCTGTTCCAGCAAGTCCGGTTCGACCTCAAAAAGATATGTGTCCGGATCTTCTTTTTCCTTCACCAGTTCTTCCCGAAGGCGTGCTTGTAAGGTTTCTTTGTTGCCGCTCGTCTTCAGGCCTCGATCACGGAGCTCTTCCTTCAGTTCCTTCACACGGAGTTGGTCTAACGTTTTCATAGTAGCCATAGCGGATCCGTTCCTATCCGATACGATCCGATCCCACTTCTGACAACAGTGTTACGGTTCTCTTCTACTCCGGCCTTCTATAAACACTGCTAAACACAACACAACACAACACATCAACACATCAAGAACCTGCCAACAAGAGCTCCACAATAATCTGGTACTTTAATAATGAGTGAATAAGTATAAGACAGACAATACGACACAATTGGCAACACAATAAGCTACTACGAATGTTAAACTGTACATCACCGTATACAACTCTACTGTCTCTATTTCTTCCTAGACTCGTACATAACACTTGAGGACTCGACAAGGACCGACTTCATGGCCAACTAACAGTCCTAGTCTCAACGCTCTCCGGTCTTGAACTGCCGCTTTCTTACACACTGTGTCACTCGTACCGCAGGCTTTCGATCACATGACCATAACATTGGTCATATTTGCGTGTAATCGTAGTACTGTCCCTTGTCCATGGCCCCGCTGACCTGAGTGATTCACGGGTGTGTCAGCTGAGCCTATAGTTAACCCTTTTGCGCCGCCAATAGGGTCGTAACAATACTGACGTGCCCATGCAAACCCTGCTGTGACCTACATATTATTTCACATTGAAGTAGACAAAGCTGATATCTTTTTAAATTCTCTTTTGCAATATTTACGATGAGTAACACTGGCAACGCCAGATCATATTATAATCCCCCCCTCAACTATTCCGAGGCTCCTACCTTAAAGACACTAAGAAAAGCTGATAGACAAATATAGGCCCCAGACGAGCTATCAAACTCTCAGGCGATGATTGCATTCACTTCAGAATATATAAAGTACAGCTGAGTATCCCGAGACTGGTGAAATGTATCAACTATCCCAAGACTGGTCAAATGTATATCAACTTTTCTTTCTTTCATCTTCAACGTTCGTAGCTTTCGTTTTATTTTTGTCAAAGATGAGAATTATAAAATCGTTCACATCATTTAAACAACTGAATAGTATTGTTGACTTACACGTTTAGTTTGTCTCTCTCTCTCTTGTGTTGTCAGGTGCCACCATGGTTGTGAGTTCTGTGCTGGTCATAGAGTTCCTGGGCCCAGACTGGAGGGATGCGTGCACGTGCTCCTGTTTCTGGACTTTTGGGGCCATCGTTATGGCCATGGAGACCTTGGTCACGTTAAACTGGAGATGGCTGGCGCTCTTGTCTGGAGGAGTTTGTTTTCCTTTAATTGGTACATATTTGTAAGTAAACAATCTTTATGCTTAAGGTTACTTTGTTACTAAGCGCCTTTAATTTAGACAACCGTCCACTTCAAGGGACCCCTCCAGCCACACAATTCAGTTATAATTTGTTGTTTTGGGGAATCAATATTTTTGTTATGCGACACGTTTTCTTCTTCAATTCAAACTGTTTGTTTTTGTTTATTTTCAATACATACAAGTGACCTAGATTATTTTAAAACTGAAATGCATTTCTGCACCTTTCTTTTACCTTAAACTTCAATGTCTTTCAAATTTCCCGCCAAGAATTTCATATTCCAATTATTAGAGCCAACGTAACAACGAGGTTTTTAAACTCTCTGAAACTATTAGATATAAATAGCCGAAAAGAAGAAAGGATCTTAAAAACTGCATGACTGGTATAATATAAAATGAAACTTCTTGTTTGACCAGTGTGTTATGTCTACTCAATACACAACATTGTAAGTGCTCGTCAGAGACCAATTTGGAATATGGTTCTCCTTTAGCATTCTAGTTTATTATAAACAATAGGTATACTCTGTGGATGTAGATCACTAAAACTGCTCATTCAGATCAATAAACCAGACTTTCTTAGTTTCCAAACAATTTACAAAGTCCTGCCAAGATGCTAACTACACAGGTCTATTAAAATCAGTATTGATACGCAGCCTGATAGACACACTCACTATTACAACGCTTCTAGTGGTGCCACGTTTCTCCCTCAAAAGCTAAGGTCTGCGGGCTTTTTCAGTGCACGGACCAAAGGTTGCTCTCGGACAACATGCTACACTTCTTTCAAGAAAAGCATTAAGACCTACCGGTGTAAAACTTTTTTTGAGATTAGTTTGTCATTTTAATTCTCGTGTTTGTGTTTGTTATGTTATTACAGCGCCTTGAGCCTACATTTTGTTTGTTAACAGTGCTTTATAAATACAATTTTTTTATTATTATTGCAGCTTGAAGCATATTTAGGGGAACAGCCTAACATCAACTGACTTAGTAGAGTAATCTGTACTTGAGTTTGAGTTAGTACAGCAAAATTGAGTCCACCCCACGAGTTGAAACCATTTCTTAGATCTAAACTAACAATATATATCAATCTGCTATCTCCGGGTTCATCTGGAGGAATTCAAACCAGCCACTCTTGTCCATGCTTTCCTAGTGAAAGCGCGAAATCTAGTCAGAGAAACACGGAAGTAAAACTCTCAACACCCCTGACTCCAATGTCTCCCTAATTTAATACCAAAGTTAATATCCCTTCTTTACAATTGTATATTACTGTTATTTTCTTTCACTATTACATACATTAACTTTCTGACTATTGTACATTATATTAATAATACGTTCCTTACAAGTGTTTGCATCGATATTTTGTTTTCTTACCATGATCAAGTTTTTCTATAGCTTCTAATGACGTAATAACGTTATTTTTTCCTAACACTGGCATATGTATTTGTTGTACCAGTACGTCCACTGAGTCCGTCAGGTGGTTGCAGTGTCAGCACCGGTTCACCGAGGCGGAGGCTTGTTTCCGAGAGGTGGTATCCGTCAACGCCTCTGCTGTGCCTGACATCATGTCTCTGCTGGACGAGTCAAGGGCCTGCATCATCCACAACATGCACCAGAAGAGATTCACCTTCCTGGACTTGTTTCACTCCCTAGACTCAGCCAAGTGGACGGTCACACTTATATACACCAGGTGAGTTGGATCATAAGAGAAAGTAGATTAACTCTTTCTCTCCGTAATTATTTACCACATTCTGGTGGAGTCAACGCTGGTATCGTCAGTTAGGAGAGAAGGAGTTAATGAACAGAAGCATGGCCGGCCTTACAAATTGCGGGGCCCAATTTAATGGATGCTTGCGAGGCTCCGCTTTTAATTTTCTTTTACAATAGCAGCGATTGTTTATTATTAGATTATTATATCAACATTAGCTATACAACATGCATAGGAAGCATCTCAAAAGCAATAGGCACCAGTGGTTTAATTAAAGTAACGTCAATAGTACAATACATTAAATATGTTAACCCTTTAAGTTCTACATATTTACAAATCTGTGAAAAAGAGTCATAACTGATAGTAATATGCAGAATAGAAAGGAGAAAGTCATAGAACTAGAGAGTGAGTGCAATTGTGGTATTGCTTGTGTGTGTGAATGAAAGAAAGAAGAGGGAGAGAGAGAGGGAGAGAGAGAGGGGGAGAGAGGGGGGGGAGAACGAGGGAAAGAAAGACAGTAAGAGGGAGGTAACATAAATATTGCTATAAATCTAAGGGAAGCAACTTGACTAAAGAGAAACAAAGTGGATGTTGGGATTTATTTACAAGATAAACATGAAAGGAAAAACAATTACATCTAATAATTTGTTTCGGTTACTTCGATGTAGCTCCATTGATACACAAAACATTCTGTGTTAGTCCAGTCTTGTATAGTGTACTAGATAGTGTGTACCTTCAGCACGATGGGGAAGGCGGTGTGCTGGGTGGAGCTCTAACAATAGTTGACATGACAGCTATAGAATATGGGGAAATGAAACAAAGAATGTGAGATGTATTATACGTTTGATGGGAAAGTGACAGTGAGAGCGTTGAACTGTCATAGTGAGAAGGTTATACTGTAATTGTGAGAGCGTTATACTGCCATAGTGAGAAGGGTATACTGCCATAGTGAGAAGGTTATACTGTCATAGTGAGAAGGTTATACTGTCATAGTGATAAGGTTATACTGTCATAGTGAGAATGTTATACTGTCATAGTGAGAACGTTATACTGTCATAGTGAGAACGTTATACTGTCATAGCGAGAAGGTTATACTGTCATAGTGAGAACATTGGTGGCTAACTAATGAGCCTAAACAGTGGTGATGAAAGCAATCAGCCAATCGAGAAAGAATCAGAGAAAAACAGAGAATTGAGTAAGTAAAAAGAAACAGTAAATAGGAAGAGACAGAATTAATCTCTCTGTATGACGATAGACAGCTCTATAATACATCGAACCTCAGTTCTTGTTACGGACTATTTCAATCAAAAAGCCGCCATGTAAAGAAGACTTTTAAAGATTGTATGCGTGGAAGGGAAGAGTAGAAGGGTGGATGAAGTGGGGGAGGTAAAGGTTGCACCAGGGTATATTTGCTTCAAGCTGTGTGTGATTCCTGCCAAGCAGGCCCCCTAATTGAATTGAGACCCACGCTACCAAATTGCTAAACACTGGCCTCCAGCTGGTTGTTAAACATCATTTTGAAATATCGGGAGCTTGCTGTGCCTGTGTGCGGGTAAGTGTGTGTGTGTGTGTGAGAGAGAGAGAGTTATGTTGGGTAATGTATAAAAATCGAAATCCTATTAGCAGATAATCTTGAAACTGTCAGATAATTGGGATAATTCCAGAATTAACCAAATGCAGTTTCTAACATCATTACACTCGGATCAAGTGCTACATCAAATTGAATTGTACAGCAGCAGTCGGCACTGAACCATATATAAAACTTATAGACTATAGTTTGTTACGTCAGAGGGAGAATCCATCGTTGACATGAGCAAGCAGCCTATTTGACGAGTCTATCAATTAATAAAGTTAAATCTACTTGACTGTCCATATTTTAGTTATCGCTATGCTCGGTACGGTTTAAATTGAAGTGACATTTTTCACATCCAATCCAAGAAGAGAGCTATAAGGGACTGTACTCCTCTTCTGTATGATATAGACGTGACTTCAGGGGAAGTAAGAAGAACGAAAGGGGAAATGACTGACAAAGTTGCTTCTTACCTTATCGTCCTATGGTAATGTTAAATCTGGTATAACGTGCGTTCTGTTACATGCTAAGCAATCTACTTTCCTATATTATATGTATTTATTAAATTTGGGATTTTTTTCCTTTCTGTGGGTGGAGATAAATTAAGTTTATCGCTAATGGAAAGACAAATCTCATTAGTTTCAGCAGGTTATCTCTCTTATTCGGAGTGCATTTCCTGTAGGGATACCAGTTTAAACTGTTTCAATCTTATTGATTTACTCATTGTGTGTATTTTCATTAGTTTCAGTAAACCAAGTCAAAACTAGGACTGCCATAGAAAATACCTTTTCTGTTTTGAACGTAACCTGATAATAGCGCATGTCCTTGTGACTATAGTTCTGCATTTATTTTAAAGAAAACCTAATTGGATGAATTTAAACTACGATTAGAAACAGGACCGCAAGTGATGTTTGAGTCTTTGTAGATGAAATGCGAATCTCCTGTACAAGAGAATCACCATCTGATGTGGCCAACCAAAATCTAGGTCAGTGTAGTCTACTTGATCAGATCTGGGGACCAATACAGAATATTTAAGACGTTTATACTTTAAAAAAAAAAGCCGATCGAAAAGTTGGAACGTCAGTCTTGAGAAACACAAGACATAATTACTGATGGAAATTAATTGTTGCTTGGATCGGATTCATTGGATTCATTTAGATAATAAAACGAACATTTAATATATCGAATTGCATTTGTTAACCAGTGTTTTAAAATAGTTCGGTTCATTTTCTAGATTTGTAAATTTGTGATTTTACACAGCGTGATATGTTTTATTTCCACTTGCAACTTCACCCAGTGTGATATCTACCATTGACTCTTACACCGACGCCCTGAGTGATATTTATGAATGACACTTGCAATGTAGTAATGACTTAAATTCATATTGCTTTACCTCTAGGCCGTAATAAAGCTAGTGGGGAGGGTGGGGGGCGATGGCACGTCAGAACCTCGCAGGAAGATGTATGGTCTTTCACAGTGGTACATTGAGCGAACACCGAACGCAATAGTATGACCTATATATTATACAATAGATTCACTTCTCGGCATTTCTCGTATGCTAAAAACAAAACGTGATTGGTCTAGATTTCTTTTTTTAGATTCGTCTCTATGTTGTAGTAAAATAGTATCCACTCTTTGACCGCTCCCTTTATGGACGCGGGACAATATTGATCATTCCGTTGTGTTGTAGAGATTGAAACTATCCTTCATTAGATTGACCTGACATGTGTGAACATATTGACATTGACACTATTATTAAGAGTTTTAAAAACGATCAGAGAGATTAACAATAAAATATAAAAAAGATAATTATAATTTAAATGAAACGAACTCAATTAAAGTTCCCTTTCAGAGCCGTTCGGTCCAAGGAACTAAGGACGTAATGATCATGTTCCATGGCCGACGGGTAAAGAAGGTGCCATATACAAAAAACTAATAAGATTAGATTACACTGAAATAAAGATTAAACTAGGTCTTTTTTTTTTAATCTGAAATTTCAAGAATATCAAATTTAATAAAAATATAATACATATATTTTTGTTAATTTTTCCAATTTTCTTTGTACTGAAATTTAAAAAAATAATAGACATTTGAATAGCAGAGACAACGCTGACCGATTCTATTTCCTAAGGTAACTAAAAGGCTTTACTTAAGACAGTCTTAGATCCTCCCGCGCCGCTCTGCGAATTGAGCAATAAACTCTCCCCATAGAGATCGGTCCTCGGTGATGTTTGCAGACTCTGACCAACTGATGTCCAGTGTTCTGAGATCTTCCATGAAGATGCGACAACTTGCTATCTGAGTACATCCCTGTCTGCGTTTTCCTCACATATCTCTCCTTGGGGGTGCGCGAGTTTTTCTGAAAGAGTCTCACAAAACCTCGTTCTGCGCTTGGTTAAAACCTCGATTAAAAAGTCGAGTGCCCTTTCGGCATAGGATTTCTCTGTCAGTGTTTTTTTTTAATCCTTATGAGCCACTTCTGCTGACCCACTTTTAGCCTCCTCGGTACCCGCAGTTGACGTCTGTATCTCGCATGCATAAGTAGACTATTGATCGACGATTATGTTGATTATGTGAATTTTTATCTTACGACTAATTCCTTGGTTTGTCCAAATAGAACAAAGAAAAACATTAAAGTACTCTCGGTTCCGAAGCTAGTACAATAAAAAAAATAGCATTAATTTTAGTGTGTATGTCTCTGTGTGTCTCTGTGAATGTCTTTGTGCGTCCGTGTGTTCAAATCCCAAATATAGATCTGGTGACAGAGTCATCTAACTATTTTTATTTTTAAAAGTCTTAAAAAACTCAGAATGTACTTCCTAAGGAAATGTTTGAGATGAGAATCGCTGCTGCTTGTATTGAGATGTCAGTGACGTACCGGTATCACCTCTGCCTTGTATCCTACTCGAAATAGGCGCATCGGCTAAGTTACTTAGCAGAGAGACGCATCTTAGTAGACGGACTTGTAGTCCTATACGTAGTGACGTCACGGATAGTGGGGTTTAGTTTGTTTATGTTAGTATTATTCAGTGGGTGTTAGGACTTCAAAGTGGTAACATCTTATTACAGACAGAGAGGCGACTGTAGCCTTTACGAACTCAATGTATCTAGCGGTCTGGACTTCGTCTTGGTATTGTGATAGGATTTGATCTTCTGAGTTATTGAACACATTGAGTACACCTGTGTAGGAAACTCAAACAAAAGTGCTACATTTCCATTTGTACATCCGAAAACTTTCAATGTTGTTTTTAATTATAGAACTTTAAATATCATTAACAAATTAAAACAACACTTTATACTACTGTTTGTGCTACGTAATTTATGAGTACCACTGACCCGTGGTGGCCCAAAAAAGTTTGTGAGTAACACTAACTCCCTTTATTACTTTGTTGTTTTTTGTTTTGTGTAGATTCTTTTGTACAGTGTTTGTGTTGTTCAAATGACTCCAATTTTTCATTCCGCTTGTGACAACATCACATTATCTCTGAAAGGAACATGTCTCAGTCTGAAACCGTTTGGTTGGGAGAGACACATTATCAAAGCCTGTGGTGACCACGCCGGAACTAATCCTCGTAGCGAAGACATAACCCAGCACCGTTTGCCAATTCGTCTCGGTCTCTGTCGTACTAAAAGCATTGATGGCGTTCATACTTCATACAAGCACAGCCTCACATATACAATAACACACTATTTCTCATACAAACCAAGCGCACACATTCTCACACTAAAGCAACCCACACATACACGCAGAAATACACTCTGTTTTTTTAGGGTTCAGACTATAAGATGCACATTTTTTGTTTCTTGTATGTGACCGCTCTCGTCTCGAGGGGCCGGTGAGTTCAAACTTGTTAACGGGCTTCCGGTAATGACTGCTGCAGATCCAAGATGGCGCAGACAGAAGTGTCATTACGGTGTCAGACTTGCAGGATCATTTCTAGAAGAGAATGAAAGTCAAGGGGAGACGATAGATATGAATGAGATTGTCACTTCTGTGAAGTTGTCTGCGCTTGTAGTGTACATGAAGTGACAATCTCAACTTGTAGTCTTTTAGTAAGGAATGTGTAGTATGTCTTTTAGTAAGGAATGTGTAGTATGTCTTTTAGTAAGGAATGTGTAGTATGTCTTTTAGTAAGGAATGTGTAGTATGTCTTTTAGAGATGTTCTTGGTCAACATATCACATTTGAACACGTTTTGGTTCTCACATCGAGGCCGGGGGGTGCAAAACGAAAGTTTCTTATAGTTTCTGTTACAATGGACGGAAGGAGTCAGTAATGACCTGTAGTAAAGAAGTAGCCTATAATGACGAATAGCCTACTGAATGTCAGAGTTGATTAAATGTGGAAATTACAGAATTCCTGAATACGAAATAAACTAATTACAAAGTCTATATCAACTAACTTTGTCTGTCTTCTCACATTTTAACCTACATCATCTTATCTTATCTTATATAATACAGACGTTACTTCAAAAAAGAAGATGATTACGTCCTACGCGTCATGCATTCAGTCATGCATATTAACCAATGACTTAAATTCTACCAAGTCACTGTTTTTCCTGGCTAGCTCAGGCAACTATTCCATGCTCTAATAGCACTAGGGAATATTTGTACAAATTTGTCCTAGCATATGGGACGAGGAATGTGCCTTTATCTTTGTGTCTTTCTGAGTTTTTTACTAAATTTTGTTTTTGTATTTGAAGATTATGGTTCAGTGTTTTATGTATAATTGCTACTTTACTTTTGAGTCTTCTGTCCTGAAGGCTTTCTAAATTTAGTGATTTTACTAAAGGTGTTACTCTAGTCAAATGTGAATATTCGTTTGTTATGAATCGCACTGCTCTATTTTGTGTCTGTTCCAGTTTCTTAATGATTTCTTGAGTTAAGGGGGTCCCAAACAGAGGATGCATATTCTATTATTGGCCTAACCAAGGTTAAATAACATTTTAGATACAATTTTGAGATGTAACAAAAATCAAGCTCCTTATACATTACCTACAAGTCTTCATTGTTTCATTGGAGAAATGAGAGGTTGGGGGGGGGGGGGGTCTTTGTTCCAAGAAAATAAAAGCATTGACGTCACAATCTCGCTTGGTTAGTCTTTATAAACAAATTTAGGATATTGCCTTTCAGCGTTAGATCATATCTCAAATAATGTTTATCCGTGGCGTTTTTTTTTCTTCTTCTTCCGGGAACCAGTAAACTTGGTTAAGTACCGAGACGCTAGTACTTCTATTCTGTTATGGAACAATCGACCTTTTATTCAATTAGTGGGAATATATTATCTACTTACTTCTAGATGTTACGTGGGATCATGAGTTTTATATTGACTATCGGATCGGGTATGGTCGGGTTGTAAAGTACCGGTACGATTAGAAATATTTCTAAACAAGACAACTGCTCCCTTATGCAGCTGAACAGCCTTTGTAAGAGCGATTAGTTTTCTCTGAGTAACTAACGAATGATAGATTTTAAAAAATATAACATTTTGACCCCTCCCCTATTCCCCTCCACCCCACCCCCACCCAATCATGAACAAAATTCTGGTCAAGTAAATGTATAAGTCTACTCAAAGTTTATAAATGTCTTATGATAGGTACATAAATTCAAACCTAGAAGAGGTTCTTGAATGTCTATTTATTAATTTAAATTCCTAAATGAATAGAGACTTGCAACACCTGTAACAATGTGACTACATGCCGAAACAGATACAGCTGACGTGTCTAGTCAAGATAAACTTTTTGTAGACATAATTTAATTTTAGAAGATAATTATTCAAAAAATTATAATTATATTATGTGTGAGAGCCGCTTTCAAGAACCCTGCTCAACCATGTTCTATTGGCATGAATTTGTGAGCTGGAAAGAGCAAAACAAAAAATGAAAGTCATACAGAACAAGATATAAAAAAAAGACAATATGCCGCCTTTAAACAACTTATAGAGTGACAAATTGTTCTCTTAATAAATGAATGCATTTTAAACAATGGAAAAGAATGTTACCCCGCTCCATTCCCCCCACTTCCAGGTAATGAATGAATTTTGGTTAAGCGAATGTATTAATCTACTAGACTATATAATATTTCAATGATTGGCCTTTAGATTTAGACCAGGAGACCAGAAGACGGTGCGTCAAATGTTTCTGAACCTTTATTTAATCTAAACTCTTTAATGCTTGAATACGGAAATCCAAAGACGCAAAGTTCGTTCCTGATAAATGTTTTTGTCTTCTCTGGCCAAAATTAAATGTATTTCTTGTTATACTTTGAATAAAGGTCAAACTCGTGTATTCCCAGTGTTGTCAAAGAACTAGTTATTCTTATCCTAGCGATAGCCATCAAACTATCAAATTTCTAGGAAAATTGTAAGAGCCGTTTTTTGTCCACCCTTGAGGTTCCAGTGGGGATCAAGGATTCAGTTTCCGTGAATTTACTACCTGGATAGAGGTATTGTAAAAAGGAAATCTTCTTCTAGACAGCTTAAGCTGTAAAGCTGTAAGTTCCTTTAAAGTCTGTACCAAGGAAAAAATGAGCTTGCTGTAAATATTTTACGCTATTCGTAGTGCCATACAGTGTGTAGGAGGTTGTTTTTTTTTGTTTGAGGTCATTGGGTTGGCTTAAGAGAGAGGGTCTGTGCCCGATGTGGCGACATATTTGAGAGAGCCAGATGACAACGATGTTTTGATGTTACGAAGAGAATATGTTCATCAGACAATGCGTTTCTAATGTTATAATTTATAATACATACCTCACTATAGACAGGTTCTGAGATGCTACTTTACAATATAAAGTTCAAACTGCAATCTTCTTTAAAATAATTACAGATTTTGAACAAAGAATCACTTAAATAATATACATACTGCATACTTATACAATACAATTTAAATTGTCTTACTCTAGTCATCGCTCTTCTTCCACTGAATATATCCGCCCTTTAAATGTAACCTATTCTCCCTTCCTTAGTAACATCCAAACTATTTCAGAGCTTATGGAAAAAAAAAACATCATCGTTTTAAATGAACTTTTTATTAGTTGTTAACAACATGCAAACATGACCTTGCGCTAGAAAGTATTCAATCTAAAAATAAACTCAATGCAACAGCTGCTTTGTGCTACGTTACTGTTACGTAATAGTTGGCATATGTTTACACAGGGATGGGTGTGTGGGATTTATTCTGTTGAATTGCTAAATGAAACAAATAGAACAAACTAATGATCATTGTGTATTTCTGTTTATTATTCTTACTTTTCAATTTGATTAAACCTGTATTAGTCACAATGGCATAGCAAGAAACCCGTGGACCCGGGTTCAATAAAACGACATTCGTTATGTGTGAATGAGCCCCAATGGAGCACTACTGTATATAATGTGAGAATAAAATCCATTAAAGCAGCACATACGACAGACAACACATAAACTATAGATGTTTCTCATGGAAAGACATAAGCATGGCCCTCAGCACCAAAATCAGAAAGATGCACTCGGGCACATTCTTATATACTTGCGTGTCTTGGACGCTGACTGCAGAGCTAGAGAGGAGGATCCTAGCAATGGAATTGGAATGCTACAGAGGGATCGTAGGTATCACATTCAAGGACAGCATCACAAACCAAGAGACAGGGTTACTGCAGCAATCGGACCCAACGATGACCTGCTAACTACCGTAAAAGGGCGAAGCTAAAACTCTATGGTGGGACTTGCAAGGACCTTCCTTCAGGGAACAGTACCAGGAGGGAGAGAAAGAGGCAGACATAGAAAGCGGTAGGAAGACAACATTAGAAAATGGACGGCCTGACCTTGAAATGGGTTCTATGTAAAGCAAAGGACAGTGAGGAATGAAAAAGACGGTCGACAAATTTGGCCTGGTACCTCAACGGTTCAATAGACTAAGGAATAGGTAAGGGTAACAGGTATGGGTCGTCACAAGTATGGGAACCTGAAGACGCCCCACAGTGCTATTGCCCTGAATATTTCACATCCATTTGAAGCACCTTTGTTTAGAAATTAAGTTTTATCCTCCTCTGTACAAAGTAAATTGTGACATGGATCTCTGGGTTTTGAAATAACATAAGGTTGTTTGTATGTTCTTTAGTATCTACACCACATAAAATAACTAAACTACAAACATTTTGTTTATTGTTTCCTTATACTAAGAATTCATGTACAACAAACGGTAATATTAAATAAAAAATACAGACATCACTTTATCTAAAATATCACTTTCACATTATTTACACATTTTTAATGTTATTATTTAAAAATCCAACAAGTTACAATTTAATGAAATGTGGTAATGACAATTTAAGAGTTACCTTCCTATAATATATTTCATATTACGGTAATAAGAGTTTATTGATTTGTGATTTGCTGTGACACTAATTACATAATTTAAGAACAGTAAACATACAATGATTTAAGTATAATAATGAAAGACTTTGATATATTGACATTGTTATAATCACCACGTCTTCCCTTACAACAGGGGTTCTCAACCTGTGGCTCGCGACCTCTTGGGGGGGGGGGGTCGCCATAGACCATTGAAAATATGGATCCATGTATATTTCCTGCTACGTCATGCTTTTTTTTTTTTAAATAGTCACATAAGTACACAACATAAACGGTGAATAAAAATAGAATAGTAAATAGTGAACTGTTTTCTAACGTTGCTAAAAGTACAGAGTTACTTAGGCTTAAGATTTTTACGTTTGGCGGACGCCGCATATTGTAGAATCGTAAAAAGGGGTCGCCTACCTAAAAAGGTTGAGAACCTCTGCCTTACAAGATTCCGTTTGGACTCCTTTTCATAGTGGACTTGGATGCAATAAAAACCTTTGCGCCTTAGTTACTACGCCACTGATTAGACAAGAGATTAGTTAAGACTAATGCATTATGTTAATAGATTTCTCCAGCCTGGATTTAGGTACGTGGAGGCGGAGGTCCTGGGCAGTATGTTACTTGTAGCCCCAACTGGCCCCAACCCTCTTTATGCTCTAACCAGACACTTCGTCATCTTTTGTATTTGCGTGTAGACCCAGCAGTGCCACGTCGCGTGTAAAATATTTACATGTAAACTATTGACCCCTTCATTTTCATCAATGCTAGAAACATGACCAATGGAGTATTTGACATTTCATGCATTTTTATTACATTGCTTATATCAGCTCTGTCTGTCTCTCTGTGTGCACAAGTTATTCTCCATTCAAGTTGAAACGTTGCACGATTATTCATTGACATAGACTAGACATGAATCAATAAAAACTAAAACCAATTAGACAATTAATTACTGGTAATTGATTGTCTTGTTTGATACCAACAAGAAAATAAACCCTTCAGTATAATAATTATAATTATAGCCTTTATATAGCGCTACTTTCATGCTTATAGCATGCTCAGAGCGCTTTGGTCCAACCTCAATTGTGGACCAGTGGGGGGGGGAGTGGGCATCTAGGAGTTGGTTTTCCGTGCTGCCTTTAGGCGCTCAGTAAACGCAACTTTGCCCGAATCGGGTGTCGAACCTCGAGCCCCCTTCTAGGTAGCCAAGACAAGCCAAGTTAAAGCGCACTTAGCCTATCGACCACGCTTCCCACAGGTATTCAGTGATATGGCTAAATTTGTAAGGTTTAGTCCCCTGAAATAATTGTTAATGCTATTTCTCCCAAACGCTTTCTCTGATCAAGTTGATACTTTCAAAAATACTAATTGTACCTAACATGACATGAATCAATTTTTAAAATTAACCAATTAGTTAATTAATTATTAGTAATTAATTATTTTGTTTGATAACGAATAAGAAATATAACTTCTACTTTATTGAGATGTGTAGCAATAAATGTGGAGTTTTCCCTTAGTTAAACATGTGTTTAAAAAAAAAGAATTTTTAAAATATTTGTCTTGTTCCTTAATTTTGTTTTTGTATTAAGTATGCATATTTTTTAAAGTTTTGAAATTTATTAGTTTTTGTGACGCCCACTTTTGAAAGTGAGGCCTTGAGTGGATGTATTGTCACCACTACTCTGGGTTTACTTATCTACAACAGAACAGTAGCTTCCTAATGTCGGGTATGGAACTCCAAATCATTAAGTTCTTTTCCTGTATATTACATAGAAAATGTTATCTCTCCACAGCATGGTCTCAGCCTGCGTCTACTTTTGTCTTTTGCTGAGAGTGAAGCAGATCACGGGGCTAGTTCACTTTGATGTCTTCTTGCCATTTATACTGGACCTGCCCTTGACTTGGTCCGTTATAGTGGTCAACAGATGGTAAGGCTTTTCTATACACAATGTTATATCATTTACTTTTAGCTTATAGTGGTGAATAGAAAAAAACTAGTTGTTTTTTTCTTAGACAATTATCTACATTATGTTGTTCAATGGTTCCATCAAAAACTTGTAGCTCTGAGTATGAGGTCGTCTAAAGTACTATGAAGACAATTGATTTTTGTTTAGAAAGGTAGATCATGTAGAGCATGTAGAGCATGTAGCCTTCGACACCGGGATCTCCCTGGTCATGGCCAGAGTCTTGAATGCTTGAAAGTCTTGGAAGTTGACTGCAGAGCTGTAAAGAAGGATCCTGGTGGTGGAATAGAGATGCTGTGGGGGATCCTGGTGGTGGAATAGAGATGCTGTGGGGGATCCTGGTGGTGGAATAGAGATGCTGTGGGGGATTCTGGTGGTGGAATAGAGATCCTGCGGAGGGGCCCTGGGTGTCACATGCAGGGGCCGCATCATAAACGAAGAGATTAGACACTTGATTAGTTCAGAGATTGGACCCCACGATGACCTGCTTATTACTGTCATAAAAGGCAAACTAAAACTCTATGGCCATATTACAAGGCCTTGATGGGTTGCAGAGACCTTCTATCAGGGACAGGGAACAGTACCAGGAAAAAGAAGAAGAGGCAGACAGAGAAAGCGATGGGAAGACAACGTAAAACAGTGGACGGCCCTACCATTGAAAGAGGTTCTATCCAAGACAAAAGACAGAGAGGAGTGGAGAAAGACGGTTGAAAGATCTTGTGTGGTGTCCCAACAGTCTGACGACTGTGGGTAGATGTGCGTTTAGAGCAGAAATAATCCAAGAACTTGTGTAACTTTTTGTTGTTGATGATATGGTTGCGGATTCGTTCATAAGTTATGTATTTGTAGCTATATAATAATTGTGCAATATTTCGCGCTGCAAATTTACAATCTCTAGCGTTTGTATCCCCAAACACTATCACCATGGAGGTCTTAGAGGTTCACTTTATGATAGTGGCTCAAGTTAAAACATATGTAAAAACCAATCGACAACAAATAAAGATTTAATATGAAGATCAAAGAGATATTGGATTGACAAGAGTTTGCTTTAGCGTCCTTGACATTGCATATTTTATCTTTTTTTTAATAATGCTAATTTTATTTTTCATACTTATTGTTTAGGTTTCCTTATTATTATTTCATATTCTTTCACTTACACTAATTAACATAAATGTCGAAAACCCGCCATAGTGACCTATTTATAAACTCCTCAAAAAATGTTGTACATTTCTAACCTAACGCCATTCTTTCTCTTGCAGTCTGGGACGACGCTGGTGCCTATTCCTTTATTCTGTGGCTTCCGGTTTTGCTCTTCTGTCCGTGCTCATCCTGCACGTGACCGGAAATGTTGGTCAGATGCCATCACTGGTCACTGGACTGGCGTTGTTTGGAAAGATCGGAGTGACCGCATCATTGTCCCTCATTTTCCTTATCGCAATCGAGACTTTTCCAACAGTGACCAGGTAGGACTCCTCTTATTGTTCACTTTCTGGTGGGGGTGTTTGCTGTTCTGAATAAAAATTAAGTTTTTTAATTAATTAATTAAACACGGCTAAGATGCCTTTCGAAATCACACACACACTTCTCAAGGACAACTTGCATCCCTTTAACCAAGTTACATTAGATCTGGACGAAGTGGTCGACTCCTCTACATTAGATCTGGACGAATTGGTCGACTCCTCTACATTAGATCTGGACGAATTGGTCGACTCCTCTACATTGGATCTGAACGAATTGGTCGACTCCTCTACATTGGATCTGGACGAAGTGGTCGACTCCTCTCCATTAAGACTCGAACAGAAGGATACAAAAGCCTCTTTATTCCACTCTCAGTTCAAGTGTTTCAATGTCACGTGCCCTCGCGGAGGGGTACATAGTAGTCTAATTCATAAGGCGCTTGTTTCGCCCTTTTTTTTTTAAAGTATTTTTTGTTTAGATTCTCCATGTTTAACACTAAGGTTGCTTTACTTACCCTTATTGCAAATTGGTTGTGATTACAAGGACTCTTTTTTTTAATTAAAAGCAACTAATCTTATTAATATTATGTCTTATCTTGTGTTATAAATTAGGGACATTACTTCAAAGGAGAAAATCATGGCGTCCTACACTTATTCATGTGTCAATCTAACCATGCATATTGATGAGTGACTTTGACTCTGCTAAATCGTTGGTTTTCCTGGTCGATTCGGGAAGCCCAAATGTTTTGCTTGATTTTTAAATAATTTTGTCATTATGTGAACTGTGCAATAACTTTTCATTTATTATAACACCAAGATATGGTGGATTCATGCTCTGTGTAACATGTTTATCATGAGCGAGATAAGCAGATTGCCTATATATATGGGAAGATGCGTTTTCGTTAAGCCTTTCCACTTTATGTAGATACGATGCCTATTATTTTATTTTAAAGAACTCTATTATTTACAAAATTAGCGTTATAAAAAAGGTAAATATAATGCCTCTAATGTACCCCACCGAAGACCGACACAACTGGCATTTATAATAAAGTTTAGTTTTAGAAAAGGAAGCTTAGTAATAAAAAAAATATATAAATAATAAATATATATATGGGGCGACTGTGTATTTTTAGCGGCCCCCGTAAGGGGAAAAAGCCGCTATTAGGTTTGTGCAAAATGTCCGTCTGTCCGTCTGTCCGTCTGTCACACTCAGATCTCGAAAACTAGAAGAGATATGAAAAATATTATTTCATCATTAAATCCGGCTTGAAAAGTTTAGGTGCAACGGCTACTTTTGGTTTTCTAAAAGCAAACCGTTTAATTTATAAAATTAATTATGCAAGCGATTTTTTCATAAAAATACACCAATTCTAAAACAATTACGTAAATGTAAGGGAGGCAATGTTACAATATGCTAACAAAGATTAACAATTTTTGTGTATTTTCAGTATCACTAAGTCAAATATATTTTTAAAATGTACAGGAAATGTTTACAACAAATACAAATAATAGTTAAAGACGTTTTTTCTGGTCAACTAGCTGCTAAAATTAAAAGAAAACATTTCTGTTTGTTTATAAAGGCTAATAATGCACTTTGTATGTAAATATCACGCACATTTTTTTAAATGGACTTTTTATTCAGCGATTTTCGTGCAGTAGCGTAACGTCGCAACATGATCAGGTGCTAAACCAATTCCTTAAACTTTTTTTTAAAATCAGATTTTATTTATTTTTTGTTTAGTGCCCCCATCCGAATAAAAGAAGCTTATTTTTGTGCGTTTTGTCTGTTGGTCGGTCTGTCCGTCACGATTAGATTTAAAAAACTAGAACTCTAAAAGCTATTGAAAATCTGATTTACCCTTTAATGTTCCTCCCATAACATCTCAATAGTTTTAAGTATCTAAAATTGATTGTTCCGGATTTTTTTGTGCAAAACTAATCAACGCCAACAAATGTTTGTTTGCTCTTCTAACTTATATTACATTCAATTTCCATGCTTAAACGTTGCAAAAACACATTATCAATAATATGTTGTTCCGTTTTTTTTATGTAAATAGCATATTAATGCTAAATCATAATCTCTATACTGACTTATATTTCATTAAGTGTAAAAATGTTCCGGATATTGTTTTATAAAACATGAATTATGCCTAATCATTGTTTGAAATCGCATAAGGCTTTTAAAAAAAGTAATTTACTAGAATTGATTACTGAAAATTACTTTTTAGACATTTAATTTTCTTGTAAAACATAACATAGAAGTTTTGTAATCGATAAAGAAAGTTCCGGATTTTTTTTCTTACAAATCGTCGCCAGAAATTTCCGAATTTATTTAAAAATCTACTAACGCCAAATAATTGTTTGAACTCCCTTTTCTAATTAATAAACAAATAATCTTCTCATTTACGAAATAATGTTTTTACGGATTTTTATGAAAAATATTTTAACTCACTACTCTCTTACAGTACATTTAACTTTCTACCTAAAACATTAAAAAATCTAATTATCGTTAATATTATGTTCCGATTTTTAAGGAAAACAGAATCCAAACACCAAAGTAAGGTATGAAAATCTTTCCACATGGCTGTAGTACATCTAATTTTTATACGACACCATCCAAAAAATTTAATTAACGGTATTACATTTATCTGAAATTCTCTTTTTCTTTTACTATTTATACAAACATCCGGAACAATCTATTATATAAACTTTTCAATTGTGTTCATACCTAAAAATTATTGCGATGTTTCGAAACGTAAAATAAAGGTTAATCAATTTTTAATAACTTTAAGTTGTTTTTTTTTTATATCAAGATAACGGACAGACCGACTGACAGACAAAACGCAAAAACAATGTGGCTTTGATCCTTTTTAAATAATATCTATTAGAACTCAGTGCACCAATGTCTATGAACCCTCGTTAAATATCTCGTGTAAATAAAGACATTTTTTTTATGGTACCGGTACTAGCCTATTGTGAGGTAATGGAATTTTTTTTCTTTGACGTCATATGAATGGACTCTTTAAATGTAATGTTAAAAGAACGCACTCGGTGCACCAATGTCTATTAACCCTCGAAAAAATTGCTTGTATTAATGAAAACATATTTTAGTCTAACTAAGCCGTGTGACGTAGTGTTTTTTTTTCTTTGACGTCACTTGGAATGAATTCTTTAAATGAAATGCTAAAAGAACGCACTCGGTGCACCAATGTCTATGAACACTCGATAAAAGGCTCGTAATGATGAAGGCGATTTTTATTCTAGCTAGGCCGTGTGACGTAGTGTTTTTTTCCTTTGACGTCATATGGAATGAATTCTTTAAATGAAATGCTTAAAGAACGCACTCGGTGCACCAATGTCTATGAACACTCGATAAAAGGCTCGTAATGATGAAGGCGATTTTTATTCTAGCTAGGCCGTGTGACGTAGTGTTTTTTTTCCTTTGACGTCATATGGAATGAATTCTTTAAATGAAATGCTTAAAGAACGCACTCTGTGGACCAAAGTCTATGAACACTCGATAAAAGGCTCGTAATGATGAAGGCGATTTTTAGTCTAGCTAGACCGTGTGACGTAGTGTTTTTTTTCCCTCTGACGTTATATGGAATTAATTCTTCAAATGAAATGAAAAAAGAACTCGGTATTGTAATGTTTATTAAGCCTCGTTATGTGACTCGCGTTTAAAAAAGGAATGATATCTTGATTTAGATCTAATCTAGATTTTTTAAACTAGATCTAGATTTTTATTACAGTATATCTAGATCTGGATTTATATTCTAATTAAAATTATTTTAGAGTCTAGATCTAGAATTTCTAGATCTAGTTTAGACTAAAATAGACTAGATTAAGATGTAGAATTTCAATTTCTAAACTTAAAGTGTAAAAAAAAAGTGTAGATTTTCATTTCCAAACGTTTTGATCAATATTGTAATGTTTTAACATACTAAAACTAATCTACTATTTTTTTATTAAATTTAAATTTAAATTTACGGCAAATGAATCTTTGAAACATTATTACTTTTGATCATCGGATGGCTGCCTGGTCGTGCGGTTTGCGCGTTGGACTGTCGTTCAGATTTATGGATGGCCCAGGGTTCAAACCCTGCCCGCTCCCATCCCCCGTCGTCCTGCGGGAGGTTTGGACTAGGAAGTAATTATCTTCAACTCTGAAGGAACATCCGAAACGTGTAAAACATTTTACATCAAAATTAAATCACCTCTTGAATATTATTTGCGAATATGCAGATCCGACAGGGATCCGACTTCGACGGGGGCCGCCTCTGAGTTTGTGTAACACAAACTCTCTTTGTAATCTTGTTTTTTTATTTTCTGACGTCGATACAATTTAGTAATTATCTACTTTTGCCGTCATTAAACTCTAATGCCTAGCCTGAAAGAAACTGTAGAATAGGAAGTTTTATATCTACACATTTCTATTCTATTACATTTACATTGAAACAATTCTGTTCTATTACATTTTCAATCCAGTATTAAATATTTCGTTAGTCTCTTTTAAAGCCTACTGAATTATTGGTTACTAGCTTTCCATAGTGTAGAGAGCGACAGTCTTGATTGTTCTTAAATTTCAAATTTCCTTTTACAATTGTTAACAGATGCATGGGATTGGCTGTAGCGTTGGCTTCCGCTTCCGGTGGAACGATGCTGTCAACTGCATTAATTTTTCTGGTAAGTTTTGAAAACCAAATATAAACCATAGACATTGCCTTTTCATTTTGTATTTATTTAATTTGTTTATTATTGCGTATTCAAAATTAAGTCTATGATTTTTTTCCCGGGATTTATCTGGCAAAATAAAGACACACACAAACACGCGAATAAAGATTTCAAAGGGAAATAAAAATAGACATTTCTAGCTACTTTCGTAATGGTGAATTTTTATTTTTTGTCAGGGTTCTATTCTTGCTTTGCTTGACTTGGCTCATTAATAGTTATACAAATAAGAACAATTATTACTTGATACACTTTAACTCCAACTATAGATGTCCATGAAAATGCTTTAGTCCAATAAGCACACAATGACATCGACTCTCAATAAATATGTAATAGGCCTACACAAACCACCAGTCCATCCCCTCTATAAAACCTATATACATAACACCAGTCCAGGAAGCAACGTCCAATGTTCCTGGACCGGGAACAAGACCTCACTAACTAACACACTCTCTCGCGCATTCAACGAAGATTTAACCATTCAGTTCATAACACGTGCAAGACTATTCACATAACAAAGGGATATAACTAACATATCAAAATATCAAAGTAACATTCATTCTCGCCTTACCTCCCCCTGACACCCTAAAACAATATTATTTATAATATCATGTACCCAGTATTCATAAAAAATAAATCTAATAATCATATTATCTTACAACTGAATGGAAAGACAAGTATGTGATTGTGACTTGTCTTATGTTTCTCCTTTCGAGCTAAGATCCAGTTCGTTTTTCAAAAAGGCTTGTATAACAATAGCAACGTACCAGTAAATAAATGTATCAATAAATATGCTGGTCACTTTAATGACTGAATGAATCTATCGAAATACACTTTTTTAGTTACAGTATGGTTGCGGGGGGCTGGGTAAAGGTAATCCTAGGCGATACAAGAGGTTAAACCTGGTACAGATAGTATCATATAGATATTTGTCATTTATATTTGTGACTGTTTCCTCAGTTCCCCGCCAAGGACATTAACGTATCAACTGTTTTAATTTTTTTTTTCTAATTAAAGCCTTTGAATTTTAAACTTATTCATATTTCTATTTCCAGGAGCGACAACACTATACTGTGCCTTACCTTGTTTATGGAGCCATGATGGCCAGCGTCGGAGCCGTGGGGCTCCTGTTTCCAGAGACCATCAGGCAACCCTTGAAGAACGTGCAACAGTGTCGCCACCGCAAGATTCCTTTGATGGAGGGCGCCCGGCTGGTTGGACGACCACCAACCATGTGGGACGCCGTCTAATTCAATCATTAACTCCATTAAAATTTTTTAGTATTTATTGAGGATGGCTTTGAGTGTTGGGCTTGGAGTGTAGGTCATGGAGTGTGGGGCTTGGAGTGTAGGGCTTGGAGTGTGGGGCTTGGGGTGTAGGGCTTGGAGTTGGGGATAGAAGTGTAGGGTTTGGAGTGTGGGGCTTGGGATGTAGGGCTTGGAGTGTTGGGCTTGGAGTGTAGGACTTGTAGTGTGGGGCTTGGGGAGTAGGGCTTAGAGTGTGGGGTTTGGGGTGTAGGGCTTGGAGTGTAGGACTTGTAGTGTGGGGCTTGGGGTGTAGGGCTTAGAGTGTGGGGTTTGGGGTGTAGGGCTTGGAGTGTGGGGCTCGCAGTGTAGGACTTGAAGTGTATAGCTTGGAGAGTAGGGAATATGTCGAACTTGTTATTGTTATGATGTATTTACATTTTAATTAAACTGATAAAAACACTTTGTTAAATTAATTTTCTGGTCGGGGGGGGGGGGGGGGAGTAGAGTCAAACACACTAAGTGATAAGACTGTAATGAAGCTGTGTTAAGTTTGAATCTTAGTCTGTCATATCTTGGTCTTAAACCAGGGGTTCTCAACCTATGGGTCGCGACCCTCTTGGCAATTTGTCAGGAGTCGCTTACGTTCATCTAAAATATGGATTTTTGTTTCCATGGTAAAACGTAAAACTTGTCACATACTAATGTTTTCCATTGGAAAAAAAATAATTAAAAAATATAATGTTATTAGAGGATAGATGTTGAAGACAACTGAAACAGAATTGATTTCGAACATGTTAATTGTCCAGCAGATATATTTATATACGTTTAATTATATACAGATTAATGGATAATGTATCGATACTTCTTGACTTTTGTCTGAAATCTTTGGAATCATTTATCAAAGTAAGATGAAAATACAACTTTTTTTTTTCTTAGGATACCTCAGCTTTTTGGCTTTTGACTTCAGTTGTCGAGCTGTTTACATCCTAGGAATCCTTGGGCCTTTGCCTCTTTTTTGTGTTTTTTTTTTTATTAACAAAAAGATGCATATTTCAATAGTAAGCGTACAAATTTAGTAGTTACATTTTAAAGTACAATGTTTGTTAAGAATATATTGTAATGTCAATATTGAACCAACCTTTCAACCAAAAATTGTGAACATTCGTAATGTATGAGCTAAACAATATACGTTTTAAAAAAGGTTGAATATGGCATCCATAAATTTTTAATTTTAATTCGTAAACTTTGTTTAGAAATGCATATCGCATTGTATAACATAATACTTGGATGAACTCCCGGTAGTAGCAGGGGAGGAAAGCATGGGCCTCCCGTAGTTCTCTGGTAAGAGACTTGTTTAACGTGGTGTCTCATTGCTCCCCCATGCATTTCAAGTGACACTTCAGTTCTCTCCCCGCCGCTATTGGAGACACGTGTAAGACATGCACCAAGTTCTCTCCCCGCAGCTCTTGGAGGCACGTGTAAGACATGCACCAAGTTCTCTCCCCGCAGCTCTTGGAGGCACGTGTAAGACATGCACCAAGTTCTCTCCCCGCAGCTCTTGGAGGCACGTGTAAGACATGCACCAAGTTCTCTCCCCGCAGCTCTTGGAGGCACGTGTAAGACATGCACCAAGTTCTCTCCCCGCAGCTCTTGGAGGCACGTGTAAGACATGCACCAAGTTCTCTCCCCGCAGCTCTTGGAGGCACGTGTAAGACATACACCACTCTTTCCTCTGCCTGCCCCATTAGTTGAAGCAGGAATTTAAAACAAAACGTATGCCAATTGTAACGACAACAATATTTTCATGCTTCCAACCTTATTCTGCTCTCTAGGAGGGAAATGACTTTGAACCAGGCAAACAGATCAAATGATCATTTCGGTGAAAGAATATTTGCGCATTTATGTGGACAAAATGTCCTCCTACTTTCCAAATCTACTTCACATCCCATTTGCACTGGCCAGAAATACAATAAAAGTCGAAGTTCAAGATGGAGACAGAAATAGTGGAACAGTGAAACATTTCTCTGTAATGACACATTTCTGGATCAAGCGTTTGCAGTCATGTTCAGATTTGTGTGTGTTGCAGCTTCTTCTTCCGTTTGCAATAATATATTTATTTCTGGAAACAGCCTGTAAGTTATCAAGTTTAAAAACAGACAATTGTCTCATGTGTAGAATGTGAACATGAAATACAAATGTTAATAGATGCACGTCATAAAAAAAATTATTTCATTTATTTGTAATTGGATAATGAGGAGAAATACATCATAGTTGTATATAATAATATATTGTGCTGTAATTAAACATTAAGCTTCGTGTTTAAACATTAAACTTTGTCAATGCAAATCACATAGTTACATTCGGCCTCCAATTATAATTGTGTTACATCAGAGTTATACACGAAAATAATTTAATGTTGGGGGTCGCGAATAAGTGAGGAATTGTAAAAAGGGGGTCGCCGAGCTAAAAAGTTTGAGAACCGCTGGTCTAAATATTTATGGCTGTTCCAATGGTTAAATAGACACTTTGAGTTGCAAGCTACGGGAAGGGTTGAAAAAGTAGTTTTGTTTATTTTATTGGACACACAACTTCCTCGTAGCTGATGTGCACAAACTACTGAAGTCTTATTTGTACTGCACACACACACACAAAAAACACTTCCCCAGTTTTATTCAAAATTATTGCCACCTGTTTTACGTTCTTTCCAGTATGGAGACCTCTTTCACCAAGACGAATGTATAGCAACGTACCCAACACTAGACAAATGTCTCCGAAATGTATTGATAATATAGCCAGATTTCAAATGATGTTTTCCTGTAGTAGGAGCTTTGTAATAGAAAAAAAAATCTACAGGCCTCTTTTTGATTCTGAAGTGTTGGAATGAAATTGTGACACATTCATTACAGTCGTTAACAATCGCAATGGTATCTGCCAATGTATTATTATGAGTTGTTTCTTATTGTTGAATTCATGTATGCAATAATATATTTATATTACACTGGACAGTGATTTTATTGCAGGAAAGGGGAAGTAACTATCTATATGCTATCCATACTACGTATTTTTTATTGACAGGCAAAATGTGTAGATGTCAATTTTTAACATGTCTGTAATGTTGTTTTAATATTGAGCAATGAATCGTATGAAGTATGCAAGAATGGTCAACTATAAATATAACTATGAAATTGTACGTAAAACACTTCAATTATAAGCTTCTTTATTTGTAAGCCACTTAAACCAGAAAATCGACTGTTTTTTATTGAACTAAAATGCCAAAGTAAATTCTAGTTTAAAAGGTAGTCTATAAGAAGCAAGACTGTTGGATGTAATCTGGACTTATTCTTGGCAAATATAGATTAGGATATTGCTATTATCACAATTGCGTCTCTACACGTATGGTAGATAGAGATATATGGTGGAATGATATCTAAAGCATTAAATGTATACCTAATTGAATGTTCTCTTGTCCTCTAACAACTCGAAAGATTTAAGACACTCAGAGAATGAAACACTTTTCAGGCTAAGTACGAACTGGATAAAGACTTAAAGAGAGAACATTTCCCCAGACATACACGTTTTGAGGTTTGATCAACAAAATCATTTCAGCCACATACCTCTGATTATATACATACCAGTGATTTTATTGTACAAGCCCCTTAATGATTTCTTTAAGAAATCCAATTATCTCTGGCCCAAGTATCTGGTTAATTGAGTGCTTGTGTCACTTTCTAATCATTTTAAATGTGTTTAGTGAATACCTTGCAGATTTAAAGCAAGTTCCACTCTCCAACCACCAAGTTTAGGAATGAAAGCTCAGTGCTACCATCGCATCATTCACTATTTATATCACATCTACTCACAATCTGATGACGTCATTGTACTTTGTTTTGTAATTATCTTTTACCTTACAATGCAAACAAAAAAAAGTCAATTTTTTTAAACATTTAATTTGAATTAAAATGAAATGAATACAAAGCCTGCGAGTGAGATATGTGACTTTCTTTTTTTCACTACTATAAGAATCTATGTGTACGTTCTGTTGGTGGTAAGAATCTGTATGTACAAGTTTTGTCACTGCTTTGTTAAAATACAGAGAAAAACAGATGTCAGTTAATATTCTGTTATCTTCCAAACCTGTGTCATTTCTTCGCTCTCTCCAAAAACACACACAAAAAAATATAATTTTTGTTATTAAAAAAAAAACATTTTATTTGTTCTTGAAATCAAAAGTCTACAAAAAAAAATTATAACATCACATTATATTTTGACATCCACAAATGTCAGTGAGACAGAGGCTGGAGTGAAGTGTTACAACGTAACTTCATAATGTAATGACACAAGATGCGTAGAAGTTGATGTGAATCGGGTTTTTCCTAAGTAATGTGACGAGTAAGAACAGAGTAGGATAATGAACAAGAAGAATAACGGACAAGACGCCTAAGAGGACGACGCTAGGCTAGCGACGACAGAGGACTGTGCCCTTTTTATTGTTTATTAAATTGTTGAAGTTATCAGCCTGCGTTATTAAGTATATTCTTGATTCATTCTGTTGTTGTGTCATATGGACTCGCATGCACCAGTAACATATATATACTCATCAACAAAATAGACCATCAACAGATGTGGCGACCCACGACGGCCAGGGCGTCATTTTGATCTACAATCTAGTTAACTTCGTGTTCTGGATATATCTATCTACAATTCTACACTTGGCGAAGTACACTGGAGAAGTACTGGATTAACATTCGTTTATTTCTACTAGATCTACCCTACGTCTGTGCTAATTATCTGGACTGCAGCTGGATTTTGGCATCTTTGTTCCAGTGGATCTAGACTTTCTATTAGAGAAAATTCGAAACCGTTACCAGCGTCTAGCTTTGTCAGCCATGTTGGATATTTTTAGATTGAACTTGGATCTATATTGACTAGATCTATATTTATTGTGTCTGAATCCAGAACTATTTCGTCCGTTGAAGTGATTTAGGGCAGTCCGTCGTCAGTATACCTCTACCTATATACCTCAAGAGTGAAGATACCTCATTTTGTCAGGTTTATCTGTTTATTGTGAGTACGGAAAGTCATCTGAGTCTACATATCTAGTATCTACAAGCTGACCGTTGGATCGAGTCACCTTGTCAGGTTTGTTTTTCAAGCTATTAATTGACTGTTGCAGTGTTGCTGAGCTTACAATCTAATCTACACACGAGTGATGGTATACCCTACTACCACACTGCGTGACCATCTAATCAACTTGTAAAGTTGACTCATTTATATTCATCAAAAGAGAGAGTTGGACTTTGTCATTTTTTTTTACCTCTCTTGAGACAGCACCACCAGCTTGTCTCAGTATTGACTTATGTTCCTGACCTGAAGACAGAAGCCAGCACCAACAGATCATCAAGTGGAACCGGAACCTTGGAACCTGACCAGAGGACTTTATCTGAGAACCGTACCATACCGTGGCAGCACCAGGAGAGATTGGCCTAACTCAGTACTGCCTGTCGAGTAGCCATTGTGGGAACACACCTTGCCTTGCCTAAGACAAAGACAGTGGGGAACTTGTGTGGAACTGACCGTGGTAGCTCCGTGGACTGAACAAAGGGGATCTAACTAAAGATAAGTTTATTTTTTCTCTCCATTATTATTAAATTAAGTCTATTAGGGACAGTAGATCTTTGTTAAGAGCAGGTTGCCTGATAAGGGCGTCATTATAGGACACATTAGAAAGTGGACCTGCTCCATTTAATAAAGTCTCGATGATTGTTTAGATTGTCTTGTTTTGTTCGTATCCACGTACATTTTATTTTTTTTTAGAAGTCAAGTGAAGTTATCTTTATTTGTCTCTTTCAGTGTATACTTCCTCTAAAAAGTCTCATCTCATTAGAATAGATTTATTTTTTTTGTGTCTTATTACGTTTATTTTACACTATTCTTATTATATATTAGTAATTTTATCTTAAGTAGATAAGGTAAGCCACGTTTAATCTAGATTATAAATTCTAGATTGTTTCCAGGTATTAACTAAATTGTTATACCTATGAGAGCCTTAGATCTATTTTATCCTGAGGACAACTGAGTCTAAGGAGTAATTATTTATATATAGATCTTTTGTCCCGATTAATCGGTTGACATTATTTTATAGATGTGTTTAAACACAGTCTAATTGGTCAGAATAAAATTTTTTGTCAGTATCACTGGATTGTGATTTACTGTTGGAGGTATAATATTGATTTATCTATTTGAAGTTGTATTGAAGTTGTATTGAATCTAGACTAGTGACTAGAATAGTCCTAGGGGTATTTATTGGCAAGAAGTAAGTCCATTGAATTAAGTATTGAGGTATTGATATTTGTTTATGTGGTCTAAAGTAAGTCCACTGAATTAAGGTGATATAAAATTTTGAGTTGTATTCAAGTATTGTGGTTGTGAGTAAGTCCACTGAGGTAATATTTGTTAATATAACATTGAGCAAAGGTATTTAAATATATATATATTACAAGAAGTATTTGAAAGTGAGTTTTTGTGAAAACTAAATTGTGATATTTAGGCCAATAGGGAGGCTATATCAAAACTATATTGAGACATTGTTTAAAATAAAATAAGCATAATGGCAACAGCTCCAAACTTTGATTATATGGAGACTTTTCGCCAGCAAATTATTGCTGAGGCTAAACAGCTAGAACTTAAAGGAAAGGACCTAACTAGCTATGTACAGCAAATGGTGACAATAGAGAGAGATAGAATAGATAAGATAGAAATGGAAAAGAATAAACTAGAAACAGAGCGTAGAGAGAAAGAAAAGGATAGGGAAGCACAATTAATAAAAGAAGAAGCAGATAGGAAATTACAATATGATTTAGAGAAATTGAGAATTGAAGCTAAACAAAATAAACAAAAAGTTAATAGCAATAATACTAATGATAGATCTAATACTAATACTACCAATGCCCCAGACAATCACATTGAAACCAATAATAGTAATAATCACACAAACAACACTAATATTTCAAGTGATAACAACCATTGGTTGAGGAAAAAACTACAACCCTTTCAGGAGGCTAGAGATTGTATTTCAGACTACCTAAAGAGATATGAAATTAAAATGGTTAATTGCAATATAAGGGAGGAAGAGTGGTCTCAAATTTTGTTAGACTTTGTACAAGGGCAAGCTCTTACAATTTGTCAAAACCATAATCATACTGTACAAAATAGCTACCAAATTTTAAAAAAGGAATTGCTGAATGCATATGGACACAATGCCAGCACATTCAGAAAAAAATATTTTGAAAACACACCTTCCAATCAGATAGAACCACAAACCACTATAAATTTGGAAAAAGACTATTTTAATAAATGGCTGGGATTTGAGAAGATTGACAGTACCTTTGAGGGATTAAAAAATTTTATATTGCTTGATAATTTTATAGCTAAGTGTGACCCTCAATTACAATCATTTATCAAAGAAAGGAATCCCAAAGTTTTGGATGATGTTACTGAGATAATAAGAACATATAAAAATGCCTATCCCAACAACCTTTTTTCATGTAAAGATAAAAAGAATATTGATCTAGTGGGATATACACAGGAAAACAATGAAAGAAGTAGAAATAGAAGTAGGGATAGCCAACATTTTAGATATAGCAATAGTAGAGATAGGTCAAACAACAGGGAGGTTACATGTTATAGATGTGGGAAAAAAGGACATATGGCTATGAGATGCAGGGGAACACAAAACAGGTCAAACAGTAGGAATAATTATAATAGATCAGGTAGTACACATAATTACAATAGGACAGATAGTAGAAATAATTACAGAGCAGACAGTAGGAATAGGTACAGCAATTACAACAACAATTACAATAATAACACATACAATAGGAGTAAAAGCAGGGAATATAAAAATAGAGATTCTGACAGAGTGTTTTTTGTTAGGGAAAATAAAAACAATTTTGCTTTCTACCCAGCTTTTATTAACAATGTTCCAATAAAGGCAATCCGAGATAGTGGCTGTAACACACTCGTGGTTCGGGCTGATCTCATTGAGGCGCAATATTATAGGGGATATACAAGGAAAGTGGAGTTGGCAGATGGCAGTATAAAGGAATTTAAAGTATTTAAAGTGTTTATTGAGACACCTTTTTACACTGGCCATTGTGAGGGAGTAGCCATGCCTAACATGAGACATGATATGTTGATTGGAAACTTAACAGGTTTGAAGGAATGTTCAAGACAGGAAATTGAAGCATGGGAAAAGAAATATGAAAGGTTACAGCAGAATAGGAATACTGAAACAGATAATTACATTAGTAATATGGTAATAACCAGATCTAAGAACAAGCCAAAACAAGAAACTCAGGAACTTATTGATATGAATGATGAAATAGTTAATGGTGAAGAAGATAAAGAGAAAGAGGTTGAAATACAAGGTCAAAAACAAGACGAAACGCAAGCAGAAAAACAGAAAGATGGAACTGAAGAAATGAAAACAGAAAAATTGAAAGGAATAAACAAATTGGCTCAAGAACAAAAACAAGATAACATCATTGGGAAAACATATGACAGAATTAGTGACAGGAGAAATAATAACCCAATGGAGAAATATGTCATAGAAGAAGGAATACTATTTAGGAAAACAAAAATAAATGATAGAGAAATAAAACAATTAGTCTTACCACAAAAGTATTGGAAGGATGTCATGATTTTGTCACATGACAGTAATTTAAGTGGACATAGAGGTATAAAGAAATGTTTTAGAAATTTAGCAACTCAAGTATTTTGGCCTAAAATGAAAGGAACCATATCAAAATACATAAGATCATGTGATATGTGTCAAAGAAGGGGACTTAAGGGTAAATTAGGTAAAGCTCCATTACAGTCAATGGATGAACCAAATAAACCATTTCAAAAAATAGCAATAGACATCATAGGACCTTTAACTAAAACAGAACATAATAATAAGTACATATTGACAATAGTAGACATGTTCAGTAGATATCCTGAAGCAGTGGTATTATCCAATATAGACACAGAAAATATTATTAATGCTTTAGATCAAAAGTTCATAGTCAGACATGGGATACCAAAAACATTACTATCAGACAATGCTTCTATGTTTACATCTGAGTTATTTAAAAGATGGATATTAAAATATGGTATAGAACACATTAAATCATCGCCATTCCACCCGGAAGCCAACGGGCTTTGTGAACGCCTTAACGGTGTTATAAAAAGATCCTTAGCTAAAATTGTAGAAAATAATCAGAAAAACTGGGATCAATATATTAATTTTGTTCTATTTTCTATTAGAAATAATATTCATGAGGCAACTCAATTTTCACCATATGAGTTAATACATGGAAGGAAACCTAGGGATGAAATACAAATTTTTAAAGAAAGTTTGATCTTAAATAAAATAGAAAAGGAAAATGACAATGAAACAGCTTTAGATTTAAAACAAATATGGGCGGAAGCTTTTGAGAATAACATGAAATATAAAGAAACAGTACATGAGAACTTAAATGAAAAAAGAAAATTAAGAACATTGGAGGTAGGAGACAAGGTATTACTTTTGGTAATTGACTTAAAAAACAAATTAGGAAAACAGTGGAAGGGTCCATTTGTTGTTACAAATAAAACAAGTGAAGTAAACTATAAGATTAATATGAATGGAAAAATAAAAACATATCATATAAATAATTTGAAGTTATACAATGAGAGAAATGAAAATCAATTTCAAAATTTGGATACAGAAGTAAACAATGAAAATCAAACTCAAAAGTTAGATACAGAAACTGTGGAAAATGAAAATCAAGTAGATAAATGTTTAATTGTTTTAATCAATGAGGAAACTAATGAAAATGATATTAAAAATATTCCTATACTAGAAACTAAAGATAATCAAACA
Source organism: Biomphalaria glabrata (assembly GCF_947242115.1). NCBI lineage: Eukaryota > Metazoa > Mollusca > Gastropoda > Planorbidae > Biomphalaria > Biomphalaria glabrata. Next base: position 54,530,289 of record NC_074712.1, on the reverse strand, counting down.
TGGGAAAAACTGAATTTAGAAAATTTATCTCCAGAAAAAACAAAAGACATAATAAATGTAATCAATGATTTTAAAGAAATTTTTTCCAGTTTGCCAGGAAAAACAAATATCATAAAGCATGACATAAAGTTAACTAGTGACAAACCTATTTTCATGAAGCCTTATAGGATTCCATTACACTTACAGGGAAAAGTTAAAGATGAAATAGACAACTTATTAAAACTAGGAATAATAGAACCATCCAATTCAGCTTATGCTTCACCAATAGTTATAGCAAAGAAAAAGAATGGGGATATAAGGTTATGCATAGATTATAGACAGCATAGAAAAAATGTAATCTGTTACTTAGATGATATATGCATTTTTCATGAGGATTGGAAAGAACATTTAAAAGGAATTAGGGAGATTTTTGAGTTAATTAAACAAAATGGTCTAACAGTTCAAGCAGAAAAGGTAGAGATAGGCTTAGAAGAAATCACATTTTTAGGACATAGAGTTAAAAATAATACTATCAGTCCCATTGAAGATAATGTAAAGAAGATATTAGAAATAGAAATACCAACAACACAAAAACAGATTAAATCAATACTAGGGATGATAAACTATTATAGAAAATACATACCAAATTTAGCAGAGTTAGTTAATCCATTAAACCAGTTATTAAAGAAAGGACAGCCTAGAAAAGTGACTTGTAATAGAAAGTGTGTAGAAGCTATAGAGAAAGTTAAGCATATTTTTTCTACAAATTTGATATTGAGATTACCGGATGTTTCTAAAATATTCTATGTCACTACTGATGCTTCTGGTAGTGCTATAGGAGGTTGTTTGATGCAACAGTATGATAAATTACACCCAATAATTTATGTAAGTAGGAAATTATCTGATACTGAGAAGAGATACAGTGTCATAGAGAAGGAGGCTTTAGCTGTTGTTTGGGTTGTAACTAAGTTGGAAAGCTATTTACTGGGAAACAAATTCATATTGTTATCTGATCACAGGCCTCTTAAGTTTATGCAAGAAAAAAGTATTAAAAATGGTAGATTATACAGGTGGTTTCTAATTTTACAAGAATATAATTTTCAATTGGAGGCTATTAGGGGAGAAATTAATATTGTAGCTGACATGTTGTCAAGAGTTACAGTGAGATAAACTGTTGTAAATAATGATTATTCATTTTGATTTGTTTATGCTTGTATATATATGTATATGTTCTAGTCAATGGGTATGAATAGGTTGTTTATATATGGACTATATATATTTTATTTCCTTTAAAGGAAGATAACTCAGTAAAATATAAATTGGGAATTTTATTAAATCAAGGGAGATAATTATAAAATTTCAATAATTGAAGTCAAAAGTGTAAATTAAAGTAAGTATGATCATCTACAGTCATTATTTTTTTATATAATCATTATCATCCATTAGTAAAAGGCTAGGTCAGTTTGGAAATGGTAAGTGGAGAGAAAATATACTTATTGGTACCCAACAAAAAAGTTAGGTAGAATAATTTGGAAAGTTGTTTTGACACAAATATTACATTTTGTCTGACAGGAGGGGTTTGGTGTGATATGAGACAACCATCAACGTACATATAGCCAATAACAGTATTTACTCTGAAAAACTCTGTTTTATGCCTATGGAGTCAGCCAAGGCATCTTCGTATGTGGACTATATACATGTGTATTTACTCTGAAAAACTGTTTTATGTCTGTGGAATCGACAAAGGCATCGTCGTATGGGGACTGTATACATGTCTTGATGGACTTAGTACTATTAGTTGGTGAAACTATTACACTGTACTATACTATTTCATCGTCAATGACATGAGTGATGATTAGAACACCGCATACCAGATATTTTCTTACTAATAACTGTATTGTTTTCTTGGTGTCAACATTCAACTACAGTGTGAACTTTGTGACATAGGAACATGGACAATTTTTGTCTTTCCCCAAAATTTTGGCCATATATATTGTACAGACATGACAGTAGGGATAGTGTTTTAGACTGAAAAAAAAAAAATTGACAAATTTTTTTTTTTTTTTTGATAAAGGGGGGAGGAAATATGTAATGACACAAGATGCGTAGAAGTTGATGTGAATCGGGTTTTTCCTAAGTAATGTGACGAGTAAGAACAGAGTAGGATAATGAACAAGAAGAATAACGGACAAGACGCCTAAGAGGACGACGCTAGGCTAGCGACGACAGAGGACTGTGCCCTTTTTATTGTTTATTAAATTGTTGAAGTTATCAGCCTGCGTTATTAAGTATATTCTTGATTCATTCTGTTGTTGTGTCATATGGACTCGCATGCACCAGTAACATATATATACTCATCAACAAAATAGACCATCAACAATAATTTAAAACAAAACACAAAAAAACGAAAACAAAAACTTTACAGCTTCGCAAACCAACAACTAACAAAAAAAATAAATACAGAAAAAGTTTAAAATCTTAGACTTAATTTTCAGAAGTTAATGGATTTTTTTTTTAAATCACAAAATATTAGTTTATACAAATTAGGAATATAAAAGTCAGAAGGACTTTGAAATCAAAATGTGTTTGCATGTAGAGATGACAAAATGGTCATGAAATATTTATTGCAGGCATGTCCGGTAGATGTCCAAGGGGTCGTATGTGGCAATTTCTTTTCATCGATGCAGCCCGACAAGAAAATCTTTCAATTGAATTAACGAATACAGGTAATTGCAGTTTTAATATATTAAAATAGATTAAAAGTCAACTTTAATTAATAAACAAACACTATTAATCTCAATTGATTTTAAGGTGACGTGCTATTCCAGATAGAGAGAATTGAATCTGAACTGAGTACTGTGAACAAGAAAATATTAAAAAACGATTGTGTAGTAAAAAAGTGAAACTGGGAATTATTTCACTTAGTTACGACAGTAGTTTTGCGACATTCAAGGATTACTAAAGAGACAAATCTTCGACCATATGATACATAGTAAGGTTCATTATACGCAAGATGTGAACATCAGAAATCTGTACTTGTTAAGGAATGACTATCAAAAGTCATTTTGATTGAAGAATTCAAAGACATCCTCAACTTAAAATTCAGAGAAGAATTCGGAGACATCCTCAACTTAAAATTCAGAGAAGAATTCGGAGACATCCTCACCTTAAAATTTAGAGAAGAATTTGAAGTGCTATCATTCTTTTCTTTATAAAGAGGCTGCTAGAACTAGAAGAATGAATTTTTTTTACATCTAACTCTGCGAGTTTCTACTATTAAAAAAAGCACAGACGAGGCCGCCATTGAAAGCAAAAGTTTGATCAAATGGTTGAGCGTGAAGATGTATAGATTACAGATTGACACTTTTAATAACAGAGATTATATCCTGAACGACAGTGATTAAACGCATGTTAATTACAACATGTTCTTGTTTATTATATTAGTTGAAAAGTAAACATAAAGTATTAATGTAAGCCTAGCTTTTAAAAAATAGTTTTAAAAACCAATCCCTGACCCATTCCTAAAAAAATATTGTTCGTGACCCCAAAAACATGTTGACACAGGCACCCCACACATTGTTTATTGCCTCTAGCACAGCGGTTCTCAACCTTTTAAGCTCGGCGACCCCTTTTTACAATCCCCCACTCTGCCGCCACCCCCCCCCCCATACACAAATACAGAATTGTAGGGTAGACAATAACATATAATCCATATTTTCGATGGTCTTAGGCGACCCCTGGCAAATGGTCAATCGACCCCCAAAGGGGTCGCGACCCACAGGTTGAGAATCCCTGCTCTAGCAGCTTATCCAGCCACGTTCTGCATTAGAAAGTACATTTGAAAGTTGGCAACACATTTTTGTATGTTTTCCTAAAACACATGTCATACCAATTTGATTTGAATGTTGTCTATAAAGTTTGTGTTGAGATGTTCAACTCAGATCGCACTGAAAGTAATATTTCATAACTCGTGAGAGCGCTAAAAAAACATGTTACAATTCAAGCTTTTCATAATTAATAAAACCGTTAATTTGATTCCATGAGCAGATCTTCCAGAATGATCTTTTATTGTTCACAGACATCGTGTGTAGACTACAAAAAAACTAAATTCTGGCCATCTTGTCCGCTCTTCCTCCACCAATCAGTTTGATCTGGCCATCTTGTTCTCTCTTCCTCCACCAATCAGTTCGATCTGGCCATCTTGTCCTCTCTTCCTCCACCAATCAGTGATTGTCTGGCCATCTTGTTCTCTCTTCCTCCACCAATCAGTTCGATCTGGCCATCTTGTTCTCTCTTCCTCCACCAATCAGTTCGATCTGGCCATCTTGTCCTCTCTTCCTCCACCAATCAGTTCGATCTGGCCATCTTGTCCTCTCTTCCTCCACCAATCAGTTCGATCTGGCCATCTTGTCCTCTCTTCCTCCACCAATCAGTTCGATCTGGCCATCTTGTCCTCTCTTCCTCCACCAATCAGTTCGATCTGGCCATCTTGTTCTCTCTTCCTCCCCCAATCAGTTCGATCTGGCCATCTTGTCCTCTCTTCCTCCACCAATCAGTTCGATCTTATCAGATGTGATAAATACAGCTGTGCCGTTGATGACTTCAAAGACTGAAAGATAGTGTATCCTTTACAGCACTTGCATTTTGTTAACTTACATTTTTTCGTGAAAATATTCATTTTTGTTTTATAATGATTACATAGTCAAAGTCATTACATTATAAATGCTTACATACAACACAAAGTTTGCATCGCTTACAAGAATTAGTCATTGAAAACAATTACATTATTTCCGTTCATTGTTATTATCACATCGTTACAGGTGATGAGATTCAATGACCTACTTACATGTACTTGAAACCATAGAGGCTACACACGATGTCTGAGATTACCATCCTCAATATGTATTATATTTACAATGATTTGCACAAGAAAGAATGAAAATATTGATCACATATTTCTTATCAGTATTATTTCGACTCACCGTACTGATTCATTGTCATTAAAAAAAAACAACCTAAGTCGCATGTATTAAATACAAATGATAGAAATCTTTAAATCACTCAGAGATCTCATCACATTGAATAGGTTAGTAAAAAAAAGTGTCAAAATAAAAATTAGATATGGGATTATATAAACAACTTTCATATATTTCAATCTTTATTAAAGTACGCGGGTCTTTTGAATTATATAAATTTCGATGCTGTCTACACTATTTATTGACTTGGCGAGATAACACAAAACTTAGGCTTAGTTCCAGCACTATCTTCTTCTTCTTATTCCATCTAGACCTTTCTCTCAGTAGATAAAAGACATAGATCAGTGAAAGGAAGAGGGAAGGGGTATGTGGGAGAAGGTTACCGTGCTGTCTTTAGGCACTCGGTAAGTACAGTTTTGCTCAAGTGGGGTGTCGAACTCTTTGTTCGAACTTAAAGTACTGAAAGCCTTCTACGCTATCAAACGAGTTGAGGGTTATAGTAAATGTATATTATTAACATCGGTATCAAGACATTTGAGGAAGTTTCTTACATATGGATAGTATAAACTATGGGGTGATATATATTTACTTACTTCAATATTTATCGGTATGAATGTACCGTTATCAACATGTTGTCAAGAGAAAATTTTATTTTTCGAAATCATTTCATAATCAAGTTTTAAAATAAAGTATTTTTATAGGCCCAATAAAACTACAATATGTAGTGTAGTATACTTATAATACTAATGATAAAAATGCTTTCAAATAACAGGAAAGTGTCAATAAACGACTTTCACTGTTTTCACCGGAACTATTCGAGTAAAGCTTCAATCGAAGGGAGATAACCAAATAATTAACATTTTGAAAACCAATGAGAGCAGCCTGTGGCTAGAGTTACTCTCCTTTATTGGGAATAAAACAGAAAGTACTATACATTGTAAATATCTCAAGAAATACAGCATATAAATTATAATAAAACAAAAACAAAATAATAAGTATTGTAATGAGGTAAACCAAGAATATGTTAAAATGTTTGCTAACACATTGGGCAAATGTTTTCATTCAAAAGTGCATTATATAGTACATATTACGATTAAGATATACTGTTTGTGTTATTGGCAATCACTGGGTTGTAGAGTTGTAAAATATGCAAATTGACGAATCCTTTTCGTCTTTATAACAAATTGTGTATATTTGTGCCTTTACATATCAACTGAAACCATTCCGATATGAAATCAAAATCAGCTCTGCTTGTTAACAATGAATCATTGGATTGCTGTTCAAGCTGGTCAGTGGAATTCTGAATAGAAATATCTTCCACCAGAAGAGTATCTTCAATTTCGAATTATGTATTTTTTTTTTATATCTTAGACAATGGAGCTGGTGAATTCTACCAAACTGCTGGATTGTATACCAGACGGCACTTCATCGTCCTGTAGCAGTAGGCAGTAATTCTCGTAGCAGTTGCTTAGCGATTCCAAAGCCATGGGGTGGATTTTGTTGCTCTTGATTTGAATGCCAGAATCTGAGGCTGTGCTTGGTGACTCGCCTCTAGGGCTGTCTTGCACGGCGAACCCGTTCGTATATTTGTGATCAAGGAGCTTTGGGAATGTGTCCTGGGACGAAACGTGGACCGAGCCACGACCTTCGAAAGCAAACTGTTCAATTGTAGGCGTGAGATCGATATATTTGTCAAGCACATGAGGTAACACTAAAGTGTCTTGAGATTTCTCAAAGGGTTGGTTCAAATTGGAAACGGAATCAGAGGAAGGCGTATCTCTGGGCGTATCTCTAGGGGTATCTCTATGTTTTGTTGCAGGGGAATGGGTAGAGAATATTCTCTCTTCAAATTCTTTTGTGGTTCCCTTTTTAAGGTTCTTTGACTTGCACTTGTGTTTCTTTTTTCCCTTAAGCCTTGGGGCTCCACAAGTCTTGCATGGAGAGAGCGAGTTCTCATTCCCCGAGGACAATGCTTTGTTCATAGAGTAATTGGACGCCTGGTCCAGGTTTGACCAGTGTAACTCTGCGTGTTTGTCAACCCACTCTCCAGTTGTCATTTCTTGGTTTCCAATAAATCCCGAGTCGCGGGCTAGAAGATTCGGTACCATGCCATTGTTTACAGAATTGTTCAATTCGGACGGATTCAAAGTTATAAGATCACCATGGGAAATGTCTGGTGTTTTCTGAGCCTGTGAAGCTGGTTCCATATTATCAACGTTCACAGCGCTAGTTAATTCAGAGAAATTGTCGCCGTTCAAGCTGTCTCTGAGAGTTTGGGAGACAGATCGCCCTCCAGCGAAAGATTCTTTGCAGAACCTCGCGCTTCTAGATTTTTTCGGGGTCCGTGTGGGACTACAGTTTTCATGGCCGGCGCCACTGTGAACTAGCGAGGATCGTAAAATGGGTAAGCGGGCGCTACCATTGGCCTCCCGTTGCTTCCCGAAAAAAATGTCATTGTGAGTCAAATCTGTGGCTGGATCCATATGCACGCCACTGTCGTCTGATATTCTGGCACGTCTCTCCCGAACTAGAGGATCCTCATCTAGTAGCCAGTAGGTGACTTGTTCACCTTTGCCCTAGAGGAATTGAATAATTGAAAAGTATCTTTACAAAATATATTAGAAAATATTTATTATTAATCTTATTCTTAATTTCTGTAAAAGTTTTTTATCGAAAGCTAGTCAATTAAAAGCATAACATTAAAAAGTACTATAGATCGTAAATTTCTATATTTTGTGAATATTTTAGAATGAATTAAAGTTCTTTAGTATAGAAATATACATTTTATAAAAAACTGTGGCAATTTTCTGGCTAAGAATATGATAAATATTTTGTTCTCATCTGACTTTAACCAAAACACCTTGAAGAGAAACAGAAATGCAATCTCGAATAATTTCCAGTTACCAAGTTCTAATGGTATGATCCCCGATAGTTGAAAACAAATGGCGACGTTTGGAAGCAATTATATTTTATTACAACATTTATGGAAATGCTGTAGCTCAGTGGTAAAGCGCTTGGTTTCCAAACCAGTGTCCAGGCCTCGAATCCTGGTGAAGTCTAGGATTTTTACTTTCGGGATCTTTAGGACACTTATGGGTCCACCCAGCACCAATGGGTACCTGACATTAGTTTTAGAAAAAGTAAAGACGGTTGGTCGTTGTGCTGGCTACATGACACGTTCGTAAACCGTGGGCCACAGAATCAGATGATCTTTACATCATCTGCCCCATAGATCGCAAGGTCTAAAAGGGGAACTTTTTTTTTCTTTTATAACAATTATACTTTAAAAAAGAGTTGTCCAGTTTTCAAGTACTCAACTGACCTTCATGGACACTGTGCCGCGCTCTATTAGGGTGTAGCCTCCAAGCTCATCCAACAGATTTTTACAGCTTTCACTGACATGAATCTTTAAGGCTGTTTAGAGAGTAAGACACATTACGTCATTGTAGAACTATTTCAAATATACACACACATATTCTCTCTCAATCACAGACACCAACCGTAACAACAATGTTAACCCTTTAAACGCGTGTGGTGGATTAGCCTCTAAACATCAGAATTGTAATTCCATTTTGTAAAACAGCTCAGCACTTTAAGGGTTAAACAAAATTTTAGACCTAATGCAACTAATAGGTCAGAAGGCTCGGCTGCTCTAGATCTTATAAATTACAAACTTTCCTTAAAAAAAAAAGGAAGGAAGTCCTTCGCGTATTCATGTGCTACTGAATATTCATGGGTTAATCTAGATGTGCATGTTAATTATAGACCTATTCTCTACTGACATTGGTGTTCCTGCCTGATACATACAAAACATTGCACGCTCTATAGACACAATAAGAAAAAAGAGCACTTCTACTCCACACACATGGACGCACACACACACACATATGGACGCACACACACACACACAAATGGACGCACGCGCACACACACACACACACAGACTGAGTCATTTTACTTTTCTACCTCTAGGTCACACATCCTTATATTCTATAAAAATGATGGGGGGGGGGGGGGGAGGGGGTTCACAAAATGGGGTAGATTTAAAAACAAAAGAGGAGGCGGGGTGAGGGGTATACGTTTCTTACCTTCACCGTTAGACTCCATTCGTGACGCAGTATTGACCGTATCACCGAACAAACAATATCTGGGCATAGTCTGGCCTACGACCCCAGCCACACAGGAACCTGGACATGGTGAAAAAAATAGTGAAGTATTAGAGGTATTTTGTTTAAAACTATAATACGAACGTAAGTTTGTGTGATTGAGCATAATTGTAAATATTATGAATACTAAAATTTTAGACACAATATCAACTATATTGCACTTCACCTATGTTGTAATAGCCATTGAGCAGTTTAGATTGAATTATCTAAAGAAAACAGATGAAAACAATCGCTAGACAGTGACTATATAGTGACGTTTGGTATTTCTAATGCAAATATCAATGGTTCCCTAACTAATACTCTGTGTTTCTTCATTGTCTCGCGTTCTTTCATTCCGTTCATTTGTTCAGCCACTGTGTACAGTTTTCACAATCAGTTCTTTCAGTTCGAAGACATTCTATGTCCTACAGAAGTGCATACATATGAATTCAAGTTTTTAATGTCGTTACTATTCCATTCCGTCGGTTTTCGTCTTTTAACCAAAAAACAAAAGATATACAAGATCTGAGCTAAATATGTCTGAAGAAAGCCCGGCACATAGATCTATTTCTACATGTGAGACCCAAGAAAATGTTATAGTCGAAAAAAAAATGTGTAGACGAATTTTTTTTTTTTGTAAGTTAAATTGACCAACAGTGGCTTCGCCTAAAAGGATGTTACAAGACATGTATATCTAGGTCTGCAGGGCCCAGCATTTTTCGACTGCGAAAAGAATACAAATATGTCACTGGCCGCATCACTGCATAAAAACGCCGAGGAGTCCCACGCAATAGCACCGATCCATTGCTGCTTCATTAGGCCTTGCTTAAAGTTTCGTAGGGCATCAGTGATCAAGGAGGAATTATGTAGGACACAAACGGATCTTTGTTGCCTTTACAAAAATAAAGACAGTAGTCTATTTTCTCATCGTATTGTTCTATCACATTGTGTTTTTAAACTATTTAGATTCTTAGTTTTCTATCACTACTTTATACCATAGCGTTAATTAATATCCTACGAATGCATATCTTTCTACAATTGAGTTTAATGTATTATCCTACCGCTGTGAATCCCTATCCTTAACATCAGGATGTCGTTGGGCCGGTGGCGTATCCTAAATTGCTTAATGGCGGTCAGAAGGGCCAGAGACATGGAAGCTATCTCCCCTGCGTGATGATTGCCATTCCTCCTGGGCAGTCCGCTGACCACCATGTAGGCATCACCAATGGTCTCCACCTTGTACACGTCATAGTCTTTGATGATGTTGTCAAACAGGGTGTACAGGTCATTCAGTAGGTCCACCACCTGGTCACACAACATGGAAACAATGAAATTTATTGCACAGGTTAATCATTAGAATCAACTTATGGTACCATCCACTTTAACATATTCAGTTGTATCAGCTCTATCATGACATTAGTCGACACTACTGTGAGGTGTGTTCTGTTTTTCAAGGTAATGAACATTCAAGATTATGTTTTATTGCCAGAGTCTTCTTTAAGCCCTCTTTCATATTTAAGTTATAAACCATAAGTCACTCTTTGGCACCAGCTCAGCTAAAGGTGTGAAAAATTGTCGCTTATGTTCATTAGTACGCCAACATAACAAGAAATGTCTTTGTACAAGTAAAGTTTCAAAACTTGTCTGAATGACAGAGGCGTAGCTATGAATTTGCCATCATTTGGGGGCCTGGAGGTGAGGGGGGCTTGACCTCTTTGTGGGGACTCTGCATTTTGCGTAATATTTAATATTTATTGTAAAAAAACACCCATTCGATGCTCCCCCTTTTTTTTTCGAGTGTAAGCTTGGGGGGGGGGATTTTCAATTTCTCCCCTTACCCCCCTCCCCAACCCAACCTAGCTACGCCTCTGCTTAATGAACAAAGGGCTGAGAGAGAGAGAGAGAGAGAGAGAGAGAGAGAGAGAGAGAGAGAGAGAGAAAGTGATAACAGTGACAAACATGACAAGACAAACAATCATGAAGATTTTAATACACGAATATTACAAACTTGTCACTGGCATCGTTAGAATTATATCCTGAATAATTATGTAATCATATATAATTATTTTATTTTAATCCCAAAATTTAAAAAGCCTGCTAATAGCTGAATTTATTTAAAATTAGTCATACTTGCACAAAAATTGTCTACACTAGGCAGAGGTTTTTTGTTTTTTTTTTAAGATTATTTAGAGGCTACTATGAACCAGTATAACAGATGTTCAGCCCAATGCATAATATGAGTGAATCCAGAATATTTCAAACTTCGTAATGTATATTAAAATAAATATTTGCATAAAATTGTTAGTAAATGCAAAAGCAGTAAATTCTTTAATTTAAAAAAAAAGGAATACAATTAATGGGACGAGAGGGTCAACATTTAAAAACGAGGTTATTTAAAGTGAAATTCAAGCATTGTGAATCAGACTCAAAGAAAAGTTCGACAATCGTTTATTTCTCGGATACAATCGTACTTAGTACTTATTTAACTCCCTTAGAAGTACTATCAATATCATTGTAATCAATTTAATCAATGACGTCATACAAATTTGAATTATTTATTTTATGAAATGAGATCAGAGGACTATTTAACATCTGCAATCTTTCTGATCAGTGAATTTGACTTTGTAATGTTAAAGTATATAATATAATACATGTAATCTACTTTCCTATCTATATACGCAATATGGAAATAGAGAAACATTCTAACACACCGATTACCCACATTGAAATAGACCCGGGGTCGGCAACCTGCGGCTCGCGAGCCACATGCGGCTCTTTGGGTGTGAAGCTGTGGCTCTTTAGTTCCATACGCAAATATTATTTATTTTATCGAAACATTTTTAAAAATATTTCTGAATCGTTTAACGAAAATTAGACGCCGATTCTATCTCTGAGCCACTTGTACTCGCCTGTCACCACACCCCTCCCCCTTGAATTTGTTTGCTCAATTGTTTGTTAGTGAAGCACAAGTTAGTATTGTAAGTAAATGTTTAACTTCTTTAGGTACTACCGAAATAAAAAAAAATAATTATCTAATAATGCCATATGTATATTATATAATTTGTTGTGAAAACACTAATTATATATGAATAAATATATTCGTTTTTTTTTCATTAAATATTGTGTGAGTACTATTTATTGTTGGTAAGAAAAAATGTAAATGTTGTGGCTCTTTAAAAACTTTAAAATTTTGTAAATTCTAATTTTTGGCTCTTCCGACTCAAAAGGTTGCCGACCCCTGAAATAGACCACTGTTTTAATATTTAGTGTTGATAAGCTCATTACATCAATACACTTTGAGGCATCCTCAAAGTCTATGTCATCAAAGATAAGAGAATTAGCAGCTGTTGTTTAGTATTTATATTGACTTCAAAATATCCTGAATAGTAGAAGCGTTGTAACCCGTCGGAAAGGCTTAAAAGTCAAAGAGTCCCTGTATCTGTGTAAAACCTTCGGTTGGACCATCCTATTCCTGTTGAAACCCGAGTAATTTGTTGAGTACCCATAAAAATAATTAATAACCATGTGAAATCAGCCTTAACGATGCTTCTAATGGTATCAGTACCAAAGGTATACAAACACAGATCTGTGTGGCTCACCTGTAGCGGCGTACTCTCAGAGGACATAGCAGTGAAACCACAGATGTCACTAAAATAAATTGTCACACTATCAAAGGCTTCTGGGACGACTGGCTGACCACGTACCAACTGAGCAGCGACACTCCTGCACACAGTCAAATTGAAATTTTGTTTTTAAATGGATTGGGTCTCAAACAAACACAAAAAATACAAAGATGCTAGCACAATTTTCTCGTGAGGTCGTTGGTTATGTCATATTTATGTCAATTTTGTCATATTTAATGTCAATTCTGTCATGTTTTATGTCAATTCTGTCATATTTTATGTCAATTCTGTCATATTTCATGTCAATTCTGTCAACTGTTTAAACATGTCTGCTGATTCGGAACTGTTAAACTCAAGATATTAGACTAGAAGAAAGTGAACACTTCCTTCTTGGTCACTTTGATCATTTCAAATAAGACTTTATCCTCCTCATTGAGTTTCATTTTGAATTGTCAAGAAAAACAACTTTTACCCCAAGGTTTCTCGTGTCTGTTTATAAACCCCACTGAAGAATTCTTTTTAATTTCATGGGGATAGAGAGAGGGGAAGAGGGAGGAGGTAGAGGGAAAGGTGAAGGCCACTCATACTTTACTCAATCACTGTTGTTCACATGTCTGGGAAGCTCATCTGTAAGTAGTAATTACACGGCGGACCATTCTAGTGAATGTTGAATATAATTGGTGTCTTAACTGTGTCACTTTCATTGACGTCATTTGTTTCTGCTAAAAGTCTACGAGTGTTACACATTTGTCCACGGTTTAAAAAAAATAAAAATTAAAAAAATATCAGTCTCCTCCGTAGTTAGTCAAGAAAAAATTGCATATAACTTAAGTTTAGAAATAGTTGTGGTTGCATAGAAGTGTCTTATTACATTTGGCATGAAAAAACAAAATCTAAATAAATTATTCAGCAGAACATGCCTAGGGTCTCTTTTTGTATTTACATTGTACATCTATTGTTCAATAAATCTAGTAAATAAATGAGGAGAAAAGGGAGATAACATTCTCTTTCTAAACGAAAGTTTTAGAGTAAATGTACTTGAGAACATTAAATTAAACAAGATTGAAGATCTGTTCTCGTATGTGAACTAGGGTAGATAACTCTTCCTTGTTTCTGAAAGATATAGATCAAAAGTGCATCTGCTAGAGTTGAGTTACCGTCCGTGAGATTATCTCATCTAAGTACAGCCTGTCATTGCACAGTGCTACTAGTAGGCTTCATCCTTTTAGGGCCTACATACTTAGCGATTAAAAAGTAACATAAAGCCTGTATTTCTAATAAAGATGTAGAGTTCAGTGTATACATGCATATTAATACATTATCAAACTTAACACAATGACTTAGAGGACACCTAGAAATGGATGCCCATCATATGATATAGAATTTGTGGGCCAAATAGCATAGAAATGCCCGGGCCGATTTTGACACTCAGTCCGCCCCTGACCTCATGTAACTACATGTAGACTGCTTAGATTTTGTCGACATTGACCTCATGTATACTACATGTAGACTGCTTAGATTTTGTCGACATTGACCTCATGTAACTACATGTAGACTGCTTAGATTCTGTCGACATTGACCTCATGTATACTACATGTAGACTGCTTAGATTCTGTCGACATTGACCTCAAATTTATACTACATGTAGACTGCTTAGATTTTGTCGACATTGAGCTCATGTAAACTACATGTAGACTGCTTAGATTTTGTCGACATTGACCTCATGTATACTACATGTAGACTGCTTAGATTTTGTCGACATTGACCTCATGTATACTACATGTAGACTGCTTAGATTTTGTCGACAGATCGCAGTTTGCTTCTAACAAGTGGGGTACCAAATGTTAACTCCAAGAGACACTCACGAAGGCAACATTCGATGCAGAAGCGTCTCTGTCTTCTTCTTCTCCTCATGCAGCTCCACTGTCCTCTCCGCCACCACAGACTCCAAGTTGTTGGCGTATTTCTCCATCATCATCATCATGTTGTCAAATATGTTGGACCGCCTGGAAAAGTTAAAGTTCAAATGTATAGTTTTAAACATCTATGACCTCAATGTGTAAAGAATGTAATGTATCAATAATCTTTCACAACGTAGCTGTCCGAGCAGAGACATTCCAATTAGAGAGTTGTACACAATTAATAATAATTATTTAATTTACATAGCGCTGTTAACAAACATTATAAAGGTTACGTGTTCTTTGACTATGAGGACATAGCAAATAGAGATAAGAAAGTAAGAACTCTTATTCAAAACATTGATTTAGCGATATATTTCAAATACTCATCTCTATGTTTACGGTTATTCTTCATTTAATAACAAAAAAGTACACATAAAGCTGTATTATGTAAATGTGAAAATAGTAGAATATTTAACCAGTGGATGTTTGTGTTTGTGTGTTTGTTTCCGTTGATTTAGTTGAGGACAAAACTCTCATGTTTGTGTGTTTGTTTCCGTTGATTTAGTTGAGGACAAAACTCTCATGTTTGTGTGTTTGTGTCTGTCATTTCATTATTCCTATTCACATCCGTTTAAAGAAGACCATTACTTACATTCCTTTCTGCATAAATCTCAAATTTTTCCTGCAAGTCTTGAAGTCCGGCCTCAGGTCTGGTTCTTCATCCCAGCAAGCGACTAGAGTGGTCAGTATTGCACTATCACAGTTTAGCTCAGAGATGCTTGGCCTGAAGGGTACCCCATTGATTGGGCCATCTTTTACACGCTGGACTATCTCTGCCGAAAAAGAGAAAAAAGTTCTTATTTTTTTCAAAAGCTTCGGAAAAGCTTCTTTGAAAAGAGAAGTAGGATAATACTAGCTGATTAACTTTTTTCATGTAAAGATCTTCCATTCCATGTAAATATTTTAAAATTTTTGTTTAAAATGACACAAAAATGTTTTTAGCGGCCCCCGAAAGGGGAAAAGACGCTATTAGTTTTGTGCGAAATGTCTGTCCGTCTGTCCGTCTGTCCCGTTTAGATCTCGTAAACTAGAAGAGATAATGAAAATCCGACTTTCCAATATTTTAGACCATTCAAAGTTCTGATGCAACGGCTACTTTTTTTTTCCTGAAAGCGAAAATTCTAATTTTTAAAATCAATTATGCAAGCAGTTTTTTTATAAGAAAAAGCTAATTAGTATGCATTATATGTTAGACCTAATTTAGGACGAATAGTAATCTTATAAATATCATTTTCGTAAACATTTAGCGAATTTTTTTTTTTTTTTTTTTTTTTTTTTTTTTTTTTTTTTTTTTTTTAGGATTAGAATATGAGATTCAAAACAATTAACTTATTTAGTTCGAACCGAGGGTCCCGGGTTCGAATCCTGGTGAAGACTGGGATTTTCAACTTCTGAGTCTACCCAGCTCTAATGGGTACCTGACATTAGTTGGGGAAAAGCAAAGGCGGTTGGTCGTTGTGCTGGCTACATGACACCCTCGTTAACCGTAGGCCACAAAAACAGATGAACTTTACATCATCTGCCCTATAGACCACAAACTAGTTAGGCCAGGTTCACATGTAACTTTACATTCACTTTCACGTATCCTTTGATCTGCGGGACGGTTGGGGCACTACACAAGATCTGTTAACCTTCTTTCTCCATTCTTATCTCTCATTTGTCTTTGATATAATTTCATTCGGATGTTCTTTCTGAAAATATTGAAGCCTACTTGGGTGGACCACTGGTCGTGCGGTTTGCGCGCTGGACTGTCGTTTGGATTTATCGACGATCGAAGGTTCAAACCCTGCCTGCTCCCATCCCCCGTCGACCTCCTGCTGGAGGTTTGGACTAGGAAGTAAACTATCTAAAACATTTTACTTCGGGGGCCGATTTTGAGTTTGTGTTTCCACACAAACTGTCTTTTGTAACCTTGTTTAAATATATTTTACTGTTTCTATATTTTTTATAATAAAATCTATTTGCCAATTAACAAAGGGGTTAGGGTTCAAATCCCGACTCCAGCAGAGTTGTGTTTGCTAAAGACAGCCCAGAAGCCTTCTCCCAAATACCCCTCTCCCTCCAAATGTTCTACAAAAGAGATTAGAACGCACTGAACATGCTGTAAGCAGAAAGATTCGCTAAACAAAATCAATTTTATAACGGCTTTGTCTGCATTAGACGTGACATAATATATATGTCGCGTATATTAGTCATGTGACACATTGCGCTAATCTGTAGCATTCAGAATCTAAGTTGTTACCATGACTTTATATTCCTGGTTTTAATGTATTTGTATGTAACTATTTACTTACAGTCTTACATTAGGAAACAAGAAATTAAACTCAAATACTGGTTTGTTTTTTATAAGGATATTAAACCTAGATTCAATTCTAAAAAGAATCTGGGCCAAATCTTTGTCTTAAAGGGGAGATTTCTTGTGTTATTTTAAATCTTAATCTCGAAGTACGAATTTTACCACTAATGAAAAAAAAAATATTTTCAGGAATGTGTCTGAAGCTCAACGTCTGCTGGTCATGTACAGTTTTTGTTTTGTCAGGCAGAAACGTGATGTATACAGACTTCGTGTAAAGTGACATGTGCTGAGAGAGTGTGTGATTAACTCTATCCAATTAGTCTATTGTTTGTATTGTTGTGAAGGCAAAGGTAAGGGTCAGAGGTCATGAACGTTTTCAAATCAGGAAGTCAATGTTACCAAACATTTCTCTATCTTTAATATTGGTCTTTAATGTAGGCCAAATAATGTAACTGTTATAATCATTTCGGAATAGATCGACTGCAGGATTCAAACTCATGATCTTGACTCGGAATCAAGGTGGCCTGCTATAAAAGGCATGGTAATTGCTTGTTTTCAAAGCATCCACCCCATATTTTTTACTACGCATGGTCATGTGGTAATGGTCCTGAATTAGAAACCTTACCGCTACCGTAACCATCTCCTGCCGTCCTACAGGTGATCTGGACAAGACGTACTATGTTTCAGTTCTGAACGAACCTTGGAACCCGACAAACAAACAAACACTCTCTAGTGGAGCATATCAATACATTGCAAACAAATACCAGAAATGAAGTGCTCTTGACTAGTGGCCCTGGTGGAGTGTTTATGTGTTCAGCACTAGAATCTTGAGACGTGAACACGTGGACATTGGACATTTGCATATTTCGAGTGCTCATAGTCTCTCTGTCTCCCGGGGGAAGAAATCGGAGATATTCATTGGGTGCACCTGTACATATATTACATATGTACAGAAACAATCGTCCGTTAGTATTTTCTTTGTACACCTGCATATGTTCTCTTCACTCGGTTCTGTAATGATTTGCTTAGATGTAGCCACAACATTCCCTATTGACTATTAGAATGTCAAAGTACGAAGGGTTTTGTTGTGTTCCCTGACCCCGAATTGACTCGAATTTACCAGTGCGTAATTCAAACAGAGCTGAGATGACTAATAAAATACCAACAAGACCTAGAAGACAGTTGACCAGGAAATATAATCGAGATCTTCAGACAGTCTGAAGCGCGCTCTGGTGTTCCACCATTACGATTGTTTTATGTTTTACAAAATAGTAAAATTTTAAATTTTAAATAGTTAATTAATAATAATCCACAAATACAACGGATGACCGTTTCAAATACGGACGTAATTTAATTGAAATTGTATGTAATTGTAGCGGCCCCTTAGGCTTTCATGCTGCTCGAGCGTCGACCGTCTGTCACGTTTCGATCTTGAAAACAAAAAAGCGCTACGGGAAATCCGATGTCACCATCGCCTGAACCGTGATTGAGATAGCTATCACTTCTACTTCTGATGTTTTCAAAATAAGTTGTATTTTAAATAAAATATACAATAAACCTGGTACAGTAATACTATTTTTAGCTGTCCAAATAACTTAATATTTTTGTCATTTGTTAGAATATAATTTAATATATATAATATTTTCATGTTTCTCAAAAGAATGTCGTTCCTATGAAGTTAAATATCTCTTTTTAAGACTGAACATCCCATGAAGCCCAAATTTGAATGTAGTCAAAAGTTACATATACTCATTGAATGTTTAAAATGCAATAATATCATGTATTCTTTGTAAGGATATACGTTGAATTTTTTTAACAGAATTTATAGAATAGCTGGAATTAAATTGCAGTCATAAGCAGGCGTTAATGCATTTAAAATTATTTTTAAAAAAATGTGTGAGAATAAGAGATACCAATGAGTTTTTAAAACAATACTTCCTTTATTTCGCTTTGTTGTTGTTTTAACATAAGATAAGAGATAAGATAAGATAATTTTGTTGGCCCATTCAAATGGAAATTTAGTTTGACTACAATAGTCTGCTGTTCTTTTAATAAGAGTTCTACTCGTTCGATATTTTATGATTTTTTAAACATTAACACCCTTGTGAAACGTGCATGAGTTTCAGTTTATTTGTACAAGTTATACAAGGTAGGGAAACAGGGCCGGTCCTACATGTTGCGGTGGCCTAAGACCGGTCCTGTAGGGAAACCTGCTTACTGTCCAAGCGTCAAAAGTCATATTTATAAATGAAAAAATAGTTCATGGATGCATGTGTCTACACTCTTGCCTATGTGCCATCCATGTAATAAAGGAATACTTCTGTTTTGACACAGAAACCTATGTCTGTTAGAAAGAGAGAATGAGAGAGAGAGAGAATGAGAGTATGAGATAGAAAGTATTTTAATAAAATTCTTGTTTTAATAAATAACTACACACAATGAAGCGATCATTTTTATAACATCCCCACCCTACACCCACCCTACTCCCACCCTACACCCGATTATACCTCAAGAGAATGGGGCAAAAGAGGAGTCTAAGAGGGAGTTAGAGTAAGGCACAGAGAGGGAGCTAGGAAAGAGGAAGAGAGCTAAACTTGACTAGACATATATTTTCTACTTTCACTTTCAGTAACAGAACAGAAGAATTCAACTGAATCTTGTTTGTACACGTACACATTGTATCTGTAGTAACATACATACCTTTAGGGGTTAAGTGACAATCTCCATAGCAACCGTTTCTGTTTAGAATTTCGTGCAGGACTATGCCAAAAGAGTAAACGTCCCCTTTTTGTGTCCCTTGTGGGGGTGGTTTGTACAGTCGAAGCAGCTCAGGGGCAGTCCACAAGAATCCTGTTTTGTAAATAAAAACAACTTCTAAATATTTACCTGCTTAGAAAAAATGATTTGAAAATCTTGATTGTCCAAACACATGGTCTTACAGTGCAAGCTTTTTATTTTAAAGTCCTCCTGACATTATTTGGGGAAAAAGTTCACCCATCTCTAATGAGTAAATGAATTTTAATTGGGGAAAGTTAAAGTCGTTGTTCTGGCTACACAACACCCTTGTTAATCATGGGCCACATAAAGAGATGACCCTTACATCATCTGCCTAATAGATTGCTAGGCCTGGAAAGAGGAACCTTACTTTGACAAACAAACTACGAGCATAACAAGCTAGTTAAGTTTGTTTTTTTTTTTTTGTTGCTGTTGTAGTTTTTTTTACTAGATCATGTTTGGACCTACAGACAAACACTTTGTTCCTTTCCTATACAATGAAAACAACCTTGACATTGACCCCACGCGACTCACTTTTGTAATTGGCGTGCTCGCCGTGGTAGGGCAGCTCTTGTTTGGACTTGAACTTGCACAGCCCGAAGTCTGAGATTTTGATGACCCATCGGCTGTCCACCAGACAATTTGAAGACTTGAGGTTACCGTGAGACACCACTGCTGAACTGTGTATGTAGATCATCCCCTAAAACAGGAAATGTCTATATTAGGACCAGACTATAATTATCAGGGTGAACTATTTAGCAATAGACAATCACATTTCTACTCACTTCTGTTTGTAGCAAAACAGGGGACAGGAAAATTTACTTTGTTTTTTTAGTTGGCAGTAATACAGCGTCCTTGACATTATATATTTTGTCTATTTCTAAATCTTTACCAATCTTTATTCTTTTCAACATTTTTCATTTTGTGCCTTTACTTCTCCCCACACATTTCCCTATATCGCTTTCTTTTCTTTTCTCTCTCACTATATCTTATTGCTTCAAGAAAAAATGTTTTTTGAATGTAAAGCAGATACAAAATGTAAACAAAGAACAACCCTCAAGTTCTGAAAAGAGGTTCCTCTATTAACAATTTGTACATGGCTCCAACATTCCTAAGTCTGGGCCTGAGAGGGTCCTCTATTAACAATTTGTACAGGGCTCCAACATTCCTAAGTCCGGCCCTGAGCAAACATACAATGTCATTAAGTTAACTTAACGTCTCCAGGTCATGTCAAGCAGATCTCACAGCAAGTCAACGACAAGAACGACCAACAGAAATATCTTATCTTATAAAATGTTGACGTTACTTCCAAAAAGATTATAATTACGTCCTACACGTGTTACTTGATCAATCTAGTCATATAGGTCAATCAATGACCCATACTCTGCAAAGTCGTTGGTTTTGCTCGCTGATACAGAATTAATTTTGTCCCGCCGGAAAAAAATTTACAACCAAAAGTCAGAAGTCATACTTTTCAACCAGGCTACTTTTCTAGACATAGTCTTCCAACCCATGACACGCAATTTAAATATCGCACTCCAGCCCTGAATGCTGCAAATTATATTTCTTCTTAATAAAAGCTATTTTTAAATATTTCAGAAAACACTTGGATATATTCAATAATCTTTTTTTGCTATCCTGCTATACACTTCATATGTTTTTAAACATAAACATAAACAAAATAGTCACTAGATTTCATGGACACATTTCCCAAACAGACTTTTCATAATTTATAAATTCTATTTTATACTCAGTAATCACTTTGTTACTGTTTCGATACACTCTGTCTGTGATATCCTCAATCATGTGTGTTCTCAAGTCATGTTAGCTACTGGTGGTATACACTGTCTAATACACATAACAATCAAAAGTATGCTTTCGTCCTTTCTTTACCCTCTCTCTCTCTCTCTCTCTCTCTCTCTCTCTCTCCCCACACACACTCGCGCACACACACAAACACACACACACACAAAGACCAATAAAGGAATTCATTGTTTAAGAAAGCCAAGAACCAAAACTCTTGTAGTGTCTTAATGAAAATCAAAGTGCACATTCATTCCCCTTGATACGAGTCTACATACTGCTGAGTTTAATTCTAGATCAATACACTAGTCAGACAGAGCCTTAGCGGATACCCAAAGTACATCGTTTGAGCTACATAAACTTGTTTTCTCCCGCCACAGTATCAAAGTAATTAATTAGTCTTATATTTGCATGGCCAGACACTGACCAGTACTTTCTGGCCATAATAGAACAATAGCACCGGTCAGAGACCACCCAGTCAAGATTGATGTGACCCGAGGCACGTACAGACGTGAACCTATCCCCCGCCGTGTCAGTATTACACAACAATATGTGCATCTAGCACGTCCTCTCTAAGACCTGCTTTGTCTTGTGTTACCAGTGGGTCTGTGACTTACCTTGAGAATGTCCGAGACAATGGACGCAATGAACATTTCGTCCAGTTTTAAGTCACTGTTCTCTAGAATGTCCTGAGGGAAAAAAAAAGGGGGGAGGTGCGGGAAGAGGTTTATTAATAGAAATGAAAGAAGAACTTTGATAGCAGAAACGTCCGAAATTTAGATCTTTATTTTTGACTGAGTTCTTGGTGACCACTGAGACGCCAATACAAACGAGAACCCGGGCTCCTCCGCTGTGATAGCGTCCACCTTCTCATTATATTTAGGTTTTAATTGCAAAGACTCGTCAATGACGGGACATTGTCGGGAGTCGGGACATAGATGGGACAATGACGGGGCAATGTCGGGACATGGACTGGGCAAACACTGGACAATGAAAGGACCAGTCTGGCCAATGACTGTGCATTGACTGGACAATGACAATACAACGACGTAACGTAGATTGGACAATGACTGGACAAGAAATGGGCAGCACTGTGTGTCTGTACATATTTAAACTGTAGATTTTCGAAATTTCGGCTAATTTTGTTAAAACCATCAACAGAAACATAAGAAGTTATTTTTTTAGAACTTTTCCTTTTGTGTCTAACCTCTCTGTACTTATTTTATTTATTGATCCAACATCTTTTAGATGTACTTTGTAACGAATTTGGAAGTACTTTTAATTGTGAGCATTGTAATGTGCTTTGTAGTCTGTAACATTATTTATTATGTTGTACTCTGTATTGTACTTTGTTATGTACTTTTTATGTACTTTGTTATGTACTTTGTATTGTACTTTGTTATGTACTTTTTTTATGTACTTTGTTATGTACTTTGTATTGTACTTTGTAATGTACTTTTTATGTACTTTGTTATGTACTTTGTTATGTACTTTTTTATGTACTTTTTTATGTACTTTGTATTGTGCTTTGTTATGTACTTTTTATGTACTTTTTAATGTACTTTGTTATGTACTTTTGTATGTACTTTGTTATGTACTTTGTTATGTAATGCACTTCGTTGTGTACTTCGGCATACCCCAGCATTGAATTTATTTCCATTTTGTTTCCAACAAAGCAGCCACAGACTTCACAAGTAAGTCAGTAACATACCAATAGAGTGAGGACTGTTAATTACAGTAAACACGCTAAAATGACGCAACGCAGTAAGTCATCTAACGCTTAATTAAACAATTGAACAGTGTGCTGTGGACACATCTATAGATGCTGGTACAGTACCCGCATTTATAGACGTTGTCTGTCTGTAGATGGGACGTCAATTAGATAAGACCAATAGTATAAGTAACATCTAGAGATGTAACATTGCCTATAGATGAGAAGTCTTTTACAGTACAATGGACGCAGTCTACAAATGTTTCGCCTTAAAGAGTTATAAATAAATTCAAATATTCATTAAAAAAATTACCTGTCTAAACAGGTAACTTAATTATATTTCCTTACCTCTAGACTGCCCTTTGAGCAGTACTCAGTCACAATGTGTGTCATACCTGGCTCGATGGTGGCCCCAATAAACTGGACAATGTTATCGTGACGTAGGTCTCGCATCTTAATAAAAGAAACATTTCATATTAAACCCAAAATTTAAATTGTTTTAATTTTATAACTTGTTAGTTTAACAAAAAAAAATTTATATTTCATTAAATATTCTTTGTCAAGATGTTAAGATGTCAGGAGATGTCAGGAGATGTAGGAGATGTCAGAAGATGTCAGGCGATGTCAGGCTCTTTGCCAAATAAAGGTTTTTTTTAACACAGGTTATTTGTGGATATCAACTTCAAGGTTTTCTAGACCATGACACACCGAAGCAGATATCATTTTTTTTCGTTAATCATTTTTGACAAATCTTTTCCATTGATTAAGTCGAACATCTTTATCCCATTCCTTCTTGGTTCAGCTTTTGTTAATCCAGCAATTAATTGAACAATAAATAGGAAACACGATATTACATTCCATATCAGCACCGATCACCATCTTTTATCAGCACCAATAGACATCTTTTATCAGCAGCGATCACCATCTTATTACAGCACCGATCACCATCTTATATCAGCACCGATCACCATCTTATTACAGCACCGATCACCATCTTATTACAGCACCGATCACCATCTTATATCAGCACGATCACCATCTTATTACAGCACCGATCACCATCTTATATAAGCACCGATCACCATCTTATATCAGCACCGATCACCATCTTATTACAGCACCGATCACCATCTTATATCAGCACCGATCACCATCTTATTACAGCACCGATCACCATCTTATTACAGCACCGATCACCATCTTATATCAGCACGATCACCATCTTATTACAGCACCAATCACCATCTTATATCAGCACGATCACCATCTTATATTAGCACCAATCACCATCTTATTAGCACGATCACCATCTTATATCAGCACGATCACCATCTTATATCAGCACCGATCACCATCTTATTACAGCACCGATCACCATCTTATATCAGCACGATCACCATCTTATATCAGCACCAATCACCATCTTATTCAGCACCAATCACCATCTTATATCAGCACGATCACCATCTTATATCAGCAACAATCACCATCTTATTCAGCACCAATCACCATCTTATATCAGCACGATCACCATCTTATATCAGCACCAATCACCATCTTATATCAGCACGATCACCATCTTATATCAGCACGATCACCATCTTATATCAGCACCAATCACCATCTTATATCAGCACAATCACCATCTTATATCAGCACGATCACCATCTTATATCAGCACCAATCACCATCTTATTCAGCACCAATCACCATCTTATATCAGCACGATCACCATCTTATTACAGCACCGATCACCATCTTATATCAGCACGATCACCATCTTATATCAGCACCAATCACCATCTTATTCAGCACCAATCACCATCTTATATCAGCACGATCACCATCTTATATCAGCACGATCACCATCTTATATCAGAACAAATCGCCATCTTATATCAGCACCAATCACCATCTTATTCAGCACCAATCACCATCTTATTCAGCACCAATCACCATCTTATATCAGCACGATCAACATCTTATTCAGCACCAATCACCATCTTATATCAGCACGATCACCATCTTATATCAGCACGATCACCATCTTATATCAGCACCAATCACCATCTTATTCAGCAGCAATCACCATCTTATATCAGCACGATCACCATCTTATATCAGCACGATCACCATCTTATATCAGCACCAATCACCATCTTATTCAGCAGCAATCACCATCTTATATCAGCACGATCACCATCTTATATCAGCACGATCACCATCTTATATCAGCACCAATCACCATCTTATTCAGCACCAATCACCATCTTATATCAGCACGATCACCATCTTATATCAGCACCAATCACCATCTTATTACAGCACCGATCACTATCTTATATCAGCACCAATCACCATCTTATATCAGCACCAATCACCATCTTATTCAGCAACAATCACCATCTTATATCAGCACCAATCACCATCTTATATCAGCACGATCACCATCTTATATCAGCACCAATCACCATCTTATTCAGCACCAATCACCATCTTATATCAGCACCAATCACCATCTTATATCAGCACCGATCACCATCTTATATCAGCACGATCACCATCTTATATCAGAACAAATCGCCATCTTATATCAGCACCAATCACCATCTTATATCAGCACCGATCACCATCTTATATCAGCACGATCACCATCTTATATCAGCACCGATCACCATCTTATATCAGCACCGATCACCATCTTATATCAGCACCGATTACCACCAGCATCCATGGCCATTTATTATCAGTGTCAATTGCAATCTATAGTCAGCATCGATCTTTATCTATTATGAGCATCGATTTCCATCTATTAAACGCATCGATATCCTTTTTATATAAGCTTCGATTTCCATCTGTTATACGCATCGATCAATTGACTGCTGTAGCTGTTTGGTGAATTCTAGTTTGTCTCTAGCACGACGCAATATCTCTGTACGATGTTATGAATAAAACTTCACATAGAAAATATTTCCTTTTTTAAAATAGTGTTTTTTATAAAAAGACTGAATCTCCAAGTCTGTTACGTAAAAACTCTATACATACGTTATGTTAATGTATTTAAAGCTCGGGTTTCTAAAAAAAAAAAGAAAAAAAAAGATAAAGTTATCAACAAAACAGCAACTCTAAACTACAAGCCTATTTCTTTCTGGTATTTACTTTGTATTCATCAATACGTTTTTCTCGTTCTTTAAAGATAATGATTTAAAATGTTCTTATTTAGTAGAAAACAAAAACTTACTTCTTGGTGTTAAACTTAACATTAGTTGTTTTTTTTCAATTCAATGTTGACAACTCTTCAAAATTAGAACATTCGTTTCTCCATGACAAAAGCTGCGGTCAGAGGTCTACTGACATGGCCAACACGGTGAACAATGGTGACATATGGCCAACACGGTGAACAATGGTGACATATGGCCAACACGGTGAACAATGGTGACATATGGCCAACACGGTGAACAATGGTGACATATGGCCAACACGGTGAACAACGGTGACATATGGCCAACACGGTGAACAACGGTGACATATGGCCAACACGGTGAACAACGGTGACATATGGCCAACACGGTGAACAACGGTGACATATGGCCAACACGGTGAACAACGGTGACATATGGCCAACACGGTGAACAACGGTGACATATGGCCAACACGGTGAACAACGGTGACATATGGCCAACACGGTGAACAACGGTGACATATGGCCAACACGGTGAACAACGGTGACATATGGCCAACACGGTGAACAACGGTGACATATGGCCAACACGGTGAACAACGGTGACATATGGCCAACACAACGATAATCGGCCATTACTTCTTTCAACGTATTTCAGATACCCATTACAGTTAGCTTGACTCAGGAAGACTTGAAAATCAGCCAGGCGTTCGATCCTCACGATTTGTAGACCATAATTTTATAGTTATCCTTTTAGACATCCTACAACTTATCAGACTATAACTTCAGTACTATCATTGCCGACATGCTAGTAGGAAACTTCCGCAGCCAGGCACACATCGAGATAGTCAGACAAAAAGTAACTTTCTTAAGTCACTACCACACACACACACACACACACACATGCACAAACAAAAAAGAAAAAATCCTGTAGTCACAAACCACCACCCCAATACAAGAGAGAGAGAGAGAGAGAGAGAGAGAGAGACAGACAGAGGAAGAGAGAGAGAGAGAGAGAAAGAGGGAGGGGAAGAGAGAGAGAGAGACATTCTGCCTACTCACCACTTTCAGCTCCAATTTGATCTCCCTTGATGACGTATCGATGGTCTTCTTTTTGACTGGCTTCAGGGCCACCAACGTCCCTTTGTAAACGCCCATCTTGGTGAAGCGTTGCTCTTGATCAGGTCCCAAACTTAAACTGCTGCTCTGAGGCTGTGTGCATGTGGAATAAAGGTCAAGGTAAACACAGACAGCAGACGATCAGCAAACAAGTGGGGGGGGGGGAGAGAGAAAATAATTATATTTTCAAAAACGTTTTCGAGTGGTATCCGAATTGAGAACTGATCCGACGGAAAATCGTTTAGAAATGTATCAAATAAACGCCCAGTCTTGGTATTTATGTTGGAGTTGGGTGTTTTTTTTAACAGCGTTTGTTGTTTTTAGAATGAAATTTGGAAGGTGTTCACTGAAATTTTAAAGGATTTGTTTTTTAAGTTTTAAATTGTAAACTTATGTTTTAGAACTGGTATTTAATAATATTTTTTTAACTTATATCAGCAAAAATATTGATGCATTCATTTAGTTTCTAGTGGTGCAACAGTCGGGTCTCTGTCGAGAACCAATTATAGTGAATGCATTCCATTCAAGACATCAATCTAGCTCTGTCGGCATCTAGCGAAGAGCACCCACTTGTACCACTCCGCCAGGAAACTTGTCTCTTGGCTTGTAGATCTAGATCTATTTAAAGTATAAGCAGTGAAATGTACACAAGATCTCAAGTCTCATAAGTTTAGATTTCACTGATTGGCTGGGACAGTAGACAGAGTTGAGTGGGTTGAGTTGCAGTTTCCTAACGAGGCCAGTCTTTGTACATATTCAAAGTACATACATAAAGCAAGAGAAATAGAGCTAGAACAATCTTGTAATGAAACTCTCCCAGTGTCTGTAAAAAAAAACCCGTAAAGTATCCTCTTTCAGACCTTGCGATGTTTGCCTGGTCGTGCGGTATGCGCTCTGATGGTCCCGGGTTCATATTGTGCCCTCTCCCCTGTTGTCCTGCGTAAAGTTTAGACTAGGAAGTAGATTATCTTCAACTCTGAAGGAACATCCGAAACATGTAAATGAAACATTTTTCGCTATATGGGGCAGATGATGTTAAGGTCATTTGTTTCTTAGGCCGATGGTTTACTAACGAGAGTGTCATGTGGTAAGCACAACGACTAACCTCCTCTTCTTTCCCGACCTAATGTCAATAATGTTGGGTGGACTAAAGCATGATGTAAAATCCCGAAATTAAAAATCACAGCTTTCACGAGATTCGAACCAGAAACTTCTCGGCCACCACGCCAAATGTCTGTGGGTGTAGTTAGTTTTGAAATAGTTCTTCCCGTGTGGTGCCATGTGAAGTGCACATTTTCAAACTAGTAACTTGATCGTTGGTTGGTTATTAGTGGATAGACCACGTTAAAGAAATATAAAACAGCTAACGTAGCAACTTGATCTCAGGATGTTAGTAAATTTGAGAACCCCGTTTATAGACATTTCCTCTAGAATACCAAATGTATTACAAAATAGTATTTCCTTTAATTCAAACCTAACACAGTGTGAATTGAACCCACACATTAGTGAACTTAGCGCAAACCAAATGCAGCAATTTTTTTTGTTGGATAATAAATGGCGATAAAAGAAAGGGGGGTATAACTCAGCACAGACTAGCCGAAGTACAGGTCTAGGGAGTCCCATGTTTGTAACCTGCACAGTCAGTGATGGATTTACCAATAGGCAATATTAGCTACAGCTTAGGACCCTTACTTGATTGGGTACCTCCCAAAATGGTTCCAGGGTTGTTTTAATCAATATCAAGAAAGAGCTACGGACAAAGTGCATTATATTGATAACGTGAGGCCTCATTTCTAAAATAGCATAGGGTCTTGTCAGGACTAAATCCGGCTCTGTGAATGGTAACGTACGCACATTACGCACAACAGCAGGGGTTCTGTCCAGGGCTTTTGCAAGAGAAGAGTTGAGCCCCAACAAACCCTCCCTCTAATGAAGCATCATGGTGATGACACAGCTCACAATGTGAATTGGGAATTTTTGTTTAAAAAATAAAAAAAAAATAAAACAAAATTCATTGGTACCAATACATTAGTAAAAAGTAAAAGCAAAATCATTTTCGCTCCGAAAAAAGAAAATCATCTTCAAACAAATATTGTTTAGTCAGTGTCCTATTTGAATCACAAACATCAGACTATTGGCTATATTTGCATTGGAAAGAACAGCTTGTTAACAAACTTGGTCAAACACAACGTCTCTACTTACCCCGGTTGTGCCCAGCATCGAGAGGGCAGATATGGCTGCTTCCGGTTGTAGATGAATGTCCTTCATATCAATTTTCCAAATAAGACTAGCCAGGGCCTGCTCATAGCGCCAGTTCCTGTTTGTTGAAGTCAACAAAATCAAACTTTATCAATAGCTTTCAAATACATTTTAGACATGATTTTGTAGGGCGAGTCTCTAATGTATAAAATACGTAGAGCACTCTGGTTCAATCTTTTTTAACAAAGCTTTATATCAACTCACTCTGTCTGTCTGGTAAAAAGTTTGTACACGTTATTTCTCCCACATCCAATCTCAGATTAAGCTGAAATTTTGCACAATTATTTCTTTTACCTGACAACAGAAGAATCAATTTTTAAAAATTATTTTTAGTATCTCGAACAAGGGAAAAAATTGAACTAGACAAATGTGGTGGTATAAGTTAAATTAGTTCCCTTGAGGAGTTTTGAGACCTGAGTGAACATTTTTTATGCATTTAAAAAACATTCTTATAAACATTCCTTAAGGTACCCCTTTCTCACCCCCCCACACACTTTCCCAACTGATCCAGACAAGTGATAGGATCACAGTACATTGAGAAAGTGATAGGATCACAGTACATTGAGAAAGTGATAGGATCACAGTACATTGAGAAAGTGATAGGATCACAGTACATTGAGAAAGTGATAGGATCACAGTACATTGAGAAATTGATAGGATCACAGTACATTGAGAAAGTGATAGGATCACAGTACATTGAGAAAGTGATAGGATCACAGTACATTGAGAAAGTGATAGGATCACAGTACATTGAGAAAGTGATAGGATCACAGTACATTGAGAAAGTGATAGGATCACAGTACATTGAGAAAGTGATAGGATCACAGTACATTGAGAAAGTGATAGGATCACAGTACATTGAGAAAGTAATAGGATCACAGTACATTGAGAAAGTGATAGGATCACAGTACATTGAGAAAGTGATAGGATCACAGTACATTGAGAAAGCTAGAAGCTAAACAAAAACAATTGGTAAAAATATGTTTATCACACAAGTGTGTATGTCTAAGTTTATCTGGTATGTATTACATGACTGATCCAAACTGATATCTATAATTACACTTAATATAAGCTTGGTTTTCTTTATAAGTATTTTTTGTGACTTTCTAGTTGAGGATATATTTGTGAGGGGGCGGGTATCGGGGATAAGGATTTTGTTGGGCGAAGCTAATATTTTTTAAATAAAATGTTTCTTTCAAATTAAGTTTTGCCCTCATGTGTTGGATAAATAGAGATTAAGAGAGAGAGAGAGAGAGAGAGAGACAGAGAGAGAGACAGAGAGTAAAAGTTACAAAGACAGACAGAGACACAGAGAAAGACCATTGACACCTCTGCCTGTAGTATTTTAAGAAGTCTTTGCTACTCGGTTACAGTGACCTTGACATTTTTTCTTGATTCGGCCTGTAACATACCTAAAGTAAATTAATGTGGCAACACAGACTTGAGAGTTTAAAAATGAGATACAAAAGCGACAGGTCGGACCTATATACGATTGATTTAGCACCCATTAGACAATAGCATTAGTCCGATTCCAAGCAGAAAGGAAGGGTATACACATATGTTATACATTCTGACTAATACTATTCTGTATTAGTTACACAGTAACATTATGTGAAACTTAAGTTTAACTTAATCTAAATAAGAATAGTTTTTATACATTTTTTGCATAGAATGATAAGGAAAAAAAGATACGTTTCCAAAACACTTATCATTTTGAGCAAACTTAATTCTTTTATTAGCAAAGAGAGTTTCCAAGAACCTGGAGATCAAATCGTAAGGGAACAGCTTTGTTACTTTTTTAAAAAGTTTATATCTACGTCATAATAATAGGCCAACTTTAGTTTCAATGTAGAATAGAACCCGTTTGAAAGACAAAAAAAGACCATTGCACAAAATGTTTATTAATAGAACTACTCAATTAGGATTCCCATGACGTGATTATAACTTCTGAGAAAAAAAAACTATACAGAGATACAGCCAGCATATAGCCAGCATACAGCCAACATACAGCTAACATACAGCCAGCATACATCCAACATACAGCCAACATACAGCCAGCATACAGCCAACATACAGCCAGCTTACAGCCAGCATACAGCCAACATACAGCCAGCATACAGCCAACATACAGCCAGCTTACAGCCAGCATACAGCCAACATACAGCCAGCATACAGCCAACATACAGCCCAGCTGCAACAGGTAAAAATAAATATATTTTGAGAGGAAAATTAGTAAAATTAAAAAATTTTAATCAGAAAGTAAAGTCTATTTACTTTTTTCAATTTTGAATTTTAAAAAAAATAGTTCGTTTAGGTAAATGGCATTTGTAACTTCTGACAAATGTTTGCACGTCACAATTTTTTTTTAAAGTGTGAATATGTCATTTTGTTGTGTTTTAGACGTGTGAATAGCTTCTTTAGACTGTTTTGAACTATTCTCTTTCAAACATTGCTTTCCATTGCCCTACAAGTGACCGATTTCTTTTGAAAAGCCATCTAGCGGAAACGTCATTACCGATAACTCGACCGATGGTTTGTGACTCTGAGATTAGAAACACGAGATTATCGTTACTGGTTGTTACGTGCAAATAGTATTTTCAAAGTATGTTACTGCGTTTGATAGATTTCGTGAGTTTTAAATGTAGAGCCCTATAAATCACAAACAAATCAGAAGAAATAGATACAGACTGGCACTTTCAAGTACATATAAGTGAAGTTACTCTACATTGTCAATTTCAGTTTAGTCACACAAAAAAACAATTAAAGGTCATCTACTTTTCTAAAATTGTTATTTGTGTGTATGTGTTTGGTGTGTGGTATGTGTGTGTTTATGTCTCAATAGAATCGCTCATCTGTTATTAGAAACTAAATACTGAGACTATATTTGAACTGATGTTGCACACTGCAAAAGCTGACCCAATATGACATTAGCCCATATTGGACATGCTTGCCCGTTCCAGCGATAGAAGGGACATCACTCGAGTTTAGAAAAATGACAAGTAAAAAATGTCGATTGTGGTAAGTTTTAAAGAAAAGAAAGTGAGAGATCCTGGGTTCGAACGCTACCCACCGCCATTACGTGCGGTCCTACTGGAGGTAGTAATTATCTTTAATTCTGAAGGAAGATAGGAATCTCTGAATGCTGTTGCTGTGTATTTGAAATACAGAACTGTAACTTGATTGTAACAAACTCTAGTAATAAAATAACAATAATTCAGTACTTTCAATTTAGCCATGTCCTTAAGTCATATAAATCTCTCGTTTGTCAGTCATATAACATCTAACATTTGAACAAAGTAATATAATTATGTACCTAAGTCATTTAAGTCACACGGATCACTCATTTGTCAGTGATATAACAATGATTCTACATTTGAACATGGTAATATAATCATGTCCTTAAGTCAACAAGTGATTGGTCATAACCTAATGTAGACAGGCCAGACCAAGGGACAAGACATGCAGAAAAAAAAACAGAATCTGATCAATAAAGCATGCTCTCTCAAAAACACACGCACACACACACACACACACACACACACACATAAGCACAGACTTTGATGAAGGGTGTTTGTTGCCTAAGGAAACTGCGGTCAGTGGATTTATTGGAGCTACCGGGGAAAGGTCAAGATGACTGCCGTTTATCTTCTAAACAAGACTTCCTTCCTGTCTTCAGACCTGTCGTCAGTGGAACTATTCAAGACAAAGTCTACCATTCATCTTGAATGTAAACACTTTACTCGCCTTTACAGCTGTTAAACGCAATCAATTTACACAAAGAACTCTTTGTTTTGTTGAGTTTTTTTAGTGTTTGTTTGATTTTCCCGTAATAAGATTATAGATTGAAATCTCAACGCTGGGACTGATTGGCCTAAATCGTTTGGCTACTTCTAAAAAATGGGGAGGGGGGCTTGAGTTCAAATTCAGATTGACACTAGATCTTCACTCTGTACTTTGACATTTTAACTCTCTCTCTCTTTGCTTAGCTTCCTTTTTTTTACTTTATTACACAAACACTACGCGTCTTTTAACGTTCAGACATCTTAATTTCATAATCTACAACATCTTAGACACTTCGATGACACTTCAATACTAACAATAATCAAAGCTGGAAATTTGACAATACAAAAACGAAGAGACGTGACTGTATCGAAAGTGTTACCAACTACTATTGCATTGTAAAGCGAATGGCTACATGATATCACTTGATACGCAGATTTATTAATGTAATGTATCTAATGTAAGGGGCCAATTTCAATGCCTTAGGGATGTTTTGTTTTATTTTGGATTAGAAGTGTAATATCGGTAGTGTATTGTACATCGCTAATATCGGATGAAACACTGCTCATTCCTTGTTGTTTTAAGTTGTGCTTGACATATTTACAATACAAAATGCATTCTTTCTTTTGTTTAAAAAAAAAAAAAATTTAATTAAAATGTAAGTAGAAAACACTTAATTTAGTAATACAATTTTTAAAAGCATTTTAGCAAAATAAAATCCATCAGCATTACTATACCAGAAAATATACGGGAGTCTTCTCTCTTATAGATAGATAGTCTTCTCTCTTTTAGATATATAGTCTTCTCTCTTATAGATAGATAGTCTTCTCTCTTTTAGATATACAGTCTTCTCTCTTTTAGATATATAGTCTTCTCTCTTATAGTCTTCTCTGTTTGCTTGTTTCTTACTATTAATAGTGAATAGTTGTAAAAATATAACCGCTTCCATAATTCACTTTAAAAAAAACAAAGAGCTGCTGCATCAGAACTTTGCAAGATCTAAAATACCATATCCCTTTTTCAATATCATTTCTAGATTTTGAGATCTAAACGAGACGGACGGACAGACAAACCATAATACTAATAGCGGCTATTCCCGTTATAGGAGCCTCTAAAAAGAAAAATGAATAAAATAGAATAGAAATAGAATAAAAATGAGCTTCTATTGAGGTAGCGAGCGCCGCCACATACTGATTTTTCCTTTAACATTTAAAATTCTATTGAGAATATGTGATATAATGTTAGATAAATACTTATGAGTTCTCTACTTCTTTTTTTTAACCTAATGAAAAAAACGGCATGTGTAGCAATATACTCGATTCCGAAGATTAAGGCTGAATGCAGCATTAAACGTGACTACGCAGACCCAGTTGCGACCTGCATATTTTGTCTCATTTGATTCAGACATAGCCGTCGTCTTCCGTGGGGTGTATTTAAGATACTGTCTTCTACGCTTCTTTTAGGCTAGGTCTTTTCTTTGGGTCTCAAATGTGTGTCCCTCGACCTTCGATAGAGCTCTCAAGCTGTCTCTTTCAGGGGCCCTAGGCTCCCAGTGAAGGGTAAGTAGCCCTTGAATTGATCTTTATGGCGCTTCCTAGGCTACTGTTACGCCATCCTCTTTTAATTAAGCTTTCTTAAAAGAATTTAAAAAGAATCGCCTTTGGTACGTAGCTATCTGACAGATGGAATAGGTGTCCCACCCAAAGCTGCTATAGTGCTGCTGGCTATAGAGTCCTCACCGTCTTCCAGCAGAACATGTTTTTTGTTTGTTGTTTTTCCCCTAAGGTAGTCTTGTCCCGTTTGCTCATTGCGAAGCGCAGGCGCACCCTTAGATTTTATCTTACAGCGTACAGACGTTACTTGAAAAAAGAAAAGTATTCAGGCCTCAGAGACAAACTAAAAAAGTGTTGAGAACCACTGCTTAATAGTATAGCCATTTAATGTTGGTGTGTGGGGAGGGGGGAGAAGGATCTTTTAACAATGATGTGAGTCTTGAACTAATATCTTGTAATATATGCAAAAGATGAAGGTCAAATGTGTTTCCTAAATCACGCTCTCTTTACGGCTAAAACCTTCCAGATTTGGCTATTTTTTTATTGCCTTTGACTTAAGCTGTTAAGTGGGGTTCAGTGGGGTTCAGTGGGGTTCAGTTTAAGGCGAAAATTTGTTTTCGGGCATTGAGAGTAATCAATGTTCCTGTACAAAAAGAAACGCATTTAGTTTTTGTTGTTCTACAAGTCCATAGTCTGTTGGTTTCACTGAGTCGGACAGGGCGCCCCGATTCCGTGTACTGTTATTTTATGATCATGTCCAAAGATCGAACATTGAAATCTGTTTGCTTAATGCTCACGTTCCAGCCTCCATTTCATTGTTTTACCCCTCCGACATCGGTCCCCTCCCACCGAATGAATTGAGTTCACCCAATGAAATCTGCGATTACAATATGGCGCGTGACCGATATTCAACAGCTACGGAATCTTATTGATGGCTTTATATGAGGGTATTATCGTCTGATATTTCCTTTGAAACACCACATTACAAAACGGGTTTATTTTCTATCACAAATAATTCATCTTTATTGCATGCTTGTTGTTCCTGTTAATTGTTTAAAAAGCTAGGCCTAGTACAAAAAAGGATTGTTGTTTTTTCTTTATTTATAGTCTTCTTTTTGTCTCTTGGCGTGCTTCAAGTCTCGTAGCTGTCAACAGGGCTATGAAAAAAAAACTGGAAATGGACCACAATCACCAAAACAACAAAAATACCGTCACGTGATATCCATGTTTGATTCGAAATAGGTCGTAAGTTTTATAGAATAGATATGGAAGCACGTGACCCAATGGGGTTCGTTTATGACTGGTGAATGAGATCCACGCTTCTAAACCGATGAGCACAAAATTCACATTTTATGGAATTACTTGAAACCGAAAGAATGCGATGATTTCAAGAAAACACATCAACCCTTAAAATGTCGAATTTATCCGAGGAGGAGCAATAAAACATTTCCTAAGTTTAAAACACGAGATAGATAAAGACAGAACAAGTAACATCTTTTGGTTACATTACTTCTATAGAACTCGTACCTTTATGGAAACTAAATTCTTTTCACTGGGTGGACTCAAAAACCTGGACAGGGATCTCGAAAACGGCTCTAAAGATTTTCCCGAACCTTTGACAGTTGATGTATATCGTTTGGAAAAGAATTACTAGTTCGTTGGCCACACTGGAAAAACTCTTGTTTGACCGTTATAATTTTTCAAAGTATAAAAAGAAATACATTTTTTAATTTGGCGCGAGAACTAGAAAAAACATTTGTCTTGAACGACTATATGTCTTTGGGTAGTTCCGCATTCATTCACAAGTTCAATAAACTAATGTTCAGAAACGCCGTCTAATGGCCTATCATTATCTTATTTTATGAAATAAAGACGTTACTTCCAACAAGAAGGTGATCACTTAGATCTTAACATTCGCTAGACCACGATTCTTTCTCGGGGGGAAAGGAGAGGGGGAGGTAATGGGGAGGGGTACATCTACTTTTTGTTAGTTATTTAGAGAGAAACAATCGCTCTATAAGGTGTATGAACGAGGTGTTGTCTTTTTTTTTTAAAGTATTTGTTACAGTTTTTATTGCTTTAAATATCAATTTATCCTTTATGAAGCTGAATGTGATCTAGAGCTTAGTCTATTTACTTCCTCGAATGCTGCAAGGATTCAAGAAGTCTTTCCACTGAGCTTTGCATCACAGTTCTTCTATTAATATTCCAGTGAATGCTGTCTATATAACACGGTATTCAAAATACGTCTATTGATTTATTCAATTCTTTACTGAATACAAAGATATAATCGCAGCGATAGACATCAACTGTTAAATTTCTAGGAAAATCGTTAGAGCAGTATTCGTGATCAGGGTTCAGACTCCATGAAGGAGTGACTTCAATAGAGGTATTGTAATAAATTTTAAAAAGATGTCTTCAGTACTGCTACTGACCTATATAAAACTGTCAGAGTAATGAGCAGGATCAGGCCGAGACTCCCAAGACATCCTCCAATAATGGCAGGCGTGATATCTGGAACAGAAGAAACAGGTCACAGGAGGTCATAATAGTTAGTGTACAATTATAACGGGCGTCAATGATGTAGTTGTAGCCCCTAGCTCTTGTAGTTGTCAGCCCCTCCTCTTTTCTTAACGCTATAAGTCGTAACCCTCCATCCCCCACCCCCCTTTGTTATATTGCCCTCGGTTGAGATTGTTACAAATTTTAAGGTTGGTAATAGGGAACGAGAGAGAGAGAGAGAGAGAGAGAACGAGAGAGAGAGAGAGAGAGAGAGCAGTGTGTGTGTAAGTTTGAGCTGTTATTATTTTTTAAGATTGAAATATCTTTTGTGTTCGATGTGAACTTGTTTCATTATGTTCGTGAAAGAACATTCATTAGAACGAACATCTTGAGGACGTGTTCATCTCGCTCTTTAACTCAACTCATGTTGCTCTCCTAGTTTTGATATATCTCCGTTTTTTGTCAAGAGAGCTAAATGGTATAAGAGAGGGGGAGAGAAGGAATTAAAAAAAAAATCTTAATTAAAAACCTGGATCTTTTGAGCTTTAAAAAAAAACACAACGAAAGAATTCAAAGCAAGTATCCAATGACTTTGTAAATAGAGATATTGTTTTGATCTTAAGCTGGCCCACCGTGACGTCACGTATAGTGTTTGAAAGAAATTTTTTAAACGATTTTTTGAAAGGCCAAGCTGACCCGCTTGATGTTTTAGTTTGAGACTTTGAGTGTACTTCTGGATCTTAAGAAAGTTTGTTAAAAAAAAAAATACATGATGGAAAGTAAATAGACCTTTCATGTCTAAAAAAATGAAGTTTTTATTCGCCTATTTAAATCTTATCTTACAAATTACTGACACATAGCTTCTAAAAAGAAAATCGTTACTTCCTACGCATATCTAGTCGTGCATGTATTTTAAAAAACTTAAACTTTTATAAGTCATTGGTTTCGATGACTGATTCAAGCAACCCATTCCATGCTTTAATGACGCTGGGGAAGAAGGAGCACTTGTAGGAATTCGTGACAGAACATGCAATAAGAAATGTGCCTCTATCTTTGTGTTGTTGTTTGTTTGTTTTTTTTTTGTTTTTTTTTTTTACTGTATTTTATCAGGTTTTGTTTTCCT
The DNA here is from genome assembly GCF_947242115.1 of Biomphalaria glabrata. NCBI lineage: Eukaryota > Metazoa > Mollusca > Gastropoda > Planorbidae > Biomphalaria > Biomphalaria glabrata. Next base: position 54,491,503 of record NC_074712.1, on the reverse strand, counting down.
ACTTGTAAGTTTTGACTTATTGTTTTATTACTTTTTTTTTTCTTCAGTCGTGTGGCCGAGAGGACAAAATCGCTTGGCTCAGAGGGGGCTCGAGTTTGAATCCCGACTCAGCAGAGCTGAGTTTACTGAGCGCCTATAGTCTAGAGACAACACGGAAACCTTCTCCCAGATACCCCCTCCCCACACACACACACTTGTCCGCAAAAATATTGGACCATAACGCACTGAGCTTGCAGTAAGCTTGAAAGTTGCGATTTAGAAAAGTTTTCAAATTTAGTGATTTAAATGACAATATGGTTTATTAGTTGCACATGTGCCTTCATTATCAGGCACAGAAATTCGAAGGATATATTTTATAAAGCGCTAACAATTAAATCGCTAAAAAAAAAACTTCTCGCACTGTGTCCTTGACATTCTCGAGACATTCAAACAAACTATTAAGTTCTGCTCCATTACGAAAGTTAGCATCAGAATTTAGGAACTTAGGCGATGATAATTAAGAACTACATTATCAATTATTGAAGACCAGCTGGGGACGAAGGTCAGATAGTTCAGGAAGATCAGTAAATGAAAGACAGATAGTCCTGAAAGGTCAGTAAATGAAAGACAGATAGTCCTGAAAGGTCAGTGGCTAAAGGACAGATAGTCCTGAAAGGTCAGTGGCTAAAGGACAGATAGTCCTGAAAGGTCAGTAAATGAAAGACAGAAATTCCTGAAAGGTCAGTAAATGAAAGACATATAGTCCTGAAAGGTCAGTAAATGAAAGACAGATAGTCCTGAAAGGTCAGTGGATAAAGGACAGATAGAAATAGAATCTCGAAGGACTAATTCCAGATACAATTCATTGCCAATGGACAAAAGGTCATAGAGAACTAATGGACAGATAGAACAAAAGACAAATGAACGAAGACAGTACTAAAAGGTCAATGGACGAATCCCATGAAATAAGACCCGATAGAACAAGTTTTTCAACGATAGTACCATTTCAATAACACATTCTAGTACTTACTTGTTTCCTCCGCCACTCGGCACCATTCATTGTAGTAGCCACACAAAGGCTCGTCCAGCGGCACGTTGTCCCCAAACACGTCTATGTCCATCAGGAAATTCTGTCAACACAAAGAACTTCTCGTGAGATTTGAGTTCAGAGGAACGTGTACTGAACAGGGACTATAACACAAACAGTAGAATTGAAAACACGTGTTTATAAGGGGAGTTAGTGTTGCCCAGAATCTCGTGGTCGGCCTCTGAGGGTCAGTCGTATTCTCACGTAATTTACGCTCAAGCTTACACTTTAACTGCACGAAGTAATTGCTTAGAAACAAAACAAAAAAAACCCATAGGGACTTGCCGTAGAGCTTAAATAGCAGCCGAACCTTCGGAAAATTTTGTGAAGCTATACGCCCTTCATCTTCGCCTATCCCTTAGACAGTTTGACCTTTGGGGCAACACACACGATCTGTTGACCGTCTCCATTCCTCTCTGTCTTTAGCCTTTGATAGAATCTCATTCAATGAGAGGTCCCTCCATTTTTTATGTTATCTTCCCATCGCCCTCTATGTCTGTCTTTTCATTTTCCTGGTATTGTTCTCTGTAGGAAGGTCTGCGAGAGCCCTGAGGACCTAATGATATGGCCATAAATTTATAATTGCGTTTTTTCGACAGTAGTTAGCGGGTTATTGTCCAATCGCTGCACTAACCCTGTCTCTACTCTCTTCGTTTGTGATGATGTTTTTATATGGGATACCTAGGATCTTTCTGTAGTATCTCAAATTCCTCAGCTGTAGTATATCGTAGACACAGTTAATGAATACCAAAACTGTGTATGTCTATATTTTTCAGAAAAAAAACAGCTTGAGTATTCATTCTTTAAGCTGTCAAGTATTAAAGTTTTGGCAATTTAGTACATACTTTTTTAATGGAAATAAAAAAGCAAACTTTGTTAGTTGATATTAAGATTGTATTTTAATTATTTGTCAATTTTATGGTGTGACATAATCACATACTATATAGCTGCTCCTTCGTGATCGAAGATGAGCACATTTCTCATTTCCCATGAACTCGAAGATGACTGTAAAGTCCAATCCTCGCTTTAAAAAGCCGCCCGCATACTGTGGCATGGGGTGGTCTTGGTAACATACTAATTAGTGCACAGCCATAACACCGTCAGCTACTCACCACCAGTTTCCTGTCTTTGATACTTCTGATAAATCTCCCCACGGGTTTGAGTCCATGTCCGTAGCTGTTATTCATTGGCTGGAGGGCAATCACTGTATAGTTCGCCTCGGCGTCGCCGTTCTCGTCAAGGTAAACCTCGTGGCCTTGAATACCTAGTGAGACCAACGCAATTCAATGAGGGAAACAAAATTTAAGACAAGCAAGAATGTATAAAGTGTCTAGGTAGATGATAATTGTTTTTACAAAGCTGATATCAACTCACTCTGTTTGATACGAATTGAGTACACGTTAGTTCTCTCACTAGCCAGTCTCGGATCAAGTGGAAACTTTGCAGCTATTCATTGATTCATTATTTTATCAATCAGTCGTAGTTAATTAATTTTGTTTAATACTTAATCAGCACTGGTTAAGGGATGATAAGCCATGTGTAGAGATTTAGGTCGTCCCTTAAAAAATTTGAAACTAACAATCAATGGTTATAAAATCTTCATTTTTTTATAAGCGCTTGTCTAGCAAAGTGGTAAGCGTATCGGCCTTCCATTAAGTAGGCCTGAGTCTTTAATTTCCAATTCAAGTCGAGTAAGTTTTTAAAAATTTCTTTGAAAAGACAGCAAGGAAACCTGATCTTAGAAACAATCTTTTTCCCCTGCGCCAAACTGATCCACACAAGTGATCAGACCATAGCGCTTTGAGCAAGTTAAAAGTAAAAGCATGAAATTTGCGTTGAACCAAAAAAAAAAACTGATAAAAATATTTCTAATTGGACAAATGTATTATTGCTATTGTAGTTTTACTACAAATTAATTGTATTATTGAAGCATAAAAAATGTTAAAATTACACTTAATATAAGCTTTGTCTGTCTGTTTTGTTAGCTTTTTTTAAAAAGTATTTTTGAACGTGATATTGTCTATAGGGCAGCTGTCTCCTTTTCACTTATACAACACACACACACACACACAGATTAGTAAATGTCTGGTCGACTCAGTTTTAAGTAAAAAAAAAAATTATAAGTTTACAATTTTAAATGCCCTAGTAATACATTTTGCAGATTTCCTCAAAATTTAAAAGCTTCTAGAAGTAAAACTTTTGTTTTTGTCTATCACGTATGTGCAGAAAATCGTATGGAAGAATATTTATATATAAAAAGTTGTTAATGTCCTGTTCGAGTTTTGCAATTTTACATATTTTATTATTACAGAATTTTATTTTTCACCAAACACCTCGATGACTAGATAGGTGAGATGATATAAATATTTATAATAGAAACCAAAATAAGGAAATCAAATCACGTTATTTGTATTATTAATAGCAGCACTTGACCTGATAAATATAGCTTCCTTCATACTTAGTACCATTCGTTGACTGACATTACAACGTTGGTTAACTAGGTCTGTCATTGAGAGTGTCATTAACAAGACTTGACAGTACATTTCAATCAACCACATCCACTCTGTATTGACTAACAAAACTAATCTGTTATCATTATTGACTTTAGGTTTGCTTTAGTTCACAACATTGGAGAAATAGCGAAAATTGAGAAAGACCAAAACGTGACGACCTACGTTTGATGATAGACACTATGGGAGCTCAGTCAATAGAGACAATGGGAGCTCAGTCAATAGACACTATGGAAACTTAGTCAAACACTATAGTGAACTTAAAAGGGGTCCCTACAACACATATCATAGAAAATTTTGGGAATATTTTAATTTCTTATTCTTTTTATCAGAGTGAGGTACTGCTAATGATCTATTAATCTTCACCCTTGGAAGTATCAGAGAACGAGTTGAAGCTCAACAATGTAGGCCCTATTGTTTATAATATAGTGGTTTAGAGAGTAGATAAGCACTTGTGGTCTTTTGGTTTAAAAATGTAATAGAGGTTTCCACGACTAGAAATATGTCAAACAAGTAAACATAGATTTCTGTGGTGGCTGCCATTATAATGTGTTGATATTTATAGAATGGTGTCTGTGTCTATAGAATAATCTAAGAAAGACCTACCAAAAACAACAGTCTGCACACGGTTTCCATAACTCACAGATTTACAGAGAGAGTGTTTCGCCTAAGTAAGCATTGCTACTGAACATCGTAAGTAAGGAAAAGAATGAATCTCTCTCTCTCCCTCTCTCTCTCTCTCTCTCTCTGTATGAATGAATGTATTTAGTGCATTTATAAGTGTGTGCGCGTGTCTTTGTGTGTGCATATGTGTGTGTTACTGTGTTTAATTGTGGGGGGAGTTTGTGTGTGCGTGTGTGAGTGTGAGAGTGTTATGTTGTTGTCTAGTTAAGACATAATGGAGACAGAGACAGCTCTAGTCTTACTTTGAAACGTTCGATCTCGAAGTTTGTTAAAGACAGCTGCGCCATCTTTTGGGGTCTTCCCTTCTGCAATGACATCGTGTAGAGCCTTGGCGTAGACTAAGACAGAGTCATAAAGGTAAGCGGCGTAGACTGGAATCTGGGGAGTAAAAGCAGACGCACAATAATAGAAAGGAATCAAGAAGCATTGAAATAGTCGAGTTCATTTATTTATTCAAAATTTAAGGCTTACTAAGTAATTATAGCCTACATCAATTCATTTATTTGCTAGTAAAATGGCGTTAAACAAATTTGGTTTTATAAAATAAAGCACTCATGCAAAGTACATACACAAAGTGCAGTAAATAGAATAGATAAATTGAAATGTGGGATGTGTGACTGAGTGTCCTAAACCTCTAGGCCGTCTTTCCCAGGTTTCATTGGTAAGCGCCTAAAGACATCGCGGTATTTTTCTTTTAGAAATCTAATAATAAGGCTTGTCTTCGAGTCCGAAGATTAATGAAGAATGCAGTATTTCCCGTGGCTACGCAGCCCCAGCTGAGACCTACATATTTTGCCACATCTAGCATAGGCATAGCCATGGTCAGCCGGTGGTCGATTTAGATTTTCTTTTCGCCGGCAACTTCTGTCCTCGGCAGTGGACTTTGTCTTTGTCTCCAATGTTTAATCCTCGGCCTTAAGTGATCGAGAAGCGAGTTCAAACCTTTTGGTTCATGTATTGAGAAGATCCTCAAGAGGCAAAACTAGAAGGGCTTAAGAAATCATCAGTTGACTCTACAGAATTGTGTACTACAAGACATGCCCACTCTTGCGGAGGAAACACTTGGAGACTTTGAGACACACTTGGAGACCTTGGGACACACTTGAAGACTTTGAGACACACTTGGAAACTTTGAGACACACTTGGAGACCTTGGGACACATTTGGAGACTTTGAGACTTACCTGAACTTTTATCCCAAGCAGTATGTCTCCAACAGATCTGGTCAAGTTGACCGGAGGTCTGTACAGGTAATCCCTGACCGAGTTCTCCCAGCGAGTGTAGTTTGGGTTAGTGATTGGCATATTGATCAGCATAAACACAGACCGCCAAAGTTCGTATGAGTGGTTGTCTCTGTTTCCAGCGAAATCCGTGGCTGTGGACATACACAAAATGTGGAACAAATTTAACAAACAGTATAATTGGAGGGAGGCGCAGTGGTAAACACTTAGCCTCCGAATCAGAGGGTCTTGGGTTCAAATCCTGGTGAAGACTGGAATTTTTAAATTCGGGATCTTTAGGGCGCCTCTGAGTCCACCCAGCTCTAATGCGTACCTGACATTAGTTTGGGAAAGGTAAAGTTGGTTGGTCGTTATGATGGCCACTTGACACCCTCGTTAACCGTGCCCCCCCCCCCTTTATATCATCTGTCCTACAGGCCACATGTTCTGAAAGGGGAGCTTTGCTTTTTAACACAACTGGAATAAAAACTTTATCTTTAATGTCTAAATGGCTCAGACAGGGGTGTAGCTTATATACTTTGTAGAGAGATCAAGAGAAGCTGAATTATTTGGACGCTCTAAAACTGTATTTACATTCATACTGTTACAAATTAACAGTGACAAGAAGAGGTAAACGTGTGACCCCAGCGAGATGACACAGCAGCGAGTGTTCTCTGGAATCTACGTGTATAAACAAAGACAGGATGTGACGTGCCCTCACGTGTTATTCCAGAGGACGTACTGATCTACGAAAGGGGGCAGTGTTACAAATGAACAGTGACAGTTAGAGGTCACTACGTGTGACCTCGGCGAGATGACACTGCAGCAGGTGTTCTCTGGAATCGACATGTATAAACAACGACAGGATGTGATGTTTCCTCCCGTGTTGTTCTAGAGGATACTAGCAGTGTTTTTGCAACAATGGACAAGCGATTAGGGACTCTATATAAGCCAGAGTTAATGTGAAAGTCAGTCGTGAGTGAGTCGTCGGTACTGTTGTCTACTGTGCGAGACAGTAGAAGAGAGATGTGTACGACTCGATGCAAGTTAACTAGGGTAGAGTTAACTGGAGTGGACTACTGTCGTTAAAGTCTATACAGCGAACTACAGTGGACTTGAGCCGTTACAGTCGATACAGTCGATGTAAGACGTGTGCGGCTCTGATTCGGTAGACTTGAGTACAACTTGGTTCAGCTTTGGGAGACCTGGAGCGACACTGGGAAGTGTGTCGTTGGTCTGTTCTGTGGAATACGGCTCGATGCAAGTTGAGAAGAGATGAATTGCAACGAAGTGAAGAGATGAATAGCAACGAAGTATAGCTAACTGTAAACTGACAGATATTGTACAGTCTTCTACGCTACATGTTACAGTGACGATTTGTTAGAGTTAATAGTCATTAAAGTTATATGAAACTGAAAGTTGAGTCGTCAAGTTCTTTACAGTGTTTTTATTTGTGTGCCTACTAGTACATTTAGCCAGAAGATTCAGAAATACGTAACAATACTATCAGTCTGTTACAGGAACTAGATATTGAAAAGAGAAAAAAAAATCATAACTTTCGAGATGAAGAGAGATATAAACGTATGAAATAACTTTATGTATTGGCTTAAAAGTAATATGATATTGGAACTCAAACTTGGGTTTTCTTTTCAAAGCATCTGTAATAGCAGATCTGAATTACGCCCCGTTCACATAATCCCCCTCCCATGTGAGGCAGCACAGAGAGACTGCCTTAGATCTGACATCTTGAAGTTTCTGTCACAGAGCTGTAGGAGTCTCATCCCCCTTCATCTCCAGTTGCACTTCCAAAAGTACACCACCTAAACTAAATACTTGGCAGGAACTGATTTTTCAACTCGGGTGGTGGAGGTAACCTACACCGCCTGGCTGCTAAACTGATGGTATAAAGTTCCAATCGAGATGGTTCGATTAAATATGACTAACTTATATTGTAGAATAGGCTTCGATAGAACATGAAAACTTATTGAAAAGAGATTGGATCAAATCTTCCTAGAAACACGCAGTCTTTTTCTGTTTTTTTAATGGCTTTTGTATAGCGAAACTTTTATATTCTAAGCTTTATAGTCCAAACCCTATTGTGGACCACTGGGCTAGGGAAGGGTATCTGTGAGATGGCTTCCGTGCTGCCATTAGGCGCTCAACAAACACAACTCTGCTCGAGTCGGGATTCGAACTCAAGCCCCACAGTTAGGTAAAAAATTTAGATCAATATTTATTTACATTAGTAACATTTGTTCATACGATCAACTGGAATCCACTGGATTTGGCTAGAGGAGTAAGTGGGAGTCAGCTTTTGTATTTGAGACAAGAAATCTGGTTTTGTTACAAAATTTGATTCTATTGGTATGCAGTGTGAGTGTTTCAGCTGATGTCTCGAAAACAATTGACTTTTGACAGCATGTGCTGTGTATAAAAGAATGCAATACTCTATATAAGGATATAGAGGGAGACAATTACTCGGTGTGATTACGAAATATCAAGAACTGTATAGATAGAAAGTGAGTCGAGATTTGATTTTGTTTTGTAACTCCTTTAACAACTGAAGTTACTTTTTGGTCTGTTTCTTGTACACTGATCTTGAAAACTTGTACATAATTGTTCATGTACAAAGTGTATTTTTTGTTCTTCAAATTTTGTCAATTATGTGTGGAAAGTTAAGTAAAGCGTCTTCATATTATAACTAACTAACAACTTAAAGACTATTTTATTGGCTTCCATAACATAAGGAGCACAGCATACTAGATATCTATTCCATAGTGCCCGGTGTGATTTATTACAAAACTTTCAACGGCTTGCAATTAGTCTCAGATGTTTGGAAAGAAAATTAAATTATGACTTTTATCTAGCGCTACTTTCATGCTTATAACATGCTCATAGCTCCTTGGTCCAATCTCAGTTGTGGACCAGTGGGAGAAGGCTTTTCCGCGCTGCCTTTAGGCGCTCAGTAAACACAACTCTGCCCGAGTCGGGTGTCGAACCTCGAGCCCCCTCCAAGCCAAGCTAAGTTCAAGCGCACTTAGCCTCTCGACCAAGCTTCCCAATTAAAATTAATTTTTCTCTACGTTCACTTGTTGATGTCAATGTTAAGTTTATAATTAGATGAACACTTTCCATTGAGATACAAATACGCTTTTTCAATATCATTCTTACAAAAAACACAACATAAAATAGAAGTCTACTTCTAAAACGTCTTGTCGCCGTGCCCTTTAAACGAGCAATGCTTTTGACAAGTCAAGTATTGCCTGTTATGACATGATTAGGTATTAGTTATTTGTTTCGGTAATAGGGTAAAGTTTTACTTAGCGATGACGTAAAGTTGGTTAAAAAACAAGAACGCTCTAAGTGACGCTAAAAGAAGACGCTTCGTGTAGAGCAGTAGAATAGATATACAGATTTACGGACATAGCTGACATCGGACGATTCCCTTCTTGATTATTAAATATATTTATAGAACAACATCAGCGTCGACTACATATTTGATTGTTTCGGCCTTTCGCCGGTGTTACTGAAGTAGTTTGAGTTACGCATTACTTCCAGTCAGACGTAGATCTACACTAGATATATTTCCAAGAATCAACACCACGCGGAAGCCTTAACAGCCACAGCTGCCGTGTAACACGACGCCAATACAGATATAGGAAATGCGTTTTATTTAGATCTAGATCTCATTTAAAAGACAAATCAATCTGTCATGAAGCCAAACCTTTCCTGAATATATTTTTTTTTAAATCTAGAAATACCCAGAGAAGAATGATGGAACACATAAACTTTGATCTTATTCTCAAGTTTAGAAAAGATTTGTTTATCAGTTATCTCATACATGTCTACAGTGAATGGGGCATAGAGACAAAAAAAATAACTTTGATCAATTTTAGCGTCATACATGATTTAATGTCACGAATATATACTCGCTCGAATAATAAATATAGGCCTTGCAGATTTGACGCACATGTAATAAGACAATATATATTAGAACACAAAGCTCAGAGCTTTATAAGAAAAAATGAAGCTTTTTTTTTTGCATGAAATTTAGTTTTATTCCGTAAGGAAGAGTTAGGAGAAGAGCAGACGTGGTATGGCCTATAATGTAACAGTTGAGACGCAAAGTTTTGACATGATAGGTTTAATTAATTAATTGGCCTCCATCAGTCGTAGAACGACTATAGTTCATCTCGAACACTTTTTCATATGGCTGTGGAGCCCTAATTTGGAGAGACACTCCCGTCCACATATATTGCAGGTCAAGGTGGCTTTCGCTTTGGTGGTAGAGGAACCGGCCATTTTCCGTGTGGCACGCTTTTCTTGAAGAGTCGAGGCCCATGTTTTCTCGCTGTCCATAGCTTTCTTGGTCACCGTCTCTCTCCAACTAGTGGGGTCTAGGGCTATGTCTTCCCACTGGTCAGTATCAACGTTCACTGGTTTTTAGTCCCGTTTTATTACATCCACGTAACGGAGGTGGGGGGCGATCAGTTTTATTTGAGCCAGAGGCAAATTGCCCGTACAGAATTATTTTCGGGATGCGATTGTCCTCCATCCGGCGAACATGCCCGAGCCAGCGCAGGCGGCGTTGCCTGAGGACTCTAAAGATGCTGGGAATGCCCGTTCTCGAGAGGATCTCAGTGTTACACACTCTTTCTTTCCATGTTATTTTCAAGATGCTTCGAAGACAGCGCAAGTGGAATGAGTTTAGGTTTCTCTCTTGCTTTGTGTAGGTAGTCCACGACTCACTGCCGTACAGTAGCGGTTTAAAACATAAGAAACAGAAGACAAGTTTCTGGAGATGTGACATGGCTACTTGATTTTAGGTCTCTGGCAGCAAGGGTGACCATTGGAGTGGGAAAGCCTCCAAAAGTCCCATGCCTACATGTGAAATTCTCCTATGAGTTACAGATTATCATATACAGTGGTCATAAGGACTGCTACATCGATTTTAGCTTTGTCATCATAGGAATCCTTGGGTTTAGGCCTCTTTTCTTTGCCTCTTTTTAAGCTTTATATGCCTCTTCTTTGGACCCTCCTGCCTCTTTTGTTGTTTTTTTTTTTTAAATTAAATTTTTTTATTTGATTTTTATTTTGTATAAGTCCTCACTTTTCGCAAATATTAAATTATAAAAAATTAACAAGAAAATTTGAAATATGATTAAACTATACTTAATTAGTAAGTAAAATAGTGAATCTACATCGATGGTAGACACGGCCATCAATCGGCAGGCTATCCAGTGCCTTTCTTGGCTCTCATTCTACTTTCTGTGGAATCCTCGGTTGCCTAATTAATACTAGTAATGAAACAGAAAGACAATTCAAGATAACTTAATGGTTTTTTTTATTAATTTATTTGAATCATGCATCCCACCTAGGCTTTTATCTCACTAAAAATGCATGATCTTCGGAGTTTTGAAGGTCAGTGTCTTTATTTACTAGTAAAGTCCAACATTTCTGGGACACATAAACACACAGAAGTTTTTATGGATGGTGTGATGTCAGTACTCAGTCATTCTCAAACTGTGGGGGAGGCTAGTGTACACGGGTTCTGTTATCTTGTTGTCATAGAAATATTTAGGCGGACCAATGTGCGGTTGTTATCAAATACACTGTTCATTAAAATAGACCCGCTGGAGTAGATCAATTACTGTTTTTTTTTTCCACTTTATTTTCTAAAAGATACATTGGGAAAAAAAACGAATTTTATGGTATGGTATCACAACAACAAATGTAAAAACTTTGTTCAGAAATTGTTCATAGTTCTTTTTCATTTGCTTTCATTTGCTTGTCCTTTTTCCTGCCCTAGACGCGTGACAGTCCGCATACTACCCACATGGGCATGCATCTCACACGAAATGCATGATCTCAGAAGTTTTGAAGGTCAATGTCTTTATTTACTAGTAACGTCCAGCAGTTCTGGGACACATACACACAAGGAAGTTTTTATGGATGGTGTGTTGTCAGTACTCAGTCATTCTCAAACTGTGGGGGAGGCTTGTATATACAGGCTCTGTTATCTTGTAGTCGCAGATATTGGACCATTAGCGGTGGTCGAAAAATCAGTTTTCCATGTTCATTACAAGGTCGAAGATTCAAAATTATTTCTAGTTAATGATTTCGTTGGATCGTTTACCAGCTGACAGGTCAGCCTGAGGTCCTATTGGTCTGATGTTTTTATGTCCAACACCCAAGGCTGGGCTAATCAACAATGTTCCTGGATATCACGGTGCGGAACTCCACAAGTGGATAGACTGGTACGATTTCCAGGTGTCAACCTATCGTCAACCCAGGACTGAGGCCAAACAAAATCACGGTGAGCTCGTAATGAGTTTAGAGGACTATATCTAACCTATGTTTAATTATTCAGTACATATTGCCTGGTCTGGCGATAGTTACACATATTTTATATCTATATTGCCGTGTATAAAGTATTGCTAATTATCTCATCTGTAAATATTACACATATGTTTTAGGATTGGTGTTCGGTGTACTTCTTGGCTGAAAAATTATCTCCCTCTAAAATATACATTACACACTGCAACACTGCTGACTGAAGGATATCTATTTGAAAAGGGTTTTCAAAAGAAAACATCTAACAATTAATGTTTCTTTATGCTACAGTATAACCTCAATTATCCGAATTAATTGAGAACGGTGTCTATCCAGATGCCCGGATAACCGAATATATAAACTGTCCATTTCACCGACAATGAAAGGAAATTTATATGGGGGGGTATCGCACCGTACGTAAACCTAAAATTCAAGTGAAATACTCGTTTACATGTTACAGAAACACGCGCTAGATGTTTCCAAGATGACGAAGCAATGCCATTGACCAAATCGTACTCCAACACTTAGATACGGTACTGTGAAACAACAACAACAAAAAAAGACAATCCGGATAATTGACGTCCGGATAACCGACGTTTTACTTTGTATGTTTCTGATGTCAGAAATAAAGATTAGTACATCCTAGCAGACGACTGGGTACGTGTGAGACCGTAACTGGGACCCTCTGCCCCCCAGCCCCACATGCCGAAAAATGCGTTCAAATACGTAAGCAAGATGCATTACAAATCTTCAAGGGGGCTCTCTTCTGTTGGATGTAGAGCCATATTCCCCCCTACCCCAGCAGAGGGCCTGATCCTAACCCAAACCTCCTAAAGGAAGGAGAGGCTGGCGGTTGGACAATCGAGACAACAGTCCAGAGCGCACACCAAACGAGCACGTAGCTATGGAATGAAAAGAAAAAATCCAACGAGGAAAAATGATTACACATATGTTGTAGCTAGTGCTGGACATTACATGTATGTTGTAGCTAGTGCTGGACATTACACATATGTTGTAGCTAGTGCTGGACATTACATGTATGTTGTAGCAAGTGCTGGACATTACATGTATGTTGTAGCTAGTGCTGGACATTACATGTATGTTGTAGCTTCTTTAGGGAGTGTTGGCCATTACATCATGCTGAAGCCTCGCTAGGGAGAGCTGGTCATTACGTCTCAACCTTCCAAGAGACGTCTCTAGTGAAGGTAATTGTCGTTAGATGTCTCAGTACTTCTATATGGTTGTGAAAGGTGGACACTGAATGCAGAGGCTGACAGAAGAATTCTAACCTTTGCTCCAGAACAATGCTGGGTATCAGATACCAGGTAAAGACGACAAATGTGTTTTTACTTTTACAAGTCAACACTCTGGCTGGGATAAAAGGAGTAGCTCCTCAATATTGAGCTGGTTTGGTCATATTGAAAGACATGGACTCACTGTCAAAAGTCATCCTTCAAGATATAGTGGGGGAAGCACGAAGAATGGGTCGTCCAAAGAGAAGCTGGCTGGACAATGAAAAGAATGGACCGGTTAAGAACAGCTGCTGACCGGGAAAAGTGGAGAACTTTGGTTACACAAACTGTCACAGCACCCCAATGACAAAAGTTGAGGGACAAATGATGATCATGATGATGAATTTGGCCGTGAAACTGTCAGTAACAAAGTTCTCTTCCTGTAAATTTTTAAAAATTAAATTTTATGCAGTGCTTCAAGTAAGGGAAGAGTTTTTTACTTCTATTTTTAGCACCATGTCTATAGTCCAACCCACATTTGAAACAGCCAAATATTATCTGATAGATGAAAAAGTAAGTTTAGATACTTGCAAGTAACATTGAGACAACCTTACGTACAGGTGTGTGAGATGCGTGACTACTTGGCTTTTTATCATTCTATCTAGTACCAAAAATATCTCAGTATCATTGCTTTACATTCACTGGCACACTACCGGCTTAGAGATTTGATACAGCTAGTAAGGACTTCATGCGTGATTTGTCTATAGTACAGGTGAAGTTCCATAAAAGCGAGTAGTATGGTGATCCAAACATCTTACATGAAGTTGTCTACAGAGACGGTCTATTGATGTGGGTCTTTTTCAGTAGGAATGAGGAAGAAATAGAAATGTGTGCGAGTGTGTGTGTGAGTGTGTGTGTGAGCATGCATGCGAGTATGTGTGTGTGAGTATGTGTGTGTGTGTGTGTATGAGTATGTGTGTGTAGGTATGTGTGAGTATGTGTGTGAGTGTGTGTGTGTGAGTATGTATGTGAGTATGTGTGTGAGTATGTGTGTGTGAGCATGTGTGTGTGTATGAGTATGTGTGTGTAGGTATGTGTGAGTATGTGTGTGTGTGTGAGGGAGTGTGTGTGAGGGAGAGTGTGGGGCTAACGTGATGAAGACTGGCAGAAACAGAAGCCACAGACATGGATCTAGAAACGCCTTTGAAAGGTGTAAAAAGTCTGTGACTCGGGCTGTTGAAACTCACGGGCCAAAGAAACTTTTGGAGAATCAGGTTCGACAACACCAACACCGAAACGTTAAGGCCATCCCACTTTGTAAACTGGCACGAAATAACATCGCAATATATCTAGAATTTTTTATTAAAGCGTAGCGAAGTACGAGTATAAGCTTGTTCCTACATAAGAATTGTTTGTTTAAAAGAGTATTTAGATCAAATGTTAAACAAAAAAAGAAAGAAATTAAAGATTCCGTAAAGTTTTGATAAATGCAACAAAGTTCTGATAAATGCAACGAGGTTCTGATAAATGCAACAAAGTTCCGATAAATGCAACAAAGTTCTGATAAATGCAACAAAGTTCTGATAAATGCAACAAAGTTCTGATAAATGCAACAAAGTTCCGATAAATGCAACAAAGTTCTGATAAATGCAACAAAGTTCCGATAAATGCAACAAAGTTCTGATAAATGCAACAAAGTTCCGATAAATGCAACAAAGTTCTGATAGATGGGATAAAACCAACAAAGTAGAAAAATAAAAGATGTAGGTCTATCCAACAGAGTTCTATTTAAAAAGCTGTCTGTGATAGGGAAACTTAGACCTCTTAGAACTTACTGTAAACCATCACAAGTTTAACTCTTTCACTGCTTTTAGAGGGATGGCAAGAGGTCGTCGTTTGTAGTCTATGGGAACGCTAAAACCGGAAACCGCCCTCACCCCTTTCTTTTTCAACTATCATTGTATGTTCCTACAATAATATCAATATGTTCCCTACCTGTGACTAAATTCAGATTTTTTTCTGTAGCGTAGACAACAATTAAGTATAAAAATATGAACTAATTATTTAATTATAAATTAATTTTAAAATTTTAATATAAACATATGGCTGATCACCCCTTCCACAAAGAAGTCAAATTTTTCAATGTCATTACGGAATTTCATATAAAAGTTAATCATAGTAGTCTGCCCTTGTTTAAATTCACATTTAAAAAAAAAAGAATATTTACGCTCTAAAGAGAGAGAGAGCGAAAGAAAAGAGAAAACAATCTGAAGAAATATAGGGAGTATGTAATGGAGCCCAAAGTAAAAAAAATGAAAGGAGGAAGATTAGGACATTTTTTTATATGTAAAAGAAATTTAAAAAAATAGGTCAAGGTCGCCAAACTGAAGGACAACTAAATATTATAAATATCTGTGCTGTAAATGGAAGATCTTTAAAATATTATCTCCAGTGTTAACAAACAAAATATAAAAAATACTTTTTTAAAAAAAAATCTTATTTTGAGTAAAGGGAGTAGACAGTCCTATTGCTGCCATACAATCTTTCAAATTGTATCTCCTTTTCTTTATTTAATAACACATTAATTCATTAATTACAACTATTTGATTAAATAATTGGTTGATTTCAAATTGATACATGCGTTGTCTTCAAGGATGAATAATTGTTCAAAATTTCAACTTTATCCGAGAATGTCAATAGAAGAAAAACCTATAAAAGAATCCACCCAAACAGACAAACCGACAGATAGATAGAGTAAGTTGATATAAGGTTCATAAAAAGTAAAATTAAATGATTTTTAAAAACGTATAGCTTATCAATACTTCCATATTCTGTACACCGAATACACCAACATGCTAGCTTTTTATAGATTAGCCTTCAACTATTAGATCCCCTAAAATTCTGGTCAAATATCACAAATTTTTCTCGTCTCAACCATTAAGATTTTGACAACTAAAATGCCTTTTAAAAAGAAAATGTCCTGTTCTAATTTCCCACTAACAGTCTGGTCCTGCGGCACATCTTGCCTCGTCGAGGGCTAATCACTCGTCCTAGCTAATGGAGAGACAACTCGGAATAATTTCACTTTAAGAGAAATACAATCGGCTTATTTGGACCCTAAGTGAGCTATTACAGATTGTTAATGATTTTCCAAGAGAATAATATTCTCTGCGATAAAAGAGTGATAGGGTAGAATGAATCTATTTGCAAATGTTGGATTTATATATTACTCTCTTTCTTACAATTCATAGTGCAATACTTAATTTGAAGTATTAATGTATTAAAAATAGTATTTGTTATATTAATTTAAGTATAAAAGATTCTAAACACCTTATTTATTTCTAAAAAGTTATAGATCTAGGTGGGATTATAATTACACCACTGAACCTCAAACTCTCTTATGGAGGATCCGTGGTAGTAGTCTGCCCTCCCCAAAATCCGACCCTGCCTGTTGGGTTACCTAAGTCCGTTAAACTGGTGGGAATGGAAAAGATCCCCAGCAGCCATAGAAAGAAATAGGGGAGTTTAATCGGTGAGCTCGGCCTCCGGTCTCACTTCTAAGCGTCTTGGGATGCGAGCCATCGGTAATAGAAGTGTAAGACCTAACGTGTGCTTTGATCCCTCTTAGACTGAACAGTTGTTCAGACAGCCTCATGGAAGGAGGGTTCCAGAGGCCTAGTGTTCTAAAAGTCTTCGAATCAACTCTAAGGACAATTGCAAATCAACCCAACCCCGACTCCACAAGTGTGGGTATCAAGAAAATAAAAATTTACAAATGTTAAATCTAAGACACTCCCTGGATGGGGTGAGGGGGACAAACACTGGGGGAGGGGGTATAATTAGGACACAGACTAATCAGTACTTTAGTCTCACAGAACCTGTGTGTATGTGTGTGTGTGTATATAGAAAATGGGGGGGGGGGTAGGTTAGGAGAGCAACACACTGCCGTGAGGTTATAACCGTGTCAACTAATTCCTACAAGGACGACCTGCGAACGAACGCAATCCCGGCAATCAAGTTGACTTATTAAATTTGCATACAAATCAGTCACGCCCTCTATGTTTAGACGCAGAACTGATCGCTCGAGACAAATAGTCATCAGGGCAAACGTTTTTCTCCTGTCGAAACAATTTTATGGCGTAGAAAAAAACAAAAACAAAAAAAAAACAATTTTCATTTATGTTAATCGAAGTCAAAAGCCACAACCGGCAAGATGGCAGTACAAACTTGTTTCGACAACTGTCTTCCTGTCTATCAGTTAAACCATACTGCCTCAAGCCATGCTGTATGACGTCATTGGAAAGCTTTGGGATGGAAGCTTTGTACTCTCTATCCTTTATTATAAAAAGATCAAATACACCACAATTCTATATAAGTATTATTATTGAGGCAATAGTAATCTGACAGCGAGTCAAACCAAAAAGAAGTATAATGATCATAATGCACAGGATTAGAGATGTATAGTGTACCAAAACTGGAAAGAGGAGATCTAAATGTATTTCGCATCTTTTGGGTGCTAAGGCAATAATCATCTTCTTTTTTGGAAGTAACGTCTGTATTTTTATAAGATAAGATTTACATGTCTATTATGAATCAGAATGTCAAAGTTTAAGGTCGATTCTAATTTGTTGTTATATTTAGCTAACACTGGTCACTAAGAAGTTGAAATTCCCAAGGTTGCTGAGATATATTTAGGTATTATTAAATAGAACCTGGGTGGCGCGGTGGCTGAGCGGTAAAAAGCTTAGCTTTTTAACTGGGGGTCCCGGGTTCAAATCCTGGCCAATGATTTCATAATCTTTGGGCTCCTCCGAGTCCACCCAGCTCTAATGGGTACCTGACGTTAGTTAGGGAGAAGTAAGGGCGGTTGGACGTTGTGTTGGCCACATGACACCCTCCTAGACCGTGGGCCACAGAAACAGATGACCTATAGATCACATGGTCTGAGTGGGGAACGTTACTCAACCATTGTAAATAGAACCTAGAACCTAAAGACAGAATATAGGTTTAGGCTCATATCATATTACCTAGGATGAAGTAGATTTATTTCCCTTTAGACAAGATCAGTCTTTAAAACAACGATAACTAACCCAGAGGAAATATGTAAATGATTTAGAAAACTAAAAGTGAAGCAAACATTATTTTTTTTTAGATTTGTGACAGTTGTATTTACGAATGGCTGCCTGGTCGTGTGATATGCGCTTTGGATTTTCGTCATAATTGCCCTGGGTTCAAATCCTGTCGTCCTGTAGAAGATCTGGGCTAAGACGTGATCATCTTCATTTCTGAACAAACGTGTGACACTGTTCAAACTAATATTGTATCATAGAGTTCTGTCAGCTGTAAGTTTTGTACTGCGGTTGTTGGACACATTCATTGGTCTATGTGGATTCATTCATTCAAGTTGAATAAACCTCATACATCTAGACTCAGGTTTGTGTTTCATCATTAGGTGTGTGCGTGTGTGTGTTTACAAATATTGCAGTCCCAGCTTTGAACCGGAAACACGTCACCAAGTAGATCTACAAGTACACATCTACACACATCTACACACCCACGTGGCACACTATGTAGGCCCTATACATATTTACATGTATATATTTCACACACATTCAGTGCAAAGGTCGCCAATAGTGAGTCCCACCCACACAGCGAGTTACTTTTCCTTGTGTTATAACCGTAGCTGCAAACAAACACGTGATGACAAAAACTTATTTCAACGATTTCAGTTTTGTTTTGCTCGACTAAAAAAATATTAGTAGCTCTACCGAGTTTTTCTAAATCTATAACTCTAGGCAAGACTGTTTTCATACCCATAATACAAAGTATCAAATTCTTGTAAATTCCACTTTCATAGGCCCCACGCTAATTCTAGGTGTAAATTATTAAATTGAATTATTATAACTTATATATATAAATCAATATATATATATATATATATATATATATATATATATATATATATATATATATATATATATATATATATATATATATATTGTGATGTTGCTTATTCAGGCTGTCTTGAAGTCAACCAATTACTCTGCAGGCGTTTGGGTGTAATTGTTCGGGTGTATTCCGTGTAGTTGACCAACAAAACATATAGAACAAAACAACACCTGTTTTAACAAGTGAAGAGATGTAGTCAACGATGATGAACAAGTTCACGTAGATTTATTCTGATAAAAAAGGCCACAGTAGAAGTCTCTGTCACTAAACACGTCGTTACCCTGGAGTATTCTATCGCTAACTGATTTTCCGGTCTCTAACCCAACATATCCCAAACGTCACTAGTCCCGTTCAATATGCGTCTTCTATGGTGCGTCGCTAAATAACTAACCTATATAAATAAGGTGTCTAACAGATTCCTCCCCCCCCCCTTGAAAAAAAAATATGTCAATATTTTTCCACTACTGTCAAGTCTTACAAGGGCATTTTCAATTTAAGGGGAAGACAACAAACATAAAATCTTGACATCTTCATCTTGACTTGACAGTTCCTCATATTCAATGTCAATGTTCATAACATTCCAGAATCATCTTCATTAGTACACAGTTCATCATGGAGGAAAATGTGGCATCTTATGGGCACGTCATATATCAAAAATGTTCTTCACTGGCAGTAATCTGATAAAATACAATATTTCAAAAAACAATTATAGACTTTATTTACACATTCAATAAATTTTTTTTTCTTACCACCCTTTTATACGCTTTTGTCCATTTTTCTTTTATACTCACCCTTTTCCATAGAACTAACTTTCGTCAATGATATATGAAATGATTCACACAAAAAAAAAATATCCATACTTACTTTTAAATGCTTAACATCAAATTTACTTATCTCCCTTTTCCATAACATATAAATGGTGTCAATATATTAATATATATTACATACTCAATATAATCATAGTTTATTTACAAAATTATTTCACTTCAATGTCATTCTAGACAATAGATCAGCTACAATATTCACAGATCCACTAATAGCTTTCACTTCAAATTTATATTCCTGTAGTGATAAGAACCATCTATAAACACGACTGTTTTTCATGCTCTTTTGCTGTATATACTGAATAGGTTTATGATCAGTTAATAAAATGAATTTCCTTCCTATTAAATAGCTCTCTAGCTTAGTAATTACCCATATTACAGCTAAGGCTTCTCTTTCAATGACACTATATTTTTTCTCTGCCTCTGACAATTTTCTACTTACATATAATATAGGATGTAAGTTATCATAGTTCTGCATTAAACAACCACCAATAGCATTACCAGATGCATCAGTTGTGACATAAAATATTTTGTCTTTATCAGGCAGCCTTAATATTAGTTCATGACTAAAAACATCTTTAATTCTGTCAATAGCTTTCACACATTCCTCATTACAGACTACTTTTTGAGGTTTTCCTTTTTTAAGTAAGTCATTTAATGGATTCACTATTTCTGCTAAGTTCTTTATAAACTTTCTGTAATAATTTACTATTCCTAATATGCTTTTAATTTGTCTTTTTGTTGTAGGTATTTCAATATTAAGTACTTTCTTTATGTTATCTTCAATAGGGCTAATCATGTTGTTATTTACTTTATGTCCTAAGAAAATTATTTCCTCCAATCCTATTTCTACTTTTTCTGCTTGAATTGTAAGTCCACTTTCTTTTATTATTTTGAATACTTCTTTTACATCTACCAAATGTTCCTCCCAACTATTATTAAAAATACATATGTCATCCAAATAGCAAATAACATTTTCTTTGTTTCCAATTATCATGTTCATCATTCTATTAAATGTGGCAGGTGCATTTACTAATCCAAAACTCATATAATTCCATTGGAAAATACCATATGGTGTTACAAATGCTGTGTAAGGTTTTGCATTTTCTGTTAAAGGTATTTGCCAATAACCTTTAGTTAAATCCAATTTAGTAAAAAATTTTGCTCCATTTAATTTATGTAAAATATCCTCTATATTTGGCATTGGATATGGGTCAAATTCTGTGATGTTGTTAAGTTTCCTATAATCAATACATAACCGTATATCTCCATTCTTCTTTTTGGCTATTACAATTGGTGAAGCATAAGGAGATGTTGATGGTTCAATTATACCTGATTCTAGTAAATTGTCTATTTCTTTCTTTACTTTGTCTTGTAAATGTAGCGGTATTCTATATGGCTTAAGCTTGATAGGTTTTGGGTCTGTTACTTTAATGTCATGTTTAATAATATTAGTTTTTCCTGGTATGCTGGAAAAAATTTCTTTGTATTCCTGTATTATTTTAGTTATGTCTTTTGACTTTTCCTTAGTTAAATTATTAAGATTAATCTTTTGCCAAGTTTGATTCTCTTTTGTTTCTATTACAGGTATTTCCTTAATATCATTTTCATTGTGATTTTCATTTGTTATTATCATTAAGCATTCTTCTCTTTCTGAAAATTTATTTTCTATTTCCTCCTGAATGTTTTGTATCAACTCATCTTCTCTATCATGATACAGTTTCAAATTATTTATGTGATATGTTTTAATTTTCCCATTTATTTCAATTTGATAATTCACATCACTAATTTGTTTTATCACCTTAAATGGACCTTTCCATTGTTTACCAATTTTATTTTTCAGGTCATTTATCAATATTAATACATTGTTTCCTACTTCTAGTGTTTTCAATTGTCTTTTCTTATTTATATTCTCATGAGCACTTTGTTTGTATTTCTTATTGTTGTTATATGCTTGAGTCCATATTTCTTTCAATTCTGTTGTGATTGTTGTTTCACTGTCATTATTTAATTTATTCTCATTGTCTATTAGATTTTCTTTGAAAACATCTAATTCATCTCTAGGTTTTCTTCCATGTATTATTTCATATGGTGAAAATTGTGTTGCTTCATGGATGTTGTTTCTATGAGCAAATAGTACATAGTTAATGTAATGATCCCACTTGTTCTGATTATTCTGAATTATTTTTGTTAGTGATCTTTTTAATGAACCACCATATCGTTCACATAAACCATTACTCTCTGGGTGGTAAACCGAAGAGTATATGTGTTGTATATTGTATTGTTTAGTCCATTTCTTAAATTGTTCTGACTTAAACTGAGATCCCTGATCACTCAATATAATTTTAGGTATACCATGTCTTGTAATTACTTTTTGAGTTATGGCATTAATGATATTTTCTGTACTTGTATTTGATAATGGGATTGCCTCTGGATATCTACTAAACATGTCTATTACTGTTAGAATGTATTTGTTATTATTTTCAGTTTGAATTAAAGGACCTATTAAATCAATAGATACTTTCTGAAATGGTTCTGTAGGTTCATCCATTTCTTGAATAGGTGCTTTATTCACTAGGCTTTTGTTAGATCTCTTTTGACATATGTCACATGAGTTTATGTATTTATTGATTGTTGCTTTCATTTTGGGCCAAAATACTTGTTTTGACAAATTCCTATAACATTTCTTTACTCCCCTATGTGCTGCTAAATTATTATCATGTGTCATGATAAAACATCTTTCCAATATTTCTGTGGTAAGACAAGTTGTTTTATTTTCTTGTTATCATTACTTGTTTGTCTAAACAATATTTTATTCTCTATACAAAATTTCTCCATTGGATTATTATTGTTTTTATCTGATATTCTTGAATAAATTTTCCCAATAATATTGTCATTCATTTGTTCTAATGCAAATGTGGGTATTGTTTCTTTTTCACTTTGAGATATTTGTGTTTCAAGACTATTTTGTGTTTCATTTTCTATCTCTCTTTCCTTAACATCTGTATTTTCTATTTGTATTACATTACTGGCTTCTTTTTCTTCATCATTACTTATTACATTTATTGTATTTTCCTGTTTCTCATCTTTTTTATCCATTGATCTTGTTATTATCATACTTGTTATATTTTGTGTTTCTATGTTTTCATGATTTTGTCTTATGTTTTTGTATTTGTTTTGCCAGTCTTCTAATTCTTTTCTTGAACATTCTTTAACTCCTTTTATGTTTCCTACTAACATATCATATCTCATTTCTGGTATTGCAATGCCATCACAATAACCAGTGAAAAATGGAGTTTCAATGTACACCCTTATAGCTTTAAATTCCCTTACGGTGCCATCTGCTAATTCTACTTTCCTAGTAAACCCTTTATACCAATGAGGTTTGACAAATTTAGTTTTTACTGCCAAAGTGTTACAACCTGAATCCCTGATTAATTCCACCGGAATTCTATCTACAAACCCTGGGTACACTGCAAAATTGTTCCTATTTCCTTCCATGAAATATACCCTATCTGCACCTTTATTTTTGTATTCCCTATTGTAACTCCTATTTCTATAATTTCCCCTGTCATTCCTATCTCTACTCCTATATCTACTGTTATTTTGTTCATTGTATCTATTTCTACTTCCAGACCTACTATTCCCTCTTCTACAGTTAGCTGCTATAAGACCTTTTCCTTGACATTTAAAACAGGTTATTTCACTATATTTTCTATTTCCACTATTTGATCTGTTTCTATTTCTACTTCTATCAACATTTTCTTTGGTGTATCCTATTAAATCTACTTTGCTCTTATCTCTATCAGAAAATGGTTTATTTGGATAGGCATTTTTGTATACTCTCATTATCTCTGTTATTTCATCTATAGTTTTTGGATTTCTTTCTCTAATAAAAGATTGTAATTGAGGATCACATTTATTTACAAAGTTGTCCACTAGAATAAAATTTTTTAATCCCTCATAAGAGTTTGTCACTTTTTCTAATTTTACCCACTTATTGAAAAAATCCTTTTCCATATTAATAGTAGTTTGGGGTTCTATTCCTAATGATGGTATATTGTCAAAATATTTCTTTCTAAAAGTTGTAGCATTATGACCATAGGCATTCAACAACTCTCTCTTTAAAACTTGATAGCTATCATCAATATGATGGTCATGATTTTGGCATATTGTTAGAGCTTGACCATGAACAAAGTCTATCAGTATTTCAGACCACTCTTCTTCAGGCATATTAAATGTAGACATTTTTGCCTCATATCTTTTCAGAAAATCACCAATGTCATCCTTCTGTTCATCAAAACTTTGTATCTTCCTCTTTAGCCATGTCTGCGGATTAGGGTTGTCTCTTTGAGTGGTATAATTATTTGAGTTATTTGTGTTATTTCCTTGTTCAGTTTGGGCTCTGGCTTGTGCTGCGTCCAATCTCATCTTCTCCATTTTAGCTTCATGCTCTCTAATTTTTTCTCTTTCTTTGTCTTGCCTTTCTATTTCTTCTTTCTGTCTCTCTATCTCTTGTCTTTTTTCTTCTTTCTGTCTCTCTATCTCTTGTCTTTTTTCTTCTTTCTGTCTCTCCATTTCTTCCTTCACAACTTGCTGTACATAAGCTGCTAAGTCCTTTCCTTTTAACTCCATGGCCTTTCCATCCTGCATAGCTGCTTCCTTAACCTCCTTAAGGTCCACATATGATGATGTAGCCATTGTGTTTTATATTTTATATATATTTTTACTTAGCCTATATTGGTTATGGCTATACTTTAAACTTATTTTATATTTAAGTTTTTTCAAACTTTTATACAAGTTTTAAGTCTCTATCTATAGATTTAGTAAATGAGTAAATCTAGTCTGAGTTATATTCAGATCTGTATATTAGATCTAGTATCACACAAATTTAAATCTAGTATATTATAGTATGTATAATAATACCATTTAGATCTATAGTTATCAAGAGCACTCTGACAATTAGTATGAACAACTATGATCAATTTTAAAATCTGATGTGACTGAAGTGTCTAGCGTGGACTCTAAGACTGTCTAGAGTCTAGATCTAGAATAGATAAGATAGATTATCATAGATTTCTTAGATCCAATCCAGAAATTATGGTTCTATTTAACCATATGAAACAAATATGCGTATACAATGTCAAATATATCTTCAACAAGATATATATATCTAGAATGTACTACCTTCATTCATCTTTTAATTAATAATATTTCAAATTAGAGTCTAGATGATTTAATTGTACCAAAGAGATGTACAACAATTTGTAGATCTAAATTTAGCCAGACGACAGTGTTTGACTACATAGCCAGTTTCGGCATTATTCTCATGGCAAAATCATATTTGATTTTAACCGCTCAAACTAAAATTATTTTAGTCTGATTCACAGTAAAAGAATCCTACCCGCACTTTCTATCATTAAGTGAAAAAAAAAATACAGATCTAATTAAATTAATAAAAATAAATAATTTAAAATAATATAAACAAATGAAATAATTAAATGAGACTATCGCTATGGGTTGGGATATGACAATATGACACACAATGATAACGTCACGAAGTAACTAGGCAACAACGGATATGACGTTTACACAAACAAAACAAATTACAACCCTAAACGTATAATATAGCTTTTCATCTAAATTATGTCTTTACCCCGAACGGGTTTAAGGCTTCAGCACCACCTGAATTTTACTCAGGCTAACATACCAAATTTAGACAAAATCTATTTCTAAGGACAATCTAAACATATACTAATAAGAAAAATGGCACTTAGCTTTTGATAAGAAAGATCCCTTTGTTCGGACTCCCGAATATGCTAGATCACAACAAATTCCACTGCCTCTCTTCCAGTTCTGACTCTGTTCTCCGGTGCTACCAGTATCCCACGTAATGCCACAGATGTCCTGATATGCCACAGCAAAATGTTTCAGTTCCTTCGGCGACTGTTGATGACCGTATGTGTAGTTCCGACGACTTTGTGTACACCGTTACTGACGAATAGGTTAACGGTTCTTCTGGCGATGACTTGACTTGTGTAGACGACTACTGACAAATAACAGTCTCTTTACGGCAACTTGATCTGGACGACTGACGAATAACGAATTTCTTGACGATGACTTGATCTGGGCTGACGAATAACGGCTTTCTTGACGATGACTTGATCTGGGCTGACGAATAACGACTTTCTTGACGATGACTTGATCTGGGCTGACGAATAACGGTTCTCTAAAATAGTTCACTGCTTCTGCTGCTACTCTGGTAGTACGACGAAGTTTGCTGTTGTACTCTGCTTCACTAGAACAAAATGTCCAATGTAGACTGGGTGAAACCAAGGTCACCTCCGACGACGTTCCGTTATACGACTAACGGTTTTCAACGAAATTAAGTGGATGTAGCTGTTTCCACAACTTCAATATCAGCACGTCTAGATATCGTCTAGACCAACGAATACTACATAGATCAATGTTCAGTACTGATAAATATTACTTCACTAACCTTCCAAAGGTTAAACACAGTGACCGTTATAAAAGTGGTAAGCAACCGGTTCAATGAGCAAACTGCTCCACAAGAATCTCTCAAAGGGTAAGACGACAGAGCGATTTAGTTAGCTACCAAACTTGTAGTACTCACAATACTTCTGACAGCGGGCAAACTGTCCTTCTCGAAACTGACGAGGTAAAACTTGATACTCGATGTGGCTCCTATGACGAAGAAAAAATATGTCCAACAGGTTCACTAACGATCTCTCACCCGTTATGAATGAACGATTTCTCTGGTTGTAGGTCGATTCAGCATATGACGATCAGGCTTTGATAATATACTGGTTAAGTAGACCAGACGTTGCGATGATTACTGTCCTGACGAAGGTCACCCTGAGTTAACGGCTCGTTGAACGTGCGATCAAGAACATGTAGATCTAGAACAAAATCACTCTGCGATGATTCTGTGTTCAGCCGTACTCCGATGAAACTTTATAACTTCGAGTGCACGACCCTCACCTGAGTAAACGTTCTGCTTCGAGGTCCGGTTCGATGTTCGGGCTTCGGGCGTCGGGCTTCGGGCGTCGGGCTTCGGGCGTCGGGGGTCGCCACTGTGATGTTGCTTATTCAGGCTGTCTTGAAGTCAACCAATTACTCTGCAGGCGTTTGGGTGTAATTGTTCGGGTGTATTCCGTGTAGTTGACCAACAAAACATATAGAACAAAACAACACCTGTTTTAACAAGTGAAGAGATGTAGTCAACGATGATGAACAAGTTCACGTAGATTTATTCTGATAAAAGGCCACAGTAGAAGTCTCTGTCACTAAACACGTCGTTACCCTGGAGTATTCTATCGCTAACTGATTTTCCGGTCTCTAACCCAACATATCCCAAACGTCACTAGTCCCGTTCAATATGCGTCTCCTATGGTGCGTCGCTAAATAACTAACCTATATAAATAAGGTGTCTAACAATATATATATATATATATATATTAACAGGGTTTCGGCGGCATTCTGATTTTCCAAGGCCTCCTGGAAATCTCATGAGATTCCAAACTATACGAAAAAATCCTTGAAATTTCCTGAAATTTTTAAAATCTCCTGAAAATTAGACAAAATTGTTATTTTGGGGTGTCCATTGTACGCGCGGTAAAAAACAACGGGCATGTATTTTCTAATACAAAATCTTAATTTTGACTTTATGCTTACCCCAACCCAGACTAAGCCCCGCGCAAACCGTTTCGCATAGGGCCCCACAAATTATAGGACCGGCCCTGTTCTTTATAATAGCAAACATTTACTTTCTCTACCTTGTCTTGCTCTCATACACTGCATATGGATTACCCTAAATCACTGAAGACGTATTCTATTTTTAACTTGTACAACTTCAAATAACTTGAATTGCTTTTTTTCGAACAAAAATAATACGTAGGTTTGTCTTCGAGTCCTAAGATTAATGAGGAGTGCAGTATTTACCGTGGCTACGCAGCCCCAGCTGTGAGCAACATATTTTGTGGACAGTATTAGATATAATTACAATATAGCAAACATTTTAACTTGAGATGAAATAAATAAATGTAGCGGTCTTTAGTGATAATGTAAATTAGTATTTGGAACAAAATCGAACACTAGCAATCTGGACTCGTCTGTCGTAACTGCTGACGACAATCTCGCTTATCTTGCATCATTCACAACCAATCGCTAACCTCTTCCCACCGTCACCATAGAAACACACATACTTCATAACACAAATTTTTAATTTTGGCCTAAATTTTAATTTGTAATCAACACAAATTACAAATTTACTTTAAAAAAGAATAGTTTTAATTTATATTCTTCATCTTTACAGCACTAAAATTGTTCATTTTCCGTTGGAATCATTATATTACATTCATTTTTTAACGTTATTTCAGTAGTTGAAACCCTTATGTCAGTTTTTAAAGACGCTTTTATCATGGGTATTGTTTTTTTAAGATGACCATTATAAGCATAAATGTGTGTGTATGTGGATGATCTAACAATGTATGAGTGTCTGCACATAAAGCATATATCGATCACACTCGGTAACATTTTACAAAATAATCTCAGTCTAATAATATCTCTGTCTGACTAAAACATGCATCATTTCTGACACTAGCTGCCTTCCATGTCTCGTTCAGCTTAAAGATAACTTTAGAGATCTTTGTGGTCCAACAAAATATAGGAAGGAAATAACTGTTATCTCTCTCTCTCTCTCTCTGTGTGTGTGTGTGTGTGTCTCTCTCTCTCTGTGTGTGTGTGTGTGTATGTGTGTGTGTGTGTGTGTAAAAAAAAAAAACACTTTCTTATGTTTATATTTTAGATTTACTTTAAATTTGCTGTTGAGCAAGATCTAGGATGATGTTTTTTAATTAGCAAACAATGAAACCCGTCTCCACTCAAAGCAGAGTATTATAATTAGAAGCATAGGAGCGAGTATCTTGAAAGTCCACATTGGCGTAACTAGGTCATGGAGGTCCCGAGTTCAAGAATAAGAATCGGCCCCCTCCTTAAGAAACTCCCATGCTAAGTGGCTCAAGTGGTTCAGAGAAGGAATATGGGGGGAGTTTTTACCATGTGCTCGGCCATCATGACGTTTCATGTACGTCTTCTGAAAAGTAATTAGGACTACCCTTTAATTTCATTATTAAGCAATGAACCCCTTCACGCAACGGTTGTATGCCTCTGAATACCAATCACGTTCGCGCTTTTCCTTTTAAAATTTGTATTTCCAAATCGGATCTTACAAAACTAGAGTGACAAGATCCATGATCTGATTTTGTTGTGACTGCCTTAAATTACAATGAATCGTGTTGAGAGCAGAGACATGTCCAAAAGGAAAGCTAAATAAAGTTGTCATTTAATCTCAGTGGACGGGAAAGCTAAATAAAGTTGTCATTTAATCTCAGTGGAACGGTTTTAAAACAAGCTCGATATTTTGTATTCAGCATTGGAAAAAATGGGGGGGGGGCAGTAATTTAGTGATATTATATAAACTCATTTCAAGCTAACAATGAACAACGAGCGAGATGTCGCTCTTGACCGAAGCCAAATTCAATAGTTGTCATGATTGATATTTCAAAGAGAATTACTTCTCCGAAAAAAATGTTTACATTTGCTGTGAGCTTGTCATCTGGAAAGGTCCGAGATTTATGGGATAGCCATAAATATGGTGGAACTAAAGAGAGATAACTCCCGCTTGAGTGACTCTCCTAGCAGACGACGGGAAACATTTTCTTAAACAATTTCTTCCCCTAGAACTCAGAAACTAATTTATTATTAAGACTATATTGTTGACTATCTTGAGATCAAAGGCGTTGCCTTCTGCCGAGCAAAATGTGATCCAGACAGACAAACTCAGACGTCATAAAATTACATTCAAATTTAATAAAGTGTTTTTAATGTAGATCAGAATCATTATTCATACATACTTCTATATTCTTAAAAAATCTCCAAATGTATTTAAATAACGCTACTCCTACACATGGGCATAGCTAGGGATTTTTGACAATTAGGGGGCTCGGAGGGGCTTGACCTCTTTGAGGGCCCTTACATATTAAGTAATATTTAATATTTAATGTAAAAAACTCATTAGGAACCCCCCCCCCTCACGCGGGAGGTAGGGGGAATTTTCAAACTCTTCCCCCTCTTCCCCTACCCTAGCTACGCCACTGTCCCTACAGAGTACTTTTTGCGAGGAGCTTCCACGAATGTCTTTTTTCTATTCCCTTTTTTGTTCCAGTTTTAACATATTTAAATTAGTTTACATTTATAATTGACTATCTCTATTTGTCATTATTATTATTTGGAAATGAATTCATTTTTATTCTCTAGTACTGCCAGGGTCAAGGTTTGTTAAAGGGAAACAAAATTCATTGTAATCCCCTTTACAGTGTCCACTGTGAAATGTTCTCTGATGATGTGGCAGGTCTGCAGCAGCACTGCCCTTTGACAGATAACAGGGATCCTCTTAGGAATGCTTAGGGCTTGAAACGTGTACGCGGAGTCAGTTACTGTAATTCTTTCGGTTGATATTATTATTACTATCGCTATTATTATTATGTTAGAAACGAACGAGTAGTCATTCTCTGGCACTGTCAGGGTCAAGTTTTGTTAAAGGGAAACAAAATTCATTGTAGTCTCGTTATTAGTGTCATTATTAATATTTTTATTATTTTTATTTAAAACCTGTTTCAAATCTCTAGCGCCGCCACAATTGAGATTCATTAAATGGGAAATAAAAGGTATTGTAGTGAATGTAGTCACCACTTACATAAAATTCAAACATGTTTTTGTTGTTGTTTTTTTTTTGTTTCAGAATAAACACTTGTAATTTATAAGATAAGATGTTCAGTTAGTTTCGAACTATCGTATAACAACAAATCTGACCTTGAAATATGAGGGATTGACTGAGGGATTCATTCCATGGCATGTCGTTCTGGACAGTTATGACCACATATTCACTGGTGTTGGTCAGTCCACGTTCCCACATTGCTTTCAAGAACTCGGCAAACATCCGCTCCCTTGAGAACACAACGTAAACTGGTGACCAAAACAAAACAAATCGTTTCATGTAAGCTTGGACAACACGTTTTTTGGTATGCTAAAAATCCTCTTATAAAAAACATATTGGAGAAAAATGGTCATTTTAAATACGGGTTTTAGACGCTTCTATTAGAATGACAGCAATAATAAAAGCAATAATTGACATCGACTATTGCAACAATATTGACATTAATATTGACATTAACATTGACGCTAACCAAGACATCAACATTGACATTACCATTGACATCAACAACATCTATGTTGACATTAATATTGACATCAATGAAGACAACAAAGACTCCAATAACGACATCAGTAATTCAACAATAACATTATAAATTTGAATCAATTATCGGGCAAAAGTAAAACACTAATAATAGGATCAACAAAGATGTCTCTCCTGTTTCTCTCCTAGTTGGCTGCCTCCAAGTGCTTGGGGTTCCCATTTTTAGTTCGTCTTACTGTCTCAGTTTAGTTCGGTCATTTTAATTTTTGTTCTCTCTCTCTCTCTCTCTTTCTCTTTCTCTCTCACTCTCTCTCTTTCTCACTCTCTATCACCTTCTCTCTCTCTCTCTCTCTCTCTCTCTCTCTCTCTCCCTTGCTCGCTGCGCTCCATCTTTCAAGTTTTTTTTATACACTCAATTTGTCTCTAGGTCGTCTTACAACTTGTTTGATTCTAAGGATGTTTTCATGTAATAGCGCTCATCATGGGCGTAGCCTGAGGGATTTTGGGTATTCACTCCCCCCCTTCGAAATAAAATTCCCTCCGTAAGGATAAATAAATTCCCCACCAACCCCCTCCCCCAAAAAAAATGTTGGCTACGCCCATGGCGTTCATATTTCTTTACATTCATAAAACAGCGTTCTTATTTTTTCTTTGGTGAATTATTAGTCTTGAACTCATTTTATCCGGCCTCCCAAGAAGTTTTAACCCATGCCATGCGATGATCACACTTTATTTTTAAAGGCCACGTCAGTATATACAACGACCCTATTTTACACATACATTTGCTTCAATCAGATTCAAAAGTACTGCAATCAACATAGCGACGTCACCAATATATGTTCTCAACGTCATATTGCTGTGATATATTTTTCAATAGATAGCACAGTTGGTGTCCTGTGGAGCAAGCAAGTCTTCGATTCACTTTCTGCTTATTTAATTCTAACAATAGAAGATGTCCCACTCTTACGTAGAAACAAATGAAGCAGAAAATCTAACCGAGCGACAGAAGGAAAGTTTAATAACATGTGCAATGACCCGTGAGGGTAAAGGAAATATTAAAAAAGGCGTGTCTTTGAAATGTAGGCGTGACTTAAGCCTTGCTAAGATGATTGACAACTTTATCAAAGACATCGTCGTTATATCGGGATTACGGCATATAGTTAACTTGCATAATACAAATATTAACACATGCGCTATTTTCAGCTCTAGATGTCTAGATGTCAATTCTATTTTTTGTATCTAGCTCATGCGACGAACTATCATACAAATAATTTCATAATATACATGTACGTTGCGTATAATAAACATGTACGTTGCGTATAATATACATGTACGTTGCGTATAATATACATGTACGTTGCGTATAATATATATGTACGTTGCGTATAATATACATGTACGTTGCGTATAATATACATGTACGTTGCGTATAATATATATGTACGTTGCGTATAATATACATGTACGTTGCGTATAATATACATGTACGTTGCGTATAATATACATGTACGTTGCGTATAATATACATGTACGTTGCGTATAATATACATGTACGTTGCGTATAATATACATGTACGTTGCGTATAATATACATGTACGTTGCGTATAATATACATGTACGTTGCGTATAATATACATGTACGTTGCGTATAATAAACATGTACGTTGCGTATAATATACATGTACGTTGCGTATAATATACATGTACGTTGCGTATAATATATATGTACGTTGCGTATAATATACATGTACGTTGCGTATAATATACATGTACGTTGCGTATAATATATATGTACGTTGCGTATAATATACATGTACGTTGCGTATAATATACATGTACGTTGCGTATAATATACATGTACGTTGCGTATAATATACATGTACGTTGCGTATAATATACATGTACGTTGCGTATAATATACATGTACGTTGCGTATAATATACATGTACGTTGCGTATAATATACATGTACGTTGCGTATAATATACATGTACGTTGCGTATAATATACATGTACGTTGCGTATAATATACATGTACGTTGCGTATAATATACATGTACGTTGCGTATAATATACATGTACGTTGCGTATAATATACATGTACGTTGCGTATAATATACATGTACGTTGCGTATAATATACATGTACGTTGCGTATAATATACACGTACGTTGTGTATAATATACATGTACGTTGTGTATAATGAACATGTACGTTGTGTATGCAAACGCGACCAATCGTTATACAAAGCCTGAACACTGACCTGCAACGTCACAACCTGTGGGCAGTTTAGACCAATAGCTGGTTACCATGTCACAAGGCTGTACGACCTGGCAGCGAGCTATTGTCTACCACAAAGGCCTTAACGAAACAGTAGACCAGGGCTGGCGAACCTATGGCACGCGTGCCCAAGGTGGCACGCGAAACGATTTTGTGTGGCACGCGACGACGATGATATCAAGAAATGTTTTTTTGTGGAAATATCACGGATATCTCAAATTACCACAATTAATAACGTTCAATTATTTTCGAGAACTGTAAATAATATGGAAGAAGCGCTAGTGAATCAAATTCCATATAATTTAATGCATGTCAAGCCTATTCTATTTGCCTTGATGAAAGTACTGATGTGACATCGTCTGCTAGACTGGCCATCATTGCCAAATATAGCAAAGGAAATGAAATACACGAAGAACTAATAAAATTAGTAACTTTACCAACGACAACAACAGGTGTAGATAAGTAGATATATGTCAAACTGTTGTGACTGATCTCAGAAATGCAGGTGTAGATCTCAAAAAATAGTTTCTGTTACAACTGATGGTGCTCCAAGCATGACTGGAAAAGATGCAGGTTTCGTTACTTTTTTTACAGGACATGTTGGACACCCACTAATAACTTTTCACTGCATTGTGCACCAACAAGCCCGATGTTCAAAAAACGGCTTAAAGGAACTTGAAGACATTATGAAATGTGTAACAAAACCCGTAAACTTCATTACAGCCCGTGCTTTGAATAAGAGAAAATTTGAACAGCTGCTAAATGAAGTTCAGTCCAGTTACTTTGGCTTATTAATTTACAACAACGCTAAGCCGAGGTCACGTTCTGGAACGGTTTGTGGAATGCCTTGATGAAATTCGAATCTTTATGGATGATAACAAACAAAATTGCTCAGAATTGACAAATGTTGACTGGCTTATCAGACTAATGTTGTTTTTTTTTTACCGATTTTTCATCCCATTTAAATGAACTTAATACGAAGTTGCAAGGTTTCGGAAAATCTGTCGATCAGGCATTTGACATCTTGACAGCACTTGAGAAAAAGTTGAAGATTTACAAACATGACATAGAGAAGGAAAAATTAAAACATTTTAACAAACTGAAGAAATTTTATGATGATTTAAAAGTTCATGATACTACCGGCAAAGATTATCAGAAAAGATTGTTTTTAGAGATAATTGACACAACTGCTGAACAATTTTCACTGCGTTTTGAACAATTTCGAAAATTTGAGTACACCTCCAAATTTATAAAATATCCAGATACAGTAGATTTTGAAACTCTGGATTTGACCATGTTTTCTTGGATGGGATTACACGACTTTGAAATGCAACTTGTTGAGTTTCATTCCAGCGCAATTTGGAGACAGAAATTTATTGACTTACGAATACGACTTGAATTAATTGAACGTGAACGGTTAAATGGATCATTAGAACCTCATACATTAGCAGAAAATGAGATTCTTCAAGTTTGGAATGACCTGCCTAAAACTTTCAATTCTCTGATAAAAGTAGCAACATCCATTCTGTCAATTTTCTCGTCTACTTACTCGTGCGAATCTTCTACAATGAATTATATTAAATCAGAAGTTGCTTGACCGATTAACTAAGTGCGGCGCGTGTAACTTTGAAGAATACACGGTATACACCAGATATCAAACTGTTATCGTCTACCGCACAACAGCAGAAGTCCCACTGATTGACCTGCCCTAAGACTTCAAATCTGTAGGTCAGGATAATAAAATTGAATAAACAAGTAGGATAATATTGTTACTAAGCTGTTTTTATACATGCAGTTGACTTACTGGCTGTAGCACTTCTTTTATATAGCGGCGTCACTAGTAGACCTACTGGGCACGCAACAATCTTCATTGTTTTTTGATTGAAATTAATTAGCACTCGGACTGAAAAAGGTTCGCCAGCCCTGCAGTAGACGATCGGTTCCATTAGACTCAACGATATCTGTCGTGTCCATGCGTCACGTGACACATAGGACTAAATTGTATGTTCTAACTGGTAATCCGTCAATAACGTTCCTAGTGCAGATGATGGTCAGTTTAAATATTTCTTAGACCAGCGTTAAGAGAGTCTAACAGTTTCTGACCTTCTTGAGCTGGCTAGAGTCAGGTAGCCTTGAATTTTGTGGGACTTAGTGATTGCCTTTCTTTGATCACACGTAGAGAAAATATCAAATGTGTTAACTTAAATATCCACTAGTAATATTTTTAAGGGCATACCCAAAAGAAAAAAAAAACAGGTTGTATCTTCATATATTCATCATGAGTATTGGAAGACCGATGACAAGTATTGACTGGATGAGAGGAGGTGCTAAAAATAAAATAGCTAACACTCCACTGGCAGCTAGAGGACTTTAGACACATTTAGGCTCTCATAACGTTCGTATGGCGCCCTCAAGTACAGCTTCCCGAACATACCAATGAGATTATGATAGAAACCCCACCCTCCCACCTAGAAATCCATGCATGTACATCAAACAGCGAGCTGACAAAGTGAACAAAGTGCTTTCCATGCCAAAACTGGATCTACTTGATGTCCTCAAAATCTATTCCCGTAGCGCGTGTCTTTACATTGAAACCGATCAATATTTTTAGGAATCTCTCATCCTTTTATCCTGAGTAGTGTCCGAGTGTCCAGACAACTTTTGTTCCCTTTCTACCCCTCTCCAGATCTATCCTTATCATTTCTGGTAGCAGTTTTGATTTGGAACAATTTCGAAGGAAAAGACTTTGATGTGACAAAAGGATATTCAAAGACCGGAAGTGAGTGAAGAATGATGGACCAGAACAAATGGAACTGTCCTTAAGATCATTTATTCTTTTCTACTTCAAGCTAATTCAAATTTTTAAAAATGGTTTTTCGTTTTAATTTTTTTTTTCAATGAAGTTAAATTTGTTTCTGAGTTCTAGAAAGAGAAAAAAAAATACTTTTGTCTAAACTGCATTTTTTTTTTTTTTGCATTTAAAAACAAATTGTTTTGTGGACAGAATCCATATTGGCTTCTTTATACAGGATGGCTGTCTGGTTTGCGCGTTGGACTGTCGTTCGGATTTATCGATGGTCCCGGGTTCTAACCCTTCCCGCTCCCATCCTTCGACGTCCTGCGGGAGATTTGGACTAGGATTTAAATCTTCAACTCTGAAGGTACATCCGAAACATGTCAGACATAAAAAAAGACCTTTTTTAGCTTATTTTATAAATGTGTTGCTGCCTGGTCGTGCAGTTTGCACGCTGGACTGTCGTTCGGATTTATCGACGGTTCAGGGTTCAAACCCTGCCCGCTCCCATCCCCCGTCGTCCTGCGGGAGGTTTGGACTAGGAAGTAATTATCTTCAACTCTGAAGGAACATCCGAAACATGTAAAACATTTTACCAAACATATAAAAACTTATAGTCACTTTTTTAGTTGCGCACCGTCAAACACGAGCTTTCTTTATCAGTGGCCCCGCCCCTTTTTGCATGCTTTTCTTTTAAAAAAACTCTGGAAATTAACATTTAAAACAACATTGCCAGTGATCAAGATCAGATATTTTCTTGTAATAAGTTTGCGGCATTAATTCAAATATATATTTTGTTATAAAGACCCCATCTTCTGCAATACAAGGTGTGGATGTAGGGCAATGTCCAAGCTTGAAATCCTCGAGCAAAAAAAGATGTATCCAAACAATAAAACACTCTTAATTAGCAACTTTTATGATGCGCTAATTGTAGACTTATGCATATAATGTTAATTCAAATAAGCGAATAGCAACAGGTGGACAACAGCGTGGTCATGCTTGGCCAACCCCTGAACCCCAGAAATTATTGTTTAGTTCTCCTGTGTACTAAATGCGCTAGATCCTATGTACTAAATGTACTAGATCCTATGTACTAGATGTACTAGATCCTATGCACTAAATGTGCTAGATCCTATGTACTAAATGTACTAGATCATATGTACTAATACTTACTTCGCGTTGAGACGTACGTAGAGTCCACTGCATCCCACACTGCCTGTTTCTGGGCAGCATCAAAAACACTGTACGGTCCTGAGATGTTGACGAAATGGCTGACAGTCATGTTCTTACTCAGGGCCAACGTCTCCAGGTTTAGACCAGCACGAGGCATGAGGCCATCCTGGAATAGAATTACACATACCTAATTGTTATTCAATAGTGTAATTAA
The DNA here is from genome assembly GCF_947242115.1 of Biomphalaria glabrata. Lineage (NCBI taxonomy): Eukaryota > Metazoa > Mollusca > Gastropoda > Planorbidae > Biomphalaria > Biomphalaria glabrata. The sequence continues at coordinate 54,453,948 of NC_074712.1, read as the reverse complement.
TGGTATTTAATTAAAAGTGAAAGGATCATTTGTATAGGTATTGACTAGACCTGTGCTAAGACTTTTTTTTTAAATTTAGGTTGATTTTCTCCAAATTCAAATACTTGTTGTAGAGAATTGTTCAATGTTAAAGTAATCACCCTGAAAGTTCACCCAAACATTTTGGCGAAAAAATTTTAAAAATCCACAAATTTTCGCATACTAAATTGGATTCCTATCGAATCCAAATATAAATCACGATTCCATTTCTATTTGATTTGTTTTTCGAACTAATCTGATGGTATGAACTTAAAATAAACCCTAGCCGAGTGAGACATTACCTGTTCAACAATGATTGAGAATTTCGTCCAGTTGTAGTAACTGATCAGCGCCAGAATTGATCTCACTGAATGGGATGCTGGGGGCTGTGTCCTGGCGAGGGTCGGGAACCGGTCCTTGTCCGACACCACGGGGTCATTGCATTTCTGGACAAATATAAAAAAAAATAAGGAAAATTTTGTCATAGCACTTAATTATATTAGCACTTAATTATATTAGCACTTAATTATATTAGCACTTTAAACAAAAAATTATAGATTCTCCTTTTTTATGCGGCGGCCTTGACATTGTGTTGGCAATGAGTTCATGTTTTTTTTTTCGAGTCATCCATTACAGACATTTAAATATCTCACCACGGGGAGAAAAAAAACCCGTTGACCTAATGACTTCCGTATTGACTGGAAACCACTTAGACATTGATCTAGCAGAAGTCATAATTTATAAAACCAAAACCTTGTCATTTTTCATTTTATGGCAGGTATCAAGATCGAGTTTCGTTTTAGTGGCGTCATAATTTCCATAGTTACCAATCAACGGAAGTATTTACTGTTTTAGTTTTAATGGAAATCTTATAAAAAGTTCAAAGCAGAGAAGAGTGGAACAAATTCATGAACGAAACAATTAAAAAAAAAATTGCTGCATTTTTTGAAACTAGACGTTACTAATTTGTTGCATTTGATTTTTAAAGCTTTTTTTCTTTAAGCTGTTGTTAAAAGCTTACCTTCTTGGAGCAAAGCAATGCAAATACTTGGCACGTTGGATGACCCAGGACAAAAATAAATAAAAATTACGACAGAATCTGATTATCCTTTTTTCAGTTAATATAAACTATCGCAAGTGTAAGATGAAAGTAGGCTAGTTATCATATAAACCAAGTAGTTGTGTATTAAACAGAGTCTGATAACGCGACACTTCTAGGCAAGTGAAAAATAAACATTGTTTGCAAGTTAACTGTGATGGAATTTAATACATTTCGGATAAACTATAAAAAGCTTCATGTATCCGGTATACGGTATAAAAGAAAAGTCGATACGGTGTTTTTTTTTAAAGGTATTTAATCATTTTGGTGAACTTTTTGGAACTGCAGAATTCAATGGCTGCCTGGTCGTGCGGTTTGCGCGCTGGATTGTCGTTTGGATTTATCGATGGTCAGGGTTCAAACCCTGCCCGCTCCCATCCCCCGTCGTCCTGCGGGAGGTTTGGACTAGGAAGTAAACTATCTTCAACTCTGAAGGAACATCCGAAATATGTAAAACATTTTACAACAATGTTCCAATCACTTTAGTTTGTAGCGCAGAATAATTTCAACATGGAGGCAGCATTAGACTCTAGGTCAAAGAGACACGGGTGTGACATAGGTCAGCTGACTTAATGACCTTTAGGCTTCTAAAAATGGCTTACTTTATTATGGGAGATCCTTATCTTCTAAATCTTCCGATCTTCTTAATTAACGACACGGTTTAATTTCCTGAAAAAGGCGGGAACTGAGATAGAGACAAGAGATCACGTGATCAAAGGGACAGAAGAAAATTTTTGAATTATATCAGAATATTCTTTGGTGATGGCAGACATTAAAATAGTTTCTATGTCATAAAACTCGCGAGGAAATCAGAGTGGAAATGTGACTTTACTGTGGCCTAAATATTTTAAAAGAATCTATAATTAACTCATGGGTTTATTTGCTACACCTGACAATGTGAGATATGCATTGAAGTCACAGAACATTAAGTCAAGGTCGAAGTCAGCATTGTTGATGTATAAAAGTAGCTTTGAAGCCAAATTAGTGAGGACTAGAGACTGTTTAGTCACGCCGATGACAGAGTTGGTAGAAGGGCTGTCATGTCCAAACGCTGGTTTGCAAAGATTGTCATGTCAATGTCATAGGTATGCAAGAGCTGTCATGTCAATGTCATAGGTAAACAAGAGCTATCCATGACACAGGTGTGCCTAACCTGTCTAACACATATATGCAAGAGCCGTCATGTTAATAATAAAGTTATGCAAGAACTGTCATGTCAATAACATAAGTATGTAATGGCTGTCATGTCCATGGCACAGGTGTGCAAAATCTATCTAACAACGGCATAGCTGGGCTAAAGTTGTCATACTAATGACAAAGGTGTGCCAATGCTGTAAATTTCTATGACACAGGCGAGCAAGGCTGGCATGTCAAATACAAAGGAGTCCCAAGGTTGACATGTCAATAAGATTTATGTCTATGTCTAGATATGACCTTCCAAGAATTCAACTTTTTAAGACGAAGCACTCAAAAATTAGGTCAAATAAGGGAAGCCAATGAGCGTTATAGTATTCCTACTATTTTAGCATTTTGCTTTGTTCTTATATAAACACGAAAAGATTTGATTCGCTTAGTTTTCACGATAACAATGTCTCGTATACAGCGAAAACAAGCATTAGACAAAACTAAAAGTGTAAACTATATATATCAGCTCATGTCAACCTTTAGAATAAATTAATTTAAAAAAAAAAAAAACATTTTTAAGGTTCGCTTTGGGTGTGTAGAGTATACGTCGATTTAATAAAATGTATAATATAAATACATATTTTATTCGCGTTTCTACATCATGAGTGCATTTTTACAAAAACAGCGGAAGATAACTCAGGACACACACCAGTGCACCAAGAACAAGAGGACGGCCTAATAAGAATTGAATAGATCCCACGCAGCGTTACATATTACAAAACATCTAGGTTCAAGGTCACGGCTGGGGTTACATACCTTAATTACTGTGGGTGGGGGTTGGATGTGAAATTTTTTACACATTTTTGTAACTGTTACTTCCTACTTTGAGGGGTACCCGAGTGTAGCCTTCGTTATGATCTATTGTCAACGACGTTACGAGTGAAATATTTTCTATCCCGCCTCATTCCCTCCAGCCTCCATTAGAAACACTTTTGATTAACGGCATGCATTAATCTACTAGATTTTTTAACAGTCCAATGATATGCCTTTAAATCTAGACTTCAAAAACCTGTACGCTAAATGTTTCTTAGCATCAATTCATTAACGTCTTGAAGAATGTAATGCTGACATGTGGAAATACCCGAAGACTTATACTCCAGTTCAAGATAAAGATTGTCTAGCTCTCTAACCAAATTTAAAATGTATTTCTTTTTTATACTTTGAAAACTTAAAAAGTCATACTCGAGTTTCCCCAAGGTGGCCAACGAGCTAGTAATTCTTTTCCCAACGATACAGATTATTTGTCAAATTTCTAGGAAAATCGGTAGAGCAGTTTTCGAGATCCGTGCTCAGGTTATTCCTACCCACCACTAAGATTTCTCCACGAAGGTAAGAATTACAGAGGTGTATTAAAAATATTATATTACATTTTCTGTTTTCTCCTAGGCTAAGTTAGTTTAAGAATTTTTTTCTTCTGTACATAGATGGCTGTTTGGTTGGTTGGTTGGATGGATCATGGATGAATAAGTGGATGGATGGGTGGGCGTGTATCCAATCTATTCTACTTTATACACAACCGTTTTTATTTTTAGGTTTCGCAAATAAAGATTTCTTCAAATAAACCATTTCAATTTATACTTCGATCATGCTATGACGTCAAGTACCTAACAATGCTGATCTCAAGTTTGTGAAATGTTTGGACAATTTTTGTCTTTGTAAAATGTTTACATGTTCAGAGTTGAAGATCATTAACTTCCTAGTCCAAACCTCCGCAGGACGACGTGGGATGGCAGCAGGTAGAGTATCAATCCAGGACCAATGAGGCGACCGAATGACAGCCCAACGCAAAAGCCGCTCGACCATGCTGCCATCTATTTTTGTCCTGTAAGATAGATCTCAGATTTCTTTTCGGTGACAGTAAAATCAAAGCAAAACTCAAAGAACAGCGACACATCTATTAACTCTTTTTTTTAGCCTATACTTATTTATTATAATTTAAACTTGATAGATGTTTATAAAACTTAGGATCCGAAAATATTTGGCATTTTAACTTTTGTAGGCGGAGATCAATGCACTTCTTGCCTACTCACTTGGCTCATTTTAAAATCAATCCGCCATGTAACATTGATCTAGGTAGACTCATTGTTGTGTTTTGTTCATTGTTGTGTTGTGTTCATTGTGTTGTGTTGTGTTCATTGTGTTGTGTTGTGTTTATTGTTGTGTTGTGTTGTGACTGACACATTAGAGAACGTTATAATGAACAACAAATTCATGACATGTTTTGGAAGCGTTCAGAAAATGGCTTCTTTGTCACTTGGCTATCAATCAACGCAATGAATATCCCAATCGATATCCGCGGAGTATTCTGACACATCGCCAGGTCTATTTGATTACTATAGAAACAACGAAGCGTTGTCGTTTTCTTTCTGTTCTCTCGCTGGACAATCAGTGGTTTAGGACATAGCTCCCCCGCCCCCACCCAAGCCACCTCCACAAAATTGCACACACACTTGTTTCAATTATCTTTTCCTTTTTTTTTGCACGGTAAATGTGTAAATTAAGTTGGACATTTCGATACGTCAGGCGTCATGTTCTTTTAGAAAGGCAGTAATTGGATCAGCGGAGGAATATGAAGGGTCCAGCTAGGACTACACGCAAAGCTGTTTAGATCAGAACTTCTTGCGGCCTACATTACGTACGAAAGGAGAAAGTATTACTGTTCAAATCTTTCCATCCTTTGTAACAATATAATCTTATATCCACTTTGTTTCCAATCAACAAAAACTAAATAGTAATAATATATTGATCTTGCATAAAGTAGCAGAGATAACTAATAACTAACAGCTTAAACATGGAACAAACGAACCAAAGAAACATGACAATTGAATTGTGTATACACTGCTCTTCATTTGTTAGCGGCCCCCGAAAGGGGAAAAGACGCTATTAGTTTTGTGTGGAATGTATGTCCGTCCGTCCCGTTTAGATCTCGTAAACTAGAAAAGATAGAGCAAAACCGACATCATGATATTTTAGACCATTCATAGTTCTAAAGCGAAAATCTTATTTTTTAAATAACTTATGCAAGGAGTTTTTTCATATAAATACACCACTTGTACAACTATTCACTGTTAATATTAACAAACACGGGAGGCTGTTTAGTAGGGGAGTTATACATTTACCATATTTTTAATACATTTATGTAAACGGTTTTAGATTTTTGTCATTTTTTTTTTTACATTTGTATTGCTAAGTTAAATAAGTTCTGTCATACATTTACACTAAAAAATGTTTACTTTTTTTTAAAGAGAAAAAATCTATTTAGTATACATATAAGTTGGACATAATTTAAAACAACATTTAATAAGTTGTTTTTCATATTATCGCATGAACTGTAGTGTTGCAATTGCAATGCGGCCATAGAACACTGAACTAAACGAATTTTTTTTAATTTTTTTTTTACGGAAATGTTTTTTTCTTGAGGATTTGAATAAGAGATTGACCCTTTACAAAACAATTAGATCAATTAGATATTCATTATAAGACATCAGTTAGGCCAGGTTCATATCTAACCTCACTTTCACTTTCACCTATCCTTTGGTCTGCTGGACAGCTGGGGCGACACGCGAGATCTGTTAACCTTTTTTTCTCCATTATTTTCTTTCAGTTTTTTTTTTTTATATACACATAAAATTAAAAAAAAAATATGCCTTTAAAAAAACAAACTTTAATAGCTGAAAGATCATTTTCTCTAACTTTTTTAATCTTTTAGTAGGATTTGATCTTATGACTTATCTTTTGTAATCTAACTTTTTAACTTTAATTCCCTTGACAGGTCAGTGAAAGGTACATCAAGACTACCGCGCAACAATATCAGAGCTTTTCTAAAAGTTGAAGAGCTTAACAATTTTTCTTATATATTAGTTCTTATGTACTTTAAAGAAGTATGTGATAGTTAGTTCTTGTTCACTTTCCAACCATGCATTCACTAACTGCAGTATCACACCTCACTCCCACCAAAAAAAAAAGTCAAAGACTATGAGGCAGACGGGCCAGCAATGGCCAGCGCCCGTAGTTTTGCCATCACTTTGTAATGCGCACGCCAACAGACCATTGAAGTCCGTGTCATAGGTATGCCGACATTCTATGCTGTCACACAGGATCTTACTTCTAACTTTAATAATAGACAAAATAATCAATGGGAGTTATTTCATTTTCTGGCTAGTTCAAAGTCGTCCAGAATATAATTCAAGTATTAATAGAAGACTGAGGCTCGCCATCCGAGTCTGTTGGGAAATCAAATTGAAATCTTGATAACAGTTAAACACGAAACAGAGGATTCCGCATTAATTTCTTCTAACGGAATGTTTGATGGCAACTTTGAGATGGAATATTACATCTAGACATAGTGCATCTAGACGTAGTGCACCTAGACATAGTACATCTACACATAGTACATTTAGACATTTTGTTTTATATAGAACAATGGAAATAAATCTTACATTATTGAAATATATGGCTGTGAATGAGCGGTTTTTCCCCTTTTTAAGCTTTGTTTTCCTCATGTTTTTTTTTTTAGTATTTTTTTATTTTGTTTGTTTCTACAATAGAAATAGAAAAGAACAATAATATTTATCTACTGATGTATTCAACTTTAGCAATGGATGGGCATAAACAGCTCAGTCTGAGGTCAGAAAAAAGGTTAAGATCAATGTGCATAAAAAAGCTAACATAAATTATGAATGATGCGGATTAAAGATTAATATGTGGACATAAGAATTAGCCTTAGATTATATTTATGTTTAGTGGTCTTCCGAGCTTAAATTGAAGTGAATGTTTAAGAAAAATGTATAAATAAGTTTTTATCTGCATGTCCATCGCCGTCCTCATCTCACATTGGAGTCACCTCTTCATTCAGTTGGAAGGACAAATAGGACAAATAGGACAAATAGATATTTGAGTTTGAACCACCTCACCTGAAGCTGAGCTGGATAGCTACCATTTCGTTTCTAAGTACACAGTGAAGTATCGAAGCTGCACTCAAGATATAACACATATAACACATATAACACATATAACACATGTCTCTCGGAGTTTAAAAATATAACCATTAAAAAAATTGTGGCAGTGAAAAATGACCTTTGACCTGCATGTTTCTAATTTCATTGTGGAGGGTTAAGTCATAAGTAAGTCATATTAATGGTCCTAAAATAGTTTACCCTAACAAAATAAAAAGGTTCGTTTAACATTAAAAGGACATAAAAAATATGTAGACAACTAGACTTCGGCTCAATTTCCAGATAAAGGAAACGCAGTCCTTGATTTGAAAGCAGTGGTGCTGAACTTTCTAGACCGGGAAGAAGTGCATATAATTTTCTGACACATATGTCGCGGGCCGCATGATAGCAAAAAGTTGGCGGGTAAAAAAACAACAACTGGGCATCCATCTTATAAAGTTTCAGTTTCGGGCCGTCAAGGATGTACTAGCCACAATGTCACAGCTTCAGAACAAAAGAAAGCTATAAGTATGAAATAACTGAGATAGTATAATAAAAAAAAAGGGTTCCACTCCAATGCATTCGTTACGTAAGCTTTCCTCAGTTGACTTCATGACACGCTCCAGTTGCCATATAACTACTGGTGAGAGGTGGGGTGATTAACTAGGATGTATGCATCTTACTTAGAAAATCTAATGATTGACTGTAGTCGATAAGTAGGCTACAACAGATCAATGAATGGGGAACGTGGATAAATATATCCATTCCATCATCGAGGGAACTTGTTCTTTTAATGAAGGAGGAAAAGCTGGGAATGCGTCCTACGTGGATAAGACCTTCGAAATAATTTCTTCCCCATAGATTTAGAAAAATCGATCTTTTAGTATTAGCATCGAAAGTTTTTCACGCCCCCATCGCCCCACTCCTTCAAGCACTGTAAAGACGTGGCTGTGACTCGAATGTCATTCAGTTATGGGAATTGATCTAGCAACGATGAGGTTGGTCATTTCTCCGGAAGTGATTAGGAGTCGAATTGAAGCAGTGTCGTCGACAGGTTGTTTTTTTTGTGTGCCATGCTGGGCGGATCATAAATTTGATGATTTCGCCGTAAAACAAAAACAAATTCCTACCCTATATAGACTTCGCCTAGATTGTGTATTGTGTTCACATCTTCAGGCATGAATAAAACATCAAAGTTGTCAGTGGAACACACAAAAATATTTCCTTAAATTACTCGATACGTGCTTCACTTCATGCGATACATCTTGAGACGTCAATAAAAGAGATTATTACATCTTGAGACGTCAATAAAACAGATTATTACATCTTGAGACGTCAATGAAACAGATTATTACATCTTGAGACGTCAATAAAACAGATTATTACATCTTGAGACGTCAATGAAACAGATTATTACATCTTGAGACGTCAATGAAACAGATTATTACATCTTGAGACGTCAATGAAACAGATTATGTCATCTTGAGACGTCAATGAAACAGATTATGTCATCTTGAGACGTCAATAAAACAGATTATTACACCTTGAGACGCCAATTAATCAGAATATTACATCTTGAGATGTAAATTAAACAGATTATTACAAAGCTCATATTAACTCTGTCTTTCTGTCTGTCTGGTGCAAATATTTACAAGCTATTTCTACCGTCCCATTCTCGGATCAAGTTAAAACTGTGCGCAATTATTTTTTGTCCCAAATCGAAAATTGATATGGAATTCAGGTAGAAAAAAAAAAAGGAAGAGGAACGTATTTCATCCTGGCGATAAACAATAAATACGTAAAGAATCAGTATTTCTTAGCGCAAGATAAAACTTAGCTAACAAACTACTTCAAAGTAACTGGCATAGCATTTTAATTTCTGATAAGAAAAACACATAATTAACGAATATAAAGTTTTTTCGAATTAAATTTGTATCAAAGTCTAGAAGAAGAAAGGAATTATTTTTTTTGCGAAATGACGTTTTATTTTCATTTTTTTTTTCCTTGTCTCAGTTTTCTTCTCTATTTTTTCCTCTCCTTTGAAATTGAAGAGCTCCTACTATGTCCTGCTAGGGCCGCCCTTAACACCCCACGGAACGCTATATTAAGTCTATCCTAGGGCGAAAGTCATCGAAACTTTAAAAAAAATATATTTTTCACTAAGATTGGGTTTTTAAACAAAAATAGAAGTTAGCTGGAGTTAGTGAGATGGATGGAGAGAGCCAAAGGAGGTATATTTACGGGTTGGGGGGTTGACAAATGACATCACGTCAGACTTCCGTTTCTTACTTGCCATGGCGCCGCAGCTATTAGAAGTCACGTGGACAAAGGGCACATAACTCGTGAGCAGTAATAAATCAAGCAGACGCAGGAGTTGCAACTTTTATCTTGAAGCTAATGGAGCGTAAATTGATAACGTTTTCCCCCGTGGAGCGTGATAACTACGTCTGGTACACGCAGGGGCGGAGCTGGGGGAGCGACAGAGACATTTCTGACCGTTCTGAGACATGACAATAACTAGAAAGAATGTTAGTGATTTAGAACTAAAAAGAAAAAAAATATCTCAATTTAAAAAAAAACAATTTTGCTAAAATATTGGAAGATGGTCCTGGTGAATCCTACAAGAGTTGAAATTTGAATAACAATCTTTATATATAATTCTCTTTATGGCTCAAGAGTTTGGATACCAAGTAATGCAAAAATCACTCTTTCATTTCTAGAGCTAGCCCGCGTAATTTTAGAGGCGGAAAAAAAAGAGGAGTGGGGAGAACAAGTAGTATTTACCCGTCACTAAATAGCAAGGCCGGACTTAACCATTGTGGGGCCCTATGCGAAACGGATTTCGCGGGGTCAAGTTTGGGTAGGGATACGGATAATAAGTAAAAATTAAGAGTTGGTATTAGAAAATAAATTCGTATTTGCATTTTATGCATTCTTTACTACGTACAGAATTACTTTACGAGCCTTGCGTGTAGCAAAGTCATACAGTATATTATAAAAATTCTATTTCCTACATAGATCACGCTGAATAGCAAGAATTATCAAATGTTTCAATCTATCTACGATAATTGTTGACCTTTAGTAATTCTTCATTAGTGTGAGGCGCGTGAATCTTTTACTAGGTTTTACAATTTCAGGTATTGCATAATGCCGTTTTTTTATTGCTCGTAGGATTGGCGTTTACCATATTGAATGACACCCCAAAATGACAATTTTTGTCTATATATTTCAGGAAATTTGTATCAGTTTTCAAAAGATTTTCATAATTTCCGGATATTTCCTTTTTCGAATATTTTGCAATTTCAGGAGATTTCCAGGAGCTCCTAGTAAATCAGGAAGCCGCGGGAAATCTGTTATAAGTTATAAAATGGTTTAATTTAATAATTTATACACCTAGAATTAGCGCAAGTTCTATGAAAGTGCGGGGCACACTGCTGACGCATAGGTTGCAGTGGCTTAAGGCGGCCCTGCAAAATAGCGGCGTATGTTACGCCGCCGGTCGACTAGTAATAATAATTACATTTGAATAAAATGTTATCTGGCCTGGATATGTTTAGCTTGATAAGTATATGAAAAAGGGCAAAGTAACTAGTATTAAGAAAATTTCTATGAAGAATTATACACTACCAAGCTTTATAAATATCTTGGAATTTATCTCTGTCACGCGGGTTACGCGGCAAGGTGCCAACAGAAGTGTAAATAGGACGTTTATAAACACGATGACTTCTCGAAGTTTCGAGTTTCTACGAGAAGATTGCATTTGTGAAAGGGAAATAATTCAGTTCCTGTACAATTACTTTTTTAAACTTTAGATTTGAAAACTTAGAGGAGATGAGCTTGTTGTGGGGTCTCAACAGTCAGTCTGAACAGTTCATAAGTTTCAATGTTCATGTTAAGTTTAATTTAAAGAATTTAATATTGAATTTGAATATAAAGTGTAGTATAGCATTAATATCTGACACGTGTGCTCAATCTTTGCATGACTTTATCTCAGGGAATTCAAATATTTTATTTTGTAAAAAAGTAATTCTATTGTTTCTTTGCCAAAACCAGGCGCCACAAAACATTACAAAGTCGAACTAACTTGACAATTTAGATATAGCAGCTTTGGTTGCATCAAAGAGCCGCACGCCTGCCCTTACAGTGCATTATGTTTAGCAAGTAACCAAGTACTGAATATAGCCTTTCATTACAAAGCTTACAATCAACTCTTGTTTTTCTTTCCGACTGGTATACATATTGTAAACGTTATTTCTCCCATGTCCCATTCTAGGATCAAATAAAGACTTTGCACATTTATTCATTGTCGATGACAAAACATGAATCAATAAAAAAAAATTGACCAATTATTTTATCAATTAGTCGTAATTCATAAATTCTGTTTTACATAGAGACAGTACTAACTAGGGAAAATTAACCTCTTTAGAAAATTAGGTCATTGCTAAAAATTGAAAACCAACAAAAGGTAATCATAAAAAATTCTATTGCCATAAATAATTCTATAAATCGCCGCTTAAAATCGGTAATTTCACAAATTTCGCTCCACCCATACATACTACTATTTCCCCTAGAATGAGCCCATAACGCACAATGAGAAATCAATCCAAGATGGGGGGGGGGACTATTTCCTGTGTGATAATAAACTATTGAGAGATGAAAAAAACAAATACACTGATGTTCTCAAAATTATCTGGACTGTCTTGAATTAAAAAAAAGGGAAAACAATCTTATTTTTGTTTTCGTTATGACGTCATCAAAGATTTGTTTTCCAAGTGATTATCAGGTCAACGCGCTCTTCTGAGCACGATTTGGCTTCTGGAAGAATTGGTTATTGGGTCACAGTGACTTGCGCTTTTGGGCGAGATTATCTCCCTTTTCTTTATTTGTATCGCTGTGATCTGCGTGGCAATTGTTTACTTCTAAATATTAATTCGTCGTTACCAAGGTCATATAATTCTTTTTTAGCTCAAATATTTCTGTACTAAAATATGTCTCTCCAGCGGACTGAAAGTAAAGAATAACAATGAATGCATATTTAGTGAGCTGGTTTGATTTATGGGAAGAACTTTAAAGCAAACTTTACAGAATCGTGTTTTAATGACTGCTGAACTGTTTTACATCTCAACATTTAGAATTTAAAAAAAACTTATTGTATGAAATTAGTCTGATATTAGAACGTTGAGTGACCTGTTGAATGTGAGCTAACTCCGCCATGGTTGGTTGGTTGGTTGGTTCCAAGCACTGGCGGATCCAGGGGGGGGGGGGGGGCGGTAGGGGCGATCGCTACACTTCTGGTATCTTGGCCGATTTGGTGAGGTGGGGGGGGGGGCGATTGCTTCTGCTGCCCTCCCCACTTTAGCCCTCTGAGTTGGGGGGGCGGTCCTATTTTTATGGAGAAATCATAGTTTGTGAACAATATTAGTTGAATATCTATATCATATAAGGTATATATTGATGTTTTAAACCATTTGTATATTATGTCGCACACGGACTCTGATCTCAAATTTTATCATTTGTAAATATAAAATGAAAAAGGGTTGTACCATGTGGGAGGGGCAATGCTTGCAATCGCCTTCCGCCCATCGGCCAAACCAATGTTTTTTTTCTTTTGGTATTTTAGTTAAGAAAGTACAAAATTTTTTAAAAAATGTCATTAATATACTTTATATATGCTATAAATTAAATTATTATATTGAGTCGCCCGACCCCCTATTCTTTAATGCCAAATGTATTAACGTTTTCACTCTACCACCCTCTCCCCTTTCCAGACGTAAACATGACGTTTTTAAACAGAATAGTCAAATACGGCGACAGAGTTTATATAATTGCACATGAATTTATATTAGTTATTCTTAGAAAGACTTTGTTTGGGAAAATTTAGAATTCATATGTAATTTTTCATTATAAGAGTAACAATTGAGATGAGTTCTAAACCCAAATATTATTTTCCTAGTCACATTTTTCCAACCTTTACTCAAATTGATATTTTTATATTGTACGCCGGATACACCAAAAAGGTTGCTATTTATAGATGTTCTGCCATGTATGAAAATCTTCAATTGTCATTGAAGATGTTCTTGTTTAGAAAATGATATAATTCATCAGATGCTGGATGTTCTACTTTGTATCAGAAAAAAAAAGAAAATATGTCTAAACTTACATATGCAAGTATGGGCATCTGCCAAGCCGCTGCCACCCTGCTTTCCACTTCACATGAATCTTCTGGTCCAAAGAAAGCCACAGCCCCAGACTTCCATTGTTCTACAAAGAAAAACATTTTGGCTGTTTAATATTTAACAATGATTTTTGATAAAAGTTAAAAAAATAATTGAAAATGAGCAGGTTGGTAAGCGAAACATTGGGAAACTTGGTGTGCTTAATAAATTAATAGCAACACATTTACAAATATAAAGAAAAGGATCCCAAGAAATGTAACAGTAAACAAGGATCCCAAGACATCCCAAGACATATGAAAGTTTAGAAAAAAGGGATCACATGACATCAGACTAAAAACAAAAGTGGTGAACACATTCATTTTTTAAATCAATAATTTAGTATTTAAACTTCTGTAAAACATAAACTGTTGAATTTTTTTATTGACAGTTTTTATTGAGAACAAAATTTTAAATAGCGTCTATTACCGGTTTAAAAAGATTTTTCCCATACCCTAAGCATGGAACTATACCCTAAGCAATAAATAATTCTTTAAAAAAATAAACATTTTGAGAAAAGATAAAACTGAAGATCTAATACTAATTAGAAAAACTTTAAAAAATAGAACGATATATCTAGTTAAAAATTATATACTTTTAATTCCTTTAGAATATAAATAAATTTCAAAAATACTAATTTTTATTGGTAGTGGACTTATGAACTGGGACTACGGGCCATTTTGTTTGAAAAATTCTTTTTAAAATAATTAATAAGGTGATACACATCCCGTTTTCATTAAAAAAATATTTACCACGCTCTAGTTCTCGTTCTAAACGAGACATGATAGAAAAGTTTTAAAAATGTTGCTACCATCTCAAATTCTCAACCATAGACATAAATATATGTCTATGATCCCAACAGACTACCCTACTTAGGACTAAAACGTCAAAGACGCCCTGTACTGCAGTAGGAGCTAGTGGGTACACGAAACCTCCATTGAAGTGATCGACCTCATTATTGACTCAAGGAAGAAAATAGACTCGGACATGCATACAATGATTCTCAAAAGTTTTAGAGACAACAGGCATTTGTTCTACATTGATTAGGATTGTTAAAAAATAATAGTTAAAAATATTTTTTAGGACTAATTATTTTTTAGATGTTTGTTGATGATGCAAATATAATTATATTATGAGAATCTCGTTCTTATTGTACACGAATCTCTGGTGCACATGAATCTCTGGTGCACATGAAAATCTGATGTACATGAATCTCTCTGGTGTACATGAATCTCTGGTGTACATGAATTCAGATCGTTACCATTTTTTTTAAACGTTTGTGTGATTTCTTTTTCTATTCTTCTAACAAACATATAAGGAAGCAGCATCCTGGTTTGCAACAGAATGTCATCTATCAGAAACTGATTGAAGTCTACTCTCTACGTGACTTCTTAACGCTTTGCTTGCTTCTATAGCATATCAGTTAATAGTAATACTTAGCTTAACCATTAGGCAAGTCTCTAAATGACCAAGTTAGATATGTCCTACTGGTTGTGTTTTGTCCGACCTAGACTTTAAACGTTGACACTTTTTACAATGTCATGGTAATACTGAGCAGTCAGTCACACAAATACTAATCATCTATGGTTACAGCTGCCACGCTCGGGCTAAGTGTCAGGAAACTAATATCTCCCTATATTTGCACCTGTGTGTTACTGTCCTTTTTTTTTGTAATATTTCATAATAGATAGATAATAGATTGATCTATATATAGATAGAGATGTGTCCATGTAGACCTATGTCTACCTAGACTTCCCAATTCAATCCCATAAATCATGGATGAGGACATCTGCTGCCTTGATTTCGCACCGATCTTTGGCACGCGGGTAATTGCCATATTTCAGTTCCCGGATGTAGATGATCACGAAGGCTTTATGCTGACGGGAAGTGATTCGGGAGGAAATCGCTGATTAGATTACTAGATCTAACGTCTGAAACTAAAACACGTATATTTAGATGCTGAACCTTTTTTTTTTATAAAGATGACCTTTGACCTCCATTGGAAACATTTGTATTTGACATTTGGCAATACATCTATGTTAACGAACAGACAGCCACACTTTAAATTCAGATATTTTATTGAGATCTAGGAATAAGTAAAGAACGTATTTGTACAAATGTAGCTTTGGATTCTGGGGGGTCGGAAAAAATCTTAATTTAAAAAAGGAAAGGCGCGAATAAATGGTAGGAGCAAATGGAGCAATAACCTTCCCAGACGAAGAAAGTTTTGTTGTTTTTTTTAAGTCGGATATTGATACGTTTTAATACTTACATTGAACTCAAAGGTTGTTGTTTTTACATAGCTTTAATATCAAGTTTAGTTTAGAGCAGGGGTGGGCAAATTGCGGCACGTCGGAGTGTTTTATGCGGCCCGCCGACACCTACAGAAATCAGATGTGCCAACAGTATCTACATATAAAAATGCATATATAATAAAAATAAGATCTGTATAAATTATTGAAACTCATCATAAAAAGTTTCAAGTAAACGAAGATTATGCTTCTTGGCTATACATCAATACACTCAATTCAACACAATATCCGATCAGTATTTATTCAATGCTATGAAGAAGTGTGTCAATTGTTGGGTAGACTTTTGAACAAGATGGCAAGTGTAACAATTGATGGAGTTCGATCTTTTAGTGAGTAAAAATTGTTTTTTTTTTTTTTTTTTTTTATAAAATATATCCCAACCATAAACTCTACACAGGAAAGTTTGCACAAAGCTGCATAAAATTTTGTTACATATTAGACGCAAAAAAAAAAAGTAATCAAAGTTAGGAGGCGGTAACCACTGGTACCCGCTATCTTAGCATGAGCAAGGCATATGAGAACAATATAAAATCTCAAGAAGAAATTGTTATGTTCATTGAAGGACTTTGACTTTGTTACCAATATTTCTAATGAAAAGTGGAAGACAGATTTTATAGCATATTACATATAAATGCATGTTAAATCTTTTCAAACAAGGCTTTCCTATTTCTACAATTAAGCAAAAGAAAACAGGTTTTGTCATTTTCCTTTGCTGAAAGGTGAAACTATTTCTAGTGAAATGATGAAAACACTTATTTAGATTTCTTAATTGTGCAATTTATAAAAGCAAATTTTAAGAAGTCAAGAACTATTTTTCAATACCATCAGCTCACCATCTATCGCAGAAGCTGATTCAGCTCAAGAGGACATAACTCCAAACAAATAAAGTTTCAGTCAGTCTTATGAGTGCCAGAAGCTGTATTTCCACACTTTAAAAACATTTGCTGCTCTTCACACTATTTGGGTACACATACATCTCTTCTTCTTCGTTCTCATTTTACTTGTAGGAGGGTTCAGATCAGTGATCCTATATCTGAGATGAACCGGCAGTGGCTTCCTGATCAGGCAGTTCAGATCAGTAATCCTATATCTGAGATGAACCGGCAGTGGCTTCCTGATCAGGCAGTTCAGATCAGTAATCCTATATCTGAGATGAACCGGCAGTGGCTTCCTGATCAGGCAGTTCAGATCAGCAATCCTATATCTGAGATGAACCGGCAGTGGCTTCCTGATCAGGCAGTTCAGATCAGTAATCTTAGATCTGAGATGAACCGGCAGTGGCTTCCTGATCAGGCAGTTCAGGTCAGCAATCCTATATCTGAGATGAACCGGCAGTGGCTTCCTGATCAGGCAGTTCTCCAAATAGCTTTGGTTCTATAGGAGGGTTTTTGGGCCAGAGTCTTGTTCGGGTCTCTTCATTTAGTTTGCACCATTGAAGGAAATGGTCAGCATTCTCTGGTGATGTTCCACAAGGGCAAGTTTCGCTCGTCCCGACATTTCACTTCCGGAACATATATTGTCTCATTCAGTGAGAAAGCTTTTTTTTTTTGTGTGGAAACTAAACAAGTATAATTACTGGTCAATGTTGACTGACTGTAATTTGACAGCAGTCACAAGGGTAACAAATATGAATTAAAAGTATTGTTATTGTGCGTAATAGAAATATGTTGTTTACCTAAATCCCTATATTGAATATTTACTATACTCAGTAAATAAGTTCACAAAAATATGCACTTATGTCGTTTCTATGTAATTATGATGTAGCAGTCTTTATGACCACTGTAAATTTGCATGATAATAATTACAATATAGAAAGTTTTGTTCCTAATACTTCGGAGACCCAATACTAAGGTTTTAAGGTATTTTGGTATTTCTTCTTTAGTAGGTTTGTTTATTGAGGCTGCTGTATTAATTTTAGTAGATTTAGGTTTAACAGGAGTGGATCTGGCTAGTGGTTGGTGAGTTTGGTTTGGGATGGTGTTTAGGATGCATACATACATACATACATAAATACATATATACATACAAACATACATACATACATACATACATACATAAATACATATATACATGCATACATATATACATACATACGCCCATGGGCGTAGCCAGGGGGGGTTGGGGTTCACCCCCCCCCCCGAAATGAAATCCCCCCCCCTTGGGGGGGGGGGGGGAATCGGAATTTAGTGAATGATTCTTTGCTTTGATTTTGTTTATTTTAGGTGATATTTTAATACTAAACCATCAATTGCCCCAGCACAACCAATGGGGTTTTGAGTTTAAAACCCCTTACCAGGGGGCTTTGAGTTTAAAACCCCCTACCAGGGGGGTTCGAGTTTAAAAACCCCTACCAGGGGTTTTGAGTTTTAAACCCCCTACTAGGGGTTTTGAGTTTTAAACCCCCTACTTGGGTTTTTTTCAGTTAACCCCCCCCCCTCTTCTATAAAACAAAACAAAACGAAAATGCGAAAATCCCTTAATTCCAAGAGCACAGTTAAGGGAGATTTTGATTTTAAAATCCCCTCCAAAATTTACGATAAACCCCCTCTTCAATATAAAAAAAAAAGTTAATTACGCACTCAAAATATTATGAGCGTATCTAAATGGGTTTTGACTTAGTTTTTAGTTTAAACCCCACTTCAGCGGGGTTTGAAGGTAAAAAATACCTCTTTAATAATAAAAACAAAGCAAATTATACACTCAAAATGTTTTGAGTGTAGTCAAAGGGGCTTTGAGTTTAAACTCCCCTCCAGTGGAGTTTGAAGCTAAAAAGTACCTCTTCTATATAAATAAAAGCAAATTACTCACACTAAAATCTATGAACGCAGCCAAAGGGGTTTTGCGTTTAAACCCCCCGCCAGGGGGGTTTGAGGCTAAAAAATACATCTTCAGTGTAAGAAAAAAAGAAAATTACGCACTCAAAATGCTATGAGCGTTGCCGAAAGGGGTTTTGAGTTTAAACCCCCATTCAGAAGGGTTTGGTGCTAAAAATACATCTTCAATATAAAAAAAAAGCAAATTACACACTAAAATTATTTGAGCGTAGCCAAGCCAATCGGGGGTTTTGAGTTTCTTCTATAGATGGCTTTTTTTTTAAAGTTTAAAACCCCTCCAAATGGTTTTGAGTCTAAGATCCCCCTACAGAGCATTTTGAGGTGGAAAACCCCCAACAGAAGATTTTGACGATAAAACTTCTCTTTTCGATATAAAATCTAAAGCAAACTACAGTCACTTAATTCCAAAAGCGTATTCAAGAGAGGTTACACATTTTTACCAGTGGCAGGGCTCCATTAATAAACTGCAGTGAATAGTCATCTACCGAAATCGAAAAACACTAAATGTAGCTCAACTAAGATGGCTAAGACAGATTTCAGGAGTCAGTTATAGAGATCGGATCTAAATCAAGGAAATCCTATGCCGAACTGGGAGTCGACCCCTTAGTAAGATTGTGAGAGAACGACGCATGAGGTTTGCGGGATATGTTCTCCGACAAAATGAATTACGCATAGGAAGAGTTGCAACGATATCCTGGTACAACTTGACGCCACTCATTCATGGAGGTCCTCATGGTAGGTGGGAAGAGGCTTCAGACATTACCAGTGACAGATTTTTATGGAAACTGCTTGACGTCAAATGCTCCGAACGGCGTGGGAGGGTCTAAGTCAGTAAGAATAGCACATTAGGTTTTTGAAATAAAACTTTTTAATAGCATTAAAATGCACCGTAGATACCTCAGAATATGCATTTTATTGGTTTTCAATATCAGAAATAGTGCTTGGCGGCGGGGCGAAGCGCTAGGGGAGCTCCTAGCGCTCCCCAAGACCCCTTTGCTATTAATGTCGGGGAATCTACAATTTTTTCATTAACTCATGGAAGAACCTATTCTAGGGCACAATAAATGTCTTCCGAAAGAATGAAGGATCAGAATGTAATAAAGATTATGTACACACACACACACACACACACATAAATACATATATTTTTTCCCGGGGGGGGGGGTCGGGGGGGGAGAAAAAAATTCACCCCCCCCCCAACCCCCCCCCCCCCGAAAAAAAATCCTGGCTACGCCCATGATATATATACATATATATATATATATATATATATATATATATATATATATATATATATATATATATATATATATATATATATATATATATATATATATATTGCACACTGCTGACTGAAGGATATCTATTGAAAAGGGTTTTTAAAAGGATGCATCTAACCATTGATGTTTGTTTATGTTACAGTATAACCTCGATTATCCGAATTAATTGAGAACGGTGTCTGTCCAGATACTCTATCGCCCGGATAGCCGAATATATAAACTGTCCATTTCACCGACAATGAAAAGAAAATGTATATGGGGGGGGGGGGGTTTATCGCACCGTACGTAAACCTAAAATTCAAGTGAAATACATGTTTACATGTTACAGAAACACGCGCTAGATGTTTCCAAGATGACGAAGCAATGCCATTGACCAAATATTACTTCAGCACTTAGACACCGTACTGTGAAACAATAACAAAAACAATCCGAATCATTGACGTCCGGATGACCGACGTTTTACTGTGAATGTTTCTGATGTCCAAATTAAAGATTAGTACATCCTAGCAGACGACTGGGTACGTGTTGGACCGTAACTGGGACCCTCTGCCCCCCAACCCCACATGGCGAAAAAAAAAATCCTAACCCAAACCTCCTAAAGGAAGGAGGGGGGGGGGTGGCGGTGGGACAATCGAGACAACAGCCCAGAGCTCATATCAAACGAGCACGTAGCCATCTAACGAAAAGAAAATAAGTCCAACGAAGACAAATGATTACATGTATGTTGTAGCTTCGCTAGGGAGAGCTGGTCATTACATGTATGTTGTAGCTTCGCTAGGGAGAGCTGGTCATTACATGTATGTTGTAGCTTCGCTAGGGAGAGCTAGACTCAGCTAGTTATTACATTATGCTGAAGCCTCGCTAGGGAGAGCTAGACTCAGCTAGTCATTACATTATGCTGAAGCCTCGCTAGGGAGAGCTAGAGTCAGCTAGTCATTACATTATGCTGAAGCCTCGCTAGGGAGAGCTAGACTCAGCTAGTCATTACATTATGCTGAATCCTCGCTAGGGAGAGCTGGTCATTACATTATGCTGAATCCTCGCTAGGGAGAGCTGGTCATTACATTATGCTGAATCCTCGCTAGGGAGAGCTGGTCATTACATTATGCTGAAGCCTCGTTAGGGAGAGCTGGTCATTACGTCTCAACCTTCCAAGAAACGTCTCTAGGGAGTGTATCCTTCCTTAGAGGTCTTTGTACTTCTATATGGTTGTGAAAGGTGGACACTGAACGCTGAGGCTGACAGAAGAATTCCAACCTTTGCTACAGAACAATGCTGGGTATCAGATACCAGGTAAAGAAGACCAATGTGTTTGTACTTTGACAAGTCAACACTCTGGCTGGGGTAAAGGAGTAGCTCCTCAATATTGAGTTGGTTTCCTCATATTGTAAGTCATGACTTAAAAGTCATCCTTCAAGGTACAGTGGAGGGAGCACGAAGAAAGGGTTGTCCGATGGCTGGACAATGTAAAAGAATGGACCGGTTAAGAACAGCTGCAGACCGGGAAAAGTGGAGAACTTTGGTTACACAAACTGTCACAGCACCCCAGTGACGAAAGTTAAGGGACAGATGATGATTACGATGATTTGGCCCAAAAACTGTCAGTAACAAAGGTCTCTTCCTGTAGATTTTTAAAAATTAAATGTTATTTTTAAAAAAAGCAATTCTATTTTTAGCCCCATGTCTATAGTCCAACCCACATTTAAAACAGTTAAATATTATCTGATAGATGAAAAAGTAAGTTTAAATACTCGGTGGTGACCCTTAAGACAACATTTCGTACAGGTGTGTGAGATGCGTGACTACTTGGCTTTTTATCATTCTAACTAGTACCAAAAATATCTTAGAATGCTTTACATTCACTGAAGTACTAACGGCTTAGAGTTTTTATACAGCTAGTAAGGACTTCATGCTTGATTTGTTTATAGTACAGGTGAAGTTGGACAATATTGATTATCAACACTATCAAAACATTTGACATTTAGCTGTCCATCAGTCTTGCTATCTATCTAAACTCAATTCGCTTGTAATCTAAATGAAAAAATATTTTACTTTTTGTCCTATTTCAAGTAAAAAAAAAAAACATATTTCATAATGGTAAAGATAAGTGTGTTAAAAATGTTCAGCTAACCCCAGGAAATGGTGTGTACCGGGAAGGGGTGTGGTCGAGTCCAAATCTGATCAAACGATTAATTGTCATCGCGTTTTCTCATTTGAATAGCTCAACGTCTTGTGTGGCTAGGGGAGACTACCTTGATAACTAGATGAGACTTCAGATTGTCAAATGTGTCAATTTTCTTTGAAACTTTGACTTCAAGCTTTGGTTGGCTTAGACATAATTCTATTGATAGTCAAACTGAAAATGCACAAATATATTTCATTATATGTATATGTCTGTATGTGTGTGTGTGTGTATGAACTATATAATACATGAGCTTCTTTTATTCTCTGTGTGTTCAACATTTATTCTACCTAATCACGTGTGGACGAATGCAAATATCTCATTGGTCATAAAATAGTCTACACTACGCTTGAAAACAATCTAATGTATTTTCCTATTGTTGGTTAGAGTGTAGCGCGACGTTTCCAGAAGAAACAATGTAGGCTCTATACATTTGATGTCATCATTGTTCTTCTCTAGCTCCAGCTGGAATAGCCTTCCCAGTGTGCAGCCGAACATTCCGGGCTCACATAGGTCTCACCAGCCACACGAGAAGACACAAAACCCTAGTGCAAAGCCCTCAGCCCCCTGGATTACAAAAGTGGTCATCATCGAACCACTGATGGACGAGCTATATATGTAATCATTTGTTTCAAGAGATGATTCTGTGCACATCCATTTGTATGCATTAATAGCTTCACTTTCACTTTAGTTGGTACTAATAAGCTTTTTCCCAGGTTCATTTGTACATCGCTTTTACGCATGAAGTGCTCAACTTCGGCACTAGCATTTAAACTACGATCATTTCATTAGGTCTAGCAGATGTTCAAGGTCAACTAAGCAAGTCAAGGACGTTAAATTGACCTTTAATGTTGCCAACTACAAACTACAAACGGAAGTGCTTAGAAAATGTTATTCTGCAAACCAATGATTAACAAGATTACAAAGAGAGTTTGTGTTGCCACACAAACTCAGAGGCGGCCCCCGTGGGAGACGGATCCCTGGTCGACTGAGGATGGCATCGAGCAGGGTATGAAACCGAGACCGTAGAAATAATCAGTCCTGCGCGCTAACCGCACGACCAGGCAAAATCTCTTAATCTAATGACAAACTGGTTACAAACTAATAGCCTACTATTGATAATATACCTACACATTACGGAATGACAACTACCGGATATGTACAATATGTCAGAAGAGCGATTTTAGATAATCTTTTGGTATTGAGCATTTTCATTTAGGCCTAAATGGAACTAGAATGAGGATGTAAATCTACCTAAATTAAACTACTAATTAAGCACTCTCAATATCTATATCTACTAGATCTAGATCTAAAATATATATTTGGGATAATATAGATGTAATTTAGATAAGATTTATATAAAAAAAAAACACTAGATAATCAATTAATAGACAAATTGCAATATGAAATATTAAAATAGTAGATTAGTTTTAGTATTTTATAACATTGCAATATTGACAATCTAGACTTTAGAAATAAAAATCTACACCTTAAGACTAGAAATTAAAATTATAGATCTTGATCTAGTCTAAATCATGGCTGTCTGGTAGTGCGGTTTGCGCGCTGGACTGTAGTTTGGATTCATCGATGGTCCCAGGTTCAAACCCTGCCCGCTCCCATCCCCCGTCGTCCTACGGGAGGTTTGGACTACAACTCTGAAGGAACATCCGAAACATGTAAAACAACAAACATTCCAAACTAGACCAAGAAATTTTAAATCTAGATTCTATAATGATTTTAATTAGAACTTAAAATCTAAATCTAGTTTTAAAAATCTAGCTCTAGTGTAAGAAAAAATCTAGATCTAGTGTAAAAAATCTAGCTCTAGTGTAAAAAAAATCTAGATCTAGTGTAAAAAATCTAGATTAGATCTAATCTAGCTATTATGTCTTTTTAAAATGCGAGTAACATTACGAGGTTTAATAAACATTACTATACCGAGTTGTTTTAGCATTTCATTTAAAGAATTTATTCCATATGACGTCAAAGGAAAAAAATCCACCACGTCACACGGCCTAGTTAGACTAAAAAATATCATCTATACGAGCAGCTTGTTGAGGGTTCATAGACATTGGTGCACCGAGTGATTTATTTTAGCATTTCATTTAAAGAATTAACTCTATATGACTTCAAAGGAAAAAAATTCCATTACGTCACACGTCCTAGTTAAACTAAAAAATGTCATCTATACGAGCAGCTTGTCGAGTGTTCATAGACATTGGTGCACCGAGTGAGATCTTTTAGCATTTCATTTAAAGAATTAACTCCATATGACGTCAAAGGAAAAAAATTCCATTACGTCACACGTCCTAGTTAGACTAAAAAATGTCTTCTATACGAGCAGCTTCTCGAGGGTTTATAGACATTGGTGCACCGAGTGAGTTCTTTTAGCATTTCATTTAAAGAATTAACTCTATATGACGTCAAAGGAAAAAAATTCCATTACGTCACACGTCCTAGTTAGACTAAAAAATGTCATCTTTACGAGCAGCTTCTCGAGGGATCATAGACATTGGTGCACCGAGTGAGTTCTTTTAGCATTTTATTTGATGGGCTAGTTAGACTTAATATATATATATATATATATATATATATATATATATATATATATATATATATATATATATATATATATATATATAAACGGATTAAAGACGCTTTTTTTTTGTTTTGTCTGTCATTCTGTCTGTCCGTTATGTTAATAGCGAGAAAAAAAAAGACTAAAAGCTATTGAAAATCTGATTAAAATTTAATTTCCCTTCCGAAACATCGCATTACTTTTAAGTTTCTATAATAGATTGTTCCGGATGTTTATATATTTATAGTGAGAGAAAATAAGAATTCCAGATTAATCAAATGCCGTTAATTAAATTTGTGGGAACCATACTTTGGTGTTAGGAAGTTGTTTTCCTTAAAAATCGGAGCATAATATTAACAATAATTAGATTTTCTAACGTTTTAGCTAGAAAGTTAAATGTTAAACTATTTTTCATAAAAAATCCGGAACAACCAATATTCATAAATGAGAAAATTATTTGTTTTATTTATTACAAGAGGGATTTCAAACATTTATTAGCGTTATTAGATTTTTCATATAAAATTCGGATCATTTTTGGCGACGATTTGTAAGAAAATTAAGGTAATGTAGTTCGATTTCTTTTTAGAAACAAAATCCGGAACATTATTTACCGATTAAACAACTTTTATTATATTTCGACAAGAAAATTAACTGTAAAATAAGTCTAAAAATTGATTTTCAATAGTCGTTTCTAGTTAATTACTTTCTTATTTTAAAATCCTGAATAACCTATTGTCGATATTTTTGAAAAAAAAAATTATTTGACATAAAGTTGTTTTAAATTAAAAATTCGGAACAATTGATATTGATAAATAAACTATAGTGACGTTGTGTCAAAGAATATAAGTGTAATATTAGTCAATAATGCGATTTCAAACAATCATTTGACATAATTTATTTTTATAAAACAATATCCGGAACAACTTTATAGTTAATGAAATATAAATCAGTATAGATATTTTAATTTAGCATTTGTATTGCTATTTACATTAAAAACCGGAACAATATATTAAAGATCATGTGTTTCTTGCAACGTTTAAGCATGGAAATAAAATCTAATATAAGTTAGAAGAGCAAACAAATATTCATTGGCATTGATTTTTTTTTCACAAAACATCCGGAACAATCTATTATAGATACTTAAAACTATTGCAATATTTCTGAATGAAAAATTAAAGGTTAAATCAGATTTACAATAGCCTCTAGTGTCTTTTGTTAATCTAATCGTGACGGACTGACCGACCAACAGACAAAACGCACAAAAATAATCTTCTTTTATTTGGATGGGGGCACTAAACAAAAAATAAATAAAATCTGATTTTTTAAAAAAGTTTAAGGAATTGGTTTAGCACCTTGACATGTTACGACTTTACGCTACTGCACAAAAGTCGCTGCATAAAAAGACCATTTTAAAAAATGTGTGTGATATTTACATACAAAAGGCATTATTAGCCTTTATAAACAAACAGAAATGTTTTCTTTTAATTTTAGCAGCTAGTTGACCAGAAAAAACACCTTTAACTATTATTTATATTTGTTGTAAACATTTCTTGCACATTTTATCAATATATTTGACTTAGTGATACTGAAAATACACAAAAATTGTCCATTTTTGTTAGCATATTGTAACATTGCCTCCCTTACATTTACATAATTGTTTTAGAATTGGTGTATTTTTCTGAAAAAATCGCTTGCATAATTAATTTTATAAATTAAACGGTTTGCTTTTAGAAAACTAAAAGTAGCCGTTGCACCTAAACTTTTCAAGCCGCATTTAATGATGAAATAATATTATTCATATCTCTTCTAGTTTTCGAGATCTGAGTGTGACAGACGGACAGACGGACAGACGCACAGACGGACAGACGGACAGACAGACAGACGGACAGACGGACAGACGGACAGACGGACATTTTGCACAAACCTAATAGCGGCTTTTTCCCCTTACGGGGGCCGCTAAAAAAACACATAGATTATCGGCCCTTCCTTTATTCTGTACAACGGAAACACCAAAACGTTGTATGGATTTCTGGCTCTATCTCTCTCTCACTCTCTCTCTCTCTCTCTCTCTCTCTCACTCTCTATATATATACATGTTCAAAAATATGTAGACAAAGAAGGAATAGAATTACAAATGTAATAGAACATCAAGTCACTACTTTCAATGAAACCAAAGAAAAAAACATATTCTTGATACTATGTGTAAATTAAACATTTCGTTCACTCTGCGTTCTTCTCTCTTCCTAATTAGAGTTTGACATTTCTAGATTTCCGAGGCTTAGAAAAATGACTCGAGTCTGCCTCTAGCCAGTGACTCACAACTTCAGATTTTTAAAGCGAAACAATTTATCGTCTGCGGGACTAATCCCAAGTCATTTTTAGAAACTTGTCCTCGAACGTGCCCCACAGTGAGGGATTGTCTGGAAGGCAACTAGAAACAAAAGTCTGACATGATGACGTATAGTGCCCAGAGTAAACATTCTTGTTTTTAGCGAGATAGAATTTTCAATAAAATGTGTAGTTTTTCTTTGCATTGTGTGAATATAGTGAGCTACAGTGTCTATGGCAGACTTGGATATGGGTTAGACAGAATGATTTGTTCACTATAGGCTTATATTGCAGTTTCGTTTGGTGACAGATGTCAATCGTCTTAATGAGAAAAATCATTGGGCCCTACCAATACATGACTAACAGTTTAATTGTATTGAAGTTGTAAAGCGTATGTAAATTTCAATGTTGTCTGTTGCATTTGACGTCTCGGGAGACGATCTTTTTCATTTGCAACTTCTTGTGCGACGAAAGAGGCCAATCCTTGATACACAGTTGCGGTCACACGTTCGCCATATGTAATCACCAGGCGCCGTTGTATTTTCTCCCTTCTATCTGCTGCTGTTGTATATGACATCTGCAATCCGAGACCCTTCTTTCTGCTGCTGTTGTATATGACATCTGCAATCCGAGACCCTTCTTTCTGCTGCTGTTGTGTATGACATCTGCAATCCGAGACCCTTCCTTTGTGAATCACGATGGCCTGTGGAAGATGGCCAAGTAACAGGGGCCGTAACACAACAAATATCTTTATAAATTTTGATTTTCATGTTTTGTGGAACTATTTCGAAGTAAAATATTTGTAACCATCGCCACCGTTTTCCTTTAGCGTAATCATTCATTCAAATAGTAACCTTTATTGCGTCTTGGTAATTTTGTAGTAATATTATAAGGTTGTTGGTAGTCATTGTGTGCTTTGGTCAGCGAGGTCATTATAGGTCTTTGTATTTTACTTACAGATTATAGGCGGTAGAGGTAGAGATCTTCAACTGATAAAGTTATAGGAAGAAAATATAATGGCCGTTTAGTTGGTCTTTGTAGAATGCATTTTATAGTTAATATGTTTACAATCTAGTACAAGTTTTTGTTTAAATTTAATATATACATGTGATTGGACATATTTAAGAAATTATGTAAACGTAGTTCAAGGCTTATGTTTTTATTATTCATTGAAGAACAAACTAAAGGTGTGCAGTTCTCCGTGTTGTGTTTGTTTACTTCTGAGATGTGTGCGGAGCCACATGATAACTGGATTTAGATTTTAAAAAATCTAACTCAAGTGAAACACCTAGAGCAGGGGTTCTCAACCTGTGGGTCTGGACCCCCTTGGGGGTCGATCGACGATTTGCCAGGGGTCGCCTAAGACCATCGAAAATATAGATTGTTTTTGTCTACTCTTCTATTTCTGTGTGTGTATGTGGGGGGAGGGGTCGCGGCAGAGTGGGGGATTGTAAAAAAGGGTCGCCATGCATAAAAGGTTGAGAACCGCTGACCTAGAGTGTTAATTAGGCTGCTACAGTAGCGAAACACACAAAGAGTTAAGGGTAGCGAAAGTACTAAGGGAAGAAATAACATTCTAAGTACCAAGGGTAGGGAAACACAGCAAGTACTCAAGGTAGCGAAAATACTCCACGTACTAAAAGAATCTTGCTTTCTACACACAAGTTAAATTCCCCAGGCTGTCATCTACTACACACTGACTGTATCCGCCTTTCAATTATTCTCTGTTGTAAACAAGGAATCAAAATCTTATTTCTCTTCGGACTAGTTCAATCATACAATCATTCACACTAATAAGTCACAGTCACGGTAGTCCCGTAGTACCATAACCAGAACTAATTGTTCGTTTTACAAAGAATTGCTTTGTAACAAAGCTTGTATCAACTCTGTCTGTCTGTCTGTGTCTGTGTGGTAAAAAGTTTTACACGTTATTTCTCCCACACCCAAACTCGGATTTAGTTGAAACGCTGCACAATTATTCATTGGCATAGACAATGCATGAATCCATTTCAAACTAAAATAGCCACTTAGTCAATTAACTACAGGTTATTAAATATTTTGTTTGATACCAACAAGGGGCATTAATCCTTTAGTAGTCACAGATATGGCTAAAAATGTGTACGAATACCGAGTGGTATAAAGTTCTAGTCTCTGAGAAAGGTTTGAACTTTGGAAGACTGAAGACGCTCCTGCATCAGTCTCATATTTGTGCCTGTCTCAGAAATGCGGCATATGTCTTCGATTTCCGCATGTCTTAAAAATGCGTCAGTCATAGATTAGCACATTTCTGACTTTCACCAAAGTGTCTCAGATTTGCATATGTCTCAGACAAAGTGTCTCAGATTTGCGCATGTCTCAGACTTTCGCCAAAGTGTCTCAGATTTGCGCATGTCTCAGACAAAGTGTCTCAGATCTGCGCATGTCTCAGACAAAGTGTCTCAGATCTGCGCATGTCTCAGACAAAGTGTCTCAGATTTGCGCATGTCTCAGACAAAGTGTCTCAGATTTGCGCATGTCTCAGACAAAGTGTCTCAGATTTGCGCATGTCTCAGACTTTCGCCAAAGTGTCTCAGATTTGCGCATGTCTCAGACAAAGTGTCTCAGATCTGCGCATGTCTCAGACAAAGTGTCTCAGATCTGCGCATGTCTCAGACAAAGTGTCTCAGATTTGCGCATGTCTCAGACAAAGTGTCTCAGATTTGCGCATGTCTCAGACAAAGTGTCTCAGATTTGCGCATGTCTCAGACTTTCGCCAAAGTGTCTCAGATTTGCGCATGTCTCAGACAAAGTGTCTCAGATCTGCGCATGTCTCAGACAAAGTGTCTCAGATCTGCGCATGTCTCAGACAAAGTGTCTCAGATTTGCGCATGTCTCAGACAAAGTGTCTCAGATTTGCGCATGTCTCAGACTTTCGCCAAAGTGTCTCAGATTTGCGCATGTCTCATACAAAGTGTCTCAGGTGTGCACTTCTCTTAGATTTATAATATTACCATTTGAAGGTCTAGAACTTGTATTTTAAAAGTATGTATCACCATGGATACAGTTCCATTGGCTAACTCCCTGCCAAATGTTTACAGTAAAAATAAACATCTCCGTTAAGAAATTGTTTCCTTTTGGTCGTTTCTCGCCTGGTTCTTAAAGCATGAACGTCCCTTGGATTGTGTCGTTTCTTTATCGCGTAATTTAGTTCTTTTTAGACATCGTTTCAACTTTTTTATCCGTAGAATGGGGTGTGTTTCCGGTTTAAAATAAAAGGAAGTGAAACGAATTAAACTGTCCAAGAATTGCCTGGAAATGGATGCTTTTCGGTTTCTTCTCTTTCGGCCTTTTTCTTTTTCTTTTTTTTTCATCATCAACACACCTCGAGGGCTAAAATTATTCAAAAAACCTGAACTAGGCAAGTGCGTCTACACCGGCACTTAAAAAAAAAAGAAGCGTTTTTGTTTTTCTAGAGTCTTTTTTATATTTGTTGTTTTTGCGGTTGTTGTTGTTGATGTTGTTTTTTTAGATCGCAATTGAAAAATGCTTTAGGACTTATTTTTACTCATCCAAACAGCCACGAAGTTGATTAAGAGAGTAACAAAAAATACAAATGGTTCAAATCTAATTCGTAGCAGAAGTAAGGGGAAAAAATCAATTTTGTAACTCAAAGGACTTTATTCAGGAACTACTCTTACAGTTTGGACACATAACAATCTTCATTAGTGCTAAAATAATTAAATGTCCTAGTTGTATCGTTCTAAGTTTGAAAACGTGGCGTGTTAGTGTACCTCATAAAGTGTTGTTTTTTTTTTAAATCGTTTCTTAAATTCAACAAAGCATTTACCTAAAATAAAACGTTTAAATGTATTTAAACCTCATTGTACAGTTAGGACAATAATATAGAATCGTATATAGAACATAAAACCCTTCTATTTTAGAGTAGAAACTCGCGTGTAATTTATAAAATATAAGAAATCTGAACATGAAATCATGTCGGGAAATTATACATTGAGTTGAGTTATTTAGTTAATTGTACATTGAGTTAAGTTATTTACTTCATTGTACATTGAGTTGAGTTATTTAGTTGACTATGTACAAATCAAATATGTGATTTAGTGCATTAAGATATAAATAATATATTTAATGACCTTTTTGAAAGTGCATCCATTTAGCCAATCAAAGGTGTACCTAACATTAGTCAATTACAATCTTTACATCAGGTCCTGGTGACCTTACAGTAATTGTCAGGGTGATAGCCCCCCCCCCACCCACCCCCCCCACACAAACAACGACCGTGTCCCACAAGAATCCAGACGAATGCTAATGGCATCTTTAAAGTCCTCTTTACTTTGTATAACAAAACCGACTCATTAAACTGTCTAGAGAGATCGCGGCATTGGGACCCATGCTAGTCTCAATTATATAGGCGTCCAGTCCGGCAGGAATCATGGCCTATAAATCGGAACTTCAGGCTCTCTCAACAAAGCTAAAAGTACTTGTTGGTACTGTAAATATTTTCCAGGAGATCAAAACTTCAGTACGCTGTTTCTTATAGAAATACCGTGTAGTGTACTCTGTTTAGTATAAACATTACTTTCAAAGGTTTTGTAGAAAATAATGTAATGGTTGTTTTATAAGGCCTATTCTTTGGCCACAACAAATTTTAAAACTTCTCAAATCTATATTTCAAAAAGAATGTCCAATGAAAAGACATTTTCCTGCTAATTAGTCTAAACTATTTTGTATTTGATCCCTAAATGTCAACAGTGACTGAAGTCACGCTGCTGAATGATGAATTATTAAAACTCTGCGTGATATTTGCATCATGTTGGGAAATGATTTGATCGATATATGGTTGGTTCTGTTATTAACCCCTTCAGAACTGTCTCAAGAAAAAAAAAAGAATTAACCGGAAATGACGTGTATACACCATTTGTCAAATTATACATTACTAGCATGCCAGTATTTATGTATTTCAAATGAATTGAGTAAATTAATTAAAATCTTTACTTTTCGATGTTCAACATTGTAAAAACAAGACTGTTATGTTTCTACTGCCTATTACTGGTTTTGATATATATTTTTTTTTTTTTTTTTTTTTTTTTTTTTTTTTTTTTTTTTTTTTAGCAAATTAGGCTCAGAATTTTGGTAAATATGTGTATGACTAACTGTTAGATTTAGTGTGTTTGTGTACGTTGGAAGACGGGAGAAAAAGTAGCTATTTTTTTTTTTAAGTTTTATTTTCTTTAAAATCTAACCCTAAAATATTTAGCTTTAGATGTATTTAAACTTCAAAAGACTTTTTCAAACATAAGTTTGAGCAAATAGCACAAAGTTTTGTTTACAGAATAAATCGTCCACAGCAAGTCCACATAGAAATTCTAGTTCATCCTTCTGAGTGTGTCCCCTTCTTATGCTCTAGCTAAATACCGTTTATACTAAAGGAGTTCAGATCACACAGCCTACACTTATAGATTCATATCATGTACATATACTGCTCCAGTTAATCAGATTTCGTTCAAACATCAAACATTTCATTTAGATCATGATTACATGTATTTGATAATTGATTTTTAGTTTTTTTGGCACATCAGCACAATTTAGGCCATGTCGCGCCCATAATCCCTCAAGGTTTATTTCCCCTTTATACCTCAAGAGCTAATTGTTATACAGCTAAGTAATTAAAAATAAGGTCCATTCATAGCTTAAATGATTACATACAAACGCACTTAGAAAATGAGCAAAAAGATGACGAACCTGTGAGTAAATTTAATGAGGTAAGGTCCGAATTGTTGCCATTGCCCAATAGGAAGGCCAAAACATAACCAGGAAGCAGTGACGTGTCATTGTTGATGACCGCGATGGCGTAGGTCATGGCACCGGAGATCTTAGGGCCGGCGGCTAGTTCCGGGTTTTTGGGCCTGGTCAGTGAAGTGATGTAACCCAGCACAATTCTAGTCCTGTTGGCTCGAGTTGTGGCGTTAGTG
Source organism: Biomphalaria glabrata (assembly GCF_947242115.1). Classification (NCBI taxonomy): domain Eukaryota; kingdom Metazoa; phylum Mollusca; class Gastropoda; family Planorbidae; genus Biomphalaria; species Biomphalaria glabrata. The sequence goes on along the minus strand of NC_074712.1, from coordinate 54,421,017 downwards.
GTGGTGACAGCCGGTGTGGATGTTGGCGTTGTAGTTGACACAGTGGTGAGGACGCTGGACGACTGAGATGCTGTGGAAGTCACGACTGGAGTTGTTGTTGATGCAGCGGCGCATACCATCAAAAATAGCAGGCCGATAATACTCGCCCTTAAGAATTCATAAGGATTTCTAAAAACCACTGAAGTAGAACCTGGGGTACCAATCTGGTTTCTTACTATCCAGAACGTATTAAGATTTAGACAACCAGGACAGTCTCGGGCTAGCGGAACACTCACTGGCTTTTTGTTATGGACTTTCTCAAGCACAACTGTGTAGTGTGACTCACGTGTGGAGCACATTATGATTGTATACAGCACATCGATACACTGTCTCCTACAAATATCCATAGCTGACAGATTCTCCATCTACATGGTGTGATTTCTCCCCACAACACAGTTTGGCAAAGCTGCAAGTTAAATTTTATTTAAAAAGTGAATATTAGCATAGAAAAGGGTAAAGACAGTGTTTCCCAAACTGTGTTTCAAGGAACCCTAGTGTTCCGCGAGGCCTGATGGGTTGTTCCATGAACTACTGGAATAATTAACTCGTAGGCCACCATGTGAATTAATCTCGATAAAAAATAAAGTGTCCCGCCAAATATTCAGAATGTGCGAAGTGTTCCGTAAAAGAAAAATGTTTGGGAAACACTGATCTAGTGTATGGTCTAAAATTGAAAACAAAAAAAAAAACTTACTTTATGAATAATTAAGTTAAGAGTCTAGTGGCTAGCTGTAAAGAATGTCCAGTTTAGAATGTTGACTTGAAATTACCTTACCATGTACATAGGATTTGTGGCCGAGTGGCGTAAACCGTTTGACTACCTAATAAGGGATCGAGTTCTGATCTCGACTTCTGATGACCTGTTTGCCTAGCACCTTAAGGCAGCACCGACCCCCCCCCCACACACACACACACACACAAGTCCACAGAAAAGATTGGGCCACAGAGAACTGACCATGAAAGATTGGACCACAGAGAACTGACCATGAAAGATTGGACCACAGAGAACTGACCGCGAAAGATTGGACCACAGAGAACTGACCACGAAAGATTGGACCACAGAGAACTGACCATGAAAGATTGGACCACAGAGAACTGACCACGAAAGATTGGACCACAGAGAACTGACAACGAAAGATTGGACCACAGAGAACTGACCATGAAAGATTGGACCACAGAGAACTGACCATGAAAGATTGGACCACAGAGAACTGACCATGAAAGATTGGACCACAGAGAACTGACCATGAAAGATTGGACCACAGAGAACTGACCACGAAAGATTGGACCACAGAGAACTGACCACGAAAGATTGGACCACAGAGAACTGACAACGAAAGATTGGACCACAGAGAACTGACAACGAAAGATTGGACCACAGAGAACTGACCATGAAAGATTGGACCACAGAGAACTGACCACGAAAGATTGGACCACAGAGAACTGACAACGAAAGATTGGACCACAGAGAACTGACCATGAAAGATTGGACCACAGAGAACTGACCATGAAAGATGTGCTAGGCAAGAAGAATATAGAAGAACACTAAAATAGTTTAAGCTGTCGATGTCGTACAGCCGTCACATCAACCTACTCTGTTCATCTTCACGGCTGACACCTATGTATCCAAATGTTTTACTGCTGTTTTTTAACCTTATGTATTTTAGTTTTGGCAACTGGAACAATTGTCAAGAAATTGTTATAATGTACAATGCTTTATAAAAGTGAAGACAGCTTACAATGTGCTCTAATCCATTCAATCACAATATTAACTTTATAACAGCTAAATGTTTAAATCACTTATTTGACCGACTGAAGGATCTGTTGTTACTTCTAAACATGAAGACTTTAACAGTTCAACACTAGCATCAGATTTCACAATTAAAAGAAATAATTTATTCAACAAAACAATATGCACGCTAAGGAGTATTGTGTTATTTATAGACGAGGGCATTATAATTATCAATCCAAGATTTAGGAGTCTTTCAGTGATGTCTGAGCTCTCTTTCAAAACTTCCTCTATCTTCAAAATCAAAACAATAAATCATCAAAACAGCTTCACTACCTGTCTCTACAGTTTTTTACTTGTCTCATTTTAATACAAATACATATAACATTGGTCGACTAGCTATTTAAATGTGTGTAGCGAAGTGTGATATGCTTTACTATATGTTAATAGAAATAAAAGATGTTAAGAGAAGGAAAGATGTTTAGAGAGATAAGATATGTTTAGAGAAGTGTCATACTATCTTTAAACTATCTTATCTTTAAACCATCTTTCATTTCTTTCTATAATTGAACCTGTCGTGACCTCAATACAAAGTCAAAAAACATGGCTGTCGCCGACTCCCCAGGACAGCAATATTCTGTGTGAGCTAGAAAGTTATTGGACTCTACACAGCAGACATAACTAATGGGTCTCCAACATAGATCTTGTTAGCAACAGAAGTGAGAGAGAGAGAAACTATAAGGCTATGTTTCAACTCTTAGAGACGTCTGATATTTTGAGACGTGACTTGGAAAATGGTAAAAATTCATAGGTGATGATGTAATATTAGTTACAGGGGCCACAACTCAGAACCACACAGAAGTGTTCACACCTGTTGTTCACTCAGAAAGACTTAAGTCTATAGATCTCCATTTTCATTTCTACAAAAAAGAACACATTTATAACTAGGTACATACAATACACAATTGGTAGATGTGACGTAGACATGTTTAACATAGGTATAGCCTACAAATAAGACTAAAGCGTTCTTCTCAAATAGTGCAGTCTATGGGGCAGTCTATGGGGCTGCAATGGGGCAGATGATGTTAAGTGCACCTTCCTTTGCCAACTGTTGACGAAAGGATCATGCATCCAGCACAGAGAGTAACTTTTTGTAGACCCACTCCCTCAATTAATTTTAGGTACTCATAAAAATAAAAGATAACAAGATTAGGATTTGATCTCTAATCTTCCGCGTTTAAAAGCCTAGATGTTCTTCCCTCGGTCACCAGACAACAGTGCATATAGGTGAGAGCATGAGGATGAGGATGGACAGAGACTTTAAACAAACAAACACCACGAGTTCAGTTCTCAACATCTACACAAAATAAATAATGTCATTGTGTCAAAGTGTGTCATCCAGTATGTCATCTAGTATGCCATCTAGTATTTCATGTCATGTAGTATGTCATCTATTATGTCATCTAGCATGTCATCTAGTATGTCATCCAGTATGTCATCTAGTATGTCATCTAGTATGTCATGTAGTATGTCATCTAGTATGTCATCTAGTATGTCATCCAGTATGTCATCTAGTATGTCATCCAGTATGTCATCTAGTATGTCATCTAGTATGTCATCTAGTATGTCATCCGGTATGTCATGTAGTATGTCATCTAGTATGTCATCCAGTATGTCATCTAGTATGTCATCTAGTATGTCATCTAGCATGTCATCTAGTATGTCATCTAGTGACATTGTTTATTTGGTCATCTGAAGTGTAGTCTGTTGACCACGAGCGTGAAGGACAAATGAGACGACTCAGTAATGTCAATGTGTTTGTGTCTGATATCAACTTGTTTTTAATTAACATCTAATTTCATATGCGTGTACCTTGTAAACAGAATTTAAACCAATTTTTTAAATGTATCTAAACATTGAAATGCAAGCTAACACATGTTGTGTGTTGTACGAAATAAGACACTTTGTTTTCTTTGCCTTCTTAAAAGAAACTCAACACTAACTGTAGCATATCAAAGTGTGTGTCTACATAATAATAATACAGATCTATCTTTAGAAACTTCACTTTACCAAAATTGAAAAAAAATTACCTGTCAGTCAAAAATGTCAGAGGAATCAACATTTATTAGACTGGCCAGAAACTTTAACATTATTTTTTTTTAATATTTGTTTTCGCATTTTTACCGACAATACTTTCAATCTTACTGTTGACACCACCTCCGTGGTTAAGAAATAACTGCTTTGAGTGTGCTCCGTGCTTGTAATATATAAATGAAAATCTGGATGTATGGCAGTGCGTCTACTAAGGGCCTTACCCTCCACAAACTCAAAAATTTTACTTTTTCTTTACTAAAATATTCATATTAAATATTTTTTTAAAAAATGAGGTTAAATGATCAAATACTATATTTCTTTCTTTTGACATGTTTCTAGATATAAGTATAATAATATTATAATAATTATTTCTAAAAGGTGTAGGGGCCTCCACTTACTAAAACCCGGCCTGATAAATCACATTACTTTCAAGCCGTATCATACTCACATTTCTAAGAAAACTAAATACTTACTTGAAGACTTTCTTCCTTAAAATAAAGTCAAACAGAGAATATGTGTCAAAATTCACAGAAATAATAAAAAAACGAATATCCATATTTTGGCACAGATCATAATATTTATTTAAAATATTTGAAAATAGTACTTTGATCCTTCCAAACTATCGCTACTTTTAGAAGGTATCACTGTATTGGACACTGTCTACTTGTCGACATTGTTCACATTTTCCCTGTAACAGAGCTGAATCCTATCCCATCAAAGAATCGACTCACACAATAATTTCCTCTTTGTGCTTTGCCTACACCATCGCTAAATAAAAATTCAGATAAACAAAGAACTTTCCGAAAAACAAAACATAATGGACAAAATGTTCGGTCTAAATGCCTTTTTAAAAAATAAATGTATATTAATAGTCCGTGGATACTCTCCCTTGCACCATGCGAGTTTCTCCCCCTTTGAATACCCTGGAGACTGATCGCGCGACACTGGCTAAAAACTGAAGGGGGTGGGGAGTTCATGCCCTCGGCTGCGGCGTTGCTGAAGTGAAACGCTTTGATTTTCATACGACCTTCTGTTACATCATCATAGGTAGACTAGTGAACCAAAGGATTGTACCATTACCCGTGGACAGCTCGGATACTTCGGGGAAGTTTCTATAGCATGTACATATAACAGCATAAGCATTTAAAAAATTGTCTCTATGTATTATGAACTGTTGCAATGAGTATGCATTACATGATTACAACATAAGTCATTGCAAATATTTAAAATGACTTACAAAGTTTTTAACATTGAATATTTCTCAATCTAAACGTCGGTGCTTTAAAAAAAACAACAACATTGTTTTCTATTCAGTTTCAGAATATTATTTTGGAAGTGACGGTTCTTACGTTACAGTGGAAACATCTTGCAGGACAGTAGGAGATCAGTGCTGCGGGGATTCGAACTTGGCACCACTTCCTGCTTAAACTAAGACAGTGATTACTTCATAACTATTTTTTTTTTATTTTTTTTTTTTTTTGCGATAAAAAAAATACTGCTTGGTACTATGTCTTGGTCGTATAGACCCATGTATATCTTGGTCGTATTGACCCATGTATGTCTTGGTCGTATTTACCCATGTATGTCTTGGTCGTATTGACCCATGTATGTCTTGGTCGTATTGACCCATGTGTGTCTTGGTCGTATTGACCCATGTATGTCTTGGTCGTATTGACCCATGTATGTCTTGGTCGTATTGACCCATGTATGTCTTGGTCGTATTGACCCATGTATGTCTTGGTCGTATTGACCCATGTATGTCTTGGTCGTATTGACCCATGTATGTCTTGGTCGTCTTGACCCATATTGACCCAATCACGTACGCCTGTTTAGTGACTTGTCAAAATATTTCTGGTCGTGTTGCATATTTATTTTTAAAACGTTTACCTCCCCTGTCATACATTTACCACATTAGGTGGTTATTGCCCTTTAATATACAAGTGTGTGTGAGAGAGAGAGAATGTAAATACATTATAAATACCAAGTGATGTTTATAGCTAGCCACTGTCCAACTCGATTTAAGCTTGCGTTGTATGGGTCCAAATCTGAATGATAATACTTTCAGAGCGGAAGGGTCAGCATTAATTTCATGCCTCGTGTTCGCCTCCTCTTACAGCCACCCTTTCCCTTTAGATGACCACAAGAAGTGGCCTGAAACAGGAGACTAATGAAAAATGTCCAGTGACACTGACCAGATTAACGCCTACACTCTGGGGTCACTGTGTTTGTGTTGCAGTGGTTCTAGGATCACATCCCCTGGTCTCTTTGCGAGCAAAGCGAATAGCCAAACACATATCTCATTCGATTCATTGATACCTAAGATTCATTTCTCATCTGAACCAATTTTTTTTTTGGTTTAACTAGCAGCAAACTTTGTACTCTTTGCAACTCGCCCGTGATAGCTGCTTTTAGTTGTAGCTTAGTTGTATTTTAGTTGTATTTAGTTGTAGTTCAGTTGTAGTTGTATTGACTATTAATACTTGACTGGCTTTTCATTTAGAGTTTTAGACTATCCAAACGTGTAGGCTTGATACTAATAATTCAACTAAACCTGGGATGTTTCTTTAATATGAACTTCTCCAGGCGTTTATAAGTCTCCTTAAATGACTGGCTTTATCTTTTTTTTTATCATCATCTAGTCTTGCCTGTTTTCTAGAGACTTTGTTGGTTTCTCTTGGGTTGTCATTCTTCTTGTTCGGAGAAGTCTGATACTAAAGTCAGTGTCACCAAATGTGTATGGGCAGTGATGGATTTAATTATAGGCAATATAATCTATAGATTAGGATACCCAATGAAGAGGATTAATATCAGAGGATTATACTAAAGATCATATTCTTTTTTCAAATGATCTAGCACTAGGGCGACTCATTTCCCTTTGCCAATACATTTTGTTTTAAATTGTATTTTTTTATTCGCTTGTAAATCCAACTCCCTAAAATCGGCGGCAAATTGAACCTGATCTAATACTGAATAGGCCAAACAGAAACCTATCCAGAATCAAAACTTTCCATCTATAGATGAAATATCACGTGGTCCTAGTGAAATTTGTAGAGTGTTTTTCCTACGTTGATATATGTGTTTTTGTATAGAAGAGAGCTAGATTGGTGAGTGATAGGTCCTAATGGACGAACACCCGAGAAGGTTAAAGGGCTTATAGTTTCATTAGGTCCCAAGATAAAGGTAACAACATAACCCAAGTACTAAACGACCTCCAATTGAAAAGGAAACCAATATCCGGCCACGCCGATCAATCAAAGGTCCTGTAACCTTGACCACAGTTTCCTCCAAGCAAGTTCAAGTGACTGCACCAAACAATATCGTAAAATTAACGGCTGTCTTCTCTCTGCCCTCCCCATCACCTGGTGTTCCACTTACTAAGTATCATTCTACGCCTGAGTGATGGTGCACCTTCCTGATGCTTGCCCTGTGCCCTAATGGTGCAGTTTTGTTTGGTGGCTTACAAACTGAGGGCCAAGTTGTAGATATGTGTGTGTGTGCATTTCTTCACTACTTCATCGTTGATGAATACAGGAAACTGTTCTCCAATCTTTTCATCTAAGATCTGATAACGTCAAAAGTAGTAGATGAATGGAGCAATGAAACATGGGGGAAGGGGGAGGGAGTGCAATGAAAGTGTGCAGTTGTGAAATTCAAAGCAGAACACAACACAACACACTGTAAAATGCTGAAACGGTGAATCTCAAATTATTACAGATTTGGATCTATGACGAAAAAACAGCCAGCTTTTTGGTCTATCCGGGTTAAAGAATCCAGAAAGCGTTGATATGGTATGTGAGTTTGTAAGTTTTATGATTTGTTTTCTCTTATTAGCTCTGCAGAATCAAAGTTTCCTAAGCTCTTCCGTTTGTAGTTCAGTTTTTGTTTTGTTTTTAATTTTATTTTGACAACATTGAAAGTTCAGTTTAGCGTCCGCCACAGATAAAATGGTAACTTTGGTGTTCTTTGTTATATTTAATATGAAACCATGAGCATATAAACAATAATTATGTGATGACAGGAAGAGTGGGTGAGAGAACAAGGTTTTAGTGAAGAGCGGTCAATGAGAGGTCAGTGAGAGGTCAGTGAGGGAACAGACATCTTGACATTGTTTAGGTTATCATGACAACTCCCGATGGCTTGCCCAATAATAGGAAACAAAATGAACAACATTGATAAGAAAAATAAATTAATATTTATCTCATATTGGTACACATACGAACACCAGCAGACGTTCGTATAGCAGACAGCGGGGAAGGGAAGGGTCCGTCCGAAAAATAATTATGAACCACTGAAAAGAAAAATATTATTATTATCATGTAACTGGAACAAAATCTTAAACTAAATGTGCTACATAGTTCAGTATATCGAGACACTCGAAGAATGTACAGGGCCCTGATGTGTGACATTCACTAGAAGTTCAAATATAGGACACCTAGTCTAGAAGTGGGTCTCAAAATGCTTGTAAGCTCTATTTTTAAAGTCCATATAAACAAGGTAAAATATAGCAAAAGGGATGTTTATTTAAAAAAAAAAGTGTAAATTTGATGTTATCCAATAACTATGAGGAGTACAGGTACATAAACCTTTAAAATATGTTGGAATGTGTATCTAGTTAAATAAAACAACTTAAACTATGCTAACATAATGAACTATTGCAGCTTCGATCAAACTTATTGATTCAAATTCTTTCAGTTACGCAATTTCACATTCTATGTCAAATGTATCCTCTAAATAGAGCAAGTTGCGTTCTTCATGCGTCACCTCCACCTGCGTGCTCTACAGTTTTAAACTTGTTTTAGTGATACAGAAATCAAAAGTTAGGGTTACGGTTAAGGTTACAGTTATTCTTATAATATATATATATATATATATAATATAATATATATATCTTATATTCTTGTTGTCTTAGGTGCAAGAATTAATTGTGGAAAATTTCAACTTGATCCGAGATTGGGTGTGGGAGAAATAACGTGTACAAACTTTTTACCAAACAGACAGACAGATTGAGTTGATATAAGCTTTGTAACAAATAATTGAGCTATAATTTTAACCTCAATGCCTGACAGTGGCTCTCCTTATCCACTCCCCCGTTAGTGTTTCTACCCATTTGTTTTGAGTGAAGTCCCAGAGTGAATGTCTTTCCACCCTGTTGGAATAATCTTGTGCTACAAATAGAAGAACTTAGAAAATTTGATTGTGGATTTCTAAACATGTGCTAAGAAATTATCTTTTAACAAACAGAACTTATCAATACTTCCATTTTGTTTTCAACGGATACACCGAAATGTTTGCTTTTATAGTTTTTCCGTTAATCTCAAATTGAATGCATTGAAAAGTCTCTTTTTCTTGTACAAATAAGTTCTTTCATTAAACCAGTCAATATTCTCTTGTTTGTTTTTTTTTAAGTTTATTTAAGAGAACTGGCGTTGAACAGGAGAGTTAGTGTCACTAGGTCTAAATCTAAATCTAGAATGACTACAAAGTTATAAACACATGACCCAATCATTTCACAACCAGACAAGAAGGTCATGTCATTACAGAACATAAGTTTTAGACCGGTCAGATCCCCCCAGGCCAGTAAACTTCTATTCACATAATTGAATAAAACAGCTTAACAGCCTGGCTTACAACTGACATTTTTTTATGAAACAGTTCCATTAATACAGATTTCAACTCTTGCATTACCAGATGAGTACAAAGTTTTTACTTAGAAGAAACTCGCCTGCAGGGGTGTTATGGAGTCTGTGTGTGTGTGTGTTTCTATGGTGATTGTGGGAAGAGGTTAGCGATTGGTTGTGAATGATGCAACATAGGTGGCAGTGTCGTCATTTTGGTTATAGTTAAGAGACGACTTCAGAATGAGAGACTAAAAGATTGTGTTATTGTAATGAGTTAGATTTAGTATAAAATATTATTACAAAACTCTAGTACTTTTATTTTTATTTCATATCAACATTTTTGTCAATATTATAATAAAAGTTATATTTTGTCTCGTTCACTGACAGGTTATTCAAGTCATTTTAAGTTTATTACTTAAGATATAATACGCCTACAGCGGTTTAGTTGTCTATCTTCCTATCTTATCTTATATAATACAGACGTTACTTCAAAAAAAAAGACCAGCAATTTGGTCCTATAAGTCAACAACCGGCAACAACAAGAGGTAAACTGGCTATGTGGGCATTAGGGCATATGTCCGGTGGGCTGATTATTAATGGGATGGTGAGACCACCGCCGAATAGACCTCACCAATAACACTAAACATTGTAAAGGATATTTTAATAATCTCCTATTAAGCCTTCTAGTTCTAAGCCTTACCTTTTACAAAGCTTATATTAACTTACAATGTCAGGGTGGAATCTTGCACGCGTTATTTCGCCCACTCCCCATTCTTGGTTCAAAGTTGAAACTTGCAAAATTATTCATTGTAGAAGACAAAAAATTAAACAGTAAAAAATTAATCAATTAATTAATCAATTAGTTGTAATTAGTGAGTTAAGCCATGTATAGAGAAGTTGGCCCTTGGTTGAAAATTTAAAATATAGATATTTTTCGAGTATAAACTTTCTTAGGTTTGGTTTGAGCATTCTATTTAGCATGGATATTGCCCTAAACAAAAACAATTACTGAAAATATTTCCAATGACACAAATTTATTATTATAGTCTATAGAAATTTAAAAGTAATTATATGATTGATTCAAAATAAAAATAATATTTTTTTTTGTAATTGTTTTTAATATTTACTCGTGTAAAAGATTATTTTTAGTATAATAAAACCCACAAACATTTTCAGAAATAATATTTTAGCCAATACTTGTATACAGTACATCTAACAGGCTTTAGACCCTTAGAAACACTACACGATTATAAACAATACGAGATTTATATTTACTATAAACATAAGGATTTCCTTGAGTGTAAGCATGCTCGGATGGATCTATAAAGGGACCTACTTTCACTTTGCCGCTGTTATACAAGTCTACAGTTCCAGGGACCTACTTTCACTTTGCCGCTGTTATACAAGTCTACAGTTCCAGGGACCTACTTCCACTTTGCCGCTGTTATACAAGTCTACAGTTCCAGGGACCTACTTCCACTTTGTCGCTGTTATACAAGTCTACAGGTCCAGGGACCTACTTCTACATTGCCGCTGTTATACAAGTCTACAGTTCCAGGGACCTACTTCCACTTTGTCGCTGTTATACAAGTCTACAGTTCCAGGGACCTACTTCCACTTTGTCGCTGTTATACAAGTCTACAGTTCCAGGGACCTACTTCCACTTTGTCGCTGTTATACAAGTCTACAGGTCCAGGGACCTACTTCCACATTGCCGCTGTTATACAAGTCTACAGTTCCAGGGACCTACTTCCACTTTGTCGCTGTTATACAAGTCTACAGTTCCAGGGACCTACTTCCACATTGCCGCTGTTATACAAGTCTACAGTTCCAGGGACCTACTTCCACTTTGTCGCTGTTATACAAGTCTACAGGTCCAGGGACCTACTTCCACATTGCCGCTGTTATACAAGTCTACAGTTCCAGGGACCTACTTCCACTTTGTCGCTGTTATACAAGTCTACAGTTCCAGGGAACTACTTTCACTTTGTCGCTGTTATACAAGTCTACAGGTCCAGGGACCTACTTGCACTTTGTCGCTGTTATACAAGTCTACAGTTCCAGGGAACTACTTTCACTCTGTCGCTGTTATACAAGTCTACAGTTCCAGGGACCTACTTGCACTTTGCCGCTGTTATATAAGTCTACAGTTCCAGGGAACTACTTGCACTTTGCCGCTGTTATACAAGTCTACAGGTCCAGGGAACTACTTCCACTTTGTCGCTGTTATACAAGTCTACAGTTCCAGGGACCTACTTGCACTTTGCCGTTTGTTATACAACAGTCTACAGTTCCACTTTGTTATACAACAGTCTACAGTTCCACTTTGTTATACAACAGTCTACAGTTCCACTTTGTTATACAACAGTCTACAGTTCCACTTTGTTATACAACAGTCTACAGTTCCACTTTGTTATACAACAGTCTACAGTTCCACTTTGTTATACAACAGTCTACAGTTCCACTTTGTTATACAACAGTCTACAGTTCCACTTTGTTATTGAAGTGCAATCACGTGCGAATTTTCCTTGCCTTCAGTTTGTCGCACTATCTCGGGATTTCTCTGAACTAACGACTTTTACAAACGACAATTTCTTTCCTTGAACCACGTGACCAAAAAGGATGTGGATCAAAATGCAGCAGAAACCAAAAGGGAAGTGCAAAGGAGGGTCGGGGAAATGATTTTAAAAAAAAACAACTGATGCTGGAATTCCACCAAATAAAAATAAAAAAAAATTACTGATTTGTTTCCTCGTCTGCAAGGTTCAATAAATTCAACAGCCGTATTTGAATACATGCCATTTCCTTATGGAATCAATAGAATGTTGTGTGATACAGTGGCGTCACTAGGGTGGGTGTCACCTAGTGCGGTCAACTCAGGGTGTCCGCCCCCCCTTCCACATACTTTACATACACATACTTTATTATTAACAACATTAATTGATTGTTAAAAAGCTATAAAATGAGTGTCAATTAAATTATAAAATTCATTTTGTACAATTTATCTATAGTTCAATTGTGCAACAATGCAACCTTAAGTGTCGAACATGTTATACTTTTGGTAAGGAAAAAGTTTAATTAGCCACCACTTTGTCAATAGTTTAAAGGTGGATCTACTCTTATGTACTCTTAAGCAAAGATAGGTAAAACAAAAGACTTCTGGCAATAGATCTTAAGCTGCGCCTCTAAAGGCAATAATTTTAGAACGAAAACATTTTTTCCATTGTACCAAACATTTTAGGCAAGAAGCATTTTCTGAAAAAGAAAAAAGATTGTAATATAATTGTATAATTGTAGGCGCGGTGGCAGAGTGGGAGCCTTTGAGTTCACCTAGCTCTAATGGGTACCTGACATTAGTTGGGGAAAAGTAAAGGCGGTTGGTCGTTGTGCTGGCTACATGACACCCTCGTTAACTCGTTAACCATAGGCCACAGAAATAGATGATATTTACATCGTCTGCCCTATAGACCACAAGGTTTGAAAGGGGAACTTTTATACATATGTATTAAACAGATTTTCTGTTGGTTCTTAAAATTGTACTCCTGTACTCCTTTATGGCTCCATACACCGAAGCTGCATTGTTTATATTCCTGAGCTCGACATGTCAGAAATTCAAGCTCACTCCTTTCTAGACATTTTAAGATATCAAGTAGATCTCACCAGCTTTGTTCTCCATTAAAATCCTATAACTTATGAATCTGATCAGTGTGTGCTATGTCAGGTGTGCTGTCAAACAAAATACAAAGATGCTTAGAGTAATTCTGACTCTTATAAGTATATATTTACGTGGTTTTCTCAAACATTAAAAAACTTTTCAACATGATAGATACACTTTCGTTTATGGGTTTATCTACACAACAGTTCCATCATCTTATGGAAATTCTTTATTCAATAAAGACTTCTTGTTAATATGGTCACGAAATGTCAAATATTCTGATTGTATAGAAACAATCTGTGCACTTTATCCTTCCATTGTTTTACATCTTTACATCAATCATAGCAACGACTTTCTTATCAATTATATTAGTAGCCGGATGCTCTTGTTTTCCGATTTTCCAATCCTGATGAAAACTCTTTATATGTCTTATAATATTCCAATTTCGAACTTTATATCCACCACTTAGAAAATAACTAATTTGTACTTCATTTGTATAGAATTAGTTGAAAATAGTTGACAACAAAAGAAGTTAAAATGCTCACTGTACATCACAGACACGCTGTAGAGTCTAAGCCCCTCCTTTCTTCGGTCTTCTTCTAGACGTCATAATTGGATGATCCCTAATCGAAGTTGAAATTGAGGTCATCTGCCAGAGGCTAAACTTAACACACAAACAAACACACACACACACACAGAGTTTCTATCACACATACGCAGACACATCTACAATTAATATTTCCTGGAGTATGTACGCGTGCGGCTGTTGACAATTTGATCGAGAAAAAAGATTGTCGATCAGACGTAAAAGTTTGTTGGGGGGGGGGGGCAGGATGTAGCGTTCTCATCTTTCTATGTCTGTACTTCCTTATGAATCTGAACATTGACAAACATAATAGAATGACATTTTTTTATATCAAACATCCTACTTGCAGTAGTGGCTCCAATTCGGCCCGTAATGTGCTGCTCTCCGCTCTTAGATACTTCTGGTGAAGTCACTGTGCTGATGAAGCCCCAAGGCTCAGTTCAGTTTGTATTTTGATCGAAATGGCTTGGCCCTCACTGACCCACTGCAATAGATCTTATGTCTTTTTGACAATGTTAGCCAGAATCATTTCCCTTTATCTGCGTTTGAAACGTATTTTCATTGAGAGTATTTAGGTGTGCATGAGACATGTGATGAAAAAGAAATGGAGAGGGGGGACCATCAGGATATAGATCTATCCATTATATTAATATATAGATCTGTGATCTGAATATGTGCTTGTATGCCTAACAAACCTGATATTTTGTTGTTGTTGATGGGTTTTAATGTGGTTTATGCATAATTAATGTTACAGAAAACAATGCATCAAACTTTTTAGAGTTATATAATATAAAAGAGAGATAGAGAGATAGATAGATAGATAGATAGATAGATAGATAGATAGATAGATAGATAGATAGATAGATAGATAGATAGATAGATAGATAGATAGATAGATAGATAGATAGATAGATAGATAGATAGATAGATAGATAGATAGATAGATAGATAGATATGGAGATGGAGATGGGGATGTGGATGGATGGATGGATAGATGGATAGACAGATAGAAATAATTCCACTTTCATTCAATATTATGTTTTATAACATAACATCTTTCTGTCTAAGTGACATACAGATTGACGATATGCCTTGTTACAGACCGCGTCCCTTCAAAAGCTTGTCCAGTCCAATGGAATAGACTGTAGGCGTAGTTTGGCCATCACTGTGATAAATGAAAGTTGTACACATGTTTTTGTGATCCCTGTTTGGTGTAGAGAGGTTCTCGTGTTACACAAGAACTCCTCGTATCCTGGAACTCGATCTCGGCGTATCTCTGTATCAATGTGGATACGTATAAGCTGAGATCATCATCTGCCCCTTGACTTTCGTTGTAGCGGCGTTGTGACAGTTCGATTAACCCAATCCCTCCACTTTTCCAGGTCAGCAGCTGTTCTTAGTAGGATATCAGGAGAGAATCCGACCCATTCTTTTCTGTTAAACAGCCAGCTTTTATTTGGACGACCCCGTCTTCTTGCTCCCTCCATTGTACATTGAAGAATGATTTTTGATTGCGAGTCATGTCCTATAATATAACCAAACAGTAGCACATTACCTGGGACCTTTTATACAGTAGCACATTACCTGGGACCTTTTATACAATAGCACATTACCTGGGACCTTTTATACAGTAGCACATTACCTGGGACCTTTTATACAGTAGCACATTACCTGGGACCTTTTATACAGTAGCACATTACCTGGGACCTTTTATACGATAGCACATTACCTGGGACCTTTTATACAGTAGCACATTACCTGGAAACTTTTCCTTCTATAGTTTTTATTATTAAATGTATTATTTTCATTCTGATGTAAAACGTATCAACTTTTCTACTGTGGTAAGGAAATTGCAAGAGAGATAACTTACTAAAACTTAATGCTTTTGATTTGAATTTATTTATTTTTTTTATTATCGCCCCTATATCACCCATCGCGTTTCTAGATAATTTAATAAAATTGTTGCCAAAATTAGAAGATCAAGGACTTAACAAAGGATCTTATTTAACAAAAAAAAACTTGAATTATAAGACATTTATAGTTTTTAAAAATTTAGATTAGTTTGCTATACAATATATGTCATATTTGTTATGTCATCATACAGTACCATGTACCTCACATATTGTTTGTGCTATATAAATTAAATTGAATCGCAGCATTTAGTATCACAGCATATGCAAATTATATACTATTTCAGACGGTATTTGTTTTAGTTCAACACCTAAAGCGAGAGTAGAAGAATCTCAAATACTTCGTTTATAAAGAAGTTCTTTTCAACAAAGCTGAATTAACCCTTAAAATATTTAGTAGCATAATTAAGTTCCCCCTAAGACCTTGAGATCCATGGGGCAGACGATGCTAAGGTCATCTGTTTTTATGGCCAACGGTTAACGAGCAGGGTGTCAAGTGGCCAGCACAGCGACCAACCGCCTTTACTTTCGCAAACTAATGTCAGGTACCCAGATTTGGGTGTACTAAGGGGCGTCCTAAATATCCCGAAATTCAAAATCACAGTTTTCACCAAGATTCGAACCCAGAAACCGCCCGCACAAGAAACATAATAATAGATTTTTCTTTTAAGTGGCTCCCAAAAACGAAAAAAAATGCAAACAGTATCAACCTTGACAAGCATCGACAATTTTTTCTCTTTGTAAGCGAATACTTTTGTAGTCAAAGATATGAAGAATATGCCATATTTTGGAAAAAAAATTGTTAAATAAAAAAATAATAGTAACAATTCGATCGGTAGTGATGGGGAAAATGGAAATAAACTATAAACTAACTCTAAATAGCTAGCTAGCCTTTTAGTGTACAAACTAAAGGTCGTGCTGTTAAGCTATGTCTGTTTTTTTAAATTGTATGTTTTATTGAAATGTTTAGCTCCGATAGCTCGGTATAATTAAATGAAACAAACACTTTGGGTTACATCACATCAAGATGGACAAAAAAGAGTCAATCCATGGCCTTGTTTTTGATTTGTTAAAGTAATAGAATTGTAAAGAACCATTTGGCGTTGTTTTTCTCTTGTAAAAAAAAAACCTGGACAACCTATTATCGATAATGAGACTTTAGACCTTTCGCAAGACAACTAAATGTAATGTTAGAACCCTGCTTCTTCACAGACTTATTATACGTAACAGCGCGCTGTATGACACAAGACGTGAACAGTCTGGAGAGATGAATGTTATCATGATGCTTAGATTCAGTTCGCTACATTTACAACGCACTTATTTAAGCTATTCACTTTGAATGTTCAATTCCTTATTTGTGACATCGAAAGGTCAACCTATCACATACACATATTTTAGAAATCTGCACCCTTTCATTCATATGTTATAACTAATGCGTTAAAATGTGCATCCTGCAGTTTGGGAGGCAACATAGAAATTCAATAAAGCCTCACTGATACTGTTTGGTTTATCGGAAATAGTTCCAAAAGCTTCTAATATTTCGAAAATATCCGAGCCTGCCATTTTACCGACATTTGTTTAGGAAATAGAGACACGTGGGAGCTGGATACGACCTGGGTT
This sequence comes from Biomphalaria glabrata, assembly GCF_947242115.1. Classification (NCBI taxonomy): domain Eukaryota; kingdom Metazoa; phylum Mollusca; class Gastropoda; family Planorbidae; genus Biomphalaria; species Biomphalaria glabrata. Next base: position 54,403,766 of record NC_074712.1, on the reverse strand, counting down.
TTTTTTTTTCTTAGGGGGGGGGGAATAAAAAACTTGTGTTTTTTTTAATCATGTGCGAGAGTTAATCAACGCAAATATTTTTAGTTTTAATTAAACAATTATTTCAGCATTATTCAAGATAAGATAAGATAATTTTTATTGATTCAATCAAATAGAAATTCAGTTTGACTACAATTGACAACCTCAGCGTAACTACTGTACAATAACAATATAGATGAAATACAAAATTCACACACGAAACACATGCACACTCACAACCAGCGCTCCATAAATAGACTTCTATGTACTTCTCGATGACGACAGATGACCTTGTAACACTCTGACCGAAAGTGGGATCATCATATATTTACATCATATATTTACATCATATATTTACAAGACATAAAAACATCTCATATTTACATCACAGTTCTAATGGTTTATGAGTAGTTCCTTCTGTCTGGTGTTCAATTTTGTCTTTGTGCTCGGCAGAATTTAAATTTGGCGCCGTCTCCTTGTACTTAAATCTCAGCGCCACCCCACAAAAAATAACAAAGTTGGCAGCCATTAGTCCTGCTAACAAAAACATCAGATTTTCCATCTTGACATGATTGATTTCGTCTCCGTACCAGGGATCTGAACCAAAGCAAAACATCAGTTAGATTTAGGAACTAGAATAAAATAAACTTTACACACTTCAAACTCAAAATTTTTTTTTTTAAAGTTTTACTTAACTAAGGACACCCAAACTCGGATCAAGTTGCACATTTTTGAACAATTCTTTCTTTTATCTGATAGGCCAAGAATCAATGAATCTGTCTGTCCGCCTGTCTCTTTTTCTCTCTGCAACAATTGTACAATGTTTCCAACTTGCCACATTCAAGATATGTTTATTGGTTCCCCTACAGATTAACAGCTTACTTGAGTTGATTGGGAATAAAATAAAGGGACTAGAAGTACCTAGTATAGTAGCTCGCTCGACCACCAGCAAGATTGCCATTGACACCAAGTTGCCTATACCCCAAGCTGCAAGAAACAGACCAGTCAGAAGACCCTGAAGACTTGCTGGGGCTTGGGTGTAGGCGAACTCAAGACCTAAAACAACAACAAAATTAAATATAATTTTAATCTAAAAAGTGGTGAAATATAATTAGGCATTTATTCCTTTCATATTTACTTAATGGATAAGGAGCAACTGACAATAAATTTTAGCCATTCACCGCCTTCCCACAAATAAGGGAGGTAAACCACCATTAGTTTTGTGCTGTCTGTCTGGTCGTTCATCTATCACATTTAGATTTTAAAAACTAAAAGCGCTATTAAAAATCCGATATCATCATATGTTCTTTCTTCACCTTTAACTATCCCTTAGTCTGTTGGACCCTTGGGGCTCCATGCAAGATTTGGCGACCGTCCTTCTCCATTCCTCTCTGTCCTTTTGCGTTGAATAGAACCTCCTTCAATGGCAGGCCAGTACATTCGTTTATGTTGTCTTCCCATCGATCTCTCGGTCTGCTTCTTTTTTTTTTCTGATACTGTTCCCTGAAGGAAGGTCTTTGTGAGCCTCGAATATGGCATTAGAGTTTTAGTTTGCCTTTCTTTTTTTTTTACAATAGTTAGCAGGTCATCATGGGGTCCAATCTCTGCAGTAACCCTGTCTCTAATCTCTTCGTTTGTGATGCGGTCTTTGAAAGTGATGCCTAGGATCCTTCTGTAGCATCTCTATTCCATTGCTAGGATCCTCCTCTCTAGTTCTGAAGGCAGCGTCGAAGACTCACAAGCATATAAGAATGTGGCCATGACCAGGGAGCGCATCAGTCTGACTTATGTGTCGAGGAATATGCCTTTAGTTTTTTAACATACTATTTTGAATTTTGCGAATGCAGCTGTGGACTGTGCCATTCGGTTCTATCGAGCTTAAAATGTGTGTGTTGGCTGGCTCGTATTAGCTGAAGAGATTTTGATACAGCCACGAGTGAGACCATCAGAGATGAGGTTCTATAAATAGAGGTCAAGGGTTGACAAGAGTTCACGTCTGTTGCAGTACACGATGGAGACGTAGGACATTATTCCAACGTGTACAAAATAAAAAATATAAAAATCTTATATTCAAGCGTCTATCAGGAAATCGACACCTAATGGACAGCATTCACCAATCGTAAACAAACAACATTTAGCCACGTGATAATATTGATAAAACAAAGAAAATTACGTATCACGTGACAGCCTTTATCGATTGCATAATTTGTATAGATTAGTATAGAAGAGATAGAGAACCACGTGGCAAAATGTTGTTTGTTTACGATTGGTGAATTAGGTCCATTGTTATCGTGTGTTTTTTTGTTTGTTTGTTTATTTGTTTGCTTTTGTTTTTGTAAACAAAAAGGGGGTTGGGGTATATCAAAAGCACAGTTTATATTGTACTTAAAAAAAAAGTTTTCTACAATGACCAAAGGCAAATGATCATAAACCAATAACCTCAATATTTAGCCTTGCTAGCCTTCTAGAATCTCTTCAACCTTTCTGGATTGTTCCAAATTTCTTGACCCTTAGTTAGAACTTCCAAAACATTTTGAAAAGAAGATGTTATGTTGTATTGTCACACACCCATTTGAGATCCACTGTGACATGTTATGTTGTATAAATGTGAATATGTCAAACAATATGGAACAATCCATTTGTATTTTCTTATTATCTAATCGAGTGTAACGTACAGGCTCGAGTGCAGCACTTGGAGTCTACCTTACTATCTGGTAAGTGAAAATCTAAGCGAACACTACGACACTTACAAGTCACACTGGTGAAGATTTCACTAGCGCCCACTATGGCGAACTGAGGAACTTGAACAAAGACAGACATCGAGGATGCGGTGAAATTTTCATTGGCTAAAACTTGAACATGAGATCCGCCTGGCTGATTCATGACATCCTTCCGATAGATCTCAACCACTCCGGCTACAACGACAGCAACCACAGACAGAACCATGCCAGCTCCTAAATAAAACAATAGAAAATTGTATCAATACGTGTGGAACAGTATATTCCCGTCGGTGTTTAAGTCCCAGTTTCCAAATGTTAATTTTTTTCCACCATCGTTTTCTAGAGTCCTAATTTTGTAATACGGTAATACATTATGGTGGATGTCTGTCCTTTTTAGTATATGTGTGCATATGTGCATTATTCACGTTTGTCGATATATTTATTGGTATATCACAAAGAAAAGATTTTGCCTAAGGTGTTATTATTTCTCTATTGATTATTCAAGAATGGACTTAACATGAGAGCTCAATATATCCTAATATCAAGGCAGTTGTTCTTATCATAAATTGTAAGTTTTATTTTTTCTAATTATTCAATTATAAAAAAATACAATTGATAAGTAGGTCTAATTATTTCCCTTTGACACTGTTAATGCACACATACTCAGAGCCTTGAAATTCTTTGTAAATTGAAAAATAAAAACCTGCACTACAAGGGCTACAAATCCAGTAAACTCACCTATTCGTTTCAGGTAGGTCAAAGGTAAACCAATTTTCTTCATGCACGGATAAAAGAGTCTGTCAATCACAGGTATAAGGATTATAATACTGATGTTGCCTATTGTGTTCAGCATGGCTGCTGGCACGTTGATTGAGCCAAGCCTCACATCCAATCTTTCCGACTGAACAAAGAATGAGCTGGTAGTCTGTGGATAGAAGAAATGAGAGCTGTAGCACCAATGTCCATGAACTAAATTAGTTTATCTGAAAGAACATCAGGTGTATTACATACGTCTATAGTACTAGATAAGGCTACAACTGAATGAAAGAACAAAGCGTCTCACGAGCGAGTCTTTTCTAGTCATTAATTACAACCAACCTCGCCGCAACATTAACAACTTTGCGAGATTAACAACAACTCCGTTATATCATCAATCTGCCACGACATCAACAATACCTTCGCGACATTAACAATACCCTCGCGACATCAACATTAGCCTCGCGACATCAACAATACTTTTGCGACATCAACAATACCTTCGCGACATCAACAATACCTTCGCGACATCAACAATACCTTCGCGACATCAACAATACTTTTGCGACATCAACAATACCTTCGCGACATCAACAATACCTTCGCGACATCAACAATACCTTCGCGACATCAACAATACCTTCGCGACATCAACAATACCTTCGCGACATCAACAATACTTTTGCGACATCAACAATACCTTCGCGACATCAACAATACCTTCGCGACATCAACAATACCTTCGCGACATCAACAATACCTTCGCGACATCAACAATACCTTCGCGACATCAACAATACCTTCGCGACATCAACAATACTTTTGCGACATCAACAATACCTTCGCGACATCAACAATACCTTCGCGACATCAACAATACCTTCGCGACATCAACAATACCTTCGCGACATCAACAATACCTTCGCGACATCAACAATACTTTTGCGACATCAACAATACCTTCGCGACATCAACAATACCTTCGCGACATCAACAATACCTTCGCGACATCAACAATACCTTCGCGACATCAACAATACTTTTGCGACATCAACAATACCTTCGCGATATCAACAATACCTTCGCGACATCAACAAGCTCGAACGGTGAACGTCCCTCTACTTTATCACCAGCCCTGCCACGACATCAACAATATCTCCATGACATCAACAACCTCGCCCTGACACCAACAACCTCTAATGATCAACGATCTCAACGCGAAATTTGGAAGAACCTTCTACCACTACTGTGTATTTAGTACACAAATAATGATTTACTTATAAGAGATCAAAAAATAAGACATATAATAATAAAAACAAAAAAACAACAGATCTTTGAGAGTGCAAGGATGGAAAACCTGCCCCGCTGATGTATAGCGGGGGAGGGGAGATTGGTGTGGGATTAGGAGGATGAGAGAATAACATGAATTATCAACAAACTTCTACAGTCGCGAGCTGGGTTTTATTTTGGGTTGAGAAACTCAAAAACAAAAAGTGAACGACGCCCAAGTTGACCCTTGAACTCAATTGATTACTGACCTGGGAGTAAATGGCGTAGTACATTATGACGAGTAGACAAAACGGCAGCACGCTGATGACGTCAGCTAAACCTTCCACTGTGACGTCATTAAAACTTCCTCCGAAGTTAGTCTTGGCTCGTGCGAACAGTTTCCGCTCCGAGCCTTCCGGTAGCTTAGGATCTGGATGCGGAGGGCGCTGAAAAACAAACAAACAGAAAAGGGTTTTTATTTGTAGGCCCCCTATTTGTTTCTGTGATAAAGGTAAGTCTCTGTGTACGTGGGGTCATAGCGAGAGAGTTACACTTGTTCTTTTTTACACAGTTTCATACAATCATAGACACATTTCAATCAGATGTAAATATGTAGGAATACACCTATAAGTTGTTTTGGCTAATAAAACAAACACTATTTCTCTTTTATAAACTTATCCTACTATCTGAAAAAATAATCCAACTCTACGGAAATGATTCAGATCTAAACCAAGAAATTGTTGACTATTTGTTCTTTAACCAACTTACATGACAACACCCTTGACGAAGTATTTTCAGAGCCACGACCAACACACTTCCTACAATCAAGAACAAAGTAACATTAGTGTTTGTGAGTTGTTGTTTTTCTATATGTATAAAAAAATTCTACGTAACTTATCTAGTTAAAAGTAAAAAGATTGCTTAATTGATAAAAGAGATACAATGTTACTGTGTCGGCGTTGCAACCAAAAACAATTTCCGCGTTAGACAGAAATACATTTATTGTAGTCCCTTCAACAATGACCACTGAGACATTTTCTTGTGATGTGGCAGGTATGCAGCAGTGCCGCCCTCTGAGAGGCAACGAGAATCTTCTTAAGAATGTTACGGGCCTTGGCGATATCTGTGACGTCGGTTATCATTGTTCCCTCCGTTGATATAACAACAGGGTATATTGTTATTTTAGATAACTTCCTTCAGCACTTGATCTCCAAGCCCAGGTTCCGTATCTTCGTTGTTTTTCCAGCTCAGTTTTCTAATCTAATGAGATAGTGGTACGGCGATATCAATAGTTCTTTTCTTCTTTTCTTTTTTTTTTAATCAATATACAGCTGATCAGGGCGATTAAAATTCACCGTTTTGTTAGTCAAAAAAATGCCTATTCCAGTATAATAAGTGATCGGTTGACTAGAGAACCTCTGAGAATTTGTAATAGTGAGTATACTTTTTTGCCATCAAATTGTCTGTCAAAGTCGGGTGTTGGTGTATTAGTTTTGCAACTTGGTTATGGTGACCCATGTAGTCAGATTCTGAAAAAGCTGAACCTCCTGCCATTATGTGTTCAATGGACTCACCAGAATTTCCGTACTTTCGGCATTTCTCAACAACATTGAGGGTGAGCCTTTCATAGTTTTTAGTTCAGATAATTCTCTCCCGTAATGCTGTGTCGATGCCATCTGTTTCAGGGTAAAGGCTTCCGGCTATAAGCCACGATAAGGAAATAGTCTTGTCAATCTTGTCACCGTGTAATAAAGCCGAGAACTTTCCATTGGCGTGTCTAATGTCCTGCGTCATTCAAATCTATATCAACATAAGTATTTTTCAGGTTAAAAACAGGTCGCCTCAAAGTCGTATTTGCTATGGAAATAGATTAGTTCATGGCTAGAGGTGTGGACTTTTGAACTTATCATGAAAACTTGCGTCTTATACAGTTTGTATATGTTCAATAGTCCACCCCCTCCATCCCTCCTAGGCAGATAAAGCCTTATGATGGAAGACTTGGGGCGTAGGCAGATAAAGCTTTATGATGGAAGATTTTGAGCTGTAGGTAGATAAAGCCTTATGATGGAAGAATTGGGCTGTAGGCAGATAAAGCCTTATGATGGAAGACTTGGGCTGTAGGCAGATAAAGTCTTATGATGGAAGACTTGGGCTGTAGGCAGATAAAGCTAAAGGTGGAAGAATTGGGCTGTAGGCTTAATAGTCTTGTTGAGAGCATGTCAAAATTTTTCACTTTTTGTTTAGTTCTTGGAATCAAAGAAATTAAATGGTTTCAGAATAATCTTGTATTTTAATGTCACAAAATGAACGTTATGGATTTAATCCTTAAACATTTAGATTTGTTATTTTGTGTATTACTAACAAGTAGTCCATATCTTACCCGCGGGCCGTGTTCTTGTGTACATGTTTCTAGGTAAAACAAACAGAATGATCTGAAGGAGTGTAACAACTAGAGGCAGAAACAGTCCCCAGGTGAAGCTCACGTTCTGTTGAAGGTACGCCACACCTGCATACGCCACGAGGGCGCCAATATTAATGACCCAATAGAACCTGCAAGGGACATATGCGAGGTAGCATTCATCACAGCAAAGCGAAAGTTGTTCTAATATGACAAGAGATGACAAATAATTTTTTGATTAAGTGGACTTCTGAATCTTTGACTTCAGCTACATATACTATACGCTGCACGGTGCACTGCCAAATAGTAGACAATAAACAAGAAAAACTCAATTGTAACTTTCATTTCACGCTGGAGTGTGAGAACATAAGTGTTTTTAACAAGCAAAATAGTTTAAAAATCAAGGGTTAATCAAGAAATAGTGTTAAGAATTATTTAAAGGGACTAAACCCTATAAACTTAGCCATATCTGAGAATACTGAAGAATTGATTTCCCTTGTTGGTATCGAGCAGTAATAATTAACTAAATATTTCCTCTTTTAATTGATTCATGTCTTGTCTACGCCAATGAATAATTGTATAAAGTTTCAGCCTAATCCGAGAATGTGCGTGGGAGAAATATTATGTGCTGAACTCTCACCAGCCAAACCAATTGAATTGATATAAGCGTTGTATGAAAACAATACAAGTCTGTGATGACTCTTAAATTTTGCTTTTAATTTTTGTATCTGTTTTTTTTTTAATTTAACAATGGAAATATATAAAGCGGAAATAATTGAATTCCAAATCTATTTACCTACTAATACGTGCGAGTCTAAAGTAGATTACAAAGTCATTTTGTTTTGTTTTTCCTTACAAAAAAACAAAAAAAAAAGAAGAAAACTGTTGCCCTGCTTATATTTTTGTCCGTATATCAGATTTACATCGTATAGTTGTTAGTCCGAGGATGATGAATCCAGATACTGTGTACAAAGCTTCTATCAGCTGACTCTGTCTGGCATCTGAGCACGTGGTTTCTACCACTTCCCATTCACGGATCAACTTGTGGCAATTTTTTATTGTCGATGACAACAGATAAATCAATCGAAAATATCGACCAATTATTTTATTAATTACATATAACTAATTACTTTTATTATATATAGACAGTAAAAACAATGGGGATATAAAACTTGTGTAGAGAATTAGGTCGTTGGCTAAAAATTTGGAACTAACAAAACCTTTAATTTTTTTAGAGTATTTGTATAGCTCAGTGGCAAGCGTGTAAGCTTTTTGCCATAGATGGTTGAGACCTCGATTTTAAAATTCAGACTCAGCAACCTTTTTTTTTTATTGCTTTTAAAAAGGCAGCGCCAACACCTTTTCTAAAATACCGCATTACCCCCCCCCCTTTTTTTTTTTCCCAACCTCCCCCCTCCACCTCCAACCGAAAAAAAAAATGGTCCGCAAAAATGATTGTACCATAGCACTCTGAACATGCTCAAAGGATGAAAATTGTGCAAACTAAAAACAGTAATTAAAATAGTTTCAATCGTAAACATGTAGCCTAGTATTGTTAGTCTAGATATATTGAAAATGTATTACATGAACGATTCAAAATAATGAATACTATTTCACTCAATATAAAGTTTGTCTTTTAAAATTATTATGTTTTATTTTTCTTGTTATTTGCTAGCAACGATCTCTCGATCAAGTAGCAATAATTCGTACTGCACTCCTAGGCCCGAATTATTTACCAGTTAAAAAAAGATTGGACGGCCTCTTTACCCAGACTGTCCAGTTGCTCAGCACCGAATGGACTAATGTTGGCCTTGAGACCTCCAGTGCCGACAGTTAAGAGAAATAATCCCACAAGATAGACAACTCGCTTACCCACCTTGTGAGAGAAAAATAAAAAATAAAATTATAAGTACATTCCCTTTAAAAAAAAACAACAATACATAATTACATCGAAAGAGATACATGAATACTATCCATATAATTTATAAAGCAATATTTATTCTATATATAGAGCTTTTATTTGTAAGTAGTTTTCTTATTCTAAATGATAGGATAAATTAGTAACAATTCTCTTTCTATCTTGCTGCTACTAGAGCACTGAATCGGGCAGAACCACAAAAGGCTATAATTAACCTGCTTGGATAGATTAACACGTAATCGTGTAATTTAATTAGAGGACCAATGTCTATCTAGTGTTGCCACTTAGACGTTATAGTTGTAACTCTAGAACCAGAATCCAATGTAAAGTTGGACGAGATTGATATGACAAAGTACGTCTCGTGATATTTTGTTTTGTAGTGTGTAGTAGTTACAGATGCCATACACAACAGAAGCAAAAAGAAGGGTGATAATGCAACGGCGCCAGGTGATCACATATGCCCAACCTGCGATCGCAGGTGTGTATCAAGGATTGGCCTCTTTAGTCACACAAGAAGTTGCAAAGGGAAAAGATAGTCTCTCGATACGTAAAATGCCACGGAGGGTGCAGTAGTAGCTTACAGTAAGTCAAAAAGAAGTTACTTTGAGTTACTTGTTATAAGGCAATGTCGTCGATTTCTGGGATTCAGCGCGAGAACAGTTTTTCACTTGACATCGCAAACCAAGTTGCGACCTACATATTTTCCTACAAAGCCGCAGGGGTCTATTTAAGTGTTCTTTAAGCCTCAAAGGTGTGTCAGGCGACTTTAGTGACTCCAGCTGTAGTTACTTATTGATGTAAGCATTGCCAGCAGAGATGATCTCCCCCAGCGATGCTCCCAACTTTACAACCAACTGGTCCAGACGGTAGGCCTGTCATTCCTTAACTCCATGCTTAGGTAGGAGAAGAAAGAGTGCATTTATTGATGATGTCATCAGCTTTTTCAACAACTTTTTCTGTGAAGAAGGACGCTAAAACGTTTTCCCAAAGCTTTGAACATCAAACCGGGTTATGATTTAAAAGTTTCTCACGTGTTTCAGCCACATTACGTCACAGGTGGCGTGACGTCATCTTATCGTTAGTTCAGATCTTATTTCCTCATTGAGATTTATTTCTTTTAATGGATTTTTTTTAATCAGTGTAAGTAAAGTGTTATTATGTAGAGAACAAGACATACCTGCGTTAGATCCTTCTCAAACCAGTCGTGAAAGTCTATAGCAGCACATTGAATAAATAGCATTGCTGAAATTGAGTAGTATTGAATGCGTTTGTCATTATTTAAATCTAGAAATAATTCACAATTTATGTCTGGTGAGAACCTTAGTTTATTATGTGATTTGTGATGTCATCAGTTTATTGCAACAATTGTTTCGTATTTTAGAATGTCCCCAGTGAACGAGTGATCTCTATATTCGGTTGAATTATTATAATTATTGTGTCATTTCTTATATAACTACAATTATGTGTTTCTGGGTTTTATTTTCTATTTTTACAACTATTACAGTACAAATGTATTTCACATTTACCTACTACGTTTAAAATTCCTGAAAACAAAATGGTTCGAAATCTTCCAAGCCATGAATCGGAAATGTAGCCACCAACTACAGGGAAAAGATTGGCCAGTGCTGGACAAAAGAAATCACAATTAGTTTAGATCATATCAATAACAAGACAATATATTACTGTTATATTACACAAATGCATTGAAAATCTTAAATTGTTAAGTTTGTCTTTAGCGAAAAAAAAAATAGAACTTTTTGTGGGAAAAAATCCAGACACAGTAATTGTTGTTGTTTTGTTTGATACACTTAATAAATATTTAATAACTAGAAATCTGAGTTGAACAATGTCTTTATCAAAACTAATTGGTCCATGTGTTCGGAGTAAAGAACAAGATCAATCACTTGGGACACGAATCATTGTTTCTGATGGAGATGTGTCACAAAATACAGTTCAAAACTGATCGAATCATTGGGACACGAATCAATGCTTCTGATGGAGATGTGTCACAAAATACAGTTCAAAACTGATCGAATCATTGTGACACGAATCATTGCTTCTGATGGAGATGTGTCACAAAATACAGTTCAAAACTGATCGAATCATTGGGACATGAATCAAATCTTCTGATGGAGATGTGTCACAAAATACAGTTCAAAACTGATCGAATCATTGTGACACGAATCATTGCTTCTGATGGAGATGTGTCACAAAATACAGTTCAAAACTGATCGAATCATTGGGACATGAATCAAATCTTCTGAAGGACATAAAGTAAATGTTAAAACTGATCGAATCATTCCCTAAATATAACGTTAATTTTGTAACCAATGTTTTAAATCATTACAAAATAATTTGACTACCATCACTTCGTTACAAAGAAATTTGATTTGTTTCTCTCCAGATAACTATTTCTATTTAAACAAGTACCAAATTATTGTTCACATGTTTTGAGTTTTCCTTCAGAATGGAAAATATTTCACCCTAGCCCAAACAACCCCTAGCAAGCGATGTCGGCGTCGCTACCAGGGATTGTACCCGGGACCATTGAAACGAAAGCGTATAACACGCTTATATAAGTTAACTCAGTGCTGCACAAACATTGGTCGTCTAGAGTCAAAACCTAAGTTGATACTTTTGATGGTTCGCTTGTTTCTATCAACTGTAAACACTATTGGAAAGATGACCAAACAAACACTCACCGCTAAAAGCCAAACTAATACTTGTAGCGTCCACCGTGTCCAGACCAAGAGTACTGGTACCAAACAGAACCATGTTGGCACTGACGCTGTAGAAGGCCAACCTCTCACACATCTCTGTGCCAAGTATACTCAGTGTCACTAGAACCTTCCTCCTGTCCCTGTGAAGTCATCAACAGACTAGTGACAATGGCAATAAAGAAGATCATGGGAAAATGTCATGCATTCTCTGAAATGTCATAAAAGTGTGTCATCAAGCAGCTCGAATTAATGTGCAGCTCGAGTTTATGTGCAGCTCGAGTTTATGTGCAGCTCGAAGTTATGTGCAGCTCGAGTTTATGTGCAGCTCGAAGTTATGTGCAGCTCGAGTTTATGTGCAGCTCGAAGTTATGTACAGCTCGAGTTTATGTGCAGCTCGAGTTTATGTGTAGCTCGAAGTTATGTGCAGCTCGAAGTTATGTGCAGCTCGAAGTTATGTGCAGCTCGAAGTTATGTGCAGCTCGAAGTTATGTGCAGCTCGAGTTTATGTGCAGCTCGAAGTTATGTGCAAACTTTCAGCGCGACGGGATAATGAAAAGTTATAAGAATAAATATTTCAAAATTTGACATTTTGGATTTTGACTTTGAAGAAAGTATAAATAATTAGTAGGAAATAAAAAAAATAAATAGATTAATTATGTATATTATAATATGTTTACCTCTAAGATGATATACTTCCAATTTATCTTTACCAATTAAGTGATATACATACGAATTTGTGCTTACCAATCAAGTGATATACTTACCATATACTTACCAATCACGTGATATACGTACCATATGTATAGCAATCACATGATATACCCATGAATACATATTTCCTATATAAAGGCAGCACTAGGGACCACATTTTATACGAAAGAAACTTGCAGATGAAGCATAGCGAAATAATGGACAACTCTGACCAGGGCTTAAGTTCACATGTGTAGCAACCTATGATTACCTATCAGGTGATACGCTTACCATGATCTCTTTAGGGGGCCGACACATTCAGCAGTGTTTCTTCTAACCAGATCTGCAGACGACGCACAAAAAACGCTAGGCGTCTCAAAGGGATCAGGTCTTGTTGGTTCATCGTCGATGTAAGCTGTGTTGTCAGCGCCTTGTCGAGTGCACTCGTCAACCGACGATATTGTGGTCAACATAGTCTAGTACATGTGGAGATAAGTAAGAGGCATGTCTGTAGATATGTAATTAGGCATGTATGTAGATTAGTAGTTAGGCATATATGTATATAAGTAATTCGGCATATGTGTAAATATGTAATTAAAGCATCTACATAGATAAGTATTTAGACATGTATATAGAAAAGTAATTAGGCATTATATAGATAGGTTATTAGGCATTAATGCAGATATTTTAAGTAATTAGGTATGTATGTAGATATGTAATTAGGCATGTATGTAGATGTGCATTTGTACATGTATGTAGATAGGTAATTGGGCATTATTAAATGATACTAGTTGTCACTACTTATTAAATGACTTTTGATTGTGCTTACTAGAGTAATTAAAGAGATCTTGTTTCACCTTGAATTGTTGTGCTATTTGATGTCGCGTAGGTCTACCTTAGTTAGTACAGGACAACAGATATTAAAATTCATCAATTAAGACCTTGATCAGCAGACAATATTTATTTATTTGACCATAAAATAAAATAACAGTTCACTGGCCATTCCAGCCATCAGTAATACTTCACTTAAATACACACAATAATCGAATCACAATTTTATCAAATCACAACCTAATCAAATCACAATATAATCAAATCACAATCTAATCAAATCACAATCTAATCAAATCACAATCTAATCTAATCACAATCTAACCAAATCACAATCTAATCAAATCACAATCTAATCAAATCACAATATAATCTAATCACAATCTAAATAAATCACAATATAATTAAATCACAATATTATCCAAATAGATTTCATCAAATACAAGTACCTAGCTAGTAACACTTTTTACAGAAAATCAATATACGTCTTTGACTTATTCTACATCTATGGCGTCGACTAATTTCTGACCATGTGGTCAACTCTCAGGACGAAACTTTTAGCCCACAATTCTCGATTAAGTTTCACTTTCACGTGAAACACAACAAAAAGTTATACTTCCTGATTCTCACTAATTCATGACACAAACAATGATGTGACACTAGTAATTAGGTATGTATGTAGATATGTAACTAGGAATATATGTAGATAAGTATTTAGGCATGTATGTACATAAGTATTTAGGCATGTATGTACATAAGTATTTAGGCATGTATGTACATAAGTAATTAGGCATGTATGTAGATAAGTAAGTAGTCATATATATAAATAACTGACTAGGCATATATAATAATAATAATAATAATCTTTATTATCCATAAGAAAATGTGTCTTACTATATGGGCAGTGTGCATTACACCAAACAAATAGTAAGAGAGATGAGTAATGAAACATTTATCTAGATGTCTAGTCCTTCTAATATGATTTCTTTCATTAATTTTCTGTTGATCAAAACATCGCCAATATAGTTTCTTACCTCTTGTAGCAATTAAATCAGTCCTAGAGAGGACACAGTCCTAGTGAGGACACAGTCCTATTGAAGACACAATCCTATGGAAGACACAGTCCTATTGAAGACACAGTGCTGTTGAAGACACAGTCCTATTGAGGACACAGACCAATGATTTGTAACATCTACGTTACACGTGACTCGGCTAGAGTAACACTTGTAAAAATCGGGTCATTCGAAGTTCACAGATACGCAAATAATGTTAATATTTCACCAGGTAGTGTACGTCAGTCTATACTGAACTCAACAGGATATTGATGTGGACAGTTCAACACTCCTGCTCTGTTACCCATTCACTCAAAGATCAGCTACAGGACAACTGATTCAATGACAGGATCTTGGGACAAAATGTTATGTCGAGAACTAGGATATGACCCCTAACTCTAAAAGGTGTATGACCTTACCTGAGTCCAGTGAATGACTCAAACTCCGTAGAGCAGTTGAAAACCTCTGCATCACAACAAAATCACAGCTTATTGTTATATCTTCTCTTGTAATGACGGTCTTTACTTTAATGGCAACTTCAATAGCTATTACATTTTTGTAATTCTCAAATATCATATTTATATTTTACATTTTTCGTTTAAAACAATGAAATAAAAAGGACATTGTTAGTATGCTATGCAAACATTCTCTATTTTAAATTTGGACGCTGGGTCTCAAACTTACTAACAGTGGCGTACCGAGGGGAGGGCGCCGAAACTTGGGAAGTGCTCAAATGGGTATCAAAATACTTTAAAAAATATCAGATATTTTTGTCGCGATGTTTGTGTTTAATTTATATGTAAGTTTTGTTTGGCTTACGTGTGATTGTTAATTATGAACACAACTGGGAGATAAGTAGGCGGTGAATCTCTAGAGATACATTACCATCTTAGAATTTTGGATTGGTTTTTAGTCTTAGTTTGAGAATATTGCCTGTATATATATAGCTCCTCCTTCGTGATGGAAGATGAACACATTTTTCATTTCCCATGGACTCGAAGATGACTGTAAAGTCCAATCCTCGCTTTAAAAAGCAGGCCGCATACGTGGCATGAGTGGTTTAGGTCAGTTGCAGATAGGCCTGCTTCTTCTCTCAGCTTTTTGTTGGTTCGGCGCTCTTTCACCCTGGCCACTCTTCTTGCTTCAAATCTTGAGACTCCGAGACTTACAGCTTCACGCCATGAGGAGCGATGGAGAGATAGTGTTTTCCCAGGGAGGTCAATAGAAGCGCTATGAAAACACTCTCAAGAGCTCCTTCAAGGAATGCGATATCGACGTTTACGGCTGGGAAGCACTACCTGTATATAATTTTAGTTTGAATATACACTCCCATATTTTATTTTTCATCGATTTGAAACTTCACATACTATTCATTACTTTTTAAACATACTGGTACTTTCTGGGTATATGTATTCTTTTCTATCTGCTATTCTTCTCAAGTAAATAGGAAGCACGTTTCTAACTAGGTTAGTTTAATATGCATTAAATTGCGCTCGATCCAAACTCTGTTGAAATGACATAATACAAGGATTGTATCTTAATGTTTTGCACCTGATGGCTTCTTATTCGGACACATAATTTGTTTGGATAGGTGCCATTTATATGTGTCCTAACCTAATATTATTCGAAGCTAATAGATTGAGAAGGTCTACAGAGATTCGCTCTAATCAAACACTCTGAGACAATCATCACATCCTGTTTTGGTGTCAAGGGTGGCTGCCTGGTCGTGTGGTTTGCACGGACTGTCGTTCGGATTTATCGACGGTCCAGGGTTCAAACCCTGCCCGCTCCCATCCCCCGTCGTCCTGCGGGAGGTTTGGACTAGGAAGTAATTATCTTCAACTCTGAAGGAACATCCGAAACATGTAAAACATTTTACAAACAAACATTCAGTGAGTTGGTTTTTTTTCTTTTCTTTTTCAATGTCTGAACAAATGGCCTATGACATAACAAACAGACCACACTCCTCTTTCGTAATGCGTAGTGACAGGGGCTTGGTAGGGCAAAGGAAAACAGTTGTGACAAAGTATCACAATGTTACAATGATTCGATCAGGGGAGGGGGGGGGAAGGTAAAAGAGTCAATTTAATTATATATTTAAAAAAAAAGGATTGAACCAAAAGTAAAAATATTTTTTTTTTCCACGATGAAAAAAAACTTTTGTTAACTTTATAGTGGACATCATTTCTGTAAGTTGTGTCACAATGTATGTGTACTCTGTGACCCTAAACATTGACAATCGTAATCGTTGGAATTATAATCAAATACTAACGTTTAATTTCGTTCCTTGCATCTTTCTGAAACGTTGTTGCAACTCGACACTTCCACTATTCATCAAGTCACAACTAAGTTTAGAATGTACCATTTGGATCATCAAAACAACATTGACATACAAACCTACAAACATCAGAGCACAGTGGCGCAGCTAGGCTAGGGGGAAGGGGGATCCAAATTTAATTCCTTTAAGGGGGGGCATCCCCAAATGAGTGTCCAAAATGTGTTTCTACATTACATATTAGGCCATTATCTCAGGGCATGATCTTGAACGTCAAAATGGAGGAGTCCCTAACGAGGTCCAGCCCCCGCCCCCCCCCCCCCAGCCAAAGCAGCATTGAAATACAAACTAATAGAAATTTTAAACAAGCAAAATATAAAAATACTTTTTAAAAAAAAACGTATCTAAGGGGAAGAACTGTATATTTATAGCCATGTCCATCAATACTACAGGATTTATTTTCCTTAATCAATAAAACACTAAATTAGTCAATTACCACTAATTAATTTACTAATTCTTGAATTGTTCTTATTTGGTTAGGAACAATGAATAATTGTACAAAGTTTCAACTTTATCTAAGAATTTGTCAGAGTGACATCGTTGAAGGAGCCCACTGGTACATGTTCCAACTGTCGTTAAGGAAGGTTACCTGTTACCTGTGTCTTCTGCTCTCACCTTCTGAACTGGTTCTGAACTTTGTGACACCATTTCTGTTCTTCTCTCCTCCAGTAAATCAAGTCTTCAGGTAGAGCCCTTAATGAAGTTGAATGACGCGCACTTCGCTACTTTCCACCCACGAACAAATGTTGTGGCTAATGTTGTTAGTTTAGAGGGTTAAAGGGGAAAAGGTAACAGTGTTAAATGTTATATTTACTTACTTCTAGCGTAAATCAAAACAGTTGAATTTACACAGTTATCTACCTTGACTTTCCTCCAGCGCAAAAAGGTGCCGCTTTAATATTTCAACTTTAGTACTCATTTAAATTTAATGCGTCTTGGGTAACGTCAGGTCTTAAAATAATGGCATGTCCATCTCATTAAGATTTTAGCTCCACCACCTTATGATCTAGCACTCAAGCGCTTTACCAGGCCCAGCCCAAGGCAACGAAGCGCGACAGACATTGGTCCCGCGCTGACCGAGACGAAGTGTATTGTTAGCCTACCGACAGGTGGCGCCGTGATTGTAAAAATGTTCCTATTGGTTAATAACGTAAAACTGTTTAAGTTGTTTGGGTTTTAATGTTTACGTCTATTTAAAAAAAAAAAACGCACACACACATTCCGGAACCGGATATGAACTTAGCCAAACATATTAACTCATCGAAAAGTTGAACAGAATAAAACCCTTATTTAAAAAAAAAAATAGATTGACGTCTAGAAAAAAAAATGTTGATATGTTTCAGGATCTGTTCACGTTTTATCCTTGTACTAAAAAATGCCATGACTGCTAGCACTGCTATATAAGACACAATGTGGTCTACGGGATTGAAAGTTAGTTCGCTGTGGAGCAGTGATTGGTTGTTTCTAACTTGAAAACTCACGTCCTAGGAACTAGGCTCAGTCAAAATGAGGATTTTTGTCTCCAGGCTGTTCAACAAGACATTGACACAGAATATTTGTAAGGGTGTAACAGGACTTTATTTTATCGCGGCATTTTGTTTTCAAAACATTTACAGAGGGTACTCTAATGTTTGTTTGCTTGGAGTGGGGCGGGGGGGAGGGCGCTAAGAAACCTGTAAACGAGATTCATTTGATTCACTTTAAAATAAAGTCTTATTGCCATTGGATGTCTGTCTGGTCTTGCGGTTTGCGTTGCGGGACCGTCGTCACGATTGCCCCGAGTTCGATCACTGTTCGTTTTCTGCCAGCAGGAGGTTTGGAAAAGTTCGGCATACTCATTTCTGGAGGAACATTCTGAACTAAATATTTGTTTATAAAATGTTTCTATTTGTTGTTTTTTATTTCTTTCTGTTGCACTATTGATAAATTTTTAAAAAATATGTAAAATGTTGACGAAATATCAGTGCATTGAACTGCAGGATTGCGAATTATACTAGAGAAAACATTGCTGACACTATTTTACAACACACTTGAATAGCAATTATTTAGACGCAGGTGAATCTTACTTTTGTTGTTACTTGGGTTTCAATAACTCTTCGGACTCTTTGGATTAAGTATTTATATGTAGTTTTAAATGTGATTTGTTTTAATATTTTCAATATGCAAGTTGTCATCGGTTTAAAAGCTTGCACATTTAGTTGAGTTAGAACTCACACAGGAGTTAATGGTCAAGACGTTAGCATAATCGTGTTTTTTTTTCTAGATCTTCTTAATTTAAATGTTTATTTACTTTTCGCTCTAAAGAAATTAACGCACAAATGATACACTGATGTTGGGGTCTTCCACTTGAGTCAAGGAAAATATGTTTTGACCATACAAACCAATTCAGAAGAGGTTTCGTGACAGTTTCCATAAGTTGATTTCAAAGTCTTGTGGCTACCAACTGTGCCAGGTTCTTCTTTTTTTTGGTGGGGCCGACACAGCCGTTGAGCTGATTGGAAAAAAAATAGTGTTAGGACATCAGCTTTGATCTCAATGATGTCCGAATTGAAAATCAGGAATTCGTTTTATCCGTAATATTTGTTTTGTTTTGTCAGATTTTAGTTCCAAATTTTTATCTCTTCCCCAGCAAACAACTCTCACTATGGCTTTGACTACAAAACTTTTTTCTGCAATCTCATTGAGGCCAAAAGGGCGGATAACTCGTACCGTGTTTTCAAGAAAATTTCCAGAAGTCAAGCGATGTTTCCGGTAGCCCAAGAAAGTAGCCACGGAAAACAGAATATTACTATCTGGTGTAGCAACGACTACCTTGACCTTAGTATGCACCCAGAGGTCATTGAAGCAATAACGTAAGTCGTGAATATTTGCAGAAGTCCCACTTTGAATGATGGGATACTACTTTGAATGTATTTTTATTTTGTTCGATTATTATTTACTGTTTTGTTGAGATGTTTTTGTCATATGACAAACGAAGGTTCACTCTAGCTATTCGACGTATAATGTCCGACTTTGCCACAACATAGCGTTAGTCATAATTGTGTTAAAACATGTAATCTACATCTGCCACAGGAAATTAGTTCAAAGCATTTTCTTAATAATTACAAGTTATATGTTTATTAAATTAACGTCGAAATGTCCTCGATTATTGATAAGATAAGAACTGCTTCCTGCACAAGATTAACTTTGCCTTTTTGCAGTGCTGCTGTAAAGAAACACGGGTCTGGTTCCGGTGGCTCTCGATCAATATCTGGAAATTCCCCATATCACGAAGAGTTGGAGATGCAGCTTGCAAAGTATCACCAGAAAGAGGCTGCCCTTGTCTTCAGTTCCGGTTTCGTTGCTAACGATACAGCGTTGTACACACTTGGAAAACAGTTGCCAGGTAAGCACAAAACGTTGGTAGTTCTTATTATTTCTCTGTGGTGCTTCAAGTCTTGAGAGTCGAGCTGGTCCCTTTGCAAAGTCTCATGATAGATAAACATCTACGGTCACAGGCTAGGCATTTGTAATCCCCAGACACAGCCTCGTTTTCAAACTTTTTCCTGCTCCTGGTGTTTTGATCATGTTCCATCCAGGACCCGTTCTTTATGCTTGTATCCAGGACCCGTTCTTTATGCTTGTATCCAGGACCCATCCTTTCTGCTTGTATCCAGGACCCAGTCCTTTCTGCTTGTATCCAGGACCCAGTCCTTTCTGCTTGTATCCAGGACCCAGTCCTTTCTGCTTGTATCCAGGACCAGTCCTTTCTGCTTGTATCCAGGACCCAGTCCTTTCTGCTTGTATCCAGGACCTGTACTTTCTGCTTGTATCCAGGACCTGTACTTTCTGCTTGTATCCAGGACCAGTCCTTTCTGCTTGTATCCAGGACCCAGTCCTTTCTGCTTGTATCCAGGACCCAGTCCTTTCTGCTTGTATCCAGGACCAGTCCTTTCTGCTTGTATCCAGGACCCAGTCCTTTCTGCTTGTATCCAGGACCAGTCCTTTCTGCTTGTATCCAGGACCAGTCCTTTCTGCTTGTATCCAGGACCAGTCCTTTCTGCTTGTATCCAGGACCCAGTCCTTTCTGCTTGTATCCAGGACCAGTCCTTTCTGTTTGTATCCAGGACCAGTCCTTTCTGCTTGTCCTCCATGTGGACCTATTATACTTTTTTTTATCCCCTCTGTGGGTAGATGCTTTGTAAAAGAAATATCAACATACAAAATTATTTGCATATATTGCTTTAGACTTTTCTACCGAATGTAATAATAATCATGATCATCTGCTGGTCTGGGATAGACCTATTTTGACCAACAAAAAGGCAGATTTTAATCGCCCTGATCTGCTGTTCATTGATAAAAAAAAGAAAAAAAAACGCTATCATTATTGACATCGCCGTACTACTGTCTCATAAATTAAGAAAAACTGAATAAGAAAAACAAAGAAAATATGGGAACCTAGGCTTGGAGATTAAACGTTTATGGAAGTTATCTAAAATAACACTATACCCCTTTGTCATATCAACCGAGGGGATAATAACAACTGACCTCACAGACACCTTCAATGCCCTTAACATTCTTAGGGACATCTTCGTTTCCTGTCAGAGGGTGGTACTGCTGCAGACTTGCCACATCACCAGAAAATTCCACAGTGGAAACTGTTAATGGGACTACATTGAATTTGTTTCTCTTTAACGAAACTTGACCCTGGCAACGCCAGAGAATGAATGCTCGTTCGTTTCTAAAATAATAATAATAATAATAATGTTACTGTTCATGAGGCAATCCTTTATTCTTAGACTTTGTACCACTTAAAAGAGTAAAATGTTGAAGCCGTAGGCTACAAAAAGTTTTCTTCTGTTTTCTAGGGGTCCATTACTTCTCTGACTCTGGGAACCACTCCTCGATGATCACTGGTATAAGGAACAGCGGGGCACACAAGCACGTCTTCAGACACAATGATCCCAAGCATCTGGAGGAGCAGTTGCGTCACGTAGCAGTGGACATCCCCAAGATTGTTGTCTTTGAAACAATACACTCCATGGACGGTCAGTGAGAACAAACAAACACGTTTTTAATTGACAAAAGAAAATGTATCGTAAAAAAAAAAATAATAACAAAACAAAAGTTATTTTATGTTTTAAAAGGAACTTGTTCGTTTGTCTGCTTCCGTTTTTTCCATGAGGTAGACTTAAACTTTCATTTGAAATTTCAAGACAACCTAGATCATGGGACTAGAAAAATAAAAGATCACCATAATGAAAACACCAAAAAAATATTTAAAATAAAAAAAAAAAATTAAAAAAAGACAATACACTATATGTGAAGTTATAGAGCAATTATTTCGCTCATAATAGCTAATGAATGTTAGATTTAAAAAAAAATGGAAATTTTTTACCCCGCCCCATCCCTTCACACACACGCACAAACACAAAAACACATACACAAACACCTTTCTGATAAAAAAAAAAATCCTGGTTAATTGAATATAACTGTACTAGACCTTATTCTATTCTCTAGACAGCCCCTTAGGTCTAGACTTATAAGGCGTGCGCAAAATGTTACTTTGATTAAACTCTTGAATGAATAGACCCACATACCCGTTTAAAAAGTTATAACGGTCAATCCAGTGTGCCCAACTTGATACATCAACTGTCAAATTTCTAGGAAAGTCGTTAGAGCCGTTTTCGACAACCGTGTCCACCCAGGTTTTGGGCTTTGCCCACCCATTCGGAATGGGCGACTTGAATAAAGATATTATTTGGCACAGAAAACTAAGGAATATAACTCGCTGTTATCGATGTACATTATGTTTCATGGTATTAATTCCCCTTGTATTTAAAAACAAAAAAAAAAGGTTTCTGTTACATTTACAAGGCGCCTTACTGTATACTATTCCATCCAAGTATTAAGTTCTCTCTAAATTAAATTGGAACAGTTTCTTTTATTTGTTTTTAATTTTTTATTAAAGATTTAAAGTACATAACAACGAATGTTTTTTTTTTTCATTAAAATATCTTTTTTTAATATTTATGAGAGGCAACTCTGAAAAGAACGCTTAGTCCATTATAGTTCATAAGATTTATACACATTTGGAAACATAACCGTTGAGGTTTTTTTATACATTTAATTTCACCGGTCATTTATTGTTCTTATTTAAAGGATCCATTGCCCCAGCAGAAGAAATGTGTGATGTTGCCCACAAGTATGGGGCAATCACATTTGTTGACGAGGTACATGCAGTGGGTATGTACGGTCCTACTGGCGCTGGGATTGGTCAAAGAGATGGCTGTGTCCATAAGATGGACATAATTTCCTCTACTTTAGGTAAGTCTGACATGAGATCGTATCAGTGTTATTTATTGGAGTGGCAATCAGTGCAGGTGTCTTTTGTTTCGTTCGTTGTTGCTGAGTTTTTATAATCGGAAGAAGTATTTTGTTTTAAAGCAATTTAGACGACATGACTGTGACGTAATATTATGTACCAGCCATTTCTGACAGATTGTTCTCTTTAAGATAGTTGAAATACTATTGTTTTGATATACCAAAAGTGTCAAAAAAATACGTCACTACTTTTCAATGTTGAAATGAATTTAGAACAAATCAATTCGTTTTTGTTTCTTTCTTTAAACTGACATTTTGAAATACTTTGAAAATTGAGTCGCAAGTTATTCTGACATAGCACAGGTTTCTTAAACAAAAAAAAAAGAAGATAATAATACATTTTTAAAAGAGTCGAAATGTTATTGCGAAGTAAGCTAATTTTATTTAATTAGTTTTTTTAAATTGCTTTCATATAGCGCACCGTTCTTGCTTACAGCATGCCCAGTGCTCTATGCGGAAGGGTGTATTGCGGTGGTTTTCCTGCTGCAAACACAACTCTGCTCGAGTCGGGATTCGATCCCTAGACCACTTGTTAGGTGGCCAGTTCGTTACTAAACGGTTTTGGCCTCTCAGAAGGCACATTTCGTATTCCATACACTAGACCAAATTCGTAAAAGTGCTCCTTCTTCCCTAGTGCCATTAGAGAATGAAATGGGTTGCCTGAATCAGCCAGAAAAATCAACGACTTGGCAGAGTTTAAGTCAGTGTTTCCCAAACTTTTGACCTATGTGTACCCCTTTTTTAATGTTTGTAAGGTTGAGTACCCCTAGTAACCCAACCCCGTTTTAATATATTAACAGAACATAATAAATGGTTGTTGTTTTTTTTAAATCAGCATAGCATAATTAATGAGGTGCAATGCGTACCCCCTTCAAAGTCTTCCCGTACCTTTAGGGGTACGCATACCCCACTTTGGGAGACACTGGTTTAAGTCATTGATTAGTATGCTTGACTAGATTGACATATGAAATGCGTAGGACGTAATTATCTTCTCTTTTTTTTTTTTTTTGAAGTAACGTCTGCAATATATAAGATAAGAAACACATCCCTTTAATGTTAGAAATACGTCATACATTGAGCTATACCAGCATACGCTTGACTGAAATAAGACAGAATGGCTTCCTTCTACGGCTTATTAGTATTTCGTAAGAAAACACTACACCTAGGTTACTAAATGTCGCATTGATATTAATCCAGATTTTATACGAGATTATTTGTAAGATTATTTTTCAAATGTCCTGCTCACTACCAGGTAAAGCCTTCGGTCAGATGGGAGGCTACATCACTGGAGACAGAGATGTGATTGATGCAGTGCGGAGCTATGGTAACGGATTTATATTTACCACTGCCCTCCCGCCCCATGTCATGGCTGGCTGTCTGACGTCATTGAAGGTAAACGACGTGAAATTTGTTGATATTGGTTACACGCTTTTTTTTCTCTTTAAACAAAAACACAAACTGAAATTGTACTTAAACGTCAGAAAATTCTTGAGGCTTGCAAAGAGTTTTTATTCTAAATCACCAACATATTAATACGACCTTCTTACTAGGAACAGTACCAGGAAATGGAAGAGAGGCAGCAAAAAAAAAATACTAGAATCTAAAAAAAAAAAGGGAAGAACTTACGATGGGTGAGACAGAATGACACAAATATGTTAAGTATGAAAATAAAATGGGAAGTCGAATTAATCGTAATGCCTTATCAACAGTAATGAGGCATGTATATGTACAGACGGACATCTTTAAAATGGCTTTTTTTTTTCTTCCAGACCTAAAGGTACAAATAGCGAGTCTTAATAAATGTATGTTGAGGCGTTAGCTGTGTTGTCTTTGGTACACTAGAGATCTAGATGTTCCTTGGAAGAAGAAAACTATTTAGAAATACTTCCACCAAAGATTTAGCTTTTTGTCTAGGCACTATCACTCTTGTTATTTCATTTCATAATTAATTCGCTGGAACGCACACACAAAATAAATTATTCTTAATATATCATTTCCAAGAATGTTATGAGAAGGTCGTGTTGCATGTGATTCAGACTTTCATCATGATTGTCCTTGGTTCGAACCCACTAATGTCCATAGCCTCGATCCTCTGTCGTCCTGCAGATGGTTTGGACTAAGAAATGAAAATCTGTAGATGCGTCTGAAACTTATAAGACATAACAGAACAACAATGTTATAAATTATATTATTCGATATTTATTCTATCTACTACATTATATTATTGTCTTTTTCTTTCACAAACACATTTAGAAAACAATTAAACTCTGACTGGATAAGGTCATGTTTTAAAACGCGTACAATAAATCTAAATCAACAGCTTGGTGCATGGGATGGATTCATATTAAAGAAACAACTCTGGAGCAAGCCTTACTTTGTGTTTCAATTTTTAAAAAAATGGATTTCAATTAAATAATTTAATATTTGAAAAAGGTTAACGACATTAATGAATTGATTGCGTTCGTCTGATGGAAATATCCCTCAATAGCAAAAGTGTTACAGATAAATGAAAGGCTGATGTTTGGACAGATGATTGTAGTACATCAGTTTGGACAGATGATTGTAGTATATCAGTTTGGACAGATGATTGTAGTACATACAGTTTGAACAGATGATTGTAGTACATCAGTTTGAACAGATGATTGTAGTACATACAGTTTGAACAGATGATTGTAGTACATACAGTTTGAACAGATGATTGTAGTACATCAGTTTGGACAGATGATTGTAGTACATCAGTTTGAACAGATGATTGTAGTACATACAGTTTGAACAGATGATTGTAGTACATCAGTTTGGACAGATGATTGTAGTACATCAGTTTGGACAGATGATTGTAGTACATCAGTTTGGACAGATGATTGTAGTATATCAGTTTGGACAGATGATTGTAGTACATCAGTTTGGACAGATGATTGTAGTACATCAGTTTGGACAGATGATTGTAGTATATCAGTTTGGACAGATGATTGTAGTACATCAGTTTGGACAGATGATTGTAGTATATCAGTTTGGACAGATGATTGTAGTACATCAGTTTGGACAGATGATTGTAGTACATACAGTTTGGACAGATGATTGTAGTACATCAGTTTGGACAGATGATTGTAGTACATCAGTTTGGACAGATAATTGTAGTACATCAGTTTGGACAGATGATTGTAGTACATACAGTTTGAACAGATGATTGTAGTACATCAGTTTGAACAGATGATTGTAGTATAAGCTAAAAACAAATAACCGCAGCTTACTTAAACCTTTAGAATGGTTCTGACTTTTTCTTTGAAGTATTTTAAACACTAGAGAAAATTGAATAGACATTTGATTTGCATTACACCTTGAACAATGGCCATTTTGGGGCTATGATGCTACGCTAAATATGAACATAGGTCACAGAAAGATTTCTCTTTTTCTCACAAAGCTGATATCAACTCACTCTGTTTGGTAAAAAGTTTGTACACGTTATTTCTTCCTGCCTTATCTCGAATCAAGCTAATCGTACAATTATTTCTTTTATCGACAAAACAAGAATTTTAAAAAAATTAACATATCAACTATTGGTAATTCATTGTTTTATTTGGTAACTCGAACTAACTTCCTCCCCCGCAAAGAACAATCTACAATTTTCCAACTAAGAACAGGACACACACCTCTATTAAATTACCATCAGAACAAAATAAACTCCACACAACTCCCCTTTTGCAGACACTGCAATCACCCTAATGAAACTGTAAACCATATCATCTTTGAATGCCCCTTCCTAATCCACCTTTGGCAGACCCTACTTCCATTGCAGCCCAACATAACCAACACCCTGTACGGCAGTGCTGAACAACTGAAGAAAACAGCACACTTTTTTTTCCTTGGCACAGTCTACAAAAGAGCTCACAGCTCAGCAGCAATAAAGCTGGCTAGAAGAAGAAGAAGAAAGTATCTCGAACAGGGGAAAGAAATTGTACTTGACTAATAAGATGGTATAAGTTGAATTGGCCCCCTTTATACTTTGTAGGTCGTCACTTTAAGGTTTGAAGCTATCAACTGCTATAAAACCTTCTATTTTCATAAGCGCTTCGCTGACATAGTGGTTAGTGTATTGCTTGAGGAGGCAGAGGAGGTTTGAGCCCACGATTTCGAATCCAGGTCATTCATCTTTCTTTTTTCAATAAATGCATTTTAAAAAGCGGTCACCCAGATACACTTTCTCCCACCCCACCTCCACCCCACCCCAACTGGGCCAGACAAATGATAGGATGATAGCGCATTGAGAAAGCTAAAAGCATGAAATTGTGCTTAATAAAAAGAATTGGTAAAAACATTTATAATAGCACAGTTTTATTATTATTGGTCTAGATCTATTACAAATTTAATTACATGACTGATCGTCTGATCCAAACTAATTGATACAATTACGCTTAATAAAAAACTGTATTTTTTTTTTCTTTTTTGACCTCTGGCTTAATTATTGTTTTTTTGTTGTTGTTTTTTTTTGTGAGTTTCTCCTAATGGCTGTTGGTAGACTTTGATTTTTCTATGTCTTTATTCCACCCCAGATTCTACAGGGTCAAGAGGGGCGAGAACTGCGTGAAAAACTTTACAAAAATGTTGTGTACATGAAGAAAGAGCTTAGTCTGGAGAAAATTCCCGTCATCCCTGGCACTAGTCACGTGGTTCCGGTTATTGTAAGTAAAGTGTGCATGTTTTAAGAACAAAATATTTAATTGTATTTTCCCTGTACGTTTGAGTCTGTTTTTTTTTTTTATTTCTTAAAATTTTACTAGATAAGATTTTATCTTGTATATAGGGGCAAGCTTGAATGCGCGGTGGCTGAATGGTAAAGAGCTTGACGTCCGAACTGGAGGTCCTGGGTTCGAATCCTAGTGAAGTCTGGCATTTTGAA
Organism: Biomphalaria glabrata; assembly: GCF_947242115.1. NCBI lineage: Eukaryota > Metazoa > Mollusca > Gastropoda > Planorbidae > Biomphalaria > Biomphalaria glabrata. Next base: position 54,375,799 of record NC_074712.1, on the reverse strand, counting down.
TTTCATGATCTTTGGGGCGCCTCTGAGTAATGGGTACCTGACATTAGTTGGGGAAAAGTAAAGGTGATTTGTCGTTGTGCTGGCCACATGACACCCTCGTTAACCGTGGGCCACAGAAACAGATGACCTTTATATCTTGTCCAATAGATCCGCATGGTCTGAAAGGAAAACATTAAAGTTACCTATACTTGTATCCCATTCAAATGATCAGTTCCAGCATATCGTTCGTCTATTAAGTTTCACATAGCTCATTATTCAGCAATAAAATATTTTTTAACATTAACTTTCTAATAGAATAAAGGATGTATAGCTGTTTTCAAGGCTTACCTTAAACTTAGCTGTTATGTAGCCAGCACAACCAATGACACCCAATCAATGTCTAGGACCCTTTGAAGCTTCTACAGTAGAACTCAGCGATGTCCTAACATCTTAAATAGAAATCATCACATGGGGACACCAAACTCTCAGTTCGAAATCTGATCGTTTTACTTTTAGGCCAGCAATTAAAGTCAAACTTTTTAAACTTTATTCATTTATGTTAGACTTTCAAAGTAGAAGTAAGAGAGGCCTGAGGATACTATGTTCATATACGGTTTATAGAATGCGGAAAGCCTGGACAATGGCTATAGTCAATGCGGCAATCACAGCAGACTCTCTCCCCCACTTAACTCAGCTGATATGGACTAAGGTATCCGATACATATTTTGGATCAGCGGCGTCGCAGGTTCTGCCAGGGTCTAGCTTTTCAAGCTGCGTAAGGGTCACCGGCTCCTGAATTTCAACAGGACTGACTCATGAAGCTTTTCTGGGATTTGGGCATTGCCATAAGGCAGCAGAGGTTTGAATTTCAAGTTTTCCTTCTCCTAGATGGGTAACTAGCCAGACTATCGAGCTCTACTGCCCAAAGCTTTATACATGCAAGTTTTCATTTGACGGTTTATGTGTTTACAAAGTATTGAATGATAAAACCAGACTTGACGACTTTAGGTTTTTACAGCTAGATCTAAATGAATCGATCTCCACAAACAATAGGTTGGTGATGCCAAAGCCAGTACCAGACTTTCCAATGACCTCATTCGAAGATTCGGTATCTATGTCCAGCCTATAAACTACCCCAGTGTGCCCAAGGGTACGGAGAGGTTACGTGTGGCACCCACCCCAGGTCATTCGACTCTGATGATAGACAGATTCGTTGAAAGTTTATCAACATTGTGGAAGGTGAGTGACTGACGTCCCGCTTTTTCCGTAGTTTTTATTATCCAAGTCGATCACTATCATTTCACAATTAACAACTGCTAAATAAGGTAAAACTTGTAATTTTTCAAGTTGGAAATAGTGTTAGCTTCAAGGGAAAAAAATATTCGTTAATTATTAGATTGAAAACTAATTCTTGGGAGTTAATGCGTGGAAAACTCTCTCTTAATTTATTTCACATTAACAGTAATTAATAGCCATTACATAAGATGCATCAAATTTCTATTTCATGACAACATTTGATGAATCTTTTCATTAGTAGCTTTACAACTTGGTATTGTGAAATCGTTTTTGAAAAAGTTATTCAGCAGAAGAAAGAAAAACGCCGGCTATAATTGTACTCATTAGATGAGACTTTTTAATTGACGGTTTTATAATTGATTCAAGGCTAACTCTTTTTTTTCTCTTATTTAGGAATACAATCTGCCTTTGTTGGATCATCCTGAGGAGTCAAAACGTGGTGACATACAGATATTGTCTCATCAATGAATTATTTATATGTACATTAGAATGCTAACTATTCGTTTGTAAAGTTGGTTATAGATTAATGAAAATAAAAGAGAATTATTTCTTACTGCTGACAATGTTTCGGAGACTAATGCCTTGGCATTCCTCAAGCAAAATCTCCCTCTCTCTCTCTCTCTTTCTCTCTCTCTCTCTCTCTTTCTCTCTCTCTCTCTCTCTCTCTCTCTCTCTTTCTCTCTCTCTCTCTCTCTCTCTTGCCTTCATCAAACTAAAAAAAAAATCTTTTAAATATTTTTTTTCATTTAATTAAAAATGTAAATGTATATCTAAGAATGCCAAAGACCTTTTTTAAAATAACAATATTTAATATTATTTGTCGTATTTCATGGCCTTCACATTCCCTACACACATATCTATATGTATTAAATGTTGTGCAATCCGTGTTATTATCCAATGTGTACATTTTGTAAACAAACGAACAAATGTGAACAAATGTGACTTCACTTTATTCTATGTATATATATAATTGTGTCATGTAATTTTTTTATAGACTTTTTGTTGGCAATTTGACAACTGACTGTCATAATTGTGATAGTTGGGTCCTTCCGTAAGTCATCCAAAGAATAAAATAAAGTATAGCCTCAACGTAGGAGATGAGTCTGCAATAAAAATATATGTTAATGATGTATTTAAACCAATATGTATATATCTTTTTTTTTCCCATGTTTCTATTGCAATTAAAATGCCTTTATTTATTAAAATTTACCATTGGAGTTTGTTTAGTATTTTAGAGACATATATCAGAGTACAAGTACATGTATTTTTAACTTTAACATAGATCTTTTGTGAAATAAGTGCTAGGTCTAGTCGATTACTAGTGAGATGCCAAGTTTAAAAATAATAATTAAGGCCAGAGTTTAATATGAACAAAAATGGTTAAAATCAAAGTTCAGTTATTACATTTTAGTTACAAACTAAAATTTAAATTGTGAAAAGTTTGTGAACATAGGGGTGGTGGTGGTTGAACCGCATGTTTCTGTTTTCTGATTTTGTGTTATCAACGACTTCGATTTCTATAGTGATAATTGACAAATGATACAATCATCAGCTGTTTTATCAGAGTCTGCATTGGAAGAAGGATTGGTAAAGTTTTTTGTGAAAGACATAGAGTCAATATCTTAACAAAATATGGAGTCAATATCTGAACTTCAACAAGATGTGGAGTCAATATCTGAACTTGAACAAGATGTGGAGTCAATATCTGAACTTGAGCTAAGAACGGGATATTAATGTATAAATGGACCGTAAGGTTCATGGATACCAGAATGAATTTAAATCGCTTCTGCCACTTGAGCTTAAAAACAATTGTAGTAGCTAAGTAGTTCAAAGCCGTGTTACAGCACCAGCTCAATAGTTCAAAGCCGTGTTACAGCACCAGCTCAATAGTTCAAAGCCGTGTTACAGCTCCAGCTCATTAGTTCAAAGCCGTGTTACAGCACCAGCTCAATAGTTCAAAGCCGTGTTACAGCACCAGCTCAATAGTTCAAAGCCGTGTTACAGCACCAGCTCAATAGTTCAAAGCCGTGTTACAGCACCAGCTCAATAGTTCAAAGCCGTGTTACAGCTCCAGCTCAATAGTTCAAAGCCGTGTTACAGCACCAGCTCAATAGTTCAAAGCCGTGTTACAGCACCAGCTCAATAGTTCAAAGCCGTGTTACAGCACCAGCTCAATAGTTCAAAGCCGTGTTACAGCACCAGCTCAATAGTTCAAAGCCGTGTTACAGCACCAGCTCAATAGTTCAAAGCCGTGTTACAGCACCAGCTCAGTAGTTCAAAGCCGTGTTACAGCACCAGCTCAATAGTTCAAAGCCGTGTTACAGCTCCAGCTCAATAGTTCAAAGCCGTGTTACAGCACCAGCTCAATAGTTCAAAGCCGTGTTACAGCACCAGCTCAGTAGTTCAAAGCCGTGTTACAGCACCAGCTCAATAGTTCAAAGCCGTGTTACAGCACCAGCTCAGTAAAAGGGAAGGTAGAAGGAGTTACATACTATCATCTTTCATTAAATGGTCAATATAAAAAACAAAAACATATATCTACCGGATACTACATTGATAATGAAACCTAAAGATTAAATTTGGTTAAATTTGTTTTTAAATTTATAACCAGTCAATTGCCCACCTGACACAACAATTGTCAATTTTCTTTTGTCTTATATGACACAATATTGCAATAAAACAGGTACTTCACACGATGAATCTAGAACTAGATTTAGTGTTCAGAGGCTAAAAGACTTTATCAACATGCTACACTTCAACGAAAACATCTGACCTCAGCGTCTTTGACCTGAATCCAATTCATCAAACCGGAGCAGTCTGTCTAGTTTGTAAGACTAGCATTTGCATTTCCTGACATTATCGTGACGCAAAATTTTCTGTCACTGAGGACACAATGCACCAAGTCAGACTTTACAGTGGCGGAGTGTGAGAATAAAAAATCGATTGATTACAAAAGTTATAAGAAAAATGTTATTCAAGGAGAGGAACCGGTGCGTACTGTCACAAAAAAAAGCACCGAATATACTGTAAAATTATTTCCCTTTTTCGATTTCCAACCAAAATTAATTAATTAATTACTACTACTCAATTCATTAATTGGTTACATTTTTTACTGATTCATGTTTTGTTTCGAACAATGAATATTTGTGCAAAGTTTCAACTTGATCTAGAATGGGAAGTGGATGAAATGTGTTCGAAATTTGTAACAGACAGATTGACAGACAGACAGAGCGAGTTGCATTGTAACAAGCTAGAAATTAAAACCTACACACACACACACACACAATCATATGCATTTTGACTTCATTCACCGCAACTCTTATATTTTCAGTTAATTTTCTTTATATCATTGGAGTAAGTTCTATTTACTAAGAAAAACCTGATTAGTAGTAATCATGTAAGCATAACTTTTATATCTGTTTCTTTGTCCCTAGGATAAGCTCTTTCATTTCGGAAATGGAAAAAAAAGGTATCGTCACGCCTGACTGCACATTCAGTCCATTCAACTGCTTAGAAAAGATTAGTTCTAGTGATGTCCTTGATGTCCAGCTTCAAGTTGAGACCTTGATCGATTGTTGTCTCAACAAATACACTGACCAGCAGAGAAGAAAGGGACCAAAAAATACTCAAAGAAAGGGTCAAAGGTTAGTTTTGTTCTGGGACGGTCTTGACATAAAAGACTGACTTGAGAAGAAAGACAGATCAAGTTGTCGGGGTTCATTGCTTGTTGTTTGGTGCTGTTGATCACGCCAGTTTATCCCCCAGCTACCTTATAATCAGTTTATTATGTTCAATACGTATTTAGTTCAACGTTTGACTTTCTTTCTCACTGCGATGTAGTTCATCGTTGTATTTAAATTTATGGTCTGGATTTAGTTTGAAAGGATTCAACTTTGATCACCAAAACACAGAGATAGTGTGTCACTTCAGTTTAATTAACAAAGAATTCACAAGTGTGTATGTTGAATTGAGAGACAGCAATGACCCATAACTCAAGCAGTTTTACTAACAAAATATAATCTCTCCACGTTAACGAATTATCCTAAAGTAAGGTCAAAGTGTGAAACCTTTGAACTGACAGTTGAACTGACAGGCTTTACTTCAGCTTAAGAATGAAAAATAAATCAATACGTTTTACCTGGCTGTCTCCTCTCTCTTCTGCTTGACCCCCACCACCAGATGCCCTATAAATGTAGACATTCACCATGGGACTGAGAACTTCAGTGGCCCAACATTGGACATGTAGGTCTACTTATTGCTTGACTTATTTCAGTCAAATGACTTACAACTTTTCAAATTATTAAAAATTGTAGATAATCTATTATTTCCACTTAAACATCTCAAGTTTCAATGTTTAAAAGTTTAAATTATGAGAATCTTTAAATTGAATCTTCATCGACTAGGATGTGTAGGTTTCATCTCCTTTGGATTCGATCAAATTTTGATTCGTTAAGAAAACAAAATCAACTTACAAAATTTAAACACAAAATCTCCTGAGTTCTGCGATTTAAATTGAAAGAGTCATAGATTTCTATCTCTATTCAAGATGATCTAAAGCTCCAAGACTATCTGACATCTCTAATATGAATGTCTGGAGAATTGGGCTTGTTTATGAGTCCATTCATTATTGGCGGGACTCTGGAATTATTCAGAGGACATAATAGCAGTGGTCACGTGTTGGCCATGCTAACTGGTGGTCGCAAAAACTGATAAGTACTTGCCACTGACCACTGGATGTTTACCGAACACTTTGGAGCATAACTAATAAGCAAAGAAATAGTTTTGATCAGAGATGTCTAATCAACTTTGGCCTGTGGGCCCGGTACATTTCCGGCACTCTTGCTCTTCAATTCTTTTCTTTCAAGTTCGTCGATTTCTTGCTCTATGTAAAATGAAAGTAGCTTTTTTTAATTCAGTTGATTTTGTGTTCATTAGTATAACGAGTGGCTTTTTTTTATTATCATTATCTTTCGTGTCTATTTCAAAAGATCCATTAACAAGGGAAATAATACCTCACAAAATGAAGAAGACATTTCTTCCAGTAATCTTCCTCGTCTGTGTTTGGCTAGTTAGTTTTGGACAAACCGATTTAGATGTCAACCCTATTCTGTAAGTGAACAATATATATGTATATATGTATAAACCGAAATTAAGTAAGAAATATATTTTATTTATATTGATTCGAATCTCTACGGCTGTACAGTTGGATAGTATCCCCACTAAAAATCTTGAACGTCAAACTCTAGACATTGTTTATCCCGAATTAGAGACCCCTATTAGCTTCCCTATATAAGTAACAAAAACTTTATCTTTTTATCATGACGCAGACTGACGGGGCTGTTGAGAAGGCCTGTGTATCCAAGTGTCCCGGTCAACAACGTCATTTACAGACAAAGTAGTCACCATATCCCTGCACATCACCGCCCAGTACAACGACCTCACGGGGTCAGAGGTCATCATGGCTGAGATAAATGATGTAATAAAAGCATATTACAAAATACCCAGTGTTATTTTAGTTTTGTTTGTTTATGTTGTTGTTTTTGTTGGATTTTTGTTTGTAGGATGTTAATTGTTAGATGTTTAGTAGTTGGGTGTTTGGTGGATGTTAATTGTTAGATGTTTAGTAGTTGGGTGTTTGGTGGATGTTAATTGTTAGATGTTTAGTAGTTGGGTGTTTGGTGGATGTTAATTGTTAGATGTTTAGTAGTTGGGTGTTTGGTGGATGTTAATTGTTAGATGTTTAGTAGTTGGGTGTTTGGTGGATGTTAATGTTAGATGTTTAGTAGTTGGGTGTTTGGTGGATGTTAATTGTTAGATGTTTAGTAGTTGGGTGTTTGGTGGATGTTAATTGTTAGATGTTTAGTAGTTGGGTGTTTGGTGGATGTTAATTGTTAGATGTTTAGTAGTTGGGTGTTTGGTGGATGTTAATGTTAGATGTTTAGTAGTTGGGTGTTTGGTGGATGTTAATGTTAGATGTTTAGTAGTTGGGTGTTTGGTGGATGTTAATTGTTAGATGTTTAGTAGTTGGGTGTTTGGTGGATGTTAATGTTAGATGTTTAGTAGTTGGGTGTTTGGTGGATGTTAATGTTAGATGTTTAGTAGTTGGGTGTTTGGTGGATGTTAATTGTTAGATGTTTAGTAGTTGGGTGTTTGGTGGATGTTAATGTTAGATGTTTAGTAGTTGGGTGTTTGGTGGATGTTAATTGTTAGATGTTTAGTAGTTGGGTGTTTGGTGGATGTTAATTGTTAGATGTTTAGTAGTTGGGTGTTTGGTGGATGTTAATTGTTAGATGTTTAGTAGTTGGGTGTTTGGTGGATGTTAATGTTAGATGTTTAGTAGTTGGGTGTTTGGTGGATGTTAATTGTTAGATGTTTAGTAGTTGGGTGTTTGGTGGATGTTAATTGTTAGATGTTTAGTAGTTGGGTGTTTGGTGGATGTTAATTGTTAGATGTTTAGTAGTTGGGTGTTTGGTGGATGTTAATTGTTAGATGTTTAGTAGTTGGGTGTTTGGTGGATGTTAATTGTTAGATGTTTAGTAGTTGGGTGTTTGGTGGATGTTAATTGTTAGATGTTTAGTAGTTGGGTGTTTGGTGGATGTTAATTGTTAGATGTTTAGTAGTTGGGTGTTTGGTGGATGTTAATTGTTAGATGTTTAGTAGTTGGGTGTTTGGTGGATGTTAATTGTTAGATGTTTAGTAGTTGGGTGTTTGGTGGATGTTAATTGTTAGATGTTTAGTAGTTGGGTGTTTGGTGGATGTTAATTGTTAGATGTTTAGTAGTTGGGTGTTTGGTGGATGTTAATTGTTAGATGTTTAGTAGTTGGGTGTTTGGTGGATGTTAATTGTTAGATGTTTAGTAGTTGGGTGTTTGGTGGATGTTAATTGTTAGATGTTTAGTAGTTGGGTGTTTGGTGGATGTTAATTGTTAGATGTTTAGTAGTTGGGTGTTTGGTGGATGTTAATTGTTAGATGTTTAGTAGTTGGGTGTTTGGTGGATGTTAATTGTTAGATGTTTAGTAGTTGGGTGTTTGGTGGATGTTAATTGTTAGATGTTTAGTAGTTGGGTGTTTGGTGGATGTTAATTGTTAGATGTTTAGTAGTTGGGTGTTTGGTGGATGTTAATTGTTAGATGTTTAGTAGTTGGGTGTTTGGTGGATGTTAATTGTTAGATGTTTAGTAGTTGGGTGTTTGGTGGATGTTAATTGTTAGATGTTTAGTAGTTGGGTGTTTGGTGGATGTTAATTGTTAGATGTTTAGTAGTTGGGTGTTTGGTGGATGTTAATTGTTAGATGTTTAGTAGTTGGGTGTTTGGTGGATGTTAATTGTTAGATGTTTAGTAGTTGGGTGTTTGGTGGATGTTAATTGTTAGATGTTTAGTAGTTGGGTGTTTGGTGGATGTTAATTGTTAGATGTTTAGTAGTTGGGTGTTTGGTGGATGTTAATTGTTAGATGTTTAGTAGTTGGGTGTTTGGTGGATGTTAATTGTTAGATGTTTAGTAGTTGGGTGTTTGGTGGATGTTAATTGTTAGATGTTTAGTAGTTGGGTGTTTGGTGGATGTTAATTGTTAGATGTTAGTAGTTGGGTGTTTGGTGGATGTTAATTGTTAGATGTTTAGTAGTTGGGTGTTTGGTGGATGTTAATGTTAGATGTTTAGTAGTTGGGTGTTTGGTGGATGTTAATTGTTAGATGTTTAGTAGTTGGGTGTTTGGTGGATGTTAATTGTTAGATGTTTAGTAGTTGGGTGTTTGGTGGATGTTAATTGTTAGATGTTTAGTAGTTGGGTGTTTGGTGGATGTTAATTGTTAGATGTTTAGTAGTTGGGTGTTTGGTGGATGTTAATTGTTAGATGTTTAGTAGTTGGGTGTTTGGTGGATGTTAATGTTAGATGTTTAGTAGTTGGGTGTTTGGTGGATGTTAATTGTTAGATGTTTAGTAGTTGGGTGTTTGGTGGATGTTAATTGTTAGATGTTTAGTAGTTGGGTGTTTGGTGGATGTTAATTGTTAGATGTTTAGTAGTTGGGTGTTTGGTGGATGTTAATGTTAGATGTTTAGTAGTTGGGTGTTTGGTGGATGTTAATTGTTAGATGTTTAGTAGTTGGGTGTTAGGTGGATGTTAATTGTTAGATGTTTAGTAGTTGGGTGTTTGGTGGATGTTAATTGTTAGATGTTTAGTAGTTGGGTGTTTGGTGGATGTTAATTGTTAGATGTTTAGTAGTTGGGTGTTTGGTGGATGTTAATTGTTAGATGTTTAGTAGTTGGGTGTTTGGTGGATGTTAATTGTTAGATGTTTAGTAGTTGGGTGTTTGGTGGATGTTAATTGTTAGATGGAACCTTTGATGTTTAGTACAAGGCACCCAAATATGTAAGTGCACTTAACGTTTAATGACTAATTAGTGTAGAGTTGACCCTTTAATCCGACACGATACGTAGTCGATGTATGCACAATCTGCTCATGCTTGTGTCAATGTTGAGAGACATTCCAGAAAAAGTCACGTGATACATAGTGTGCGTAGAAAGAATCCAAAGACTATTTAACATTTTTGAATATACGTGCGTCAATTCATGTAATGAATGTATACTTTGTACTGTATTTTTAGAATGCAAGTAGCTTAAACTAGAATGTAGCACAGTCATTCAAAACTGAAATCATATGTTTCATATTGTTAAAATCAATGCATTTTCTTGCTCATCTATTGTTTATTTTATTTCCTTGAAATTCTAAGAGAATATGTTTATTATGTCATAAAGAAATCTACAACTTTTTGAAATATATGTTTGACGGTTAAATTCTTTCAAGTACATCGAATCTAATCCAACGTTTTCTGGTCATCTGTCTCTACAGTAGTCCCATTACTGTCTAACTGTCAAGAGTGGTCTGAAGGTTTCTTCCTGTGATTTTGGAGAAACTAATTCTAGACAAGATTATATTAACATGGGAAGATATATTTCTTTGATATATTTAAGCCTGATACTATAATTGAGATGAAGTGATTGGTTGTAATGTATGATCAATTTTTTAATATGTTCACCTTGTGGATTAAAATGAATTTTGTAAAGAAAATGCCTGCCGTTTCTCTATCTAAATATGTTTTCCGGCAACACTGGAATTCATAGTTACTGAAAGAATAAGAACACAGAAACCAATTCCACTGTTACACTCACATTGTCTCAGTTCCTTTCACATTCCCACACAATTCCACTGTTACACTCACATTGTCTCAGTTCCTTTCACATTCCCACACAATTCCACTGTTACACTCACATTGTCTCAGTTCATTTTACATTCCCACACAATTCCACTGTTACACTCACATTGTCTCAGTTCCTTTCACATTCCCACACAATTCTACTGTTACACTCACATTGTCTCAGTTCCTTTCACATTCCCACACAATTCTACTGTTACACTCACATTGTCTCAGTTCCTTTCACATTCCCACACAATTCCACTGCTACACTCACATTGTCTCAGTTCCTTTCACATTCCCACACAATTCCACTGTTACACTCACATTGTCTCAGTTCCTTTCACATTCCCACACAATTCCACTGTTACACTCACATTGTCTCAGTTCCTTTCACATTCCCACACAATTCCACTGTTACACTCACATTGTCTCAGTTCCTTTCACATTCCCTCACATTCTCGTATCCTCTATTTATCCATTTTAGTTTCCTAAGTCAGATGCCTGGTCATGTGATATGCACACTAGACTCTCATTCAAATGGTCCCGGGTGAAAACCTTGCCCGCTGCCATATGGCAGAGAAGTAGAGAAATTAAGCCAATTTCTGGCGCGTAAAATAAAAATGAAAAACGTGAAATATCCCAATAATTAATGTAAGTACTAGATTCACGTGCATCTAATCAAATAGTTTCAGGTCAATTTCATATCGTTGCTGTACCTTTTCGTTCATGTGGCCGGGGCAAGAGTGTGGGAAATTAAATGGACCGCAGGTCGAATTAGGTCGGGCATCACTGGTGTATAATATTAAAAACTTTGGTGATAATGTCATTTTAATCGGTTAATTCTGAAATATGGATTGGTAACTGCTAAGAAAATACAACTTTGAAAGATAAAACTAACCAACTTGAAGAATTTGTTCCCTCCCCTTTTCTTTCCAGAGTTGTTTTTTTTTAATATTCTAAAAATAACTGGTTAGTTTTGTTTCTATTTTTAAATATCCTATACACCGTACAGAGTCAGATAGTTGTAGTGAAGTATGTACTTTAATTAGCTACTAAGCCTTGTCAATACCATGAGGCACCTCAATCTCCCTTATCTTGCTATAGATAGATTGAAATCATGACCACGCAATGGTCTTGTTGTCACGTCTGCTCTTGAAGCGAATGTTCCACTTCAGTCCTCAAGATACACTTCAAATTTTCCCGCTTTCCGTCAGATGAGTGCATGATGGGATAGATTGTGGAATCAATAAATGTCGTTATGAAAATCAATAAATCTAGCTTCTTTCATTTTTGTACAAAGGAATTTTCTTTTATTTTTTCAACTTTGACTGACTGATTATCTTATCTTACCTTATAAGTTACCGACGTTTCCATAGAAGAGAAGATAATTACGTCATACGTATGCCATGTATTAATCTAGTTTTGCATTTGATTAGAGACTTAAACTCTACTTAGTCATTGGTTTTCCTGGCTGATTCAGGCAACCCATTCCAATGTTCTAGTAGCGCTAGATAAAAAAAAAGAGCACTTCTACGAATTTGTCCAACATGTAGAATACGAAATGTGTTTTTATTTTTGTTTTTTTAGCGGCCCTCGAAAGGGGAAAAGATGCTATTAGTTTTGTGTGAAATGTCTGTCCGTCCGTCCGTCCCGTTTAGATATCGTAAACTAGAAAAGATAGTGAAAATCAGACATCATAATATTTTAGACCATTCAAAGTTCTGATGCAACGGCTACTTTTTTCTTTCTAAAAGCGAAAAATCTATTTTTTTAAATCACTTATGCAAGCAGTTTTTTCATAAAAATACACCACTTTTACAACTATTCAATATTAATAGTAACAGGTATGAGAGGCAATTCAGTAGGGAGGAATATAATATACCATATTTTTAACACATTTATGCAAATGGTTTTAGACATTTGTTTTAAAAGAATTTTTTTTACATTTGAATTGCTACGTTATGTAAGTCCTGTCCTACTAATTACTACATTTACCCAAAATAATGTTACTTTTTTTAAGAGAAAAAATCTATTTATTATACATATAAGTTGGACATAATTTAAAACAACAATTAATAAGTAGGTTTTCATATTATCGCGTGAACGGCGGTGACATCATGACGCCCACAGATCACTTAAGGAAGTTTTTTTTTGTTTTTTTTACGGAAATGTTGTTTTTTTTCTTTTTTTTAGGATTTGAATAAGAGTTTGACCTTAACAAAACAATTAGATCAATTAGTTATTCATTATAGGACATCAGTTAGGGCAGGTTCGCATTTATTTTTTTCACATTCACTTGACCGCTGGGCCACCACACAAGATCTGTCAACCTTCTTTCTCCATTCTCCGAATGTATAGATCTATTACACTTAATAATATTCCAATGATAAGCAGTTTGTTTGTTTGTTTGTTTTTGTTTGTTTTTTAACTCGATTTTCTGTGCTTTTTGTAAGGAGAGAATGTAATTGAATCTCTCTCAGAAAAGAAGTTTTGTATTTAAACGGCATATCTATTAGTAGACTCAACCAGCTATCAGAAGACTTAAACGTCTATCAGAATACTTAACCAGCTATCAGTAGTCTCAACCAGCTATCAGTAGTCTCAACCGGCTATCAGTAGTCTCAACCAGCTATCAGTCTTCTCAACCAGCTATCAGTAGTCTCAACCGGCTATCAGTAGTCTCAACCAGCTATCGGTAGTCTCAACCAGCTCAGAAAACTTAATCGTTTATCAGAAGACTTAACCAGCCATCAGCAGTCTCAACCAGTCATCAGTAGTCTCAACTAGCTATCAGTAGTCTCAACCAGCTATCAGAAGACTTAACCAGGTATCAGTAGACTCAATCAGCTCTCAGTGGAGTCAACCGATCGGGACGAGCTTTATTTTTTTTTTCAGAGAACTTTAAAAACTAATTATAGAACTAATTTCAGGACGGGAAAAATTAATATACAGTAATAAACTAGGCTATTTTCTGAGAAAAAAAAACTGAGTTTTCAAACTAGAGTTGATAAAACATGTATAGGTATGGTCCGACCCATATATTTTTAAAGCACTCCTGAGTACAATAGAACTAGGTTAGCAGCTCTGAAACTCTAATCCGATAAATGAATGAAAGTTCTAAGTTCTGGATGTTTTAATACTGATAGACTCTTCCATAATGAGAGTTTAGTCTGCTATTTTATGTACTTTTTTTGGGGGGGTTGGAAGTCATTGACCCATTTCTCACTGGTTTCGTCCCTTGACTCAGAGACATAATGGCAATGTTCAAAGAGCTTATAACCTGGCCAACTCTGACTAAATCTTGTCCTTCTTGTTGGACATGACTGAGGGAAGGAGGAAGGGAGGAGCACTCCAGGGGTCGTTCAGTGCTGAGGACTTCACGTTTCTAGTGGAACACTTTGTCTTGTAGTAGATCTAACATTTGGTCTTGTAGATCTAACATTTGGTCTTGTGGATCTAACATTTGGACTAGATCTAGCATTTGGTCTTGTAGATCTAACATTTGGTCTTGTAGATCTAACATTTGGTCTTGTAGATCTAACATTTGGTCTTGTAGACCTAACATTAGGTCTTGTAGATCTAACATTTGGTCTTGTAGATCTAACATTTGGTCTTGTAGATCTAACATTTGGTCTTGTGGATCTAACATTTGGTTTGTGGATCTATATTTGGTCTTGTAGATCTAACATTTGGTCTTGTAGATCTAACATTTGGTCTTGTGGATCTAACATTTGGTCTTGTAGATCTAACATTTGGTCTTGTAGATCTAACATTTGGTCTTGTAGATCTAACATTTGGTCTTGTGGATCTAACATTTGGTCTTTTAGATCTAACATTTGGTCTTGTGGATCTAACATTTGGTCTTGTAGATCTAACATTTGGTCTTGTGGATCTAACATTTGGACTAGATCTAACATGTATGTAGCATGTAGATCTATTAGAAAGAAGAATGGCCTGAATAATTGTTTCTTGTCTTTGTGTTGTAGTTTATTCACGAGAGTCCTAATAAATCCCTCCGTCTATAGACTCATACTATGCAAGGGTTACTTAAATAATGTTGACATTTATATTACAGGATGGATTCATGGGCGTGCTTCTCTCTATCATAACGATGGTCCCGATCTCGACCCCCTCCCCTCCACCCTCTGCCATCCTCTTCCGATCTACAGGAGGCTCTTCTGGTTAATTTGCAGACGTCCCTTGTAAAGCTAAGATAATTTCGTCCTACTAGTATCCATTACATTTTTACAAAGTTTTTTATTAGTAAGTTATTGTTCAGTTTCTATATACTATTACTACGTTAGTGTGTAGTCTTCTGTCTTGAAGTGCCTCTAAATTTAGTGATTTTGGATATAGAATGAATATTTGTTGTTTTTTTTTTCTGTTTTTTTATAAATCCCAGAGTTCTATTTTGCGTCTGTTATAGATTTTTTGTTTTCTTGGGTTCGAATCACCAACTGAGATTAGCTCCAGCATAACACCCAGAGTGGTTATAACATGATGTGACATGAAATGTGTATCAAGCGATGTGACATTAATTGTGTATCAAGCGATGTGACATGAAATGTGTATCAAGCGATGTGACATGAAATGTGTATCAAGCGATGTGACATGAAATGTGTATCAAGCGATGTGACATGAAATGTGTATCAAGCGATGTGACATCAAATATGTATCAAGCGATGTGACATCAAATGTGTATCAAGCGATGTGACATGAAATGTGCATCAAGCGATATGACAGGAAATGTGTATCAAGCGATGTGACATGAAATGTGTATCAAGCGATGTGACATGAAATGTGTATCAAGCGATGTGACATGAAATGTGCATCAAGCGATGTGACATTTTTGTGTATCAAGCGATGTGACATGAAATGTGTATCAAGCGATGTGACATGTAATGTGTATCAAGCGATGTGACATGAAATGTGTATCATGCGATGTGACATCAAATGTGTATCAAGCGATGTGACATGAAATGTGTATCAAGCGATGTGACATGAAATGTGTATCAAGCGATGTGACATCAAATGTGTATCAAGCGATGTGACATGAAATGTGTATCAAGCGATGTGACATGAAATGTGTATCATGCCATGTGACATCAAATGTATATCAAGCGATTAGACATCCAGTATGTAACATGCGGTGTTTGCATGAGTATATTATCATGCGATGTGACATCAGTGAGTTCACATTATGTGTCATGAAACTGAAGACTGTTGGCTATCAGGCGTGGATTAATATCAATCCGTCACTACCACGGAAAAATGAACTTGTTTTTGCAACAAAACCTACATACACACACACACAGACACAAACACACACAGACAAACGCGCACACAATCACTTAGGGACATTTAAATGACTTCCAAAGCGATATTTAAAACATTGATTTAATTAGTGGCCAGGTTTCATGGCAGAGGCACGACCTGTTGACATTTCTAATTAACAGAAATCTGAAGAAAGAGTGGGCACTAGGCGTCTGTGTGAGGCAGCGACATGTTGAGACACGGGCGAAGCAGGACGTTTTGGCGCCGCCGTTTTGGCGACGCCGTTTTGGCGCGAAGGTCGTTTTGGCGCGAGCCGTTTTGGCGACGGGACGTTTTGGCGCGAAATACATTATGTACGTTTATTGTATTATTTCTTTTAAAAGAATTATTCATATCTATGTTTTGCATGAGTGTTTGTGTTAAGACATATTTTTCACGAACTAAATGTAAATGTGTGTTTGTTTTTCACATCATTTTTTATAATAAACATTTTGGCTTGTGTATGTGTGTTTATTAAGAGGCACACTTTTATTGTCAAAAAAGTTTTTTAAGATAATACTTTAAAATTAAAAACAAAATGAAACGATGATAGACTAAAAATTGATGCAATTATTTGTTTAAATTAACATTGGTTTAATATCTCCAACTATACATACCAAACATTTGCTAATATAAGTAAAAATATAATACATGTACCATGTTTCTCAAAATACTTAAAGTTAAGTGTACATAGACACCATGGTTATTCGCCTAAGTCGCTGGAATTCAAGGGTTCATTAAAAATAAGATACGTGCTTATTAAATTATCGTCAAATTATATCTCGCGCCAAAACGTCCCGTCGCCAAAACGGCTCGCGCCAAAACGTCCCGTCGCCAAAACGGCGGCGCCAAAACGTCACGTACCGAGACACGGGGGTCACTTCAGACATGGTCAACTGGATCATTGGTGGCTAACTGTAAACAAAAATGACAAATTGGACACCAGTTCTGAGATCTGAGAGAGAAGGAAGAGATTTCTACCTGTTCGCTTGAGTTTATACTGCTTATATATTTAACGTATGTAGCATCAATGTTGCTTAAAGATGCTTTTTACCCACCGGCTACACCTGATGGAAGAATTTGTTTACAATACTGACAGGAGTGTCCCAGGTTTGTGCTTTTTACTATCAGATGTAGTCAAGGAGATCCAATAGTACATTCTCTGGAAAGCACTTAATGGGTTTACTCCAGGTTTGCAGTTGATGGAGAAAATAATAAACGGTAAACAAATCTCAGGTACAAGACCGACCTCACGTCAGCGACATTGGGAGGAAACAGAAAACATGGATAATAGTCATCTGTTTCGTATTAAAGCCATAATGAATAAACTAACTGCAATATAAACGTCAGAACGTAACCATTTGAGAAGTTATACCATTTGAGAAGTAATATTACAAAGACTATCCTCCAGGCCGATAATAGGCCGATAGTTTTGCGCTAAAGATGTTATGTTGCGATTTTTGTAGACTGTAGGAGGGAGGGACGGTGTGTGTGTGAGAGAGAAAGTGTGTGTGTGATAGAGAGAGAGAGAGAGAGAGAGAGAAAGAAAGAGAGTGTGTGTGTGTGTTTGTAAAATGTAAAAAAAAATGATTTATATGTTTCGGATGTTCCTTCAGAGTTGAAGATAGTTTACTTCCTAGTCCAAACCTCCCGCAGGACGACAGGGGATAGGAGCTGGCATGGTTTGAACCCGGGACCATCGATAAATCCAAACGACAGTCCAGCGCGCAAACCGCACGACTAGAAGGAGTCAGCCATTGGTTTTAACTAGAAGGGTCTTATTTCCCAGATGTTTAGAACAAGAATTGGTAATTAAAACCATTTATTACAGTAGATGCAATAATTTAACATTAATTTGTATATTAATTGGTTTAACATTACTTAAATTGTATTGGATACAATGTTTAGTTATTTGTAAACAAGCGTGTTGAAAATGTACAATATAAAAAACTTTTTTTACATTGTCCATTTCAGATTGTGTGAATGTTGATGGTTAGATAGATGCATCATGATAGGGCACCTCCAAATCACCTCATTTTTAGTCCTATTTATAAAATCACACTCGCGTGCAACGAAGCCCAAGTGTATTAATTTAATACATCTTCTGGTGACCTACAATGGCCTACATGTATTAATCCAATTGTATCCTGGTCGTGCGCGTTGAACTTAAGGACAGCAGACACAACAAGGAGTCTACACCGTGTCTCAGGTAAACTGTTAGAGGTCATGTCAAGGGACTATATCTAATGTTTTCTCTCTGTCTCTCGCTCTCTCTCTCTTTCTCTCTCTCATTCGTGTCGCATTGACTTTCAATCTATTATATTCCAGTTGCAACCCATATCTTATGTTTTCTCTCTCACGCTCTGTCTCTCTCTCTCTCTCTCTTTCTCTCTCTCATTCGTGTAGCATTGACTTTCAATCTATTATATTCCAGTTGCAACCCGTCGTCTTAGAAATTATTGCATGTTACATCACAGATGTAGATACTTGTGACAAAATAATTGTTTTTAAAGATTTCAAACTTTAATTCAAATTTTGGCATTGTTTATGCGCCTGCAAGAGAGTAAGGCAATCAGGAGCTGCTTCATAATCACACACTCACACACATGTATTCTTTGAGCTGAGAACGCATGAAGGTTAGAGCTGTGGCCAGATTCTAAACGTAAAGCAGTGTTTCTCAAACTTTTACCAAACTAAAACAAAAATGTCGTTCTCGCCCCACCCCCATCTCTTGTCTGGAGAAGAGCTGTTAGCTCCCACAGTGGAGTCCGGGAGAGTTTTGAAAAGTAAACTGACCGGTTTCTTCTCCCCCCCCCCCGATCCCCTCCCCATCCCCGATCGTGGGTCAGGACGTCGCGACCCCTGTTTGAGAAACGCTGACATAAAGGTTGATGCCCATTGATGCCAAGTTGTCCAATGTCTGCTTACTGTTTAATTCAGCTTGTAGCTTTGTAGTTGTCATGCCGTCAGGCAGAATTGTGCAGTATTTGGTCTTAATGCTATTGATTTAGCAGCTAAGCCCATGTGTGACGTCATGTTCCACATGTACATAACACACAGTGTCTAACCCTCTCTCCTTGGAGTAGATCGAAACAAAAAACAAGTTACAATTAAACTTTTTTTTAAAACAATTCATCTTTTAATGACGCTAGTGGTTTATAATATTCAATATATTTCTTCTAATGCTTCATTATTGCCAGGAGTCTTTTCACACTTTCCAATAAGCTAAGCACAGTTAATTTCCGCTAGTGAGTTCATGTGAACAGGATGTTCATGTCTAAACTCTAAATATGTTGGTGCGCAAATGTCTACATAAGTTGGTACGCAAATATTCGCGTACATCTATTCATTTATTCAACTCTTTACTGAATACAAAGAAACATTTGAGTTGGGTAACGCTGAAGCCATATTTAACAAAAAACAAGGTTACAAAGAAAGTTTGTGTGGAAACACAAACTCAAAATCGGCCCCCCGAAGTAGTCCGCTCAGGTAGATAAAAAGGAGGGTTTCAATATTTTCAGAAAGAACTAGGAACTACAAACTATCAATAACTACAACTTTATCTCCGTCGATAAAAAGGAAGAGGCATACTGTTGTATTGTTAGATCGACTAACGACTTGAAGCCGCAGGATACGGAGATTTATTAAATTAATATTATTATTACATTGTTAATATTTAAATGTATTCGATGAACTGATAATTATAAAGATATAGTTAAATCTAGGCGTCACTAACAAAGACCGAATCTCGAATGAAGAGATAAGAAACAGGATTAATGCAGCGATTGGACCTTATTGGACTCACGATGACCTAATAACCATTGTCAAAAAACGTAAACTCTACTCTATGGCCACATCACAAGGTCCTCGGGGCTCGCAAAGACCTTCCTTCAGGGAACATTAGCAGGATGAAGATGGAGAGGAAGACAGAGAAAGCGATGGGAAGACAACATGAAAGAATGGACGGGCCTGTCAGTGAATAAAATTCTATCATCATTGTCATCAGACTATGGAATAGTTTAAGGTGAAGCTAAATATGAACCTGGCCTAACTGATGTTATTGAATGATTATCTAATATATCTAATTGTTTTTGTAAAGGGTGAATCTCTAAATCAAAACCTCAACGAATAAAAAAACAAAAAAATTTTCCCTTTAGTTAGAGTTGTTCTTGTGGTGTGCTGTCGGCTCGCAGGTTACGTGTATAAAATACTACTTATTAATTGTTGTTTTAAATTATATTTCAATTGCATGCATATTAAACAGATTTTTTCTCTTTAAAAATAAATGGAAACATTTTTTTGTAAATATGAGCAGTTTGTAGGACTGAAATTGCATTAGTTCAGGAACAAAAGTCAGACTATTTGCAGACGATTGCATAATATATAGGAGATATAGTAGTACAAGAAAAGGGGATCCAAAAACTATTTGCAAACATTAAACCGAATAAAGCGTCTGGACATGTTGGTATTCCAGCTAGATTACTCAAAGAACTAAGCAATCAGTTAGCACCAGTGTTCAAAATACTTTTTCAGGCATCTCTTAACCATGGCAGAATACCAAGGCTCTGGAAAGAAACTAATGTCACCCCCCCCCCCAACCATCGTATTTAAAAAATGAAACTTACAAACCAGTATCACTTACCAGCATCACATGTAAAATCCTAGAACACATAATATGTAGCAACATCATAAACCACTTAGACAAACATAATGTCCTTACTTCATACCAACATGGCTTTAGGAAATATAGATCATGTGAAACACAACTAATAGGACTAATTGATGATTTTTCTAAAGGTTTAGATAATAGTGAGCAAATAAATGCTATATAATTAGATTTTTCAAAGGCTTTTGATAAAATTCACCACCATAGTTTGCTTAAAAAAATTAAAATATTTTGGCATTGATGGTCCATTGCATCAGTGGATTAAAGATTTTCTGATAGGGAGAGAACAAACTGTGATAATAAATGGCTCTAAATCAACACCAATAACAGTAAACTCAGGTGTACCTCAAGGAACTGTCTTAGGTCCACTACTATCTTTTTTAATTTACAAAATGATTTACCACATTGCATTACTTCAGGAACAAAAGTCAGATTATTTGCAGACGATTGCATAATATATAGAACAATAAAAACAACACAATATACAGAAATTCTACAAAGAGAATTAGATGAATTACAGAAATGGGAATCAAATTGGAACATGTCTTTCCACCCAGAAAAATGTCAGTTGTTAAGAGTAACAAAAAAACTAAAACAAATTAATTCCACTCGTCTTATTCATGGCAAACCAGTAACACAGACTAAAAACGCAAAATACCTAGGTGTTATAATAAATGAAAAACTGTCATGGAATCCACATATTGATGAAACTATCAAAAACTCAAAGCATTAGATGTAATGAATACAGATGAGATTACCTTATTTGGGTAAAGACATCTCTGACGTTGCTAGTACTTTTACACAACCGGAAAAAGCATCTCAACCATCAGAACTAGAACCAAAAGTGTGTGTGTGTGTGTGTGTGTTCTAATGACCTGTGAAAATCAAACAAAAGAGCGGGAAATTCCAATGACTGACCACACGCTGGAAACGTTGACTTACTTAGGAAGCACCAATTCTAAAACTTGACCTTCATGATAACCAAAGACTATATATTACATGGACTGCCAACACTAAGGTAACTAAGTATAAGTTCCATTCACGGAGGCGTCCTTGGTTGCGTGGTAAATTGACTTCCGGTAGATTTTTTTTTACTATATAAAGAAACCATTCCCGAAGATTTTATACCACTACTTTTACAGCAAATCATGAATGGAAACTGAATTGTTATAGAAGATGTTACAGATTTAAGTGTGCACAAATCAATTTGTGACTTAATTCTATAACTGTAAAGCTTTATAACTGATTTTCTTAGCCAATATAAACTAATTAGCCCAGCCTGTATTTCGTGTATTTTCTTGTTTACGACATTTATTGAATTGTGATGCCAGTTTGGATTATTTTTGTTTTAAATCACATTTGACAATTTACACATATCTCGTTTGGTGAATGAACATATACCAAAAGAAGTCTGTTTTGGCGAGCTAAAAGGTGGTCGACGTAACAGAGGGGACCCATGGAAATGATTTGAAGACCAGCTTAGGCGCCAACTTGCCTTAGCTGACATAGAAGACAGCACATTGGTTACATGCGGCTTTTGAATGAGAGCTGGAGGTCACTCACAACGGCCGCGGGATACACATATAGATCTGAGACATGGAAACTATATAGAAAGTAACTAAAACTACGTGAGCGCTTTCGCCATAGATGCTTGCGCTCCATCATGGACAAAGGGTGGCAAGACATCTCTACAAACAGCGTTGTAGTTGCAACCGCCGGTATGGACAGTATAGAGGGACTTCTAATGTACCGACAGTTACGCTGGGCAGGGCATGTATCCCGTATGGGAGACGAACGTATGACAAAGGCAGTCTTTTTTTTTTTTTTTTTGACGTAACAGAGGCGCCCCAAGGAAACGCTTCAAATACCAGCTTAGGCGTCAATTTGCCTTGGCTGACATAGAAGAGAGCACCTGTTTGCATGCGGTCTCAGAACGAGACAGCTGGAGGTCACTCATGAAGGCCGCTGGATACACATTTGAGAGCAAAAGAAAATCCGCTGCCGATGACTAACGCAGACGGCGAAAAGAAAATCTAAATCAACCACCTGCTGACAATGGTTATGCTGACCCTGGGTTTGGCAAAATATGTAGGTCACAGCTGGGGCTCCACAGCCACGGGAAATACTGCATTCCTCACTGATTTTCGGACTCGAAGACAAATCTTATTATTATATATATTTACTTCTTGTTGAGGGAAGAAGAGAATTATATAGGCTATATATATAATTTATTGACATTAAATTTATAATTTAGTTTAGTTTACCATGAGATCCCATTATATGAAAAATATAAATATTAGTTAATTTTAACATGGTTTAGTTTTGTTTATTAAAGGATAATCAGTGCCTTTCAATCAGATAAATTTAACAAATAACAAATAATATAACTAGGATGGCTGCCTGGTCGTGCGGTTTGCGCGCTGGACTGTCGTTCGGATTTATCGACGGTCGATGGTTCAAACCCTGCCCGCTCCATCTCCCGTCGTCCTGCGGGAGGTTTGGACTAGGAAGTAAACTATCTTCAACTCTGAAGGAACATCCGAAACATGTAAAACATTTTACAAAACAAACATTATTAAAGTTTCCTGCTGTAAAAATCTGGCCATGTTGTGGTTAACAATATCTCTAATGTAAACAAACAACTGATCTTTATTCTGTATATAGAATCTTCTTCCGTTGTGTGGATGTAACGTTCACTGAAACTTTAGTTTCAGGCCTTACTTGTTAAATTCAATACAAATTTCAAGCTGATTCGTTTTATTTATGAATCTTAACTATCCTAGCTGGCTAGCGAGTATAGATATGTTCAAGTGTTTTATCCATGATTGGCATGAATGACTATTCCTTCTTTGAGTGTATTAACATATCTTATATACAAGTATAACTAGATATGAAAATAATTCGATCCAAACTAAGGTTTAGGTACTAGTTTTTATATCTGAGCTATTTTGATCTGGAATATATTAAATATT
Organism: Biomphalaria glabrata; assembly: GCF_947242115.1. Lineage (NCBI taxonomy): Eukaryota > Metazoa > Mollusca > Gastropoda > Planorbidae > Biomphalaria > Biomphalaria glabrata. Next base: position 54,352,384 of record NC_074712.1, on the reverse strand, counting down.
TCTTTAATGGATTGGTACATTTCAAGCTGTGTTTTCCAATTACTTTTAAATAAAATTAGATTTAGTTTATAGATGGACTATCCAACTCAACATTTCTATTCTACATTCTTTTGGGTCTCGTTTGCTTTTTAATGTACTGCTGCAATGCCTGGTGGCTCAAATTGTGCTATTGTTGGTTGCCATACTCTGAGAGCCAAATGTCGTGGTCTTTCTTTTCACAAGTTACCAAAGAAAGGTAAAAATGATGTATGGCGAAATGATCTTATTGCTCTGATTGACCGTGTTGATTCTAGCTTTAATCCTGATACTGCCACAATATGATCCCGTCATTTCAAAGAGAGTTGCTTTGTACCAACTAACAACAGCCATTCTACACCAGATAAAGGTAAGTATTCAATCCATAAGTTATATATATATATGTCACTGAGTATTATTTGTACTATAATAATAATATGCTCATTATTAATGAAAAATTATATTAATGTAGTGCAACATATTTAAAATGTTAGTGAACATTAGTCATTAGTAAAAAAAAAACAAAGAAATAATAATCGATTTTCATAGGGAAAAGAAGGAAAATGATATTGTTTCTGTAGCTGGAGAGACTATTGAAATAGTGTAAACCTTTAAATACCTTGGTACTATCCTAAACAATAAACTAAAGTTTACTGCAAATACTGATTATATCAGCAAAAAAGGTCAGCAAAGATTATGATTACTAAGAATACTGTCCTCATTTAATGTTAGCAAAAAGGCCTTGGCTATGTTTTATCATGCTCACATCTGCAATATTTTAAGTTTCAATATCACTGCCTGGTATGGCAATCTGAGCATTAAAAATAAAAATAAACTTTATAGAATCATAAATGCTGCTGGTAAGATCATTGGCAAAAAAAAACAAACCCCATTTGGGCAGTTGTTTGAGACAAACATCTATAAAAAAGATAACAAGATCCTCAAAATAAAGAATCACCCTTTGTGTCAGGAATTTGTGATTTTACCATCACAAAACAGATACAAGACACAGATAGCAAAGACAAACAGACACAAACACTCTTTTGTTCCCTTGGCAATCAAATCATTAAATAAGAACAATCTGATATAAACTTTGTCACATGTAGATTACGAGTGAGTCTGGTGTGAATGTACACTTTGGTTTCTTATAGTTATAATGTTTTTTGTTTGGTGTAATGCACAAATTGTAAGACAAATTTCCATACGGACAATAAAGATTATTATTATTACTATTATAGTATATGGCAAATGAGTAGAAAGTAAATACTAATTATTTCAAGTCGAATCAAGTCAATATATTTTTTAATTGTTTTGCATAAAAAACAATATCAGTTCTGCTCACATTAAAAGTAATGTTACTTTTTTTTTTCACAGATGTGTATTTCAAGAAGAAACCACATTATCTTAAACCTGGAAGTTTACCGACAGAATACATGCCACAAAAGTCAATAGTTACACATAAGCCTATTCCACGTAAAGTTCCAGTAAGTATGGCATTTAGAAATTCAAAACTTTAGAGACAAACAAATTAAATAGTTTCTATTTTTATTGCATAATTTATACATGTTGAGTTTTCTATTATTGTTATGCAATTAACAATGAAACAATTATTTATTTAAATTTAATGCACATTGTTTCAGCTACCTCGTGATCCACCTCCACTACCGTCATGTGTCAAGTACAGAAATTTGTCTGAACTGAAGAAGGATGTTTGTAATCCTCAATGCTTACCATCTCCATGGTGTTTGCTGGAAGTTAGTGAAAATCAGATAATGGTTGGTATGTTGAATGAAAAGAAAACAACAGTGAAATTAAAACTAAAAATTTCAGAAGACTTAAAGGTTTCTGCTTCAATGATGGAAAATCCTATTCCAAATTTCAATGAAATTATGGAAAATATATCAATTTTTAAATATTTAAAGAGCTCTTCAGAGCGAACATTTTGCCCTGGAATACTTGATAATAACTTACAAATGTATGCAGATTCTAAATATAGTGATGATCAGATTTATTACAAAGAATTTTATATTGGCAGTCAGGAAACTGTAATTAGATCTACTAAATGTGAAGTACTAACTAAGCAGACATCAACTGGTTTCATATGTAAAAATTGTAATTATGCAAAACGTTTATTGAATAATAAGTTACTAAGAGCAAAATCAAGAGATTCTAAACCATTAAGCAAACAGGACCCCTTACATAAAGCAACAAGAGAAAAGATTATTTCGCAACTAAAAAATGCTAGAATGGAAACAAATTACTGTCAACAACAATTAAAACAATTTCAATCTACTTTGATGACAGATAGTGTTGAACTTAGTTATCATTTGAGCCAGGATTTAAAAAATGTTATTGAACACACAGACAATGAATTAGCAAAACTTTTCTGGGAAGAGCAAATGAAAGCATTTTCAATAAAAGAAAAAGGAATGAGATGGCATCCAATGCTGATCAGATTAGCAATTTTAATAAGAAGTAGAAGCCCGTTAGCATATGATACTTTACGGAAAACTGGGATTTTAAAACTGCCAGGAGCTTCCACGTTACGAGACTACACAAATGTATATGAGTCTAAAGAAGGGTTTAATGAATCTTCAATAGAAGAACTCAAAAGAATATCACAAAATTTTAAAAGTGAAGAAAAATGTGTTATACTTCTTCATGATGAAATGATGATTAAATATGATTTAGTTTTCAATAAAACAAATGGTGAAGTTGTTGGTTTTGTAAATTCTCATACATGGAATGAAAAATTAGAAAAAAACATTGCCAGTCATGTGCTAGTTTTTTTTGTAGTAGGTATCAACACACATATTAATATTAGTCTAGGTTTCTTTGGATCAATAAATATTGCATCAGGTGATCTATTCCCTTTATTTTGGCAAGCAGTGGGGTATTTGGAAACAGATTGTAGCTTAAAAGTAATCGCTTCGACAAGTGATAAGGCCTCTTCCAATCAGAAAATGTATCAAATGCATAAAATAGATGATAATGATGAAATCTGCTTTAAATGTGTAAACCTCTTTTCCCCAGATAGGTTCATATTTTTTATCTCTGATCCACCTCATTTAATTAAGACAGTGAGAAATAATATTCTGAACAGTGGTTATGGGCAGACTCATTTATTATGGAACAATGGGAAAGAAATACTTTGGAAACACATATTTGATGTATATAATATTGACTGCCAGACTGAAACAAGACAAACAAAATTAACAGCAGAACATGTTAATCTGAATAACATTTCAAAAATGAATGTTCGTTTGGCGGCACAAGTTTTGAGCTTTTCTGTGGGCACTATGATGGGAGCTAGGTTAGGACCAGAAGCAGAGGAAACAACAAAACTTATTCTTCTAATGAATAGATTTTTTGATTGTCTTAACGTGTCATCATTACTAGGAGGAACATACAAATGCAATTCTGATTTGCTCCCATATACCTCATTAAATGATGAAAGATTTTCTTTTCTTGAAAATGAAGTTTTAGGATATTTTAAGGAGTGGAAAATGAATATTGAGAAGCGTCCAGGATATTTTACAAATGTGCAAAAAAGCAAGATGTTTATTTCTCATCAGACGTTCAAAGGCTTAGAAATGACTGTTAAAGGTTTCTGTGGAGCCACACGATATTTGCTTTCGCATGGTGTTCCATCAGTCCTTAGCAATAATTTCTGTCAAGATCCATTAGAAGAACACTTTGGAAGGCACAGAGGATTGGGTCAAAGATCAGAGAATCCAACATTGTATGCATTCGGGTATCAGGAAAATAAATTACGCATACAAAGAAGTCTAGCTCTTCAGTTACACCCAAAGGGCAATATTCGTAGACAAAATGAAATACCAGTTTCCATCAATACTAGTCCATTGAAAAAACTGAAGAGAGTTTAAAATATGTTGATGTTTTCAAAAATTTATTCTGGAAATGATGGACATATAAATAAATTAAATTACAATAAATTACATTTTAATTACAATAAATAATTGAAGTAGTTAATTTACTGATTGTGACTGTTTGCCACAATGTTTAGTTAAAAAGAATAATTTTTTTTTAGTTATGTTGTCTATCTTAATTAGATGTACTTTTGTAATATAAGAATATAATTTTATTGAATAATTGTAGCAATTTTATGTACTTGTATTCCATATTTGTAAAGGTTATCTTGTAAGACACATCACATTTGGGTGAATAGATGTATAATTTTTTTTTTTTCAAGTAGATGTATTTGATCTTTTTTTTTTAATTTTTCATTTATCTCTTTAGTTTTTTTGAAAAACTTTCAAGGTAATAAAATTTTGAACTTTTTCATTATGTTTTATTTATTTTTTTTGTGTGTAAATCTCATTAATATGTAATTCAAATATATGATATATGTAAATGTCATTTATGTGTAATGTATGTTATATCATAATACAATAATATGATATAGGCTTATTACTTTTTTTTAATAATTTTAACTCTAATCATGTTTAATTAAATGTTATCAATTTATAACTTAATGTTGGACTATAACTTCTAATTTCTCTTTCATTCATTTCATTAAGTGATACATTGGAACACTAACTCAATTGTTCTACACATTCATGTCTATGTCAATGTAATTTTTCCATTGAAACTTGCATACTTTCAAAAACAATAAAGATGTTAACAATGTCTCAATTTATTATCAATTTATTACACTGTTTTTAGCCTTTCACAAACAAAAATTCAATTCAGTATTATAAAAAAAAATTAGAATTTCTGTGTTCTCATAATTTTTTGCTAAAACACATTAATTAGTTGAAGCTTTATTTTCCACAAAAATAATCATTCAATCTTTATGTATAACACAGTATTACTAATATAAACAATAATACAAATATAAATAGAAAACAATGAAGATGAACAATTGTTTTTTAAACATAAAATCAAAATATTTTCATTAACATCCTATATAAACTAAATTTTAGCTCATTTAAATTACATTAAACTTTCTGCAAATGCTTGATTTAATATGTGTCAGGACTGAGTTCTGGTCAGCCTGGGTCTCCTGTTTACTGTAGAGGAGAAGGGGGCAATTCAGGTTGTTGACTTCAAAACTGTTTTTGTTTTGTATTGTTTTACTTGGTGAAATATTTTTGTTGAATATAATGTAACTCATAATAAAGTAGTGTGGTTGTGTTCCTAGTCCAGGACAGTTGGACTTTTGGATATAGATAGAGTTGAAGTGTAGACTCTAATTATTTTTCTGTGTTGTCACTATTCAGTCTATGGAATATTAAGCTGTTATAATTTTAATCAATACTGGATATTTCAAATGTCTGAACTGATTCTGTATTATAGTACAGATAATGTAATAAACATGTTATATGTCTGTGAATTGGCATTCTGAATCTTTATTCTGTCGTTGTATGTGTCGTTATGGTATTGCCCAGGACTTGGGTACATTTAGTAATACACATACGTATATTAGAGAGAAAATGAGTCTTGACAAATAGTAATGGTTTCTGTTCAAATCTTATTGGTTTCTGTTTCAATATTATTGGTTTCTGTTGGATGAGATGATTTCAGTTTCTTTCTGAGGCTTTTTTCTTTTCTTGATTTATTTTCTTGTTTTCTAATGCTGTCCATTAAAACTTTTAATTTGTGATGCATTCTTATTTTAAAAAACAAAATTATAATAGTGTCCAAAATTTCCCCCATTATTTCATCATTAACTATTTTATTACCATCATTAATTAAGCCATAAAAAGCTGATGTAATCAATTGGTTATCCAAACATTTTTGTAAAAAATCAGAAACACTAATATTCCTCAGTTTTAATTGGTCTTTAGCTCCTACCATGTCTTGAAATGTGGTTTCAGCTTCATAAAGTAAATTAGCTACTTTTGACTTAATATATGTCAAGCCTCCTCTATCCAGAAGAAATGTCATTTGATTTTCTACAGTTTCTTCTTGACTTTGACAAACCAATAGGCTGAGACAATACAATTTTTTATCACATGTCTCAGTTTTGGCAGATCTCATAACTTTTCTCTTAATTTTTTTAACAATGCATCCGCCAATATAATTAATTGTACTTTTTTCTTGATCTTTGAGTGTGTTGATTCTGGTAACATTTTTCTCCATTTTGTTCCCATAAGCCAATATTATTAGATGTTCAAAAACTTTGAGTGATATCCACGCTGATAGCTGCTGACATTTTACAACCTCCTTTACAAGGCCCATGTTTATTATATACGATCGGTAATAATTTTTCCATGCTCTTTCAGTACAACTGGATACAAATCTGCTCTTGGTGACCAGGCAACCATTCAAAAACATTAAACTATCAGCAAGCTTGTCATCTGAGAAAAAAAACAAAAACAATATAAGTTTTAAAATTAACAAAAAATTATAAATATAGATTATTTTTATATAACTGTACTTTTACCAATCCCTAAAGATGTTGAACCATTGGGGCACCACACATGATGTATCAACTATTCTTCTCCTTTATTGTTTTTTAATAATAGACGCTCTTTCAATGCTTCGCCGCTCTATTATAAGAAGTTGTCTTCCCATAATTATGTATGTCTGCATAGTCTTCTTTTCCATGCTGGAAGGTCTTTGATGAATTTGGTTAAATTTATAAAAATCCTTTTACAATCACAATGAACAAAATAATTAGTTGCAAACCTTAATTATAATTTAGATATTTTGTTATAGAAAACGTAACGGTAACAAAACTTAAAAAAAAACAACTACTCACAATCAATATTTTGCAATTCATGCTTAAACTGCACAGGAAAACTGATTTCTTTATCCAACTTAGTACACACATCCTTGACGATGTGCAGGTTTACCTACAAAATATTGATATATATATATATATATATATATACAAAAATACACATTACTAAAAGAAAATTGTAATTATAAAGATATAAAATTTCAGTGCTAACACCATATTTTAGTTTCCAATCTATATGATACTTGAATGTAAAAAAACGTTGGAGTGTAATCTTACAAAATAAGAACGTAAATGTATATATATAACTCACTTGTGGTAAACTTTGAATGCCTTTGGCTTGATGCGATTCATGCTCCAAGTTTATTACTGAGATCTGCTCCTGTTAAAAATTAAAATGATTGTAAATTTTTTTTTTTTGATCAAGTGGTTGGTTGGTCGTGCGGTGAGCGCGCTGTATTGTCGTTCTCACTTTTCAATCCCGGATTCATACCTTCCCACTGCAATCCCCAGTCGTCCTGCGGAAGGTTTGTACTTTGAAGTAAATTATATTTAAATCAGATGGAATATCCGCAACATGTAAAACCTTTTACTAGCGAACACCATTAGCACACTATTTTATTTCCTTATAATTCGGAGTGGGAATTATAACAAAAAAAAAAAAAAAAGATTCTCTCTCTCTCTCTCTCTCTCTCTCTCTCTATATATATATATATATATATATATATATATATATATATAGATAGATAGATAGATAGATAGATAGATAGATAGATAGATAGATAGATAGATAGATAGATAGATAGATAGATAGATAGATAGATAGATAGATAGATAGATAGATAGATAGATAGAATGATAGATAGATTGATAGATAGATAGATAGATAGATAGATAGATAGATAGATAGATAGATAGATAGATAGATAGATAGATAGATAGATAGATAGATAGATAGATAGATAGATAGATAGATAGATAGATACAAAACACTTCAATATCGGCCCGTCACACTCCTTGTTTAAATTATTATATTCTCCTTTTTTTTTTTTTTTTTTACTATGCGCATATTAAGAGAAACAAAACAGGAGACATGAGAATTAGTGAAGCCCATGATCCTTATGCGATTCTCTAGAAACACTTGCTAGATTGAAGGAAAATATTTTTGTACTTTCTTCATTTCATTTTTGACAATTAGTGTCATTGATACTGACCATTGGGATGACATATCCTTAGACCGCACTAGTAGGAGAGAGACGGTGACCAAGAAAGCTATAGACAGCGAGAACACATGAACCTCAACTATTGAAGAAAAATGTCCATCTCCTCTACCACCAAATCGAAATCCACATTGATTCGGGGTGTCTGTCCAAAATAGGGCTCCACAGCCATATGAAAAGGTCCTCGAGATGAACCAATGTTGTTCAACGACTGAAGGAGGCCAATATATATATATATATATAGAAGGAAGCTGACTGCAACATTGATGGCTCCATCAAGCTCAAGAGGCAAGATAACTGCCAACGATCGACCCCCACCTACAGCGATGAAACTTCACAGCCAATGCCATGATGTTGATTCTGTCTGGGACGGACAGATCTAAGGAGGGGCGTTCTGTCCGGTTCGAGAAGGCCAGTATGGACCCTATATAAGAGCGGAGGTGTCGCAGTCAAGACGGTTCAGAAAAGGGGTTCACGACAGAAGGTTCACTACAGCACAGTTCAACGGTGTGGTTCTGTACAGAGCATTACGACGGTTCAGTGCGGAGTACTGTCAAGTACAGTTGAGACGACTGGCGTCTTGATCTTGGTCTGCGATCGAGTCCGACACAACGAGCCTAGTGTGTGAAGTCAGTCCTGAACGGTTGAACCCAGCGCAAGCCCGGAACGAGACGGAGAGGCCAGTGCAAGAGTTGATACGGCGGTACGGTGTTATCGGAGATATATTTGTACAGTGTACGTGTTGCCAATTGTACAGTATTGACTGTTTTTTTATTCAACTATTAAAGTGTTACGTTACTTTGGAGCCCTGAGTTGTCAAGTTCTTTAAGTTGGTGGTGTATGGTGCAGTTTGCAGAGAGCCTGGATAGTGAGATTCCTAACAATATATATATATATAATTAATCATGAACTGCAACGTATGGGCTCTCGTCGCTTTCATCAAGTCCCAATCTAACTAATCGGGTACAAATATGTTTGTTTCGTCTTTGGGGTGCTACAGGTAAGAGTTTGAGAAACAGTTATAATATCTTATCTTATCTTCTTATATAATACAGACGTTACTTCAAAAAAGAAGATGATTACGTCCTACGCGTCATGCATTTAGTCATGCATATTAACCAATGACTTAAATTCTGCCAAGTCACTGGTTTTCCTGGCTAGCTCAGGCAACCCATTCCATGCTCTAATAGCACTAGGGAAGAAGGAGTATTTGTACAAATTTGTCCTAGCATATGGGACGAGGAATGTGCCTTTATCTTTGTGTCTTTCAGAGTATTTTATTAAATTTTGTTTTTGTATTTGAAGATTATGGTTCAGTGTTTTATGTATGATTGCTACTTTACTTTTGAGCCTTCTGTCCTGAAGGCTTTCTAAATTTAGTGATTTTACTAAAGGTGTTACTCTAGTCAAATGTGAATATTCGTTTGTTATGAATCTCACTGCTCTATTTTGTGTCTGTTCCAGTTTCTTAATGTTTTCTTGAGTTGAGGGGTCCCAAACGGAGGATGCATATTCTATTATTGGCCTAACCAAGGTTAAGTAACATTTTAGTTTTATGTTCTTATTTGATTTATAGAAATTTCTTTTAATAAATCCTAATGCTTTGTTTGATTTTTTTGTAGTTTCATCAATATGTGGATTCCATGATAGTTTTTCATTTATTATAACACCTAGGTATTTTGCGTTTTTAGTCTGTGATACTGGTTTGCCATGAATAAGATAAGTGGAATTAATTTGTTTTAGTTTTTTTGTTACTCTTAACAACTGACATTTTTCTGGGTGGAAAGACATGCTCCAATTTGATTCCCATTTCTATAATGATTCTAATTTATATAACTATGAATGGATGGCTGACAGGTCGTGTGACTATTTATTGTCATTCAGTGGTTTCAATGTTCCAACCCTGCGCGCTGCAATCCCCACACCTCTAGCAAGAGGTTTGTTTTAGGATGCTATTATCTTCAAATATAAAGAACATCCAACACATGTAAGACAATAAGTAAAATTGCACCAATAACTTGCTTGGCTTGTTAGTCAATTTTGGCCAAAATAAAAAGATTTATTTATCTTTTAAGTTATACATCTAAATCAAAAAATGGTAAGTTAACACCTCTGCAACATCTTCTATTATGGTAGCGATTTCATTCATGATTTCTTTTGAATATGGTGGTTAAAATGTTCAGCGATGGTTTCCTTTCATCGTAAAAAAATCCTCCGGAAGTCACTTTACACTGCAACCAAGGACGCCTCGGTGAACAGGACTTGTTCAAATGAAAAATACAGCCTTAGTGCGCAAAGTTGGCAGTCCATGTATATATATATAGGCTATGCTCTAACTAAAGCTCTCACAAGAACCTCAGTTCAATAAATGTCGTAAACAAGAAAATACACGAAATACAGGCTTGGCTAATTAGTCTATATTGGCTAAGAAAATCAGTTATAAAGCTTTACAGTTATAGAATTAAGTCACAAATTGATTTGTGCACACTTAAATCTGTAACATCTTCTATAACAATTCAGTTTCCATTCATGATTTGCTGTAAAAGTGGTGGTATAAAATCTTCGGGAATGGTTTCTTTATATAGTAAAAAAAAATCTACCGGAAGTCAATTTACCACGCAACCAAGGACGCCTCCGTGAACGGGACTTGTTTATTGAAAAATATAGGCTTAGTGCGTAGAGTTGGCAGTCCATGTAATATATAGTCTTTGATGATAACCAATGAGCAACTAGCAGCAGGCAATAGGGCTTCCAATATCACCCAGCACGTAATTAAAAGTAAAAGTATATCTAGGAAAACAAAGAAAACTATTTACAAAACCATCATAAGACCAGTGGGCAGTGTATGCAAGCAATACATGGACTTTGACAATAGCAATAGAACATCTTCTGAATACTTGGGGAAAGAATATCCTCAGAAAAATGTATGGTGCCTTACATGGTGACACCGGATTGAGAACACTAACTAGCCAAGAGATCTACCAACTATATCAGGGGTTCTCAACCTGTGGGTCGCGACCCCCTTGGGGGTCGATTGACGATTTGTCAGGGGTCGCATAAGACCGTCGATAAATGGACTGTTTTTGTCAATTCTTCTATTGCTGTGTAAGTGTGGGTGGGTGGGGGTCGCGGAAGAGTGGGGGATTGTAAAAAGGGGTCGCCGAGCTTAAAAGGTTGAGAACCGCTGAACTATATGAAGACCCCTCCATAGTGACGACATTTAAAAAAAGAACAGATGAGGTAAGGGAGGTCACTTCAAAGAATGTCAGAGAAAAGAGAACCCAAATAGTACACAGGCAAAAACGTAAAGGCAGGTGCCCCAAAGGGCAGCCCACGAGTAATGTGGCTTAATGATATAGAGGCAGATCTACAACAGTTAAAGAGTTCGGAGTCGAAAAAAAACGCAGAGAATAGAACTGAATGAAGGATATGTTGAAGCAGGCCATGGGCTGTTGGGCCACTAGGGTGAAAGGATATGTTGAAGCAGGTCATGGGCTGTTGGGCCACTAGGATGGAAGGATATGTTGAAGCAGGTCATGGGGTGTTGGGCCACTAGGGTGGAAGGATATGCTGAAGCAGGCCATGGGCTGTTGGTCCGCTAGGGTGGAAGGATATGTTGAAGCAGGTCATGGGCTGTTGGGCCACTAGGATGGAAGGATATGTTGAAGCAGGTCATGGGCTGTTGCGCCACTAGGATGGAAGGATATGTTGAAGCAGGTCATGGGCTGTTGGGCCACTAGGATGGAAGGATATGTTGAAGCAGGTCATGGGCTGTTGGGCCATTGGGATGGAAGGATATGTTGAAGCAGTTCATGGGCTGTTGGGCCACTAGGATGGAAGGATATGTTGAAGCAGGTCATGGGCTGTTGGGCCACTAGGGTGGAAGGATATGTTGAAGCAGGTCATGGGCTGTTGGGCCACTAGGATGGAAGGATATGTTGAAGCAGGTCATGGGCTGTTGGGCCATTAGGATGGAATGATATGTTGAAGCAGGTCATGGGCTGTTGGGCCATTAGGATGGAAGGATATGTTGAAGCAGGTCATGGGCTGTTGGGCCATTAGGATGGAAGGATATGTTGAAGCAGGTCATGGGCTGTTGGGCCACTAGTGTGGAATGATATGTTGAAGCAGGTCATGGGCTGTTGGTCCACTAGGGTGGAAGGATATGTTGAAGCAGGTCATGGGCTGTTGGGCCACTAGGGTGGAAGGATATGTTGAAGCAGGTCATGGGCTGTTGGGCCACTAGGGTGGAAGGATATGTTGAAGCAGGCCATGGGCCACCCACTAGGGTGGAAGGATATGTTGAAGCCGGTCATGGGCTGTTTGGCCACTAGGGTGGAAGGATATGTTGAAGCCGGTCATGGGCTGTTGGGCCACTAGGGTGGAAGGATATGTTGAAGCAGGTCATGGGCTGTTGGGCCACTAGGATGGAAGGATATGTTGAAGCAGGTCATGGGCTGTTGGGCCACTAGGGTGGAAGGATATGTTGAAGCAGGTCATGGGCTGTTGGGCCACTAGTGTGGAATGATATGTTGAAGCAGGTCATGGGCTGTTGGTCCACTAGGGTGGAAGGATATGTTGAAGCAGGTCATGGGCTGTTGGGCCACTAGGGTGGAAGGATATGTTGAAGCAGGTCATGGGCTGTTGGGCCACTAGGGTGGAAGGATATGTTGAAGCAGGCCATGGGCCACCCACTAGGGTGGAAGGATATGTTGAAGCCGGTCATGGGCTGTTGGGCCACTAGGGTGGAAGGATATGTTGAAGCCGGTCATGGGCTGTTGGGCCACTAGGGTGGAAGGATATGTTGAAGCCGGTCATGGGCTGTTGGGCCACTAGGGTGGAAGGATATGTTGAAGCAGGTCATGGGCTGTTGGGCCACTAGGATGGAAGGATATGTTGAAGCAGGTCATGGGCTGTTGGTCCACTAGGATGGAAGGATATGTTGAAGCAGGTCATGGGCTGTTGGGCCACTAGGATGGAAGGATATGTTGAAGCCGGTCATGGGCTGTTGGTTCACTAGGGTAGAAGGATATGTTGAAGCAGGTCATGGGCTGTTGGTCCACTAGGATGGAAGGATATGTTGAAGCAGGTCATGGGCTGTTGGGCCACTAGGGTGGAAGGATATGTTGAAGCAGGTCATGGGCTGTTGGTCCACTAGGATGGAAGGATATGTTGAAGCCGGTCATGGGCTGTTGGTCCACTAGGGTGGAAGGATATGTTGAAGCAGGTCATGGGCTGTTGGGCCACTAGGATGGAAGGATATGTTGAAGCCGGTCATGGGCTGTTGGTCCACTAGGATGGAAGGATATGTTGAAGCAGGTCATGGGCTGTTGGGCCACTAGGGTGGAAGGATATGTTGAAGCAGGTCATGGGCTGTTGGGCCACTAGGATGGAAGGATATGTTGAAGCCGGTCATGGGCTGCTGGGCCATTAGGATGGAATGATATGTTGAAGCAGGTCATGGGCTGTTGGGCCACTAGGGTGGAAGGATATGTTGAAGCCGGTCATGGGCTGTTGGTCCACTAGGATGGAAGGATATGTTGAAGCAGGTCATGGGCTGTTGGGCCACTAGGGTGGAAGGATATGTTGAAGCAGGTCATGGGCTGTTGGGCCACTAGGATGGAAGGATATGTTGAAGCCGGTCATGGGCTGCTGGGCCATTAGGATGGAATGATATGTTGAAGCAGGTCATGGGCTGTTGGGCCACTAGGGTGGAAGGATATGTTGAAGCCGGTCATGGGCTGTTGGGCCACTAGGATGGAATGATATGTTGAAGCAGGTCATGGGCTGTTGGGCCACTAGGGTGGAAGGATATGTTGAAGCCGGTCATGGGCTGTTGGGCCATTAGGGTGGAATGATATGTTGAAGTAGGTCATGGGGCTGTTGGGCCACTAGGGTGGAAGGATATGTTGAAGCAGGCCATGGGCCACCCACTAGGGTGGACGGATATCAAATTTTGAGGAAAATCGTTAATGGCTGTTTATGTAATAATGGTTCACCTAGTTTCCAACTTCCATCGATGACAAAAAAAAAGTAATAGGAAGAATTGTCATAAAACGTTCAGGTCATAGAATGAAAAGCGTTAAAATAAGAGCCAAAATAATGTACATTCAGAGCACCATTTTTACAACATCTTTTTTTCATTTATTAATATAGGTCATTCAATTCCAATTAAGGGCAGTCTTTTCTAATAATCAAATTTAAAAAGCGCAAATTCTGAGGTTTCCTTTTAAAAAAAAAAAAATTAAAATTTTAAAAAAATATTATCACCTTCCAAAAGATTACATAGCAAAAAAAAAAACAAATGTAAAAACTTTGTTCTTGTGTTCATTTGCTTGTCCTATTTTCCCGCTCTAGACATGTGAAAGTCCGCATACATCCCACATGGGCCTTACATCTCACACGAAATGCATAATCTTCGGAGTTTTGAAGGTCAATGTCTTTATTTACTAGTAAAGTCCAAGTTCCTGGACACATACGTACACAGAAGTTTTTATGGATGGTGTGTTGTCATTGCTCAGTCATTCTTAAACTGTGGGGGAGACTTGTGTATACAGGCTCTGTTATCTTATAAAAACAAGATAAGTTTTTTTATGTTCATTACAAGATCGAAGATCCAAAATTATTCCTAGTTAAAGATTTTGTTGGATCGTTTACCAGCTGACAGATCAGACTGAAGTCCTATTGATATTTTTATGTCCAACACCCAAAGCTGGGCTAATCAACAATGTTCCAGGACATCACGTTGCGGAACTCCACAAGTGGACAGACTGGTACGATTTCCAGGTGTTAACTTATCGTCAACCAAAGACTGAGGCCAAACAGCATTGCAGTGAGCTCACAAGGAGTTTAGAGGACTATATACAATCTAAGATTGATTATTCTTTACAAATTGTCTGGTCTGGCGATAATTTTTCCCCAATGAAGTCCCGGGACAACTAATCTCCACCAGTTCACACCGAGAGGTCCTGGAGTTCTGTTAGAATCAACACAGAATGAAAAGAAAAAAAATATCTGTGAGTATTTTTTATTTATTTATTGCTATTTTTTTATTTAAATAGTCCCCAGTACAAATAAAGCTCCACGAGACTCTCCAACCTTAATTATAAATTCACAAAAAACACAAACAAAACACTTCTTTGCTATGTAACACCTCCATCGGGTCAAACCCTTACTTTACAAAATTATACTAATAATAATAATATTATTTAATAGCAAAGATATATTACATCACTATTGAAACCTTTAGAAACAGAAAAATGATACAAGGTCTATCAACAACTAAAGGATAACTAACCAAAAATAAAAGTAAATACACACCAACATTTACACACTAACACATGCATGACCGCACCCACATACCAGATAGATACTGAAACTATCAGATGTGATGGACTATTCAGAGCAAAATTTGTGATATAAGAATAGCAAGTTGTCAGAGGTTCTATTTATATATATGCTGCTTAGCTCTCTAAGGTTTCACTTATACGAACAATTCTTCAATAATCAATTACAATTACTTAATACTTGCTTAGTTACTCAAATAAGAACAGTTACCACTAGATACACATCAACTCCAACTCTAGATCTCCAAAAATATAACAATGATATTTTAATATCCAATATAGCTCAAATAATGCACAATAAATATTACTAAACAAATACCAGTCCAGGAAGTAAACGTCCAACCTTCCTGGACCGGGAGCAAGACCTTACTGACTAACACATTCTCTCGCACATTCAACGAAGACTTAATCACTCAGTTCACAACACATGCAACACTTCGCATTCATAACAAGAGGATATAACAATCATATCAAACTAACATTCATTCTCGCCATACCTCTCCCTGACACAAGTCAAAAACTAATAAATAACTAGCCGGGAATAAAAGTAAATACACAAATATACATACACATTAATACATGCATACCTACATACTCTTCATACACATATAAACACAAATGAACACACATTTCTTTCCATCTACCATAATATATCACAATATCAAATAGCACCAACACCATGTTTACTGCTGGAGTAGTGTACAACCATTTCAAAAATCAAACAAAATAATTCTCTACCCTAAAATCAATAATTTTCCTAAATGTCAATTCTAAGTAATTTGGATCAAACATCTTCTAATTATGCTAGCTACTTTGGACACATAACTGCTAATATCTTACGCCGGCTACGTCGTTGATTTGATCCTAGGCTTTATGTTGGTATTACACTCCCGCCTTTTTTTGTAAACTTCCACTAAACGGGTTACATAGACTTTTGACTTGATTTAAAGTGACCTGCTTTATATCGTCTCCCCCCACCCCACACCCCACTCGACACACACTTTTTGTTTAGTATCCTTCAATTGATCTAGCCCTCAGCACACACTTTTTGTTTAGTATCCTTCAATTGATCTAGCCCTCAGCACACACTTTTTGTTTAGTATCCTTCAATTGATCTAGCCCTCAGCACACACTTTTTGTTTAGTATCCTTCAATTGATCTAGCCCTCAGCACACACTTTTTGTTTAGTATCCTTCAATTGATCTAGCCCTCAGCACACACTTTTTGTTTAGTATCCTTCAATTGATCTAGCCCTCGGCACACACTTTTTGTTTAGTATCCTTCAATTGATCTAGCCCTCAGACACACACTTTTTGTTTAGTATCCTTCAATTGATCTAGCCCTCACCACACACTTTTTGTTTAGTATCCTTCAATTGATCTAGCCCTCAGCACACACTTTTTTGTTAAGTATCCTTCAATTGATCTAGCCCTCAGCACACACTTTTTGTTTAGTATCCTCCAATTGATCTAGCCCTCAGCAAACACTTTTTGTTTAGTATCCTTCAATTGATCTAGCCCTCAGCACACACTTTTTTGTTTAGTATCCTTCAATTGATCTAGCCCTCAGCACACACTTTTTGTTTAGTATCCTTCAATTGATCTAGCCCTCAGCACACACTTTTTGTTTAGTATCCTCCAATTGATCTAGCCCTCAGCACACACTTTTTGTTTAGTATCCTTCAATTGATCTAGCCCTCAGCACACACTTTTTGTTTAGTATCCTTCAATTGATCTAGCCCTCAGCACACACTTTTTGTTTAGTATCCTTCAATTGATCTAGCCCTCAGCACACACTTTTTGTTTAGTATCCTTCAATTGATCTAGCCCTCAGCACACACTTTTTGTTTAGTATCCTTCAATTGATCTAGCCCTCAGCACACACTTTTTGTTTAGTATCCTTCAATTGATCTAGCCCTCAGCACACACTTTTTGTTTAGTATCCTTCAATTGATCTAGCCCTCAGCACACACTTTTTGTTTAGTATCCTTCAATTGATCTAGCCCTCAGCACACACTTTTTGTTTAGTAACCTTCAATTGATCTAGCCCTCAGCACACACTTTTTGTTTAGTATCCTTCAATTGATCTAGCCCTCAGACACACACTTTTTGTTTAGTATCCTTCTATTGATCTAGCCCTCAGCACACACTTTTTGTTTAGTATCCTTCAATTGATCTAGCCCTCAGACACACACTTTTTGTTTAGTATCCTTCAATTGATCTAGCCCTCAGCACACACTTTTTGTTTAGTATCCTTCGATTGATCTAGCCCTCAGCACACACTTTTTGTTTAGTATCCTTCAATTGATCTAGCCCTCAGCACACACTTTTTGTTTAGTATCCTTCAATTGATCTAGCCCTCAGCACACACTTTTTGTTTAGTATCCTTCAATTGATCTAGCCCTCAGCAAACACTTTTTGTTTAGTATCCTTCGATTGATCTAGCCCTCAGCACACACTTTTTGTTTAGAATCCTTCAATTGATCTAGCCCTCAGCACACACTTTTTGTTTAGTATCCTTCAATTGATCTAGCCCTCAGCACACACTTTTTGTTTAGTATCCTTCAATTGATCTAGCCCTCAGCACACACTTTTTGTTTAGTATCCTTCGATTGATCTAGCCCTCAGCACACACTTTTTGTTTAGTATCCTTCAATTGATCTAGCCCTCAGCACACACTTTTTGTTTAGTATCCTTCAATTGATCTAGCCCTCAGCACACACTTTTTTGTTTAGTATCCTTCAATTGATCTAGCCCTCAGCACACACTTTTTGTTTAGTATCCTTCAATTGATCTAGCCCTCAGCACACACTTTTTGTTTAGTATCCTTCAATTGTTCTATCCCTCAGCACACACTTTTTTGTTTAGTATCCTTCAATTGATCTAGCCCTCAGCACACACTTTTTGTTTAGTATCCTTCAATTGATCTAGCCCTCAGCACACACTTTTTGTTTAGTATCCTTTAATTGATCTAGCCCTCAGCACACACTTTTTTGTTTAGTATCCTTCAATTGATCTAGCCCTCAGCACACAATTTTTTGTTTAGTATCCTTCAATTGATCTAGCCCTCAGCAAACACTTTTTTGTTTAGTATCCTTCAATTGATCTAGCCCCCAGACACACACTTTTTGTTTAGTATCCTTTAATTGATCTAGCCCTCAGCACACACTTTTTTGTTTAGTATCTTTCAATTGATCTAGCCCTCAGCAAACACTTTTTGTTTAGTATCCTTCAATTGATCTAGCCCTCAGCACACACTTTTTGTTTAGTATCCTTCAATTGATCTAGCCCTCAGCAAACACTTTTTGTTTAGTATCCTTCAATTGATCTAGCTCTCAGCACACACTTTTTGTTTAGTATCCTTCAATTGATCTAGCCCTCAGCACACACTTTTTTGTTTAGTATCCTTCAATTGATCTAGCCCTCAGCACACACTTTTTTGTTTAGTATCCTTCAATTGATCTAGCCCCCAGACACACACTTTTTGTTTAGTATCCTCCAATTGATCTAGCCCTCAGCACACACTTTATGTTTAGTATCCTTCAATTGATCTAGCCCTCAGCACACACTTTTTTGTTTAGTATCCTTCAATTGATCTAGCCCTCAGCACACTCTTTTTTGTTTAGTATCCTTCAATTGATCTAGCCCCCAGACACACACTTTTTGTTTAGTATCCTTCAATTGATCTAGCCCTCAGCACACACTTTTTGTTTAGTATCCTTCAATTGATCTAGCCCTCAGCACACACTTTTTTGTTTAGTATCCTTCAATTGATCTAGCCCTCAGCAAACACTTTTTGTTTAGTATCCTTCAATTGATCTAGCCCTCAGCACACACTTTTTGTTTAGTATCCTTCAATTGATCTAGCCCTCAGCAAACACTTTTTGTTTAGTATCCTTCAATTGATCTAGCTCTCAGCACACACTTTTTGTTTAGTATCCTTCAATTGATCTAGCCCTCAGCACACACTTTTTTGTTTAGATCCTTCAATTGATCTAGCCCTCAGCACACACTTTTTTGTTTAGTATCCTCCAATTGATCTAGCCCTCAGCACACACTTTTTGTTTAGTTTCCTTCAATTGATCTAGCCCCCAGACACACACTTTTTGTTTAGTATCCTTCAATTGATCTAGCCCTCAGCATACACTTTTCAGCTTTTGAATTTTAGATTTGACGAAATCTAAAGGCTGTGCTGGCCGCATGACACCCCATGGGCGTAGCCAGGAGGGGTTGGGGTTCACCCCTCCCCGAAATGAAATCCCCCCCGCAGGGGTGATCGGAATTTAGTGACTAATTTTCTTGCTTTGATTCTGTTTATTTTATAAACAAAACCAAAAAAAAAAAAGAATGCAAACGACTATCCCAAAAGCCTAGCTAAAGAAGACTTTTTATTTTAAAACCCCCTCCGAAATTAACGATGAAACCCCCTCTTCAATATAAGATTCTATGAACGTAACCCAAAATGGTTTTGTGTTTAAAACCCCCCTCCAATGGGGTTTAGAGCTAAAAACCACCTCTTCAATATAAAAAAAAAAGCAAATTACACACTCAAATTGCTATGATCGTCGCCCCCCCCCCCTTCATCGGGGTTTGAAGCTAAAAAATATCTCTTCAAAATAAAAAAAAGCAAATTACAAAGTCAAAATGCTAAGTAACCGCGGTCGTTTCTAAGGACTCTATCATGACATTTTCATTTCAAACGTACAGCTCTTGATGTATCCATGATCGATAATGAAGGTGGGGAAAAAGCCGAAAGTCTCGGGAAGGAATCATTACGTCAGCAAATGTTGGTTTTTATTTGATAGTTCTCAGAAAGTTGCTACACCATCACCCCAATGCTCTAAATATCTGAACTAACTGGTCTAAGTTTCTGAACTAACTGGTCTAAGTTTCTAAACTAACTGGTCTAAGTTTCTGAACTAACTGGTCTAAGATTCTGAACTAACTGGTCTAAGTTTCTGAACTAACTGGTCTAAGTTTCTTGTTACGTCTTCATATTGGATGAGACTCTTTAGACATGAAAACGACAAATCACAGTTTATAAATACTTTAATCTTTATTAATACTGAAAACACTTTCTTGTTCATATTCCTCCATTTTGATTCTTCTCCCCTTTCAACACGCAATCGCACCATTTCACATTCACACTAAGATGCGCACGTAACACCCCCCCTGTTTAACAAGTTCGATGCACATCGAACGTCCAAAATACAAATCACTGAATATATTATCAGACTATTCCAAGTTTAAAAAATCGGTAACATATAAAACCATAATGTAATAACTAAACAAAATCAAACACAATGTCATGTTAATACCAATACAATCCAAACATGAAATAACAATTATATTCATCACAATAATAACTGTTATTATGAGCAATTGAAACCACTTCTGTTAACATTTATCTATAAGTAATCATATTTCTATCAATACAACTCCCCACTCATAATTGTATGCCTGTACAAAACACCATCATTCCAGTCGTAATCAAATAGTTAACAAACAAAGTCTATCTTGCTCCATGCATATTGTAACAACAATATTCAATTCATTACACATATATTTATTCATTGTAGAATAGAACAATAAATAATGTCCATCATTCCTACCTTTTCTAATCATATCTATATAATTCTAACATTATTGACATGCCATCCTTTCCGCTTCTCTCCTTTGCAATGATGTCCCATTGTGATTCTACTACCGAATGATCTAGCTGTACTGTTTTCTAGGCTGCTAATATCCCTCTCTTTTCTCGTATACGCCTCTTCACTATTGTACCTTGAATCCTTAATTCTAATTAACTGTTGACACTGTCTTCTAATATGCCCCCTTCTCCCACAATTAAAGCATAAAATGTATGGATTTGTACGTCTGTATGTGGGCTTATATCGCTTTCCCTGTACCAATGATTGCCTTACTTTACTTTGATTTGGACCCATTCCTATTGCATTGCTTTCTACCTTATCTGTTAATTCTTTCTTCTCGTGCTCTCTGCTACCCATGTCATCTGATGTATGAGATCTTATGTCTTCTTCCACATCCCCATTTCTACCTCGCGTAGACTTTATCCCATAATATTTCTTCCAATTCTCAATCTCCCTTACTGAACATATTTTCACCCCATGAATATTCCCAATAATTAAATCTATCTCACCCTGATCTACAACACAAGCTTCCACTGTCCCCTTAACATACGGTGTGTCTATACTAACTTTAGCAATCGGTAATTGTACAATATTCCCATTAAACATAACACACTTCCTAGATTCGCCTGTATATTCATGGTCTTCCACTAAATTCTTATTCACTCCAATAATAGTGCTCCCAGTATCCCTGATGGTCTTGGCTGCCTTGTTCCCTACGAATGTCTGAAAAATCTCCAATGTTCCAGTATCAGATGACAATGATAAACCTTGCTCTATTCTACCTTTCTCCCAGTCCTTTCTTTCCTGTCTGTTTCCTTGATATCTTCCGTTGCGGCTATCATTTTGTCTTTCATATGTACCACTTCTATACTGTCTATCATGTGTCTCCCTTGTTCTGTGAGAGTTATTCTGTGTCTCACATGTTCTGTTAAAGGCAACTATTTCTTCTATATCACTGCCTCTAGATAATTTCTTCTCGGGATGTGCCACTTTATAAGCCCTTATCAGTCTTACTATGTCTTCTATGGATTTCGGTTTCCTCTCCAACAGAAATATTTTTAATTCCTCCTGACACTCGTACATCACTTTGTCCAGCATGAGAAATGTCTTAAGACTGTCAAAAGTTTTTTCTACCTCAGCGGTTTCTATCCAGTTATCGAAATGGCTGCTCATTTTGTCCAAGAAGGTCTGCGGGTCATCCTGTGGTTCTATCTCACAATTAACAAACTGTTGGCGATAGAAAGCTTCTGTTTTCCCGAAAGTTCTAAGTAGTTGTTCTTTCACAATGCTGTAGTTACCCTGGTTCATACATATTTTTGAAGGCACCTCCGCTGTAAATGATCTCGACAATAAGAATGTCCATTTGTCTTCAGGGTACTCCAGTTCTCTCATTTCTATCTCGAACTTCTTCAAAAAAATGTCTATGTCCATTTTGTCTTCGTTGAATATCAAACCTTTATATTTTGCCAGTTTATTCCCTGTAGAGTCACTCTTTCTTTTATCATTCTCTTTTCCTTGGTCTCTTTCCATCGCTAATCTCTCCTTTTCTTTTTCCCTTTCTCTTTTGTCCTCCTTATCTAATCTCTCCTTTTCTTTGTCTCTTTCCATCGCTAATCTCTCCCTCTCCATTAACCTTTCTTGTACGTATTTTCTTAGTTCTGCCCCTTCAAGCTCCAACAACCTTCCCTCTTCCTTCAACGCTGCTACCTCAGCCTTGTCCGCCATAGTTGATTACTAATAATATCGAATCGAATGTTCTCCTGTCTCTAGATCTAGACTATACTATCTCTACTGTCTGCTGACAGGAGATCCCCTGTGAATAGAGGGATACGTGGGTTACCTTTGCGTTGGGCGCCACTTGTTACGTCTTCATATTGGATGAGACTCTTTAGACATGAAAACGACAAATCACAGTTTATAAATACTTTAATCTTTATTAATACTGAAAACACTTTCTTGTTCATATTCCTCCATTTTGATTCTTCATTCCTTTCAACACGCAATCGCACCATTTCACATTCACACTAAGATGCGCACGTAACATTTCTGAACTAACTGGTCTAAGTTTCTGAACTAACTGGTCTAAGTTTCTGAACTAACTGGTCTAAGTTTCTGAACTTATTGGTCTAAGTTTCTAACTAACTGGTCTAAGTTTCTGAACTAACTGGTCTAAGTTTCTGAACTAACTGGTCTAAGTTTCTGAACTAACTGTTCTAAGTTTCTGAACTAACTGACTGGTCTAAGTTTCTGAGCTAACTGACTGGTCTAAGTTTCTGAACTAACTGGTCTAAGTTTCTGAACTAACTGGTCTAAGTTTCTGAACTAACTAACTAGTCTAAGTTTCTGAACTAACTGGTCTAAGTTTCTGAACTAACTGGTCTAAGTTTCTGAACTAACTGGTCTAAGTTTCTGAACTAACTGGTCTAAGTTTCTGAACTAACTGGTCTAAGTTTCTGAACTAACTGACTGGTCTAAGTTTCTGAACTAACTGGTCTAAGTTTCTGAACTAACTAACTGGTCTAAGTTTCTGAACTAACTGACTGGTCTAAGTTTCTGAGCTAACTGGTCTAAGTTTCTGAACTAACTAACTGGTCTAAGTTTCTGAACTAACTGGTCTAAGTTTCTGAACTAACTGGTCTAAGTTTCTGAACTAACTGGTCTAAGTTTCTGAACTTATTGGTCTAAGTTTCTGAACTAACTGGTCTAAGTTTCTGAACTAACTGGTCTAACTTTCTGAACTAACTGGTCTAAGTTTCTGAACTTATTGGTCTAAGTTTCTGAACTAACTGGTCTAAGTTTCTGAACTAACTGGTCTAAGTTTCTGAACTAACTGGTCTAAGTTTCTGAACTAACTGACTGGTCTAAGTTTCTGAACTAACTGGTCTAAGTTTCTGAACTAACTAACTGGTCTAAGTTTCTGAACTAACTGACTGGTCTAAGTTTCTGAACTAACTGGTCTAAGTTTCTGAACTAACTAACTGGTCTAAGTTTCTGAACTAACTGGTCTAAGTTTCTGAACTAACTGGTCTAAGTTTCTGAACTAACTGGTCTAAGTTTCTGAACTTATTGGTCTAAGTTTCTGAACTAACTGGTCTAAGTTTCTGAACTAATTGGTCTAAGTTTCTGAACTAACTGACTGGTCTAAGTTTCTGAACTAACTGGTCTAAGTTTCTGAACTAACTGGTCTAAGTTTCTGAACTAACTGGTCTAAGTTTCTGAACTAACTGGTCAAAGTTTCTGAACTAACTGGTCAAAGTTTCTGAACTAACTGGTCTAAGTTTCTGAACTAACTGGTCTAAGTTTCTGAACTAACTGGTCTAAGTTTCTGAACTAACTGGTCTAAGTTTCTGAACTAACTGGTCTAAGTTTCTGAACTAACTGGTCTAAGTTTCTGAACTAACTGTTCTAAGTTTCTGAACTAACTGGTCTAAGTTTCTGAACTAACTGGTCTAAGTTTCTGAACTAACTGACTGGTCTAAGTTTCTGAACTAACTGGTCTAAGTTTCTGAACTAACTAACTGGTCTAAGTTTCTGAACTAACTGACTGGTCTAAGTTTCTGAACTAACTGGTCTAAGTTTCTGAACTAACTAACTGGTCTAAGTTTCTGAACTAACTGGTCTAAGTTTCTGAACTAACTGGTCTAAGTTTCTGAACTAACTGGTCTAAGTTTCTGAACTTATTGGTCTAAGTTTCTGAACTAACTGGTCTAAGTTTCTGAACTAATTGGTCTAAGTTTCTGAACTAACTGACTGGTCTAAGTTTCTGAACTAACTGGTCTAAGTTTCTGAACTAACTGGTCTAAGTTTCTGAACTAACTGGTCTAAGTTTCTGAACTAACTGGTCAAAGTTTCTGAACTAACTGGTCAAAGTTTCTGAACTAACTGGTCTAAGTTTCTGAACTAACTGGTCTAAGTTTCTGAACTAACTGGTCTAAGTTTCTGAACTAACTGGTCTAAGTTTCTGAACTAACTGGTCTAAGTTTCTGAACTAACTGGTCTAAGTTTCTGAACTAACTGTTCTAAGTTTCTGAACTAACTGGTCTAAGTTTCTGAACTAACTGGTCTAAGTTTCTGAACTAACTGTTCTAAGTTTCTGAACTAACTGGTCTAAGTTTCTGAACTAACTAATTGGTCTGAGTTTCTGAATGAACTGATATAAGCGACTGACTAAACTGTCTAACTGGTATAAATGACTGAACTAACTGGTATAAGTCACTGGTCTAGATTACTGAAGTGACTGCATTGAAACGCGTGCGCCTTTTTCTTATATTAGGGGTCGACAACAAATGATTTACATGCGGCCCGCTAAGCCTCGAAATAAAATAAAGTATCACAGCGCCTTTGTCAAAGAACTTTATCAAAAAGAATAACTTTTTAATTGTTATTAAGTATTCTACCTAATAAAAGAAAACGTCAATAATAATATACGTCTTATATTCTTGATTGAAAACAAATGCACTACTGTCTAAATGACAATGTCCCAATGGGGAAAATTAACCGCAGGCTGTTACGATCATGAAAAGTGTTTCGATGTTCTAAGCACAGGTACAATTTTCGTTGGGTTTGTTTTGTTGTCCAGCCCAGGTGGGAGAACTAGTGTTAAGTATATATTGATTTTATTTATACATATATAATCATATATTACTCTCGGCCCGTGGGTCTTAATTTGTGTATCACAGATATTGTCACTGATATGGTGTATTAGAAACAATTAAAGAAAATAATTGTTATAAATAATAATGTTATGTCCTGCTCATGCGTGACCCTTCGGTAGTGTCAAATAGATTTGTCCTATGACATATCGGTTTTTCTCTCGCTGTGTTCTAAGTACGAAGTATGAGTTTGGCTTATTTAGAGGCATGTTGTGCTGTTTTTTTTTTCCAGATATTCAGTCATATTTTAAAAACAGGCTACAGCATCAATCAGTATTTATTAGACTTATGAATAAGTATTGAACCACACGTCAGAAATGCATTTATAGTTATCTCGAATTATGTTAGTCCAAGTGGGTGGTTCGTCATCTTCAGGTTTCAATGAATAGTCTCAATACTATTTCATTATCAGCCCCTCCTTATTTTACTAAACCTCTTGACGCGCTATCAGAGTTATTAATCAACTTTTAATAGATTAGTTGTTTCGGTTCTTCTTATTTGTAACTTTTAATTATCTTACCCTGACTTATTCCCTCAGTTGATATATCGAACTGAATTGATTAATATGCATGACTGGGTTGACCACAAAACACGCGTAGGACGTAATCATCTTCTTTTTTGTGAATTTCATAAGATAAGATAAGAATAATAAAACACAGCTATTAGAAAGTGCTTTATTCACCGCCATGTCAAATATAT
This sequence comes from Biomphalaria glabrata, assembly GCF_947242115.1. Classification (NCBI taxonomy): domain Eukaryota; kingdom Metazoa; phylum Mollusca; class Gastropoda; family Planorbidae; genus Biomphalaria; species Biomphalaria glabrata. The sequence continues at coordinate 54,326,096 of NC_074712.1, read as the reverse complement.
AGAGATATAAACAGTCGTATCCGGATAATCGAATTACTATGGGACATGAACGTTTTCAGCCTAATAACCGGGTTGACCAGTGAACAGGATTGGACAGTATTTAAAAGTAATGTAGGACAATTATTGGTGATTAAGTTAACCAGTTCTGGATGAATCATTGATTTTAAAGAAATTGTTACAATGGTACTAACAAATCTGCCCGACTTTGACCACAGCACCTGAATGCCCTGCGCTCTTTAGAAATAGGTTCAACCCACTACAAGAGCAAGCCATAAGTTCTACCCTGCGTGAAATCTTAATTAACAGGCACATTTTTTTTAATCCATAATTATTCATATTTATTGTGTGAACCTCTCACGTTTAGACAAATGACTTTGGGGCGTGCCGGCATGCGTGCAGACGTCCTGAGGTACATCCAGACGGCCGACTATGCTGACACCCACACTGTCAGTTCCTGCTCAGCCACCCTCGCATACAAGTCGCGTGTGGTTGGACAAAATAGGAATGTAGTCATCATAAGCTGCAGGAAACTCACGGCACCATTAGGAACTGAGTCTGTTGATCTAGATATAACAACTTCATTGTTAAAGTTAGTTGTTGTTTTTTTAGCTTTTTTAAAATCTGTATATATTAGTGCTAATAGTACAATCAAGAAGAGTTTCCGAAACTAACTTTAGTGTATAGAACTAGAAAGTTTAACTTATCTTGTTTATAGAAAGTTTAACTTATCTTGTTTATAGAAAGTTTAACTTATCTTGTTTATAGAAAGTTTAACTTATCTTGTTTATAGAAAGTTTAACTTATCTTGTTTATAGAAATTAAAAAAAAGGGAAAAGGCTTTTTGGATTTGTAAACGTTTACAATCGTAAAGTATTTACAAAGTGCCAGGAAAAAAATAGCCTCCTTGCTTTTAATCTCATCTCTATGTACGAACTTTATTTTAATACATTAAGAAAGGAACTTTTAATACATTAAGAAACGAACTTTTAATACAGTAAGAAATGAACTTTTAATACATTAAGAAAGGAACATATTTACTGTTAGTTCAACATTGTTATAATCATTAATTATAAACAGCATTGGCTTTATTTTTCGCCCTGTCATTGTTAATTGTTCTCACATCTCTGTAGATTTACACAGTGACCTTGTCCAGCAGAAGCCACTCAAACACTTGGACTAGGGAACGCTGGGTAAGTGTTGTTTTCATTGACTTTGTTATAGTCAGTAGTTCATCTGTATCCCCAGACTGTGTACACTGTGTCCATCTGTATCCCCAGACTGTGTACACTGTGTCCATCTGTATCCCCAGGCTGTGTACACTGTGTCCATCTGTACACTGTGTCCATCTGTATCCCCAGGCTGTGTACACTGTGTCCATCTGTATCCCCAGGCTGTGTACACTGTGTCCATCTGTATCCCCAGGCTGTGTACACTGTGTCCATCTGTATCCCCAGGCTGTGTACACTGTGTCCATCTGTACCCTGTGTCCATCTGTATCCCCAGGCTGTGTACACTGTGTCCATCTGTATCCCCAGGCTGTGTACACTGTGTCCATCTGTATCCCCAGGCTGTGTACACTGTGTCCATCTGTATCCCCAGGCTGTGTACACTGTGTCCATCTGTACCCTGTGTCCATCTGTATCCCCAGGCTGTGTACGCTGTGTCCATCTGTATCCCCAGGCTGTGTACACTGTGTCCATCTGTATCCCCTGGCTGTGTACACTGTGTCCATCTGTATCCCCAGGCTGTGTGCACTGTGTCCATCTGTATCCCCAGACTGTGTACACTGTGTCTCTCTTGGAACTACGAGATGTACGTGCCGTCTTGACGCGCTCAGCCAATACAAGCTGTTCCTAGTCGAGTTTCAAACTCGACCTTGGTGTGTACACAAGCCACCATAATATAAACAAGCAGAATATAATAAAAATCCTTTTTAAAAAAACACACACACACAGTTTATGTAAGGGAAAGAGCCGCATATTTACAGCTATATTCTCGATACTGTAAGATTTATTTCCCGATTTCTATATCAAACATTAATTAATTACCATTAATGGATAAAATAATTGGTCAATTTTTTTTTGCTCTTATACGCTTGCGAATTTCGGGCGCTGACTGCAGATCCCGAGAATAGGATCCTAGCAATGGAACTAAGATACTACAGAAAGATCCTAGGTGTAGTATTTGTTAGGGGCAATGAATAATTGTGCAAAGTTTCAATTTGATCCGAGAATGGGAAGTGGGAGAAATAACGTGTGCAAAATTTGTACCAGACTTAGAGACAGACCGACATATTGAGTTGATCTAAGCTTCGTAAAGAGAAGTTAATGTCAGATCTATAAAAGTTCATTACAGAGCCGCCTGTTGTTTCGGCGCACCGCTAGGATCCCGACTCTACGAATGCATGGATTAGGTTTTCGGAAATGACACTGTCATGTAGTTATTAATTATTAAAATGATAATGTGAATACTAGAAATTGGCAATCGGGTGTAGTCAAGTGCTGATGTCTAAATCAACGCAAAGGTAATGGCACAACTAGATACACACACACATTGGCACATTTTCAGACAGTGGCATAGCAAGGGTATAGGATGACCAGTGCGGCAGCTTTTCATGATGCCCTACAACCCACTTAAAGGAAATAAAGCAGCGAAAAGAATTTTTTTTGTACAAAATTGCAGGGCCTGTCTTAGGCCACTGCAACCTATGCGGTCGCAGTGGGCCCCGCGCTTTCATAGGCCCCGCGATTATTCTATATGTAACTATTAAATTGCAAATTATATACGAAAAATTCCTGGAAATGTCCTGCATTTATTAAAATCTCCTAAAAACTCATAAAGATCTCATTAAAAATAGACAAAGTTGTCATTTATGAGTGTCATTTATTGCGAAAACGCCAATCCTACTTGCGATAAGAAGAAGGCAATGTCAGCTTTCATGTAATAAAATGTAATAAATCAGGGACTTTAATTTACGCCGAAAGTTCCAACACCTTATTTACTGTTATAGTTACTGGCATATAACTATGCCTTAGGTTTCAAGGTTCGCAATTTTATACATAGTAAAAAATGAATAAAATACAAAGTCGAATTTTTTTTTAATACAAAATCTTAATTTTCACTTGTTATCCTTATTCCGACCAAGACTAGCCCCCGCGCAAACAGTTTCGCATAGGGCTCCGCAATTGTTAGGACCGGCCCTGCAAAATTGTGTCTTCCTTGTTTAAACTATACTAATACTCAAAAATCAATTTGACAAAACATGTCAAATATAAACAAAAACATTTCAAACACCTTTTTAAAAAGACTACTGTATACAACTTATAGAGCGATTGTTGTTCTCTCAATAACTAATGAATGATCGAAGGAAACACTCAAAGAACTAATCAATTAAGACATTAGGACGCTAATGAATTTTTTATATATATATATATATATATATATATATATATATATATATATATATATATATATATATAGATAGATAGATAGATAGATAGATAGATAGACAGAGAGAGAGAGAGAGAGAGAGAGAGAGAGAGAGAGAGAGATAGATAGATAGATAGATAGATAGATAGATAGATAGATAGATAGATAGATAGATAGATAGATAGATAGATAGATAGATAGATAGATAGATAGATAGATAGATAGATAGATAGATAGATAGATAGATAGATAGATAGATAGATAGATAGATAGATAGATAGATAGATAGATAGATAGATAGATAGATAGATAGATAGATAGATAGATAGATAGATAGATAGATAGATAGATAGATAGATAGATAGATAGATAGATAGGTAGATAGATAGATAGATAGATAGATCTAATCTACAGATTGTTGAAATGTATTATTTAAACACGAAAGAAAATCACGAATGCCAGAAAATAAATCCGTGACAACATGATGTCAGTTCGTTGTCACGAGAAGCTCATTTTCTTGCGTAAAGATCAGGAATAAATTAGATTTTTTATCAATATATATTATCAACTCATACATTTGTCATTGTTAGACATTTGAATCATTTATTTCGACAACTTTTCATTATCCTATGCAGCTGACATGTCGCAAATAAACTCATGTTGTATGATTTCAATAAAATTTCAGAAAGATCACTTCATTAATTATAGCATTAAATGAATATCAAAATTATACGTACAAAACACAACTTAAGTAGGCAATTAATGAAAGACGTAACTCTCTCTCAATATATCAATAGGTCGGCTAAACTGGTGAACCCATTTGCACACTGTACGTACATTTTCCTGGTCAAATTTTTTCTTTTAATCTGAAGGAAACATTCGCCATGTTTGACATAGATCTTAATCCAATCCACCAGATCAGTAATACCCAAACTAAAGCCCGCAGGCTTTATGCGGCTAGTATACTATATAGGTCTGGTTCCTCGAGGTTGTCATTGCCGGAAGTGGTAATGTATGTAAGCACTCCACTTCAAATCAAGCCTATAGCTTAGGCAGGCTTAGGGTTACCAGAAGTCTGACATAAGGAGGACATGTCCTACTTTTTGAGGTCACATCCTCCATCCTGCAGGCTTTGGCCTAAAGTGTAAAAATGTCCGGCTTTAACTGTGTTGTTTATTGCAATGGCTATCCAGCAATCGAATTCAAAACTTTATCTGGTTTAAAAAATTCAGAAATGAGGAATTTTCATGCATATAACACTATAGCCTTTACCCACTTCCTTAGAGAAATATGATACTTATTGACTTATTCTAGTAGTCGGGCAGCCTTTGATGTATTGAAGTAAGTTGTAAGACTAGTTTCAGAGTGTATTTTGCCTTTTTTCCCCTCCTTTTTAAGGTTTTATCTTCCCGTGCTCTCTTTTAGTACTAGCAGTTGTCCGGGGACCTTGGTGGGTGACCTTGGTGGGTGACCTTGGTGACCTTACTTTAGGAAATACTTTTTTATTGATTATCATGACAAATTTTATCTTATATCACTTTATTTTCTGAATTTTACACTCAATATCTAAACTAGTTCTAAAATTGGCTGAGTTTCTTTCTTTTAGTTTTAGTATTTGTGATGAAGGTGTAAATATGTCTGAGTGAACAAGTCTCTCTCTCTGGAGACAGTCATGATTGAATCACAGTCCGCAGTCCAGTTCCTCACAGAAGATATTCCCCAGACTCGGCTGCCCGTGGTCCGCACTCAATTCTAAAAGTCCGCAGTATCTGTTCTTGCCAAATCTCATTCATTTTCCTTCTAGATCTGGGTCAACGTGAGTGTGTGTGTGTGTTGAGAAATGTTGACTAAGTGATTTTACTTAGCAGACATGTCAATGGTCATTCGCATAATTTTAGAAAGACCTATGTCCATAATTTACAAATCCATGATGTAATATAAAAACATTCCTCCGTAAGTTATAAATACAAAGTGCTTCATACAAATCTGAAAGAACCATACACCCAAGAGATATGTCTTAGCTTACAAATACAGACAATACTTTATGACATCTCTCAATGACATTGATATAATATCTAAGTAATATATATAAGATAAGATAAGACGAGATATAAAATCAAGTTCTCTGCCATTAAGAGCTAGTTACTAAAACACTGTAAGTTTCGTCAAGCAGTTAAAAGATTGTCAAAACTAAAATAGAGAAATTCCATAACTTTACATAATGTGAATATGTTAATTATCTCTGATTAAAATAACTCAGAGTGACGCATCGATACGTATAAATAGGCTTCCATAATAATTCATACATAATCAAATCAATTGATTAGAAAAATATGTTATTGTTAATTGGCTCCTAGCTGGCTTGTTAAGATAATTTTAGTGGTCCAACAAATGGTAATTCAGTTTGACTACAATTGTCCGACTCAACATTATTACTGTAACAGTAACTATAACAGTAATTATAACAGTAACAGTAACTATAACAGTAACAGTAACTATAACAGTAACAGTAACTATAACAGCAACAGTAACTATAACAGTAACAGTAACTATAACAGTAACTATAACAGTAATTATAACAGTAACAGTAACTATAACAGTGACAGTGACTATAACAGTAACTATAACAGTAACTATAACAGTAACTATAACAGTAACAAACACAAACAACGTAAAGAACAAGCAAAACACAAAATATATTTCTAACAAGCAAAATGTTTTTTAAATCCTTTTTAAAAAAAACAAAGCCTATCTAAATGGGAAGAACTCCACCGTTAAAACTATAGCTATCAATAATGTACAACGTATTTCCCTTATGTGATATCGAACGAAACAATTAATTACCAATAATTAATTGACAAATTGGGTATTTCTTTATTGAGTCATGCTTTGTTAGGTACAATAAATAATTGATGAAAGTATCAACTTGATCGGAGAATGCATGGGTGAGAAATAAAACACTTTGGGGCAACAACAAATACATTTGTGCGATTAGAAATATTTTTACCAATAGTTTTTGTTTATCTCTGTTTCATGCCTTTAGTTTTCTCTGTACGCTATGATCATATCACTTGTTTGGACCAGTGTGGAAAAAAGGGCGGGAAGAGAAAGAAAGGGATATCTGGGTGAAATTTACAGTAATCGGTTTTCAAAAACATTTTTAAAATTAAAAAAAAGACGAAGGACCTGAATTTAATCTCAAGACTCACGCCTCCTCAAGCCGCCATACTTACCACTCAGCTAGTGAGGTGCTTATGACTAATTCAGCTTATACCACAACTTCAGTCAAGTATAATTTCTTTTCCTTCTTCGTGACGCCAAACAGAATAATTAATAGTTAATTAACTAATTTGTAAATTTTTTATTGATTCTTCTGTTGTCAGGTAAAAGAAATATGTGTTCGAAATTTCAGCTTTTGATAAGAGATTGGGTTTCGGAGAAATAACGTGTACAAATCTTTTACCAGACAGACAGAGTGAGTTGTAAGCTTTGTAAAAACATACGATCAAACACAGCCAGAGATTGATGAATTGTGCTCCTTCTCGGTGATAATGAATGGCCTTGACCTTATATAGTAAAATAATTTATTTAATATCAGCAAAACAACATACTATCTGTAACTATCTGGTAACTATCAGACTAAGCTCTACTTGACTTAATAAAGGGTGAACCACACCTAGGCACTCGGGATAGCATATCCTTTGGTAGTATTGCTTCTTCAATTTCAATCACTCAATTTTTGAATATAGATATTCTCTGGAGTTTTGGCTACAATTAAGCCTTATAATTAATTATTATTTCAAAAAAGCTTCTTCAAACATGAATAAAACAGAAATATATTTGCTTTTCAAATACATTCATCTCCCTCACTCTTTTCTCACTTTTCAGATTAGATCTAAAAATAGAACATTACCCTGGACTGAAATAGTTCCAGAATTTACTCTGCAAAGCTGAAAAACTGACCACAAGGAGTTCAGCCATCAGACATGTTACTGAGATTGTTTTTACAATCTTTGATTCTCGTGGCAATCATTGGTTCCATTCATTGTCTGCCCGGCTGGCACAGACGTTCAACAGAATTAATGTATGGTCATTATGGGCCTGGTAAGTAGACAGTTTGACGTCCGCCTTCTTCAAAGCTCTATAGAGATTTTTTTTCCTGATTCGATTATTTCCTGGTAATTTATTTTGATTCTTTTTTTTTCCAATCCATATTTCTTAGTAGCTAATTTTAAATTATTTTGACTTTCGGTGAATCTAACGTTTGGCTTTTTATGTTGGATTGTGACTGTGAAGTCAGGGCCGGCCTTAGGTATTTGCCTAGGTGAAGGTAATTAGGTGTCTCCAAATTAAAAAAAAAATACACTGATAAAAATAAAATTAGGCAGTTTATTTTAAACAAAACCTGCCTGTATCTATATCTAGACCAAAAAATAACTAAAATTCAATTTTCGTAGCGCTCAATCGGAGCATGCCGTAGGCTTCTTAAAACATATTTGTGCAGAGGTCGTACACTTTTATTTTATATCAACTTTTTATGCTTTGAAGGAAAGTTTCGAATAAATTGTTTGATACATAACACAAAGAGACAGTTCAGGAGTTCTTGTGTCGTTCTCTCAAATAGTTTTTGATTGATCTCAACCTCTTCCCCCCCCCCCCCCATAAACAAGTGATTTGATGAAAGACGAACAGCCTTAACGACATTTGAATCAAACTATGATCCTCAATAAAACGTCAAGTCTAAAGACGAAACAGTTCTAACAGAAGCTGGAAAGTTGGTTGAAATTCATTTGCAATTCATTGCATAAATCCTTTTGATCAATATCTCAACACTATTCCAATCCAAGTAATGGTTTATCGTATCGTTGGATTAGACTTCTGCTGCAATGTTTTTGTGTTCAAATTGTGCAGAAATCCAGAGACCAAAGACGAAAGTGACGTCTCAAGTGCACTCAAGATGCAGCCAACGACAAAACTGTTTGATCTCAAATAAAAACATAAAAAAAATTTTCTATTGGATTTTGTCGTCAGTGATTCATTCATCTTTCATCATTGAACTGTTAGCACTGTCTTCTCAAACTTGTTGCAACTGGAAATGTAGTTTCGTTTAGGTCCATTACTAATTTTTGAGCCAATTCTCTGGTTGAAATTGGAGCGTATTCAAATACATTTTCTTTTGTTTATTTCATCTACTTGGTTACACTTTTTATACATTCCAGTGCAATATTCAACTGCAAGTCTTTCCATTGCATCTATTTTCTGACGAAATTCAAGACAATAAAGTGTAACAGTTGGTTAATTAATCAAAAAATGGAAACTTTTGTATCTGTGTAGCCAATGAAGTTGCTTCTTTTCTTGCTTTTGGATCGATGGCATTTCACCCACTTCTACCTAAGCATCATACACTGCTGCTATTTGAAAACGAACAGATTTCACAGTATCTCTTCTTTATTTTTATGTAGTTTTGAAATAAACTTTACTTTCAGGTTTTTTTACACATTTTTTTCAAAATATGTCATCGCTCTGTGTTGAGGCGCATAAAGTGAATTTGATGCAAAACTCTAAAGAGTGCCGTTGCTAGATCCAAAGATTTCGTCATGTCTTTAAGAAATAAATTGCGACCGTGACATTCACAAGTCACAAAAATAATCTTGGACTGAGTTCTAGCAGACTTTGTTGTACATCACGACTATAGCGAGACCTGCTTCCTGTACATATTGAGCAATGCCCAAAGCCCTAACGTCACTTGGGAGAGGACGTAGCCTTTCATAGTCTCTCCGTTACCGTATCCTTGGCAAACATTCAGAACTTCAAGTTTTTTAAAGCATGCTTCCTCGAGACCAAAACCAGCGCTGTCGTAAGGAATCCTAAAAAACACTCTTTCATTGCTATTGGTGTACTCACAATGTTGCATATCTGCAATGTCATTGTCATTTGCTCTTGGTGACCAGCATCAGGTGTGCAGTCCAAATTGATGAAATAACATTTCCAATTTTCAACATTATTGTAAGTTTTTATGACGACATCAGTTTGATAAGATTAATTACCTCATTTTGAATTTTTTTGAACTACTAATGCTCGTGACTTGAATTTCTTCGTTTTTTTTATACTTTGTAAGTAATCTTCTAAGCATGAATCATACTTTCTTAATTAGACCAATCCCCAAAAATGTTTATTATTAGGTTCAAACGATTGATCCACAGTGCCATTCCGCAAGAGACTGCACGTTTTTAAAATTATTGTTCCAGGGCTGAGTCTTTTGGCACAATTTCTTTGTGTTTGATTTTCAATTGTCTTTCTTTCCTTCGGCTAGTTTTTCAGCTCAGTCCAAGCGCCAATTGCATGAAAATGTTTCATTGATGATTGATGATCAACCAGAACACTGGACATGTTTGTAGAACCACGAAAAGTCCTTTTGTCGAGCTTGTAAACAAGTTCTTTATCGCTTGTCGTAAGAGTGGATTTTTCCAATGTGCTAGCTGTCATCTGTTTTGTTTTAAACTGCATCCGTGACCGTGTCTATGCCCAGCCCTCGTGTAATGCTATAAGTAGGCCTTGATTCAGGTGCGCTTGTACAAAAAATACTAGAATAAAAATAATAATAATATGGTAATATGCCTTTTAAGTTATATTTTATTTACAAATTTATGTATTGTGTATTTCTTAGTTTGGTTGTGGATTCCCCCCCCCTTAACCGTGTGACTCTTGTTCGGCCCTTAAATTCGGCCCTGGGTATAGTAAAGGATAATGAAAAATCTGTTCCTATCCTTGCGATTTGTCTTTGTGATTCAATGTGTTTGTTTGGGGGTGGGGGGGGGGGGGGGGTAATATTATACGATATTTTAAAACTTTTATAATTTCATAATATTTGCTTGGATTAATTATAAATTTAAAAAAAAATCATTGCCAAATGGGGAATTGGACGAAATAAAAGGAATATCCCCAAGTTACATTGAGCAACGAATTCTAGATCTATCCGACTCTATGGTGGGCGATGTTAATGAAAAACTCAGCTGGGGGGAGAGAGAAAGTTAATAACTTCATAGAATTCTGTCTCCAGGCTCTCACTGTGAAGTCAACGGAGACCTGATAGCGCACAGCCATACCTTCGTTGACCCGACCATGTCCAAATGTCTGCAGTATCAATGTATTTTTGGGACCAGTTTCATCATCTCTGAAGGTGAGTTATGGACTAAACATAGTGTAGCCAGTGGGAATCCACTGAGAGTTGAGACTACGGTCTATGTGCGTCCTAATACTGCCATTAGCTTAGCCAGACATATTAGAAAAACACATTTTGTTCCCTCTAACACATTCTGAGAAAATGGTGAACTAAAACTGATCATCTCTTCTTTTCAATTACTTCATTGTATTTACAATATTTGTTCTCTGTTGGTTTCCCTTTTTGAGTTTCTTTTTGTTGTTATATTTTGTTGGTATGTTGCTGTTGCCTTCTTCTTGTTCATTAGTTTTTTCTTTATTGTTTTTATTTTGTTTGTAACTTTGCTTGGTTCGTTATTCTTATTGCTCGTCCTCTTATAGTCTTTAAACTCTTCCTGGAAACTGGATGGAACACAAAACACTGGATGGGTATTTCAAAAACGGCTCAAACAATTTGCCTACAAATTTGACAGTTTATGTATATCTATGGAAAAACAAAAACATAGCTAAGTGGGAAAACTCTGGTTCGACCGTTACAACTTTTCAAAATATAATCATCTTCAAATTAACATTGGCTTACTTTCTTTTTTTTTTTTTTTGAACACACATCAGTTGGAATTCCTGCGTGTATATAATAAAGACTTGATTAAATAAATAGAATTTGAGGAATATTTTGTGCATTTTCTTATGTAGAAATCATTAGCAGGACTTCTTGAATTAATTTGTGACAATACACATATGTATATACTAAGACTACATTATACAAGTTATTAATACAAAATGTGAATACTATATCTCCAACCAGATGCAATTTTCTTGTCTAGACCGCTGTCTAGTAATGTTTGCAAATCTGGATCTTTACCACCAAACTAGAATTTTCTATACTCTGAGTAAAATCATGATCTCTACCACCAAACTAGAATTTTCTATACTCTGAGTAAAATCTGGATCTCTACCACCAAACTAGAATTGTCTGTACTCTGAGTAGATTTATACATGGGCGTAGCCGGAATTTCTAGGTGGGGGGAAGGGTTGGGGCGTGGCATCCAAAAATCTTGAAACTGAATTTGGCTATTCTGAACAGGTTTTCAACCGGGTATTCCTTCGCACGACTCAAATGTTTGTTGTCGTTTTTTTTTTTTACATTCATCCAAGAGTTAAATAAATAAATAGACCTAACACTTTTCACACACTGTTAAAGAGTTAAATAAATAAATAGACCTAACACTTTTCACACACTGTTAAAGAGTTAAATAAATAAATAGACCTAACACTTTTCACACACTGTTAAAGAGTTAAATAAATAAATAGACCTAACACTTTTCACACACTGTTAAAGAGTTAAATAAATAAATAGACCTAACACTTTTCACACACTGTTAAAGAGTTAAATAAATAAATAGACCTAACACTTTTCACACACTGTTAAAGAGTTAAATAAATAAATAGACCTAACACTTTTCACACACTGTTAAAGAGTTAAATAAATAAATAGACCTAACACTTTTCACACACTTTTAAAGAGTTAAATAAATAAATAGACCTAACACTTTTCACACACTGTTAAGTGGAAATTCGCTGGACTGGAATAGAAGAAATGGATTGTGCAGGCTGACGTGAAAGATCCATTGCAATATTGAAGAATTAGAAGAAATCAATGGAATAAGAAAGTCCACACCTCCATTAGCGCTGTGGAAAGAGGGGGGGAGGGGGGATATTTTGACAAACTTTTTTATGCTACATGTTTTCTCTCTTCTAGCGTAGGTTTGTAGCACATACTTAGGACATAGATAGGTCAATGGAAGTAGCTCTTGAACTTGTTGTCCTGATTCGGGAACAAAAGTAGAAATGCACTTTTCACTGGAAAGTATCTTCAACTAGCAAGCCATTGTTTCTTTCGGGTTCAATCTCTATGTCTCTCTTTTTTTTTTCTCACTCTCTCTGTCTCTCACACTCACGTAAAAATATAGGCGCCGGTACTCAGTGATGGATTGCCTAACTTTTATCTACTAATAAATTAACAATAAACGTTAAAATACAAGTAATACTTTTTTCCCCACATTGAAAAAGGTTCCGGTACGCCATACAAGTGCGTACCGTCACAAAAAAAAAAAGCACTGTATACATATTTTTTTTTCTAAAAAAAAAGTTATTAATGAAAACCAATAATGAATGAGTCCATCTGATTTGTTTCAAGACTATTTTCTCTATTCTTGTTCTTATATTTGATTCCTTATTACTTCCATCTTATATCTAGTATTATTGTGACATTTATGTTGATATTCTATTTCCTGATCTATTTCATTCCTTGTAACTTTGTCTCGTTTTTTTTTTCCCTACGAATGTCATTGGATCATCTAACTAAGGGGAGAAAATCTGTTTCACTAATTTGATTCTTGACATTTGAAGTGATTCTCTTGACTGCTGTGTGACTAATTGATCCTCTACAGACCACGGTCCCGGAGGAGTTAATGTACCAGTTGAAATCGGACTAAATAGTAGTGGGGCGCCAGAGAGATCAGCATAGATACATAACTCTTTTATTTGAGCCTTAAATTCTTGAACGCGACATTTCAAATGAAATGATAACACCAAAATCAAGAGAATTCGCCCCTTTAAAGTCTTCTAAATGTCAAGAGAACAAAATCTACATTTGAATACAAGAAAAAAAAATTAAAAAAAAAATAATAATTACAAGTAAAAAGAGAAAAATAAGATACAGGATAAGAAACGATAATTGTATTGGTCTAAATGAATGTTTATATTTATGTGCAGTAGTTATAGTATACATTAATAATGTGTTGTTGTTTTTACGAAGCTTATATTAGCTCTGTCTGTCTGTCTGTCTGGTAAAAAGTTTGTACACGTTATTTATCCCACACCCAATCTCGGATCAAGTTGAAACTTTGCACAATTATTTATTAGCGTAGACAAGACATGAATCAATAAAAAAAAAATTACTGGCAATTAGTTTGATACCACCACAAGAAGTTAATCCTTCATTATTCACAGATATGGCTAAATATGTAGGGTTTGGCCCCCTTAAATAACTAACATTGCTGACTCCTCTAAAAGAGGCATGGCTAACTCCACTATAAGTGACATGGCTCACGGCATCAAATGTTTCTCCCCCTAGCTGATGTTCAATGTGACTATGTCAAGTCTTTACTTTCAGCGTGTGAGGATGGTAGCCATCAATGTCATGCTGTGGGAGATGAGTGGGAAGAGAAATGTGTAACTTACACCTGTACTAAAACTACCATCGATGGATACAACTACTTCCAACCAATCGTCAGAAATGCCAGTAAGTGGGAAACTAGCGCCACTTTAGGTTTTAAATCGAATGTGTCTGCATGTGCACTACTCTAATGACAGAACCTTTATAATGAAGAATTATTATTTAGCTAAGACATATAAGTATTACAAGCTGATATGAATTCGGGAACTTTTTCTTTCTCTATCTATCTATCTATCTATCTATCTATCTATCTATCTATCCATCTATCTATCTCTCCATATCTATATCTATCTATTGTTAGACACTTAGTATTATTAATTTATATCACACTATCTATATCTATCTAGCTATCTATATCTATCTATATGTCCATATCTATCTACCTATCCATATTTATATCTGTCTATTGTTAGACACCTAGTTAGTATTATTAATTAGTTTATATCATACTATCTATATCAAACTATATATCTCTATCTATCTATCTATCTATCTATCTATCTATTTCAATCTATCTATTTATCTATTTCATAATATCTATTTATATCTATCTATTTATATCTATATCTATCTATCTATCTATCTATCTATCTATATCTATCTATATCTATCTATCTATCTAACTATCTAGATTGTAGACAATATATATTATTACTGTTACACGTGAAACAAAATTTTGACCTTTAATTCTGGTCCATACTTTGTTTAGGTAAATGTGAAACAAACAAAAAATATAGATCCGTTTTAGGATGTATTTTACCCTTTCTACATAGCAGATTATTAAAAAGCCAATCCGAGAGACTTGAATGTGGACAATACCTTGTAACCCACAATCCATTTTCCTTGAGACTGTAGCTGTAGCTGTAAGAGTTCTTTGTAACTTTTCAAACAATCTAAATATCTCCCATTCCATGTAACCTTTTTTTGTTTGTTCAAAGGGACCTAAATCCCTTTACTTTTTAGCAGAAGTCTGAAGTTTGAACCCTATATAAAGATTTGTTAATAACAAATTGACGATCTTAGAATCTATTACTCTCTCATGTCATCAGAGTCAACTCCCTTTTTGTGAAGACATTAACCAGCAAGTCTGTTGGCAATTTTTTGTTTTCATGCTTAATTTTTTTTTTCTTCCTTACCAGAATGCCAAGGAGCGGAAGGATCATGCCACGAACCAGGTGACCTCTTCAGTTATCGTCTGCACGGTCGACTTCTGCACAACTGCAAGTGTAACATCACAGACAATAGCATTCTTTACCGTTGTATCTGACGTTGATCGTTCAGTCCACAGAGACAACAAACATTGCGTTTCTATCTTCCTTCAGTCTGCTTCTCTACTTTTCACACTGGGGGCTATTGAAACATATTTTCAATTAGTTAACAAAAAAAAGTATTACACAACAGTGGCGTCAATAGGGTGGGTGTCACCCGGTGCGGTCAACTCAGGGTGTCACCCCCCCCGCTCCCCCCCCCCCCCAATCAAAAAAAAATTGGTGTTTTTTTTTTGAGCCATTCTACAAACAATTTATTCTTCACTACATTGATTGATTGTTAAACACAACTATAAAATGTCAATCAAATTTTAAAATTCAGTTGTTACAATTTATCTATAGTTCAATTTTGCAACAATGCAACCTTAAGTAAATTACAATGTTTTTTTCTTTTCTGGATTTCAAACTTGAAAACTTATCAATAATCTACGAATCTCCATTTTAAATAAATTTGCCCGTTGTGAAAGTGTCGTCTGTTCCTTTGTCGAACGTATTATGCTTTTGACAAAGTTGTATTAGCCACCACTTTGTCAATAGTTTAAAGCTAGGACTACTCTTATGTAACTTTGGCTTTCTAGTGCACCTTCAACGCAAAAAAAAATATAAAAAAATAAAGATAGGTAAAATAAAAGACTTCTGGCAGTAGATCTTAAGCTGCGCCTCTAAAGACTATAATTTTAGAACGAAAATATTTTTGCCATTGTACCAAAAATTTTAGGCAAGAAGCATTTTCTGGAAAAGAATGTTGACCACACAGATTAAGTGAATATTATACACATCTATTAAATAGCTTTTCTGTTGGTTCTTAAAATCTTCTGTACTCCTCCATGGCTCCAGACATTGAAACTTTTTCATATTCCTGCGCTCGACATATCACAACTTCAAGCTAACACAAACCTAAACCCCTGTCTAGACATTTTAAGATATTAAGTTGATCTCATCAGCTTTGTTCTCCCTTAAAATCTTATAACTTATGAATCTGATCAGTGTGTACTATGTCAGGTGTGCTGTGAAACAAAATACAAAGATGCTTAGAGTAATTCTGACTCTTATATGTATATCTTTCACGTGGTTTTCTAAAACATTAAAAAACTTTTCAACATTATATATACACTTTCAGTTATGGGTTTTATCCACACATTTCCATCATCTTATGGGAATTCTATGTTCAATAAAGACTTGTCGTTAATATGGTCACGAAATGTCAAATGTTCTGATTTTATAGAAACAGTCCGTGCCATTTATCCTTCCATTGTTTTCTTCTTTACATCAATCATAGCAACGACTTTCTTCCCAATTGTATTTGTAGCCGGATGCCCTTGTTTTTCCATTTTCCAATCCTAATGACTATTCTTCATACGTCTTTTGATATTCCAATTTCAGACTTTATTTCAAACACTTATTTAATTAAGTTATTCATTTGAATTTAATTTCTATAAAATTAGTTGAAAAAAGTTGACAACAAAAACATACAATTTCTTGCTATTAAGTGGCTAATTAAATCATCCCAAATAGCATCAGAACCATTCTCTTAACAACTTGCGTAGTTTTCCTTTTGCTCTGGATAATTTTCTACGTAATTATGTGACATTGGCACACGGCAAGAAGAAACTAACCCTAAAATATTAAAGTCTATATCATTCCACTGATTCATTGTAACATTTCCTACATCTTGGCTAGAGTTTCTATCATATTCAAAATCTACAATTGCATCATCATCTTCAGAAATCTCAATTGACACTTATTAACAATTCTGCAAAATTTACATTAATTACATGTGAGATTTCAATATTTTATGTCTGAAGAATGTCGCCTTTTTTATACTTTGGTTGGCATATTACAATGATATTACAATGCTTGTAATTATTGCAATAAATTCGATAAAAACATTGCTAAAATTCAAGCCTGCAGCTAATATACAGCTGAAAGATATAAAGTATGATGTAACGTTTTGGACAATTTGTAGAGTTTCATTAAAAAATAAAAATATGTTTAGCCGAAATATTTTTTAAAATATTTATAGATTTGTTTATCAATTGTGAATAACATGTATCAATATTTAACCACTGACACTAACTTTTTTTTTAATTGTGTTATTCCAAAAGTGAAATATTTTTTTCACTTGGGTGTCACCCGGTGCGGGCCGCACCCCTCGCACCCCCCCCCCGCGTGACGCCACTGTTATACAATAAAATGTATCAATTGGAAAGTACTCTCGTTAGGCCTATATCGAAATGAAATAATTGTATGGAAATTTACTCCCTCAAATTTATGACACTGAAATCTTCTTTATCCAGTGTGTTTCATGATATATGACTATTCGGGCAGCCATATTAAATGTTAATCGCAGTGATCTCCTCTTTGTTTACATTTATATTTTATTTCCTGCTCCCCCATTCTAACGAAATATAGAAACAGAAGAAATGGAGAAATATGGAAAATCTTTTTAAAAAACAAACATTTACAAATAGAAAAAGTAAAGATGGGTAGAGAAATAAATAGATAAAATATGCAAAATCAATGACGCTAAGTTTAAAGCTGACTGCTGCCACCTAAATATCTCAAAGAGTTAATGTTGATCTTTATATGCACCTTCTTCATTACCGCTAGCTAGTTCATCAATTATTTTAAATACGTTTTGAAGTTTTTAGTTCCGCCATTATGTTCACATAAATTTCTAATAATTCCTCCGTACTGCTACTAACGGAAGAATGTACACAGTTCTTTCTACTGCACTTACAAAAGTGCACCAATAGTATCATCTAAATCTATCTTTTAAAAGACATGGCTTATCCTACCCTATACTATTTACACCGGAGACACTATAAAGTGAGCTATTTATAGTTATCCGCCATCTTTGAAAATAGCTAATGTCCCATACATTCTAGAATGTTTGATAGAGTAAGGGGGATGACACGATCGAAAATAAACACCTGACAGTTTGGGTGTTCAAGGTGCTGTGTTTTATTGACCCTTTTTTTGTTTGTTCGTTTGATTTGTAGATTTCTTTTTGGCAAGAAGATTTATGACAAATGAACTATACGATAACATGGGTAATATTACCAAACAAGTTCAAAATATAATATACCCTGATATTATTAAAACACAACACGATGAACTTCATATAATAGATTGACCTAAACCATAATAATGAGCTGTTCATTTTTTTTTAACTCAACAATGTAAATGTTTTAAAAAATCTAAAATTGATATTGAACTTTATGGATCAGTAAAGAAATAAAATATGAGTTCAATTTTAACTTTTAGCCAATCAGTTATTAAAAAGTACTGTTTACTTAGCTTTGATCAAGAAAAGGTGTTTACATTTTATTTTTCCTTATGGTGGGATGCAAGAACTTTGTCATGTGCCACAGGATCGTTTGAATGGAATGTCAGAACTAGCCAAGTAGACCAGTGGTGCAGAAGAGTTTAATCTCGATATTCCCAAGCCACTAATTAATATAAACACTTGCTTCCACACCTACACCAACACATGAATAACTTGAGTCTGAAACGTCAGTTAGTAGAAAATATAAAAGAATAGAGGGAGAAACAACAGACGTATTTAGAACTAGTTATTAAATGCTAGTAAAGTAAACCTTGCGCGCTCAAGGGCGAATGATGTAACGCTCGTCTGTTTCTCTGGCCGACGGATTTTGAATATTGACTGAGTGGTATAGACCGGAAATAAATGTTCAAAGAATTTCAAATGATTTCAACAAATCAGGTTCAGTGGTACAAACAAGTTTGTAGGACAGCTTCAAAGATGGCGGGCTTATTATTTCTAGCAGACAATTAGTCAAATTTGTGTTATTCTTTGTGCTAAATTTCAATTTTAATTTGTTCTGATTTCTACTGAGAGAAGAGATACATTTAATTTACAGATGATACAACGTTTTAGATGTTTACTTTATTATATTTGTTGAATTAATCACTTCACATGTGTGTGCGTGTTTGTGTTTTTTTCTATTCATTTGTTTATATTATTAAATGTTAATTGACTTCAAATCGAAGCCCCACTTTCCTGAAGATAAAATTATGAGCTAGTTGTTGGACATTATTACAAAAATTAATGATTCAGCATATGTGTGTCTGACAAAAAATAATTAAAATGACATTGCTGTCAATAACGCAATATTTATCTCCCTTATTCTATAAAACAAAATAAATTAATCATAAACCAGCCCTATTAGATCTTTGGGTTCTAACGGCGACCACAGACCAGCACTATTAGATCTTTGGGTTCTAACGGCGACCACAGACCAGCACTATTAGATCTTTGGGTTCTAACGGCGACCACAGACCAGCACTATTAGATCTTTGGGTTCTAACGGCGACCACAGACCAGCACTATTAGATCTTTGGGTTCTAACGGCGACCACAGACCAGCACTATAAGATCTTTGGGTTCTAACGGCGACCATAGACCAGCACTATTAGATCTTTGGGTTCTAACGGCGACCATAGACCAGCACTATTAGATCTTTGGGTTCTAACGGCGACCATAGACCAGCACTATTAGATCTTTGGGTTCTAACGGCGACCATAGACCAGCACTATTAGATCTTTGGGTTCTAACGGCGACCATAGACCAGCACTATTATATCTTTGGGTTCTAACGGCGACCATAGACCAGCACTATTAGATCTTTGGGTTCTAACGGCGACCATAGACCAGCGCTATTAGATCTTTGGGTTCTAACGGCGACCACAGACCAGCGCTATTAGATCTTTGGGTTCTAACGGCGACCACAGACCAGCGCTATTAGATCTTTTGGTTCTAACGGCGACCACAGACCAGCACTATTAGATCTTTGGGTTCTAACCGCGACCATAGACCAGCACTATTAGATCTTTGGGTTCTAACGGCGACAGCTCACAATCAAGGTTAGGATTTTGGGAAACAGAAACACAGAAATACAATCAGAAAAGGGAAAATTTATTTTAGTTCTAAAAGATAAATATTTCATGAATAGAATGTAAAAGGGAAGGGATAACAGTGGTGGTGGTTGGGGGGGGGGGGAATAAGAAAATCTTATGTATTTTAAATATGTATATAGGTAAGTGAGAGAATTTAAATCATCACATTAACTGCTTGGTACTTTGATATGCGTGCCCTATTTAACTTACTTCTAATGTTCCAGTGTCCAGTTGTTGCCTTCTTAGAGGCGGAACTTTCTGCCTCGGGTGCTTAAGGCTATTCAGTCATATTATCGTGAGTCTCAGCGTAGTTAGGTGTCAGCTCCAACTGTAATACATCCTTCAGGTTTGAGGAAGCAACGGTGGCGGGGTAAAATCGACTGTTGAAGAGGCAGACTTTGGATGCCCTATAGAGAAATAGTTATGGGAGCTGAAAATCGATTCCAGGTGTACAAATGGCACTTGTAGAGATTCCTTCCAATCACGGAGTTGAGAAGGGCTACCTCGCAATTAGTGATTGGGCTAGGACTCGAGTCAATAGTCTAGGATCAAGGCTTGATTTTAGTTGGCGTTTTTATCACTGCAACAACTGTCAGCTGAAGAACACCTGAAGATCCAGGGAAATAAGCACCACCAAGATCAGGCTCTTCACCATTGTTAAGGCAATTCTACTTTATGGAGCAAAGACTTGGAGAACCGCCGTCACTGCCATGAAAAAGAATTCGAGTATTTATCAATAGGCCTACCAGCCTCAGGAAGAGTCTTATGCCAGAATGCTGAACTGTGGCAAAGAACAAAGTAGCAGCCCATTGAAGTAGATATCCTTCAGAGATGCTGGAGATGGATAGGCCACACCTTTCACAACCCTGCATCCAACATTACAAGGCAATGCCTCGCCTGGAACTTCCAAAGAAACAGGGAACTTAAGCAGTTTGGAAGCAGAAGTGAAAGACGTGGGGACAGTTAGACTGTTAGAGACTCGCCCAGAACCGAGACGCCTGGAGAAGCTGGTTGGTGGTCTTTGCCACAGAAGGGACCACAGGCAGAGATGAGATGACATTTCAGTTTTAAACAAAATAGAAATGCAAACACAAAAGTGAGAGGAATTAAAATTTTAAACTAATAGATGTTTAGATTTAGGAGTTTTTTGTTTGTTTGTTTTTTATGGCTTTTGTGAGTGTGTGTTTTGTGGGGTTTTTTTTCATATACTTTATATAATAAAAAGTTTCCTATAGTAGCTAAAAACCTCGACGTGCGTGGAACTAGAGGGAGAATCAAACACCGGACTATCGTGAAGACATCGTGACCATCCAGCCGATGGAATCCCCATATTGATGAAACTATCAAAAAATCAAACAAAGTATTAGGATTTATTAAAAGAAAATTCTATAACTCAAATAAGAACATAAAACTAAAATGTTATTTAACATTGATTAGGGCAATAATAGAATATGCAACTTTCGTTTGGGAGCCCTCAACTCAAGAAACTGGAACAGACACAAAATAGAGCAGTGAAATTCATAACAAACGAATATTCACATTTGACTAGAGTAATACCTTTAGTAAAATCACTAAATTTAGAATTCAGGACAGAAGATTCAATAGTAAAGTAGCAATTATACATAAAACACTGAACCATAATCTTCAAATACAAAAACAAAAGCCCGTGGAGTCTGGGAGCGCATGAGGCGCCCTGACCGCACTTTCCCGTGGTGGAGGCTGTCCAGGCCTGAGCAAGCTATTATAGCACAGTGCAGGACAGGCCACTGTCCTGTTGGCTCATATTTCTCGCGGCTATGGCCAAATTTCGATTCACGGTGCCCTCGCTGCGGGGAAGAAGAGGAAACCGTGCCTCATATTCTGTTTGACTGCCCCAGACATGCTGATCTCCGTCTCGACAGGTCTGGTAAACCCAAAATTCTCTAACCCTAACCCCTAACCCTAACATTCATGCACTACGCAAGACAGCAGGATTTCTGTCCAGGGCTTTTGCAAGAGAGGATTTGAGCCTCTCAAGCCCTCACTCTAATGGAGTTTGATGATGATGATGATGAATACAAAAACAAAATCTAATAAAATACTCAGAAAGAAACAAAGATACAGGCACATTTCTAGTTCCATATGCTAGGACAAATTTGTACAAATGCTCTTTCTTCCCTAATGCTATTAAAGCATGGAATGGGTTGCCTGAGCTAGCCAGGAAAACCAGTGACTTGGCAGAATTTAGGTCATTGGTTAATATGCATGACTGAATTCATGACGCTTAGGATGTAATCATCTTCTTATTTGAAGTAACGTCTTTATTATATAAGATAAAAAGATAAGATCTAACCTTAAGAGAGCCTAAAGAGTTAACAAAATACCATATTCTGGTGAAATACAACGAACTTAATTCGCGTCCAGATTGACAGCACAACAAAAAAAGTGCATTGAATATTACATCATTAAATAATGGTATGTTTATATTCAATGCATGCAGACCTGTATAAAAAATGAAGTGTGTGAACTAAGCTTATATGTAGGCCTATTTAAACGGATTTAAATACTTTTTTTTTCAATTCGAAGCAAAAAAAAAACTCCAGGTGACATTAAGTATCTTAAAAATTGATTTGCCCTTTAAGTGAAAGTCTTTGCTAATTAAATCAGAGCGAACAGAAGGATGCCATGCCGTTTAAGAGGATTCTGACGTCACAAGATGGATGAGTCTGAACTGACAACTGTACGGGCATTTCCCTACAAAATGTGTTCTATAAATAGATCTAATTGTATCAGCTTTACTTGTTATAAATATGTTTGTTAATTCAATCTACGCGATTCCAATTAGAGCATAGGTCAACACATTGTTGATGTGTATGTGTAGCTCTACAAAGTTCAATCCAACAAGGAATGCTTTACTTTGGTCATTTAGAACAGGGATCATGAGAATGTATCTGTTAAATGACTGCGGCTTGTTACAGGTGATGTCACGGACTTGACAATGTTGTGGTTCAATGGAGACCGGTCATTCCGAGGGAGAAGAGAAATAAAAATCAAAATTACGAGAGAGGGGATTGGTTGGCGTGGAAGAGAAATGTCAGCCTGACATGCATTTTTGTTTAGCCTGACATGCCTTTTTGTTTTGTCTACGTTGACCTACATGTTTCTTTGACCAGGTCAGGAATGGAAGGTTTAGAAAATATCTCAATCAATCAGACTATGTAAAGGAGGAAATCCCTGACATGAAGTCTTTACTTTTTATTGTTCTGTTAAAAAAAAATTAAACAAAAACACAAGATTACAAAGGGAGTTTGTTAGAAACATAAACTCAGATGCGGCCCCGTAAAGATCCACCCATGGGTCATCTGTTTATTGAGCAATGCAGGTAAAAAAAAAAGCCTGGTCTCAATATTTTCAACAGTTATATCATATCATAAATATTATATTATATAATATAATATAATATAATATAATATAATATAATATAATATAATATAATATAATATAATATAATATAATATAATATAATATAATATAATATAATATAATATAATATAATATAATATAATATAATATAATATAAAATAATATAATATAATATAATACACGCTTAGCGATTTAAAAGCAGCATGTAAAGCCTATATTTCGTATCAAATTAATCAAAATATATAGAGTTCACTGTATGCATGTGTGCAGCCATCGATACATTAAAACTTAACATAATAACTTTGAAGATAGATAGGCATAAAATTGGATGTCCATCATATGATATACAATATATGAGCCGAATTTTATAGAAATTCCCGAACCGATTTTGAGACCCAGACCTCCCCTGACCACAATCTTACATTCTTTGCGGGGTGAAACTACTTCCAACGTGATTGTATTATGTGGCTGACATCCTTTATATTAGTATTACATTGTCAATAATTCTAAGTATTCA
This sequence comes from Biomphalaria glabrata, assembly GCF_947242115.1. Taxonomy (NCBI): domain Eukaryota; kingdom Metazoa; phylum Mollusca; class Gastropoda; family Planorbidae; genus Biomphalaria; species Biomphalaria glabrata. The sequence continues at coordinate 54,302,163 of NC_074712.1, read as the reverse complement.
ATGATCTGATTGTTTTGAACATGTGGTTCATCGCAATCCTGACATAACGGACGTGGCTGAACGATCCTCTGGTTGATGATTGATGTACAGACCAGGAGGTTGCTAAATCGCTAACATCTCACCTCTCAACCTCGTCTTTTTAAAAGGCCCTTCCCTTGAACTAACACGTACACGGGTGTGAGATTATTAGTAATCAACAACACAAAACACTTGTAATTAAATCTTGTTTTTTAATTGCCTAAAATTATGTGCATATAAAATGCTTTCTTTCATTTTTTAAATTGGTAAATTATGAATAAATGGTATAGTTGAAAACACATGAATTACAAATTAATATGTATATTTGGTAAATAACAAAGCCATATGCATCAATGCAATATAAATAACCGAAATAATAAATTCCATTGTATAATAAGATTATATATGTTTTCTTATTTAAGTATTGTAAGATTCACTTCGTGTCCAACAAAACTTCTTGTAGCGAGCCCGTTTTATTCATGCTTTAGATGATAACAGAAAGATACTGTGATATGACCTGCAAATCGTGAGAAAGACGGATAGATTTACATTGGTAGAGACGTATTGGAATTTCTTCTCATGATTCTAATGAATATTTTAAAGTCGATCTTGTTGCTGACGCCTCACGTGAAAACGTTATGAAATGGTGGGAAGCGACAGGCCAAGTGCGCTTGAACTTGGCTTGGCTTGGCTACCTAGAAGGGGGCTCGAGGTTCGACACCCGACTCGGGCTGAGTTGTGTTTACTGAGCGCCTAAAGGCAGCACGGAAAACCAACTCCTAGATACCCCCTCCCCCCACTGGTCCACAAATGAGATTGGACCAAAAGCGCTCTGAGCATGCTATAAGCATGAAAGTAGCGCTATATAAAAGCTATAATAATAAAAAAAAATAATAATAATGGTCTAATAATTAAATTAATTAATTATTTTCTATATTTATTAAATATAATTGATTCGTAATAAATTAGTTTTACATGATCAGTATTCAAGTATTTGACAACGCAGAAACAAAAGATTTGTTTCTCCTTTGTCAACACGTCCCAGGAGGGACGCACCAAAAAGTTTGAGAAACTCTACATTAGGATAAGCTGAACAGATATCTGACTAACGAGTCCTAAAGAGAATTAAGAATCCTAGTTAGATTTTATATAGAAAATAAGGTTGTGTTTTGATTAAGGAATTAAAAAAAAAAATTAAATTGTTTGTTTCGTTATTTTTGTTTTGTTTAGTTTTTGTTGTTGTGTTAGCCATTAATGTTTGAGGACCATTGATTCGTGATGTCACGGGAAATTCAGTACATGTGGAAATTAAGATTAACACAGACAAGACAAAAGTAGTCTTTGTAAGGACCACTGGCTCAAGGCATGCCAATAGTAGTCTTTGTAAGGACCACTGGCCAAGACATGCCAATAGTAGTCTGTCTAAGACCCACTGACACAAGACATGCCAATAGTAGTCTGTCTGAGACCCACTGACACAAGACATGCCAATAGAAGTCTGTCTGAGAACCATTGACACAAGACATGCCAAATGTAGCCTGTGTGAGAACCATTGACACAAGACATGCCAAATGTAGCCTGTGTGAGAACCATTGACACAAGACATGCCAAATGTAGCCTGTGTGAGAACCATTGACACAAGACATGCCAAATGTAGCCTGTGTGAGAACCATTGACACAAGACATGCCAAATGTAGCCTGTGTGAGAACCACTGACACAAGACATGCCAATTGTAGCCTGTGTGAGAACCACTGACACAAGACATGCCAATTGTAGCCTGTGTAAGGATCATTGATACAAGACAGGATGTAAAAAAAAAAAAGAACTAAAGACAGAACAAGACATTGACAACTTGTAGTACGGGATGTCTGAGTTGCTCATGCTTGTTTGTTGCTATAAATAGCACTAGTCAGTCAGTACATGTGAGACAATACGGCGCAGTCATTAAGTCAACACTGATTCTGCTTACTCCAGCTATTGAGAGAACTGGATTCAACGCGTATAGTTCCTTATCTTACAGGTTTTGAACATCTTGTAATGCATTTGTTTATTTTATTATTTATTGCATACAAATTTAAGTAATGATTAGTTATTTATAGGTATCAGAAGACTAAAAAAAACATATAGATCTATTACGTTACAAACTTTGTTGTTGGTATTCACTTTTGTATTTCTTTCTTTTTTTTTTTAATGTTTTAAATTTTGAGAGTTTATGTTTCAGTCATACGTCAGGATTGTGCTTTACAAATTAATTCATATTAGGATGAGCTTATATTATGGGAAGTTTTCGCAGGTCATTTCAACTGTTTTGTTCGCATTAGTGACGAATTGTGATGGTGAAATAGGTGAGATATAGTTATAGCCCATTGTTTTCATTTAATATCAATCGAATGTACCATTAGCTCAATAAAGTAAACAAGTATTAAGGCCATGAATGATGAAGTATTCTCCAAATGTTTAGCGACTTATTTTGTCACGTGACAGGAAGCTGTGCGAAGCATGGAGAACGCTACTACAAAAATGTCCAGACGGCATGTCTTCATGTTCAATGCATTCATGGAAGAGAAACGTTTCTTCAAGATCACAGTAAATATTTCGTTGCTTTAAACTACTTTAAAGGATATGCAGACTAGTTTTATTTGTGTATCTTATTTTATCTGATCATGTCTTGATCTCTGAGGCGAATGTAGACAATCAGGAATTTGCTTCCTTCTGACTTGTACAACTCTACTGTAGTAGGCTTACTGCTGTACTGGTATAGACATACTGCTGTACTGGTATAGACATACTGCTGTACTGGTATAGACATACTGCTCTACTGGTATAGACGTAATGCTCTACTGGTATAGACTTACTGCTCTACTGGCAAAGACTAACAGCTCTACTGGCATAGACATACTACTCTACTGGCATAGACATAGTGCTCTACTGGCATAGACATAATGCTCTACTGGCATAGACATAGTGCTCTACTGGCATAGACATAGTGCTGTACTGGTATAGACATACTGCTGTACTGGTATAGACATACTGCTGTACTGGTATAGACATACTGCTCTACTGGTATAGACTTACTGCTCTACTGGTATAGACGTAATGCTCTACTGGTATAGACTTACTGCTCTACTGGCAAAGACTAACTGCTCTACTGGCATAGACATACTACTCTACTGGCATAGACATAGTGCTCTACTGGCATAGACATAATGCTCTACTGGCATAGACATAGTGCTGTACTGGTATAGACATACTGCTGTACTGGTATAGACATACTGCTCTACTGGTATAGACTTACTGCTCTACTGGTATAGACGTAATGCTCTACTGGTATAGACTTACTGCTCTACTGGCAAAGACTAACTGCTCTACTGGCATAGACATACTACTCTACTGGCATAGACATACTACTCTACTGGCATAGACATAGTGCTCTACTGGCATAGACATAATGCTCTACTGGCATAGACATAGTGTTCTACTGGCATAGACATAGTGCTCTACTGGTATAGACATACTACTCTACTGGCATAGACATAGTGCTCTACTGGTATAGACATACTACTCTACTGGCATAGACATAGTGCTCTACTGGCATAGACATAGTGCTCTACTGGCATAGACATAATGCTCTACTGGCATAGACATAATGCTCTACTGGTATAGACATACTACTCTACTGGCATAGACATAGTGCTCTACTGGCATAGACATAATGCTCTACTGGCAAAGACATAATGCTCTACTGGTATAGACATAATGCTCTACTGGCATAGACATAATGCTCTACTGGTATAGACATACTGCTCTACTGGCATAGACTTACTGCTCTTCTGGTATAGACATACTGCTCTACTGCCGTCTACTGGTATAGAGTATAGACATACTGCTCTACTGGTATAGACATACTGGTATAGACTTCCATTCTCAGTGCGCTACGGTCCAATTGTTATGAAGTATGTGTGTGTGTGTGTTTCTATGGTGACGCTGGGAAGATGATAGCGATTGGTTCTGAATGATGCAAGATATATGGCAGGCATTGTCGTTGTTTGTCTTAGTTAGCCAGTTAGGAGGGACAACTCCAGAACGTGAGACAGAAAGCTTGTGTTATTGTAGGAGTTAGGTTTTGTTTAAAAATGTTATTGCTACAGTCTAGTACATTTATTTGATCTCATATCAACTTGATTTTGTCTATATTATAATAAAAGTTATATTTAGTGTTGTTCACAAGAAGTTACTAAAGTCATTTCAAATTTAGATATAGCCTAATACTCCTACAGCAGTTTAGTTGTCTACCAAAAATTTGGTGCTATAAGTCAACGACCGTCAAAAACACCACTCACCCTAGGCGATGCCTTGAACAAAATGTATATAAGCATCTTCTACTTTTAAACTAAATTACTTGACGGCCACCTACCTTTTGTCAGAGTTCCTAATAAATTATTCTTAGTTACCTCTAAGTTGATAAACCTCTTGGACAAGTTTTTAATTGTAATCAAATGTTCACTTACGTATGACGTCATCGTTTAGTGTGTCGAGATGAGTCTGGAACGTGCCACAAGCAAGGCCAGGTTCTCACACTGTCTCAGTGTATGACCAAGACATGTGTCTTGAAAAACAAGAAACTTTTCTACGAATTCTCTGCACACGGTGAGTATCTTGAGCTTTATCTTTGGCTTGTAATGACCTCTTAGTACGAGACTCCCACCTTACAGCTAAACTCTTGTTATTTTTACTAATGAAACACACTAGATGAACTGGCGAGATCAAATCCTCCATCAAAGGGTTACTTAAAATGGAGCAGATGGGCAGTAGGCCATACTAGTGGCGTTACAGGAGGGTGCAAACCGATCCAGGTGACACCAACCCTAGTAACGCCACTGGGCTCTATTTATGCTTTCAACTCCCAACTCGAGAATGAACATCTCCACATGGCTGACAGTCGATTTCCCAAACATACATAATCTTAAAGTGGAAAAGGTTCTGTTATAAAGTGTGTGTGTGTGTGTTTCTATGGTGACGGTGGGAAGAGTTTAACGATTGGTTGTGAATGATGCAACATTGATGGCATTGTCATTTGATCTTAAGGCAGACGAGTCCAGAACGTGAGACTGAGAGTTAGATTTTGTTAGAAATATTATTACCATGGATGCAAGCAACAGAACCCCGTTTTGCCTGCAAGGGGGGGTCGGCAATCCCAAAAAACCTGCAAGCATGATGCCTCTTATACTTCTCGACATAAAACATTTACTAAAGTCTTCAACATTTATTTCATTTTATCACAATTTGATTTTGTCTGTATTAGCCTATATTAAAAGTTAAAGTTAGTTTGGTTCACAAGGGGAAGTTATTCAAGTTATTTGAAGATTTATTAGTTAAGTTATATTACGCCTACAATGGTTTAGTTGTCTGCCAGCAGTTTAGTGCTACAAGTCAACGATGGTACAACAACAAATAGGTACAAAAAGTGAACTTCCAAAAGAGATAGGCCGACTGAAATAGATTTTCCTTAAAGAAAGTGTCATAAACAATTCAAGTTGTGGACAAAAAAATTACCAAGACCAAAAGCTATAACAATTCATCTTGATCCTTCTGACATGAAGCGGGCTGTTTGTGTTGTTCTGGATTTGAAACAAAGAGAATAGATACATCGCAAAAAAAAAAAAAGAGAATCTGTCTGCCCCGTGCTGTCTTAGACTTATCCATCGCCCAACTGTAATATAAACGACTTCTTAAAGTGTATATTGGAATCGACGGTCATCGAAATAGATTTGTTTCATCTATTCTTTTCGTTTATGCAGTAACCTCTTGAGTTTGTTTTGTCTGCGCGTTCTTTTTACACTTGCAGCTTGTGCAGTCGATGGACAATGCGTTGACCTGAACTCTACTCTAACCATTGGCTGTGTTACATACAAATGCTCACAGGTTGAAAACGGTCATAACAATGTTATCTTGAAGACCGGGGTAGTCGACGTGGGTAAGTATAAATAATGGCATAGAAACAATCTATCTATATATATAATTCTCTTCTTCCCTTAACAGTTTAAACGAGAAGTAAAAGAAAGATCACTCTCTTATTTCTGCGGATAGTCCACGAGAAAACAAGAGGGGGGGGGGAGAATATCATGGCCGGACCGCTGTAACCAAGAAATATAACTCTTTTTTTTTTATTTCTACCTCACGTTAAAAAAAAAAGGGGGGGGGTCAGTAATCTACTCTATAGTAACTATCGTGGCGACAGAGCACGCAAGAGTTTGGACACCATGGAAAGATCACTCTTTTATTTTTGCAACTCGGACGGAGGGAGATATCCTAGGTAATTTAGGAGGCGAAAAAAAAAAGGGGGGGGGGGCAGTGGTATTCATCCGTCACTAAATAGCAGAACCGGACTTAACCATTGTAGAGCCCTATGCGAAACGGATTTCGTGGGTCCAAGTTTGGGTAGGGATACGGACAATAAGTGAAAATTAAGAGTTTGTATTAGAAAATAAATTTGTCTTTGCATTTAGTCATTTTTTACTACGTACAGAATTACTTTACGAGCCTTGCGTGTAGCGAAGTCATACAGTAGGCCTACATCATAAAAATTCTATTTCCTACATTGATCACGCTCAATAGCAAGAATTAAGAAATGTTTCAATCTATCTACGAGAATTGTTGATCTCAAGTAATTCTTCATTAGTTTGAGGCGCGAAAAGCTTCATTCACTAGATTCCACAATTTCGGGTATTGCATAATGCCGTTTTCTTATTATCGCGCGTAGGATTGGCGTTTTCCATATTGAATGACACCCCAAAATGACAATTTCTGTCTATATATTTCAGGAGATTCGTAAGAGTTTTCAAAAGATTTTAATAATTTCCGGATATTTCCTGGACTTTTTCGTATATTTTGCAATTTCAGGAGATTTCCAGGACCTCCTGTTAAATCGGCAGGAGGCCGCGTTAAATCTGTTATAAGTTATAAAACGGTTTAATTTAATATTTATACACCTAAAATTAGCGCGGGGCTTATATTAGTGCGGGGACCACTGCGGTCGCATAGGTTGCAGTGGCCTAAGCTCGGCCCTCCCTGCAAAATAGCGGCGTATGCTACGCCGCCGGTCGACTAGTATAGTTTTAAACAAGAAAGTTGAATTCATATAGGCCTACGATGTGTGACGGTTAAAAACCAAGTATGCAATAGACTCTAGTCTAGACCTATTAAGAAAGTGACTTACCTGAACTCTGGTTTGACCGTGTTAACGATAGTTTGTTTATGTAAAAAATATCGATTTACCGATATATCTGTCAATGTCCCAGAGACCATTGTTTAATTATTAAACCTAATGGGGCTAATTGTTTTGCTGTTTACATTCTTTTAATGCATAAAAAAAGCCATTTGATCTGCTTCTAACACTTTGAACAGAAATTTTCTGTTCGTTAAACTCAACATCTGGGACAGTGACGGATGTTTCGGGATATTGATAGAGGTAACACTAATGAAAAATAATTCTTTTATTTCTACATCTACAAAAAAAGGTGTTTATTTCTCCTGTTAACTTTCATGTGTGCAGTGTATATATATTTTTTAATATTTCAATAATGTACATAATTTTACTTGACCTTGGCCTCTACACTATAACTAAACTCTATACTAAAATGTCACTTCGGAGTTTGAAATAATGGGCTTGCTAATGATGTTGGCTTTCTCAGCATTAGTCTAAAAGTTTTTAGCCATTTGAATGTAATGTATAAATGCCGCTTAATGATTAGGAACACTTGAACAGATGAAATATTTATTGTAGCCTTCATAAGGAGAGAGTGCAAGACAGCAGTCTCGGTAGTTTCAGTGTACGGCCTAGAACTAGAGAGACAAGCTCACAGATAGTGTTTCCTAGAAGTGTGCATTATTTATTGTAATCTATACGACCTGGGGTTCACATAATCCATGGTTCTCTATCTAAAGTATGCGTGGGTTTTTTTTTATTTAAAAAAAAAAAAGAATGCTTGTAAATGATTGATTGTAAATTACTTGTGAAAATGGGGGGAGGGTCGATGACGATGTTATGCAGTGATAAAATTTAGTTTGATTGTTTGTTGTTTTTTTTTTGGAAAGGAAAACTTTAGAAACTAGATGAAAAAAGAAACGTGTCTATACGTGTAATCTATTTTCAAGATCTAGTTTGTTGTGTATGTTGCAGTTCTTTATTGTTAATGGAAACGTCACGTCACTATTAAGAATACTAAGGGGAAAAAATGTCTCTGTATTTGCATGCAGTTCATTAAAAATTGCAATAGTTAGCCTAAATCGTATGGAAACTTGTCATACACATGGATAGCTAATTGTTTCAAAAATGGCGGAAAAACTAAAAATTGCTCGATTTTTTTTATCCGCTGTACAGAATATAGATCCAGTAAGTGTTGATACGCTCTGTTTTTTTTTTTTTTTTTTGGTTATTGGTTTGTTTCTTTTGTTGTTTTTTGATAACTTTTGTGCACTTTTTAGCTCTGCAGATTTTTTTTTTAATTTAGATCTACTTAGCAACATTGACTTTGTTTAGTTTATCGTGAAAATCTCCAATTCAAAAGTTTGGTTTCAGTAACAATCTCCAAGTCAGGTCTTCTCAAACTTTACAACTTTCTATTGTTATTGTTTCTTTCATTGATGTATTTGTTTTTTCTGTTCCATGAACCAGCATGCCAAGATTCCAATGGTGCATGTCATCCTGTTGGCGCCAAAATAAGTTTGGAGCAATGTGTGGAACACACGTGTAAGCTTTCGAAAAAAGGTGTTGGCTTTGAGCTCACTAAAGCTGGTAACACGATTATATCATTTGCTATCAACACAACTATTGTGAATGTATAATACGTGTTTTTAAATGTTTTATCATAGTCGAATTCTACTTAGCTGGAGTTTAAAGCTTTAGTGTGCTAAAATAAATGTATAACATATAACCATTGTGGCAGCACTTGAGTACCGGTACAATAGTTCTAGAGAAAAAAAAATCAAGAAAAGATAAACATAGACAAGCTCCGACGGGGACTCCTACCACGAACGACGACTTAGCAATATAGCCTATAGTAGCAAATAGAAAAAAAAACGCTTTTGAGGGTACCGTATTCACGCACTGAGGATTTAAAATCAAAGTATACATGTAATAAAAGGTGTGAAAAACTTAACGCTAAGGCTTGGGATTCATATTAATACATGTAACAAAATGTGTTAGTCACATTCCATAATGTTCAATTATACAGAATTTTACCTTGGCTACATTTCAACTTGTACCTTCTGGGGATATTTGACTTTTTCAGAGTGCTATGACCCTGATATGAACACGTGCAGGTCTGTAGGTGAGCAGTGGACAGCCTCCAACTGTCAAAGACTTGTTTGTGAAAAGTCTATGTCAGATCATGGCAGTGTGAATCTAAAATTAAAAACTAAGTCTTTAGGTGAGTTTTTAAACGTCTACATTTCTGGCTGCCAGTCTGCTTAAGTCATTAGTTTCTCTAGTTAGAGTTTTAAAGTGATTTCCTAAAAGAACATTTCTGTATCAGTTTAAATAAGTCAACTCTGTAGAGATCTCATTGTGGAGATACAATTCATCAATATTGACAATAGGTTTAGTTGTAATATTGTTCATAGATGATGGGGGACAGAATGTATCCAACTAAAGTCACATTTGGTATTCCATACGACAGGACAAATTCAAAAAAGTTCTTTTCCCCTAGTGCAGGTAGAACATGGAAAGGTTTGCTGAATCAGCAAGACAAATAAGTCAATGATTAACATGCATGGCTAGATTGACACATGAAATGCTGACGTAATATTTTCTTTAGTAACGTCTGTAATTTATAAGATAAGGAATATAATAGTTCTCATTTTCTGTTGACTTAACACTATCTGATACGGAGTGACTTTGGCCACTGTAGTTTCTCATAGTTAAAGTACACTTTCACTACTGTTATTATATAAACAGAATGGATACCTGTACTTTGATCAAAATCATTCCATCAAGTCAGTAAGGGAAAATACTTTCAAAAATGGACAAATGGGGTGTCTTATTGTTGTTTTTTCTTACTAAACATAATTGACAAATAAATAGAACAGAAACTCTTTCTTCTAAGATTAAGAAGGGGAAATACAAAGTATCACTAAATTGTAGCTGTTTAATGCATCCTTTCTTCCTTAAGTAAACAGTGGAGGTCACAAATATTGATCAACATAGTCTTTGTTCATTGCCTCGCATCTGTATTACAATTACTGCTGGAATATGACAGCTTCCATGTTAGTAGCATTATTTTCATCCACTTGGACTATAGCTAATGTTGGTTGGCTGTGAAGGATATTGCCTTCCTGCTCCAATTTTACCATTAAGTTAACCTAACCCCTTAAAGCATCCTACTTTGCTTAATAAATATGTCTCATTTTCTTTCCTCATCAAGGTTGCCCAAATGAAGCAGGAGAATGCTTTTCTCCTAATGATGGAAAAACATTTACGAAACGTATTAATAGTAGTTTACTACAATGCCAGTGCATCAGCAGTAATGATAGCCAGAATAGACCACAGTATAAATGTTACAGTTAAATCATGCCTACGTGACCTCATTAGATAAAAAGGTGGTTTGGTTTTGAAGTTAAATTATTATTTTAAAAAGATTGCTTAAGTCTACCTATCTAGTATGCATTAATTTTAAGTGATTTGTAAATTGATAGAAAAAAGTTTTATTGAATTGGTAATTCAAAACTCAATGGAAAGTATATTCGATGATTTCTTAACTACAGTCCGCAGGTTATATCCAGACCATGATACACTTGGAAATTTTAGTCCCATGCTGAAAATTACTAGTCTAAATTATTTTCAGATTTAAATTAAATTTATAAATGTAACCAAATAATTTTAACACAATACCATTTTTCATAAATGTACATGTTAAAATTAGGGTGTATATTATTTTGTGCAACATAAAATTTTAGTATCTCACAGAAAAAATGCACTGATCCAGATTTCAAACTACTTAGTTACTGGTGCCGGGTACATCATTATGTTTTGTATTTACATCTAAATTTATTTTTTCTTGTTAATAAATTCAATTGTTTAATACTCGATTTAACCAAAAACGGCCTTATTACTTTAAATGGATTTCTTGTCTATTACTTTGTTGTTATACAAATGTAACTACAGAACGTAAAGAAAAAACATGCACACACATTGCTATGCATAATGTTTTTATACACATGAAGTTTGACATACTAAATAATTGCAACAAGAGTGGGGGAAAAAAAAAGCAACATAAATATTCTGACATTTGGAACCTATAAAATGATATCAAATGAAATGAACATGACCTAGTGTCACAAAATATACTCATGGAAATACAATAATCAGGAACATTCAATTAGAGGTAATCACTGCTACACATTTCAATGTCCACAGGGTTTTTCAAGTTTAAAAAAAAAAAAAAAAAGCTCTTAAATTCTTCGGAAAAGAAGATTTTTTAAAATCCCATTAAGTTTTGTTAGTTTTAATGGTCATACTTTGACAGATATTTTTTGAATTCTTGAACTTAAAACTACTGTATTCATTCATTATTTGTTCCCAATACAGCAGAATCCTTAAAAACATTATGCAAATACAATTAAAATTCCCTCCTATGATATCGATCTGGATCATAATAAGATGTTACAACTACACGATTTGAGAATTTACGTCCTGTTAGGGCAGCTTGAGCCTTTTGACATTCTATAATTGAGTTGAACTCCACAAATATCTGCAATAAGACAAATCAAATCATCAAATATAGTTTACATACGTTTGTATTTTCTGCTCTTGTATTTTGTTGTTTTGTAATAACCTAATATAAAAAAAATTTTAAAAAATCAAGTTTCATTGGGAAGATAAAAGATTCCTCTAACCAAAACACCTATTGCATCCTACTATCTATATAATTTAACCCTTAAGCAGTCCTCAGGCACTCTCACCACCATCCCTAATATAAGGGATATAACTCGGTATCAATCAATATAAAAAATCAACTTTTTGACCAATTAACATAAAAAAAATTAAGATCACCATGTTTCAAGACTAGATCTATGGAGCTCCATAATGTTTATTTGCATTCCACTCTCCAGTTTGACTAGATCTAGCATTATCAATATTTAATCTAGCATCCATTTCTTCTTCACTATCCTGCTATAGGTCTCAAATGACAATTTTACAGCAGGGAATTAAGTATTCAGCATTCTTCCTATCAATTTTTATAAACCTTGAAACTCAACTATAAAAATTTAACAGTTAGTGCAGTAATTATCTGCTTCATTAGGCAATCCAAAACCAAGCCTTGCTTGCAGTGGAGGTATGAGAACTACTCCCACAGCAGCCTGTGGAATAGACTTCAATATTGAACCTCTTTAGTTAAGGTGCAACAGAGCATCATCAAAGCTATTGAGAGATACAGAAGGTTGGAGGACGATCATCCGAATAAACTACTAACACAGAGAAATAGGAAAAACAATAAAAAAAAAGTAAAGAACTCTGATCCAACTAGCCCTAAAATACCACCTACCCAATAACAGAGAAAAAATTACAAGATTTTCAAACATAACACCCAAACTCAACTACAAACAACCAACCATTAAAACACATTTGCTAAATAATACCCTAACAAAAGAATCAAATCCACTAGAGCTCAAAGTAGGCACGCTCGAAACAATTGAAAGCTATCCAAAAACACCCATCCATATATATATATCTACGGATCAACCTTCAAAGCCACCACTAATGCTGGTCTTGGTACCTTCCTGGTCTTCCCTAAAAATAAACACTTTGAAATAAGTGCACCCTGTGGCGATTACTGCTCAAACTTAAAAGCTAAAATTGAGGCAATTACCATAGCATTACAGACAGTGGAAAACAAATTATATGAAGGAGTACAATCACCATCAGATATTGTTGTTTCTACAGACTCCCAAACCTCTCTGTAAGCACTTAACAACAGCATCTCAAACAGCCCAAGAGAGTTGGCAACACTAATTGTGATAATCCATCAGATGATGACAAAATTAAATATCAATATCAAACTACAGTGGATCCCTGGATACATTAGCATCATGGGAAATGAAAAGGCAGATAAACTATCAAAGGCAAGAACATCTATGGAACAACCAGATAGACCTGTTAACTACCTCACTCTAAGATCAATGTTAGTCAAAAATCACAGAGTAGTGGCTCAACCAATGGGCATCAGGAAACACAGGCAGAGCCATGTACAAAGAAATGACTATGCCTAACAAATTGGACAGTATTAACTTCCTCCCCCGCAAAGAACAATCTACAATTTTCCAACTAAGAACAGGACACACACCTCTGTTAAACTACCATCTGAACAAAATAAATTCCACACAACTCCCCCTTTGTAGACACTGCACCCACCCTTATGAAACTGTAAACCATATCCTCTTTGAATGCCCCTTCCTAATCCACCTTAGGCAGACCCTACTTCCATAACAGTCCAACATAACCAACACCCTGTACGGCAGTGCTGAACAACTGAAGAAAACAGCACACTATTTTTCCTAGGCACAGTCTGCAAAAGAGCTCACAGCTTAGCAGCAATAAAGCTGGCTAAAAGAAGAAGAATCTGCTTCTTAACACTGAAATCTTTGTTATTTGCAACTTTACAAATATTTGGAGTCTAATTGTTCAACATTAAAGAATAGAAATACATGCAAATCAAGCTTGAAAACTATGCAGAATGCAAGTTGTGACAAATTTCTACAATTTTGTAAAAAAAATTGTAACAAAAATGTACCAAAAATAAAAATCAAAGCCTTCAAACTCAATTGAAAAAAAAAAAAAAAAAGACTTTCAAAACTCCTAATTGCAGGTTAAGCAACTTGGTCATTTCTTTTTTATGGTAGAAAAAGAGGAGAAAAAAATTAACTTTCTACAAAAATATAGACACTCTGGTAAATAAATGGGTTAGAACAATGGATGTCAACTTTGATGTCAATAAAATAGAATCTAGTTTTAAAAATTAATGAAAGAAATTGTTTTACCTTTCCAACCCCTGGTACTTCTACTCCTTTAATAGGTCTTGGAATTTCCAAACTCATAACAATGCCATATTTGCCACATTCTTCCTTCACATCTTCAACAATGTCTACATCCGAATGAAAACAATAGGTTAGACTTTGTCTCTTTTAAAATCATTAAAGGCTTCTAACAAATTTGAAAAAAGATATTCCTGATTATCTATTTGTTTGAAAAGTCTCTATTGATAAAATATTGAGAACTAAATAAAAAACCTGAAGTCGGTAGAAATAAGGAAATACCTTCATATTCCTCTTCATCAACTAACTCCTCTGGTGTAATCATATTCATCAAGCACAAAACTTCTGTGGCAGGACCAGCCCCTTGGTTCAAATTCAAACCAGGAACTTGAAGCTGTACTGGTGCTTGCTAATTAGGTTATAAACAAAAAATTCATTTAAAAATCAAGGATACATATGTTTGAGATTAAAATAAAAAATAATATTTTTAAGCCAAGTATCCGGGCTAAGTTTTGTTATTATCAAAATAAATATTTCGTGTCTCTAAATGAAACTTATTACCTGTTGTGCATTCTTAGCACCTACACTAGCCCTCTGTACAATAAGTTTTTTGTCACCTAACTGCATTCCATTAAGCCCTGCGCATGCCTGGAATAGAACAAGAATTGTATGTAGTTACTTTATGTTTACATGGGTACACACACACAAATAATGGCCTTCTTTCAGAGGCACAGCAACTATAGATCATCTCACAGAAATGAGACAAATGCCTGGTCATTAGCTATGTAATGAACAATGTCGCCCACACATCTTTTTCTTCCCTCTCCATGAAGCTGATGTTATGTATCCAAAGTAACAGCAAGTACCAATACAGTTTGAGATCAGAGTCATCACAGGCTCTGCCAGGTTTGTTGCACTGTGTGCTGCAAGCTGCCTAATGGTCAGATGATCCTGATTTTTCCTCAGGGTTGAGTCCTGAAGCTTTTCTCATGGTTGGGTATTTTGTAAATTATCTCATGTCATGATGTCTGATGTCAAAAGGCATGGGCCCATAAAGAGGTTAAGCCCCCCAACCCCTTAATCCCTAGCTATGCCACTGCCAATAATGGGAATAAAAAAACATCTTAATTACACAATTTTAAATAATATCATTAATACCACAAATCATAACTGAAGAATTAATCTATAATTCAAAAGTTTAGAAGGGAAAAAAAAAAAAAAGATTTTTTAAAGTGAAAAAATGTGTGCATTACATACAGCCGTGTTTTTTAAATTGTGGAGCCCCCTTCCTATATGTGCTTAGGGGGGAAGGGAGAGAGATCTTTATCTTATTTCTTCATGGGAGAAAAAATAATGAATTTAAATTGTAGTTATAAATTCATATTTGAATATAAAGCAAGTATTACTAATGTTTTAAAAATTTAAATTAATAAAGCAATATTTATGTACTACAAATGTACCAACCTTCAAATAATGGATGGTCTTACAATAAAGATATTAAATGGCACTAATGTCATGAATGTCTCACATTTAGTATGGGCCTATCCCCCCCTTTCTTTCATTTGACCTACGCTTTTCTTACTAAGTGCTGTGTTCAATGTCAAGAGAATGAATTTCTAAGGGTCCAAATGCAGGGAGATTCTTGGCTTTGCCCTAAACAATTGCTGAGCAGAATAAATAGGGGAAGGGGCACACAAATAATATTAAGTCTAGTAAAAGTTTGATAAACACATGATTTTCCACTTCACTTACCTGGTCTGTAACTGACACATCAGCATACTCGCAAAAAGCAAAGCCTTTAGTAAGACCTGTTGCACTATCTTTGACAAGATTAAATGCACTCAAAGGTCCAAAGGAAACAAGCAGTTCTTTGACCTAAACAAAAATATGAATCAACAAAATAAATTAATTAATATGCCCATTAACTCCAACAATTGTATTCATTTAAAAATGATAGTAGCTCATATACATGTTTATAACATTAGCTTTAAAGTACTTGCTACATAAAGACATTTGTAAAATTAACTGTTCATTTCCCACCCCAATCCTCTAAAAAAAAATTCAAATAAGATTTTTGTTGCTGAGCCATTCCTTTTCTTAGTCCTTTGACAACTTGCAAACGTGTAATAAAACTATAATGAAAGAAAATAAGCTCTCAATCAGGCTATAAATAAATATTATTTTTTTAGCTTTTAAGTTGCATTAAAGCTGATAAATGTTACAATTCTAATTAGGAATCAAAGAATGAATTGAGTAATTAATTTTTTTCTTTTCTTAAATTGAAAAAGACTGAACAAAACAGCCTAAATGTACTTACCCATGTGAACAAAGACTTTTGTACTAAACAATATGTGAAAACTGATCACATCCTTACCTTGGATGTTAGGGATTTTTCTTATCAAACCAGACTTAATTAACACTTTATTGAGAGACAAAATTCATTCTGAAAAGACTGCCCATATTATTTATATCCTATTCTTGTCAAGAAATTTATGAACTTCAGAAAGATGACTGAAGTATCTTTTATCCACGTCTTATGCGGATTTAGATAGGAGATAGCACTTGCCTGTGTCCTGGTTGGCCACACACAAAAGTAAGATTGTAGTGGTAATACAATGTAGTGGGTAAGTAAACGCACTTTCAACCTCTTCCCTAAGCTAGGGAATGAAAGGGGGAAGAAACAAGAAGAAAAACGTTTAGAGCCTGCATTGAAAAAAACATGTCACAATATGTGGCTTACTTGTTCGTTTTCAACACTGATGATCTACTAATGCCAAAAATAAATTATTTTAATTTTAATCTAAATTTTATAGCATTTATGTTTAATTTGTTTATGTAAGTTTTTTAATTACATTTTCAAGAGTTACCTTAATGTTTATGATGGACTAAAAAAAAAATATGAACAGTACACCTGTAACCTGCAAAATAAAAATACTTGTGACCTTGACAGAACTAAAACCTGAAACTTGAATTTCCGGAACAGGCAAAGCTGAAAACAAGTATCTGAAAATCTTTTCTGGACCTATTACACTACTGCTGAAAATAATTTGTTTATTTTTTTTAAAGTTCTTGCTGGCTATTTTTTCTGTACATTTGTTTACTTTTAATTGAAGAAAAAAAATGTTACCATTTAGTTTCTGAAATAATGACCTGAAACAAATTGAAACAAAATAGTTTTCTAGAATTTAGATTTATAAAACAAAATATGAGTTCCCCCCTTGGCCACTTTTGAGGGTACATTCTGTTTGAAATGCTGTTCTAAAAGGAGACCAAGAAAATGAAGTACACTGAATGTAGACTGCTGAAACAACAACTATCTCAGCTTTCACCAAAAGCTAATCATTCCCCATGACAGCTAAAGAGAACATTTTCTGAGATCAACACAACTCCACATTGGTACCAAAAGGTTGAAAAAGTCTAGAACTTGAACGGCAGCCTGATCCTGGAAAGTGTTGGCAAAACAAGCTTACCTGATCTTCATTTAAGTAACTGGGCAGGCCTCCAATAAAAATTTTGTGAGCTGAATCTTGAACAACAGTTGACACTACACCTGAAAAATATAAATAATAATAATGATGATGATGATGAAATAAAAATAAAAGATACAATAAATGGATAGTTGCAAAGAGAAGCCAATTGAAGGTTGTTTCATTTACACCATATTGAACATTTTAATTACTTGTTTTATCCATTTTACTATGACTTTATAGAGTGATATAAAGAGGTCTAATGGTGATGAAGATAAAATAAATGATAGAACTAATGGAACTAGAGAATTCAAAAACATCTGATTCAGTTTAAAACAATAAACTTCCTACAGCTATTCATGACCTGAAAATTGATGCTAATCAAGAAATGCATACATACTGTAATGGATGTGTATTCACTGAACTGGAAATTTGTATTTTGTGGGGCTAATGTGTATTATTTAAATATTTTAAAAAAATAGGAATGCAAGAAATCCATAGAATTCAAAGCATTTAAATCCCTTTTTTTTTGTACCCTACCCTAACATTAACATTATCTTGCTCTAAAATTACTCTTCAGAACTACATTCTTTTGAAAGATTAACCTAATGGCGTCTATTGTGATACAATGTGTTGGGAAGCTATAATTATTTTTTTTATAAAATTCCTTTAAAAAGAGATCTACATTATTATATATATTATAAGTATATAATATTTGAAACTATACATATATTTCTATATTTTAAAGTTGTTTATTGATTATTGATCAATATTATATTTTGCATTTTTTCAAATACAATTTTTTCCTTTTTTTCCCTCTCTCTTTTAAATTAAGAGTTACTTCCCTCTAGATAAGCAAATTCCAGATATTATTCTTTCAAAATGGACAAAGGCACCTTCAGGCTAAAGATATTTTCAAATGTAACAATGGATCTAGCACTGACTAGTGGTGTATCAGGATTCACTATCCTTATTACAAGAGGGAACAATTTTTCCATGCTGTTATTTGAAGAATGAGCCTGATTTCAATCTTGAATTAAGGTTTGATGAGTAATGTAATAACAAGACATGCTCAATGACAAGACATTGTGTTGAGTTCAACCAACATTTCAGCCAATACAACTTCTGCCTTGTCACTTTCAGTTTGAAGAAATTCTATAAACTCAATGCAGAATTTGGTTTTATACAAAAATTTGTGATAGTTTTACTAACAAAAGATTGGTTTTGAATGTGCCTAACACAGTGATGGGAACAGACTTTAAAAAAATTTTAGGAAATTTTGTACACCCCCGTTTTTTAACTGGCCTTTTTAATTATGTAGAATCATTTTATTTAATATTTTCTTTAATTAATGTTGTGTATTACATAATAATTACACTGCATAAGCTTTACTGCACACATGCACACAAAATGCATGCAAGGCACTATTGTTTGTACATATAGATGACAGGAGAAAGCTTTTTGCAGATGCTTTATATCTGGGTCCAGGCAGTATGAGCATTCTATAATAGATAACTGCTTTACTGGTATTGTAACAACTTCTCTCTCAAACAACTATTAAGAGTTAATGTGTTTAAAAATCAAAACATGCTTGAGTTTTGGAAATACTTGAAAAAGTATGAGCTACACGTCTGATAATTTGACTGATTATTAAATTTTGTACAGGAGAAACTGTTTATTAAACTTTGTACATGAAGTCCACCAAAAAAGCTAAGAAAAGCAATTGAGAGAAAGCTGCTGAATCTCTGCAAGACAAACAAGAACAACCAGATGAGGAGCAATACTTAGAGGAAGAGAATGTTAAGCAATAAAACTGCATATCGCAGCATATTGACGCTTCCTTATGCTGGGCTTTTAAAGCATAAGTAATGATTAGTTATTAGTTAGTTATAGAAAAAACTTCAATATATATTTCTCACTATAGATCTAGATCTATCTATAATCTAGATCTACTTAAATCTAATAACTATATAGTATTATTAGATCTATATTCTGTCAGACTCAGTAACTCATGTAAAGTAGCCTACATCTATATTAATTTAAGTATATATTGACTCTATATAAAGATGGTTGGTAGGTCTACTTAAGTCTACTAGATCTAGAAATAATCTAGATCTTATAATTCTTATAATAGATCTAGATGTGTAAATCTAATCCCATTTGAACTCATGGAAGTCAGCAGGCAGGGTTCAAATTAGAAAAAATCTAAGGGCCATCGTATCAACAGAGTAAAAATTACTACAGCATAATGCCTGGCATTATGATACTCTCAACTCTGATACTTTTCTGAGCTTTTCAAAAGCTGACAAGCAGCCATTGATGTCTAGGCGCTATAGATCTAGATAATCTAGATCAATTGTATTCAAATTAAAGAAACTAGATATATATCTTATCTAGAATATATCTATCTAGACTGATGACTGATTCAAACCACTCTAGTCTAGACCTAGACTTATATGACAATACGATAACACAAGATTTTTTTATAAATAAAACTTTAACCATGTCAAAAGAACGGATGTGCATGTTCAAAACAAATCAAATCTTATTTTGCATTCTTACGAAAATGGAAAAATAATAAAATTTGATTTTTTTATTTTTTTTTAAATGTCTGAGAAAATTTCAGAAAAATTCTCACCACTGCTAAGAGGCTAAGACCCTTTACGTGTCATTTACAATCATACTGTCCTAAATGTGAAATACTTCACCTAGACCTAGCTAAAGATGGACAATAAATTTTGAATAAAGCGAAATCTGCATTTTTAAAAATTCTATAAGGCATTATTATACTCTTTAAAAGTTGATAGAAACTTCTGCTTCTAAGTGGTAGTAGTACTAGACGTAGATCTAGAATATAGATTTAGTACTAGAACTAGATATCTAGATTGAGATAAATCCAGTTCTCAGGGGTGCCACCCATGAGACCAAGTAAACCCTGAAACCCGAATTTCCAAATTTTACAAACCCTGAAATCATAAACCCCAAACTTTACCAACCCTGAAACGTACCGGATATGCAATTTAAGCACCAAAATTTTTGATTTAGTACAATTTTATATTAACAATGTTTGTACCCCCCCCCCCCCCCACCAAACACACAGTTATTTTAAATGATGTTTCTCTCTTAACATTTTTTCCCTCATTATTCATTTGAAGCAGCCTACTTTAATCAACATTGATAAAACTGATTCCATCAATGTACATGCATGGACCTGTAAATCTATTGCAACAAGATAAAATTGATTTAGTCCAGATCTACTCCAAAATGAACATTTAGATTTAGTTTCTAATATTTAAATGTAGACCTAGATGGCTAGAATGTGCTGGACTGCTTATACATAATTATAATTTATTTGTATAAATCTATTGACCAATCGATCTATTTTTTCTAGCCTCTAAGTCTTCAGGCGAACACAAACTTACTCATTTAATTCTTCAATCATTGATTCTAGTTCTGATCTAAAAATGATGTAAATATCCTAAATCTAGATCCTACTTCTATAATACTCTAGACATAAGCTAAGGCTCTATGTCTATATGGAACCTATACAAATATTAAAATATAAAACACGGAAAGAAAAAAAATATATATATAATTTCTCACTCATGAATTTTTTTCTTTCTATTTCAAGATCTAGGACTAGCCGCTAGGTACGCGAGTAGATCTAAATCTAGACTATTCTAGACTATATCTATACTAAATTATAGTAAATACAAGACTTTACAGTCTAGATTGTTTCTAGATCAGATCTAGAAATTCTCTATAGATCTAGAATGTTTACACTTTTTTGACACTTAAAAAAAAAATACTGTACCGGTAAATAAGCTTAGTGCGCATGCAAAGTGAAAGTCTTGCGAGATATGAGACTGGTCGATTTTGTTTATAAAATAGCGGCTCGCGCGATCGGAACTAACAAACTAAAATTAACGGGGGGAAATGACCAGAAATTTCGAAAAAATCTAAATCAACTAAAACCCTGGATTTTAACAAAATTGTAGAAGGCAAACCCGGAGGGGGGAAAATCGGACCCCTCAAAACCCGGATTTCCGGGTTATTCCGGAAAAGTGGCACCCCTGCCAGTTCTTTTGTTTCAATTATTCCTGGTCAAGCTGATAACACAACAATTGAAACATTGTGACACAATGGAATTGAATGGAAGTTACTCTGTTTTATTTGGATCCAAGTGTAGAACTAAATCTATATCTAGATTTAAATTATGCTCTTAGCCAAAAAAGGAGACTATTTTGACTATTAAGTATGAATGTTCACTGCCGGTTACACAGTGATCTATAAATGTGACCAGCAAAAACTTGTGGGGTTTTAATGGGTGAGGGGGGATATCATATTTACACGTTTTAGTGTTCATTTTAAGACTAAATACCCAAGATGCATCTCTGCTAATCCCTAAAACAATTTTCTATTTACTAAACCCTGATGATTTGAAGTAATATTTTTGTAAAATGTAGGTTGCATATGTAAAAAATAGAGTTACCCCCCTTTTCTTGCAGATTTCAGCTAAGCGCTGTTAGTAAGAAAGGATTATATACCTGGAACGGCTAAAGTTGGATTTTCTGCCATGCCTGGTAGTGGTTTATAGTCACTTGGCCTTCGAATTTTCAATGGTTGCCCTTGAAAACTAATGCCATCAAATGCCAGAGCTTGTGTAGTTTCATCTACAGACCGGAACTTAAAACAACGAAGAACAAAAAATAATAAACAACAAATTTTTTAACTATTGCTTTTAAGAAGAAAAAAAAACTCTGATAGTTTCAATAATAACTAATACTTACTTCTAAAAAGGCAAAATTTTTATCCAAATTTATCTGTACAGCAATAACAGGATTGCCTTCTGCTTGAGCAAGCCCTGTTATACGCATTTGATGATTAAAGAAATCCATCATAGCTTCCTGAAAAAATACAGCATTTCAATAATAATATTAATAACATCATCTACAATAATGTGAAGAGACCAAAAAGCCTAAATGTGTCTTTATGTCATTATTTAACTAATTTTCAAAGATTTTTAATTAGCTTTTATTTGACATTTATTTCTGAAATAAACAAGTAATCTAAAATCGCTAAATAATTTTTTAAAAATGAACAGTGACTGTTTATCTATTGTTTCCCAAAGCAGCTGGACTATACTCACATCAGTCATCCCAAATGGAATACCGCCCACATATAATCTACGTGCTTGACGGCTGAGGGAGCTGCCAGCATAATTGAGACTGGCATCGGCACTAGTAGGCCCTACAGCAGGGGCAGTCAAAGGTTCTGCTGGGATCTGGCCAGAAGCTAGAGGGACACAAGAGAGATTTATAAAGAAACAACAAAATTTGCCCTAGATCTGAAAAATTATACATTATAATTTGTGCCATGTTTAAAGTGAAGCAAAATTACTTTAATATAGAGGGTATAAAATTATACCCAAACTATTATACTACACTTCAAACAAGCCACAATAATCATCAATCAATACAATACCTAACAAACTCACGTCAGTAACCCCAAAGGGAATATTTCCCACATAAAGACGCCGGGCTTGTCGGCTTAGCGAGCTCATACCGGGAACTTGTTATGTCTATTGTGGCCACAGAGGTGGGCATCTGAGCAACAGGTTCCTGTGGTATCTGGCCAACCGCAACAACAAGTAATAACAGCATTTGGCTATTCAAGCACACCAATACTTTACTTTTTCTTATAACAAAATAGTCCACATGGTTTCAATGATTTGTAATGAACTACAGTAAGTGATTAGTGATACTCATACAAAATATATTCTGTATAAGAGTATAAAAGTGTTACAAAACAAGTTTTAAGGCACATTTAAAAATGCAATACTGAAATAGACTGAATTAATTTTTTAAACTTTTAAGTATTTAAAAATCTAAAACTTATCTTCATAGTTTTCTTCAAATTTTCTTCTTAAACTACATACCTTGCATTGCTTTATACTGAGCTGGAGAAATGTGTTCATATCCAGGAGGAGGAATGTCCCAATATTTATAAGGTCTCTTCTTTCTTGTTTTCTTTGGTGAGCGACTGTAAAGATCAAATTAAAAGCTATTATAATTAATATAATGATAAATTATTTTAAAATACACCAGTTAACTTAAATATTTAGAATATTAAAACTTTATTCAAAGAAAATAATTTTAGAAACAAAAAAACTTAAACAATTAATTGTGGTGAAAACAAAAAAAAAACAACCTGCGAGATTTCTTAACTTTACGATCTCTTGAACGAGAACGTTTTCGGTCTCGTTCCCGGCTCCTTGATTTCCTACGCGGAGAACGAGATCTTTTTCTATCTTTGTCACGTTTTCTGTCAGAATGTGAACTCTCTTCTGAAAGTATTAAAAGCCTTTAGTTAACACAGAATAACAGGGTTAAAAAATGAAAGTAGAAACCAAGCAGATGGGCCAGATGTGGAGACAGTTGGAGAGACTTAGCCAGGATAGAGACACCTCAAATAGTGATTATAGTGTGTCCAGTTAAATGTGCGAGATCCCAGGATTTTTACACTATTAGTATTAGGGATAGAGAAAGGTATGGAGAAAAAGAAGATGAACAGGACAATGACTTTTGTTAGAGATGAGGCCCTTCAGAGGGTGAGAGCAAAGGCAATGAGTGATTTCAAGAGAGTTGTCTTGTAGATCAAATAACTTTTCAAATGGTTATGACTGAATTTGAAACATGCATGTGTTTTGTAATCATCAGCTTGTCTTCTGAGTTTGAACTTAGGCAAGTAACTAGATCTAGCCCTGGCACGTTGAAATGTTTAAAGGATAAGCTGAATTATTAGTCACTATTAATTAAAAATATATTAAAAATCAGTGTGTGAAACTGTGACTGTGTCACAGTCACATCAAAAAAACAGTCACTACACTACTACAGAGTACAGAACAGTGAGTGTGCTTAAAAATCTAAATTGCGTGTCCGCAAAACGAACAACACAAAAATAGAGAATCTACCTAATTTGACATCGCTCTGATCGTCACTCATTCTGAATTAGTTCATGTAGATAAAACCTAGTATAGAACGGAATATCTAGGCCCCTAAAACTAAACAATCTCCTAAAATCTAGATCCAATCTCCTATTTTTTATTCAAGACGATAAAGAAATGTCGTTAAATTCACAAAATGGCGTCCGGGTTTTTCTTGCCAGTTTGGCAAAATTGTCGAAATAGATATAGGTTTTAGTTTAGTTGTATTTGGTCCATTTCATACCTTTTGTTTATTTTTTTAACAATTTAATTTGTGTAGTAAAAAAAATATTTACTAGATCTAGAGTATTAGGTTTTTAAAAATACTTTTCTTTAGCATTTAAAAAAAAACAAACTTTGCAATGAACAAACTTTTACAAAGGCAAAGGGGAAGAATAAAAAAAAGCTTGTGATAATTATTAAGAAAATAATACATGGGTTTCTGTTTTGAAAATAGTTATAGATTCAAATCTAGATTTATGCCTTTATTTTTATTTGTATATAAGAGGCAGAAATAATAAAATAATGCAAAAAGTTGCTGCTGTTGTTGTTTTATTTCATGTAGACTAGATCTAGTACAACGTTTACTGCGATGGATGACCAAACGGACCACATCCGGCTTTACTATTTGGTCTGTCGAAAATCGGCATGTTAAATAACATAACATAACAGAGAGTATGGGGAATTATCTTTCCCTACGCTGGGAAGTATTTCAGTTTTCTTTAGAGGATTTCATTCTGTCGCATTCATAGAGTTATAGGCTAGCTTAGATCTATTTATGTCAATGATCTTATTGAAAAGAAACCCTATGTTTATGTTCCATGCGATAACTATTTTTGATAATAGTAGGCCGTAGGCCCTATTGGAAATTTCCTCTCCCTTTATTTTTATTTTTTGAGACGTAAGATGACAGTATTGACAGATCCTTGTGCGACGCAGACCACAACCTAGTGGGGAGCGAAAGCAGACGTCTTGCATTGGTTCAGTGAGAGCGAATTGGGTACAGACTTGAGTCAGACCCTCAGAATTGACTAGTCGCAAACGTCCATGGCAAGCTTATGCACTGTCCTGAACCAATCCATTGGGTTAATGTGCATTTCGGTCAACACCAATCACCGCGGGTGAAATCATAACAGACCTTCCGCCTCTGGAATGTAAACGGCTGGAGGTTGGCTGCCCGTCCAGGAGTCGGACCGTGCAGAAGTTGTCGGAAGAGATCAACCTTCCTCAGAACAGGGCTGTTCTTGTCTTTACTGGGGGCGCCTGAAAATTTGGAAGTAAACAACAAATGCACAAAATCTATTCTTAAGAGCACGGCTAAGAGAAACATTATTCTGTATGGCCTACAGGAGGAATGTATAACGGTTTACATGGACCGTTTATCTATGAAAACTTGACGACCTCCAGTTATGGCGTGGTGGTGCGATTCCCCAGCTCTGTAGAAAACGATGAAATCATAGGACCGTGTGTGGGAGCGAGCAAATACGTGACTGAAACGGTGGCCATTCAAAATGCAGTACATTGAGGAAAGAATCGAAGAAAGTCGGCGCAACCAGGACCAGTTGTGCTATTCACGGATTCCTTATCGCGCTTACAAGCCATAGAAAGCCTCGCCAACACATGGCTAGAACCACTGACAAAAACACTATCATGCGGGGACGCTTCAAAATCGCGACATCAGGTACGGACCGTATGGACGACACTGCAGAACATACCATCGCATGTATGAATTGGTGGAAACGAAAGGGCTGACATATTGGCGAAGCTCCGTTCAAAGATTGATGCCCTAGAAGAGCCACAAACGATGAGATGGCTCGAGCAATGATTTGCTAATGGACAAGAGCTGTGAAAGTTCTAACACAAGAAGGAAACTATGGGGAAAATATGAAAATCCCAAACAGATCGAATGACTGGCGGCAGTTAGATAGAAAAGAACAGGTCACAAATGCCTGATATCAGAATAGGCCATTGGCCGGTTGTGCCTATCTTGCCAGAATAAAGACAAACTTTGACTTCCGCTGTCGACACTGCCATCTGGACAAGGAAATCATAGAACCTCTGATGTATAAATGCACGGTAGGCTGCTACAAAGCAAAAGATTAGGAAATACTCGGGAACATTCGAGTTCGAATGGGGAGTTCTCTTTGTACATTGACAGGAGAACTCAGTTATCACAACCGCCTTCCTTGGCAGTGTAACAAGGGAAACGTTATCAATACGGTGCCTTTAAGTGAAGAGACTAGTCTCCATTTTGGATGTCTGCTTTTTTTTGGTATCAACGCAAGTGGATCACGTGCCGTGATGTTAAAGATTTGTGTGACAATTAACCTAAATGGGAGTGCCAAAGAAAACGAAACTTTCAACTAAAGTGGACAGATAGATAGTTTAGCAACATGAGATATGACATCAAGAAATTGCAGTATTGACGAAAATATTTATCAAGAAAAGACAAGAAAACATAGCGTCAGTAACGGCTTAAATTTTGAGCAAACAAAACAATTATTTTCCGACGACGAATGCGTAAAAATGTGCTTCCACTGACGGAGTAAAGGAGTCCTGAAAAGGAAAAGGCAGTTGAAGCCGTTAGCTTTTCTCGCTTGACAATAATAAAGCAAGTAGAAACTAAGGGACAAAGCAGCATCTTTAGAAATGCTTTTTTGGCACCGAGTCCGCCGACGTATCGATACCGCTAAAGTCTAAATCATATGTTAGTCTATGGTCTAAATATTATTTCGCAGTAAAGTTTCGAAATAATACTACCAATGGCAAGGAGCCAGAAGTTTAGACATAAAAAAAAGCAAAATAAAAAAAAAATACTTTAAAAACAAAGCTTATATTATTATAATTAGTTTGGTTCAGTCATGAAATTAAATTTGTAATAGATCTAGAATCTAGACTAACAATGGACTTAATAAATAAATATGTGTGATACGCTATGATCTAATCACATGTCTGGAAAGGGGTAGGGGGAGAAAAAAAAAGGAGTATCTGGGTGATCGCTTTTTAAATGTATTATTATAGAGCGACCTAGCTGACTTCGAACTCAAGGGCTAATGACTCCTCAGCTTCCTCAAGCCAATACGGTAACCACTGTGATTCTCTGCCACTACTTACGAAAATAGGTTTTGATAGTTATTTACTAACTTATCTTTCCGCAAACAATAAAGGGAACTAATTCAACATATACCACCTTATCAGTGAAGTACAATTTCTTTCCCGTGTTCGAGATTCAAAACAAAATAATTAATTACCAATAGTTAATTAACTAATTGTTTGTTTTTAAATTGATTCTTGTGTTGGGAAGCGTGGTCGAGAAACTAAGTAGGCCTACGCTTGAACTTGGCTACCTATGAAGAGGGCTCGAGATTCGACACCACTGGCGGATCCAGAACTTTGGAGTGGGGGGGGGTGATTTTTTTCCAAACCCTAACCCTAACGCCCAGTAAACCCTAACCCTATGCATAAACGTGCATACAGCATATATATATATATATATATATATATATATATATATATATATATATATTATATATATATATATATATATATATATATATATATATATATATATATATATATATATATATATATATATATATATATATATATATATATATATATATATATATATATATATATATATATATATTCGATACGTGAGAATAAAATAAGACTGTTTCTCAATCTTCAACGAAAAAAAAAACAGAAAAAAAAACCAGTCATGTTGAGGCCTTTCTCTTGCAAGCTTGGGAGCGCTGTAAGCTTCCTCAGTGGGTGTCGGGGCGAAGCCCCGACACCCAAAAGCGTCTTCTTGCATTTTTCACTGCAGAAACGCATTCTCCTGACATCTACAGCTCATTTATTTATCAGTGGGGTTCGGGCGAATCCCCGACGCCAAAAGCGTTTTCTTGCAATTTTCACGGCTGAAAAGCATTCTCCTGACATCTACAGCTCAATTCTTATTAGTGGGGTTCGTGGCGAAGCCCCGACTCCAAAAGCGTCTTCTTGCATTTTTCACTGCAGAAACGCATTCTCCTGACATCTACAGCTCATTTATTTATCAGTGGGGTTCGGGCGAATCCCCGACGCCAAAAGCGTTTTCTTGCAATTTTCACGGCTGAAAAGCATTCTCCTGACATCTACAGCTCAATTCTTATTAGTGGGGTTCGTGGCGAAGCCCCGACTCCAAAAGCGTCTTCTTGCATTTTTCACTGCAGAAACGCATTCTCCTGACATCTACAGCTCATTTATTTATCAGTGGGGTTCGGGCGAATCCCCGACGCCAAAAGCGTTTTCTTGCAATTTTCACGGCTGAAAAGCATTCTCCTGACATCTACAGCTCAATTCTTATTAGTGGGGTTCGTGGCGAAGCCCCGACTCCAAAAGCGTTTTCTTGCATTTTTCACGGCTGAAACGCATTCTCCTGACATCTATAGCTCATTATTTATCATTGGGGTTCTGGGCGAAGCCCCGACGCCAAAAGCGTTTTCTTGCATTTTTCACTGCAGAAACGCATTCTCCTGACATCTACAGCTTATTATTCATCAGTGAGGTTAGGGGCGTAGCCTCGACGCTAAAAGCGTTTTCTGGCATTCTTTACTGCAGTAACGCATTCTCCTGACCTACAGCTCATTATTCATTCTATTATAAAGGACCTTTTGAATAATGTGCAAACATATTCTAATACATTGCAAATACAACCGATTTGTTCTTTGAAAAGATAAGATACCCCACATATTTAAATAAAGGCTTTGAGGATCGCCGCCGAAAAAAAAATTCGATTAACTTAATAATATTCAATAAAATTTAAACATAAATTGTAAGTTATAGTCCTAAATTTATTTAACTAGAAAAATATGAGATAGAGTAAAGGTTGGAAAAAGTCGACAAGGAAAAGATTATCTGGCTTTTGAACTCATCTTAACCGTGACTGTTATATTGAAAAATTTCGTTTGAATTATAACTTTTCCAAAGCAAAGTCTTTCTTAAAATAGTTATGATAAATTCATGTGAAATTACACAAACTCTGTCTGGAAATGGGAAGGGCGGTAAAATGAAAACGATTAATACTCGCTCCTTTTTATAATTCCTGCTAATGATTGCATTTTGCATTAAAGAATAGGGGTTGGGCGACTCGATGTAAGAATTTACTTTATAGCATATATAAATTATATTAGTGACAGATTTTTTTAATTTTGTAATTTCTTACTATAATACAAAAAGAAAAAGTATTGGTTTGTCCGATAAGGGGAAGGTGATTGCATGTATCACACTTCCACCTGTTTATATTATATAGATATTCGACTAATTTTGTTCACATACTATGATTTCTCCATAAAAGTAGGACCGCCCCCCCCCCACACACAAAGGGTTTAGATGGGAAGGGCGGTAGAGGTATTCGCTCCTCCCCTTCCAATCGGCCAACAGGTGAACGACATAATATAAAGACCGGTTAAAATACCAATAACAAGTTTTAATCATATAGATATTTAATTGATTCTGTTAGTAAGCTGTGATTTCTACAAATAAATTGGACCGCCCCCCACACTCGAAAGTTTATGGTGGGGGGGGGGGGGGCGGATTGATGCCATCGCCCCTCCCAACCCTACCAAATCGGCCAAAATACTAGAAGGGGGGGGGGCGAAATAATCTAAAAATAGGTTGAAATATAAATAATTAGTATATATTATTAACATAAGTAATAAATTCGTATACAAATTGTGTGAATTCAATACTAAAATTCGTCCGCCCCCCCCCCTTCGGGGGGGGGGTCGGCCGAGTGGGGGGGGGGCGATCGCCCCTACCGCCGCCCCCCCCCTGGATCCGCCAGTGTAAATCGACACCCGACTCGAGCAGATTTGTTTACTGAGCGCTTAAAGGCAGCACGGAAAACCTTCTCCCAGATACCCCCCCCCTCCCCCACTGGTCCACAAATGAGATTGGACCATAGCGCTCTGAGCATGCTATAAGCATTAAAGTAGTGCTACATAAAAGCTAGATATATAATTTTTTGGGGGGGCATGTAAAAGAAATAAGTGTGAAAAATTTCATCTTCATCCGGTAATGGGCGTGGGAGAAATATCGTGTGCAAACTTTTTACCAGACAGACAGACATAGTGAGTCGATAAATGCCTTGTAAAAAGGTACCGCACAATAACATTTAATATTTTCTAATTATTGGACCCTTGCAGACCAGAACTACATACTGAATGTCAGATTGGTAAAGTGGGGTGGAATAGAGTAAATACAAATCTGAATACATATTTAGATAAACACTTCAACTAACAGCTTTACTATTTTGTTATAAATTGTGTAGGCCAGTGATGCTCAACCTTATTCGACCTGCGGGCCATTTTAACTTTCGAAACGCGTGTCGCGGGCCACATCAACAAAAAGGTACGAAAAATGAAATCAAAATTCACCTGAAACTATTGGATCTAGTACTTACATTAATTAATAGGATACTAAAAGTCTATCATCTTTTACGCGTCTTAAAATGGTTTCATTTCTCTACTGAAAATGTGAGCAACATTTTAGCTACCTTTACCACCATCTTATTTTCTTGTCTCTTTTCAGAAAATATTCTCATCGGTCCTCCAATCTCCAGGGCGTAGTTTAACCAATTCTTTAGACGCGGCTCAAACCAAGAAGGCCGCCATATTTGTTTTATAATGCCGCTGTATATGTTTTTTGTTTTGTTTGAAACATCCAGACTTTCTTATCTTATCTTTACAAAACAAACTATGTTGGCTTATTATCATGTCCCACAAAAAAAGATCTATTCACTTTTCCTGGTAGACTCTGCATTCAGAGTTCCATTTCATAAACTCGCAAACGCTCACTCGTTAAAGATCATGGTATCAATCCATCAAAGAAAAAGTGAGGGCCCTAACGAAGGTAAAGATACATTTACAACTTCTTTTAAGAGGGGAGGATTTTCTACTTTTTGTGCCGACGTTTCGGCGGGCCGGATGGAACCATATCGCGGGCCGTACTTTGGGCATCACTGGTGTAGGCCTATTGTGTTTCACACTGAAGGCAAATATCAGGAGGCTGTATTTTTGGGCTTACATTAGGAAACATTTGTTTCTTTCATGAGGTAAATGTTTGGCACCTTATCTCGCTGTTATGGCTTATCTAAGACTGTCTAAATTAATTTTTTAAAAATTATGTTGCATTTTGATGCAGCTGTAAAACTGCATGATCCTACGTTATTTAAGAAAGACGTATATTTGGAATAAGTCTTTAACCAAGATTTATACAGATCTAAGTATGTAGTTTAGTTTTTGTGATTACTCTATATGTACTTATCAACCTATTTCTTTGAATATTTGATCATGAAGTCAGTTATCATGAATGTCACAATGATGTCCTAAAAATAATTCACCTGCTTATGTAGTGAACAAATACACGAGGGTGTAATGCAGTCTGTAAGACCACCAACTGCTTTTCTAGACAAATAGAAATTACCATTGACTGTAGGTGGGCTTGGATAGTCATAAACATTGTGAATTAAAACAAGTTTTCACATGTATTTGAATTCCAAACCCCAGTCCAGAATGAAGCTCTATACCACAAATTTTTGTATCTAAAAAAAATCAGGGCACTTTTTTGGAGGGGCTGATTTGACAGCTCAGTGGACTTAGTTGCCTCAACTCAATGAACATTTTGTGTAATGCAAATGACTTCTGGCTAGTAAAAATATCTTAGGGTTAGCAGCTTCTTTAATTACTAAACTGGCTAACTAATATCAAAATATCCCAAGAAAATGCCCCCAAATAGCATGTAAATAAAATCAGTGCAAAAGCATGTTCAATAGAAAGACATTGTACCATTGATTAAGATATATTTTATTTCCTGTCCTGTACAACAGGTATTTGCAACTCATTCAATCAATGAACACTTCTAATCTCCACTCAGTACACAATACAATGCAACAAATTCAATCAATAGTTAAGGGTGAGGTATGATTCCATGCTGTAAGCAAGTTCATGAAGAATAAATACAGATTTCATAGCAAATTGCAGCATTACACTACTAAAATCAGTCTTCTATCTCAAGAAACAAAAAAACACACGCTTCCCTCAACATGAAACCTTTTAGTCAACACTACATCACAGATTGTATTTCTTAAAAGTGTAAACAGCGTCTCGTCTTATCAATAGGCATTAAAAAAAACTTCTGTGTCCAAAGAAAAATAAAAGATTCCGCAAACCACAAAATAATTTTTTTTTAAATATCTTATTAAAAATCTTAACAGAATCTGTTGTTTTTTTTATATCCCAACTGAAGATAATTATTCAAAGTTTAAATAGTTAAAGAAAAAACATTTTCATTCATTAAATGATTAAATGTTTTGCCATAAAGATTTTCTAGAAATCTTGAAATAACCTTATTTCATTAATAAAAAACCCACAATAATTGTACTCGACTACTGTAATAGGTAAATCAGATGGTGTAATAAAAAGTATGATAGTATTACAAAAAGATAAGTGCTTGTGGCTAGTAAAAATGTTACCAAACTTATTAAAAAAAAAACAGCAGAAGACACATGAGAATGGAAATGTATCATTTTGGAGTGTCCAAAAAAAAAAAAATGTTTCTTAATTCCATTTCCCACTCCATTCAAAAAAAAAAAATTTTTTATATTGGTGTCAACATAAGTGCTCCTAAAAATTTACTAATATTTAGCCTTTAAAAAATAATCTTTATGAAAGTTCTTAAGAGGCTACAATCTTGACAAGCTTGTTGTGCAGGCTGGAATTACGACAGTGTTAAACAAAATGCTACTGCTAAGTCATACAAGTCATAAATAACAAGTTCATTAATTCAATGAATAAATCATAGTACATATATTCAATGGTAACTGGAAGATTTGTGTAACTTAAACATACATATAATAATAACCTTTGTTAACAAATGTCTTTCTTAGAATTCAAAAGCAAACAACATATAAGCACAGAAAGAAATATACAAGATTCAACTTTTGAGCAACTATACAAAAGAACAATGTTGCATACAATTTGTTGTTTCAAAATGTTCATGAATTTAGTATTGATAAATATTTTCAGAAATGTAGCCTTTTATGTTGGACTGTGCAAAGAGAAATTGCTTTGAAACTATAGAGTCAAAATGAGAATTAGTACATACTCTATTTTCTCAGTAATGAAACGCCTATGAGCAATAAGCAATATGATGATTGAATTTTTGTTGATGAAACAGGAAAGCTCAGAATAAATAATAATAAATACTTTATTTTGTAAACAATAAATAAACATTACAGAAATAGTCATGATTCAGTACCTTCCCATTAAAAAAAAATTACACATGTGTTAGAATTAGTGGTTTGGAATCATATTTACTTGTCCTGAAATGGATTGGCTTAAATTAAGTCATGAAATAATTTGGCTTGTAACTAAATCTTTAAATTGTGAACAAGGTTTTACATTTTTATTTTACATGAGTTCATTAAAGACTTGGAGAAAAATAAGTATTTTGAAAATTAGCAAAACAATGTAAACATTTCATTTCATTCAAAACTTTGAAATAAAAACAAAATTAAGTTTGTGTATATTCTAACAATGTGTGTTATTTCATAGTGTTCACCCATAAGATATCTACTCACTTGCATAGCTCAAATTATAGGCAATCATAAATACAAATTCATGTTAAGATCTTATAAATAGCATATACAAATTTTATCTAAGCATTATCTACAAGATGCATTCAATAAATACTTTATGATATAAGCATACAAGATAATTAAAAATTCTTGTATTGCTAATAAAAGATATAAAAAATGGAAATACATTTTATGGGAACTTACTACTGGTAAATCTAATTGTTTAATAAGAATCTTTAAAACTATTACATATTAAAAGATTATAATAACCCCATGGCATGAACTCAAAGCATGATAGTGTAAAAAAAAAATTGCTTTTCTGTAAAGATGTAAAATGATCAGACTGTTAGTTTAAAAAGTACATGACAAAGCATTTCTTTTTTTAACATTTTAAAGAAATATTTTGTACAAAAACTATAATTTTAAATTGAAAATAAAAGAAACTAAAAACCAAGTTATGACTCCAGTTCTTTAAAAAAATGGGAAGGTAATCTTATGCTCTCAGAGATAAATATAACTTTTCTTATATATGTACAATTGAGAGTTGTTTTTATTTTCTTTTAACAGTTACAAATAGATCAAAATTTTATACAATATATATATATATATATATTTATATATAACTCTGATTAAAATCTCAACCTTCAGCTTTGAAGCAGTTATACCACTTTTATACAAGCAATTCAAATCAGGAGCAAGAGGGGAAGATTAATCAGAGAAATAACTATAAATCCCAATTAAAAAAATAAAAGGATTTACACAATGTCTCCTTCCATTTGCTATTCTTTAGCCTAAGTCTACCAAGCACACGTTTTCAATAGATTTTAGGTTCCTATGTTCCTACAGGTCTCAAGTATTACTTTCATTGAGGTTGCCATATTTGGCTATGACTTGATTGACATATCCAGCCATGTCCACTTCTTGCTCTTCAGCCTTTATTATAAATGGATGTTGCAATAATTGGTTGTAGTTGTACCTAGCCCTGTAATCTTTATTCAAGCTGAAATAAACATACAAGTCAAGATGACACAACTTGATATACCATTTCTACAAATTTTCATTTAAGAATGCTTAAAAGTTAATTTATAGAACACAAAAAATCAGGCATAAAATAGATTTAAGATGGATTCTCTGTAAAATGAGCAAATTAAAATAAAAATATTGTAGAAATATTTTTTGTGTGCATCATTTAACTGAGCTTGTACTAAATATGTAGTCAGTTTGGAAATAGTAGCCATCATGAGAAAATATGTTCCAAATTATTAATTTAAATTAGTGATTTAATACCGTTAAACAAAATATTATAGAAAAATAATACTAACTTTAAAAGATAAATGAATATTTTTTTAAATTTAGGAAATGTTTTGAGTGAGTTTTATGATACATTACTTTTTTACATTTGTTTTTTTTTTAAAATTATAAATAAATAATTGATTAAAACATTTATTGTGCAAGACCTGATTTATAAGAAAAATGAAAGGAATACATAATGAACACATTTTTGTGTAACAAAGAATTACATACTTTTTATAGCCTTGGAATTTCAGATCTAATCTATAGTCTCTAAAATGGAGGGTAAAAATAGACAAAAGTAGATTGTTGAAGATAACATACTTACCATTTGTCAATGAAATCACAAAATTCAGGAGAAAACTGATCAGCTGGTAATTTTGGTGAAGCTTCCATGACAACTTGTTTGATTTGTTGAAATGGTGAATCCCATTTAGAGTAAGGAAACTCACCAGTTGCCAACTCCATCTAGAATGAAGCAGAAATTACATCATTTCAGCAGCAATAGAAAATAGGTATTTAATAGGCAATTCCTATTAATTTTAAAAATTTACACAGCTTATCAGCTTGAGCGATAATTTTTCAAAGTATATATTGACTAATCAATACTCAACAACCAATGCAAATATTTTACTTTCTTTGCCCTATCTGTAACACACACAAACAAATGTTCATACAGCAATTTATATTTAGCTTTAAAAAAAGGCAAAAATTTGTTTTTAAAAAGTGTTCTTATTTTGTTTGTTTTTTTCTAAAGTGTGCTTACTCTGCATTTAAAGTTTAAAAATAAAGGAAATAGAATTAGTCCCATAATTTTGTATATAAACAAACAATCTAAAATTGCAGTAGAATTCAAATTCTATGTTTTCTAAGAGAAATTGAAAAGGTTTCATTTTGAGCTATTAAAAATACTATTATTAATATAATGAATAAATGAAGAGAGGTCATTTTGAACATGAAAAGTGTTTGTTCCAACGGTATGATAAAATTACATATTTTTTCATCACGTCAAATCAAAGTGGAAGAATTATATATATATATATATATGAATTATATATACCGGTATATATATATTATTGTTAACATCAGTGCTATGCTTACTGAAAGAGTAAGTACAGCAATTTTATCACAAGTGGTAGAAATTGTAGATGTACAACAGCTTGGGGTTAGAGCATGGAGACGAAATGCCCAGGAGAGACCTGAATGGAAGGATGTGTTGAAGCAGGCACTCGTGTGGAGTTTTTGATCTCCCATCGAGCGCCTCCCCAGGTGGCGGATAGGGGAAAGCCCTCCAGATATGGTGGGTACCGGGGAAATAAAATACCCGGGGTGGACCAAAATCAAACCTGCTGCCTTGCAGGAAGTGGAGGGATCCACAAAGGCTAGGGCACCTTACCCGAAAATAAAGGCAGCTATCCAGAGAGCTGAAAGGGGCAGCCCCCCAGATGGTTATGCACAGGGCTAACAACACTGTCATATAAAAAATACTGTTACGAAAGCTAATACACACAAGAAAACCCGGACAGATCTCAACGGAAAACGACCTAGGCCTGGAAAATGACATGATTTTTGTTTTGCGCAGGCAAAAACCAAAAGGCAGGCGACCCAAAGGCAGACCCCGAATGCGATGGATAGAAGCAGATCTGAAGCAGCTTGGGGTTAGGGCGTGGAGACGAAAGGCCCAGGAGAGATCTGAATGGAAGGATGTGTTAAAGCAGGCCAGAGCACTCCATGGGCTGTAGTGTCATTGGGATGGATGGATGGATGTTAGAAAGTGTAGTGGCTTAAAGGTGTATTATTTAATTTATTTTTATCCTAAATTAAATAAATACACAATTTGTTCTCAATTTTTAGATTGTAATATGATGATAACAATTATAAACAATGTAAATAACAAATATCTCTTAATCCATTATATGTTGGGATGTAAAAATGTCATTATTATATTTAATACTCAGTGCTTTTTTTTGTGACGATACGCACCAGTACGGCGTACCGGCACCTTTTTCAATGTGGGGAAAAAATATTACTTTTCTTGCATTTTAACGTTTATTATTAGTAGTTAAAAGTTAGAGTACCGGCACCTAATTTTTGCAAAAATACTGATTCATGAACTATGCTACATCATACTCAATGTCATTTAATGTTATCCTTACCAATGTTATTCCAAGAGACCAAACATCTGATTTAATGTCATATCCATTTCCATTGCTGTCTGGATTTATTCTTTCAGGCTATTGATAACAATAAAAAAAATTTAGGATGAAGTTTATTTTGCCAACCAAAAGGCAACAAAATTAATGCTAAATATGTTGAAGAAAGAAAAGCAAACTAATCTACTAGCATTGTTCCCTAACAATTTGTTATATCAAGAGAAAAAGATACCCAGCTATATCAAAATTAAAACAAAGGACATTTAAGTCCACTAGGTTTTAGTCAGTTACAAACATAGTAGACTAACATAGCAGGGCATAAACCGCTTGGCTAACAATCAAGGGGGCTTGAGTTCAAAACCTGACGAGTTGAGTTGTGTTTGCTGAGCATATAAAGGCATTACAGAAACCTTCTCCTAGATATCCCCCACTGGTCCACAAAAGAGATTGGAACATAGCACATTGAGCATGCTAAAGGCATGAAAGATGTGCTAGACAAAAACAAATTAAAAAAAAAAAAAACTTTTAAATTTATTTAAATTTGTCTAATTTCTGCTGACAACTAAATCAGAAACATTTTCATGTCACCTAATGCAGAAAGTCAAGAGAGAAGTCAGGACTAACATAATTCAGATGAAATTAATTTTTTTTTCTCAGCAAGAAACTCAAAGAATTCTATCATTCTACTATTGTCTTTAGAAACAACAACAAACAGACAATGGTGTATCTTATATTAAATGACTTGTCTTGAATGCACAGTTGTTTTTTTTTTTAATTGACAAAATTTACAAATCATTTGGACTAACTATATAATTTATGAATTAATAAAAAATAATATGAGACACAATCTTACA
Organism: Biomphalaria glabrata; assembly: GCF_947242115.1. Classification (NCBI taxonomy): domain Eukaryota; kingdom Metazoa; phylum Mollusca; class Gastropoda; family Planorbidae; genus Biomphalaria; species Biomphalaria glabrata. The sequence goes on along the minus strand of NC_074712.1, from coordinate 54,263,745 downwards.
GCCATATATGGTCTGCACCCAGCATCTTTAGTTCTGGCTATAGAGTCTACCAAGTAGCCACTGATGCCAAAGTCACATATTTTGACAGCTCCTGCTTTATTGATGAGTATGTTGGAAGGTTTGACGTCTCTGTGAATCACACTCAGCTCTGAATGTAGGTAGTGTAGTGCATGGACAACCTGTTGGCAAAAGGAAGAAAATGATGTATGAACACTTTGATTATGTTTTAAAAAAATAATATAAGACATCAATGGCCAGACTGAAAAGTGAAGGTTTTTAATTTTACATGAACAATAAAATTCTTAGTTAACAGCCTATGTATATGTAAAACATACTGCCGTTATTTTTTTTGTAAAACAAAAATGTTTGTTTTTGGAAAACCTAAGTTGCTGATGTAGCTATAAACAAATACCAAAACTATAAACATAAGTCTAAAAGAAAAGAAGTTTGCTTATTTAAACATAATAACATAAGATTCACTTTTCAAAGATCAAAAGTAATGTTTCACCTATTTAGTGCACCCTGTTTTAATAGGAGACCAAATCTATTTTTAATAACATGAATGTTTCTTACAGAAAACTTTAAAAATGTTTTTTTTGGGGGGGGCATTACAGAAAAGGTAATTTGGAATAAAGAACAAAACAAAAAACTTTTTTTTATTCCCCTTCGATGTTTTTTTCTCTCTCTCTCTCTCTCTCTGGACATGGGTAATTTGTTAGCATTGGGTCACAAATATTTCCTCTTCAAAAATTAAATTTAAAAAATCCTAACAGTTTAAAAATTGCAGCTATTAGTAGACACATTTATTTTATTTGAAAGGTGATCATCGTAAGCAGGAAATTATTTTCAAATGTTCAAGAAGATACATACTGATTTAGCTATTTTGCCAATGACATTCTCAGGAATTTTTTCATTATGAGCTTTCAATTTCTTGTAGAACTGATCAAGTGATGCTTCCATAACTTCCATACAAATCCAGACATCACCCTGTAAAATAAATCATTGGAATGTCATGTAAAAAAAATAATTGTTTTTCAAATCTGATATACCATAATTACTTTTTTTTAATAATAAATAAGTGTGCACAATTAAGATTAACAAGATACCTCTCTAAAAAGTGCTCCATAAAATTCAACTGTATATTCACACGAACCACTTCTCATATTGATATCCAAATCCATAAGCAACCGCTTCTGTTCCAAGTTGTTCACGGTAGCATTTATTCTCTATATAAAATTTTTAAAAACAAAAATGATAAAAATCACCTATAACAATACAAGATTTTCCTACTACAATTACTATATTTTTCTATAAACTATATATTATACACAAAGCTAACAGTTTAAATGGTTAACATATTTTAAATTTATGGGAGAACACTGTTACAACAGTACATTTTAAAAATTCATTTTCTATTTGTTATGTCTCCATCACATACATTGAACATTGTATAACAGCAGTTGGTCATAGTGCTATGTACACAAATGTATTTGATATTTCATATAATTTGTCTTAAAAATATACTGAATATACAAAATTCATATCTAAAAAACACTGGAACAATTTTTTTTTATTACTTCAGTATAAGATTAAAATAAAGAAATGTAATGACTATCAGGCTCTCTGAAAACAGGGCACAACAGGACTCAACCAACTGAAAGAGCTGAACAACTTAGGTTTTAAATAATGTAAATCTTTAATGCTTTATAAATCCACAGCAAATACTGTACAAGTGGCAACACTTAAACACTGACTGCATAAACGCTTCACTGTGGATAACCTAACTGCTTAACCTATTGGCCTCACCACCTTGACCTGGACTCAAAATGGATTCAACTGTTAACAGAATCTGAATCTCTGGGTTGTGAGTCATTTTGACTCTGACATCTTCACTCTTTATATATTTTCTTCTTTGAAATGGTCTAACATTGCCAGTTTTTCTGATGATCAAATGCCCATATCACACATGAATAAACATGTCACCCATTGTTACTCATCACGGTTGATGGCTCACATAGCACTGGCCTGTGTTTGTGTCATCTGATTACACAAACCTTTACCCCTACCTGCATTGCTCACATAGCACTGGCCTGTGTTTCTGTCATCTGATTACACAAACAATTACACCTACCTGTGTCGCCATCAGTTATAACAATATGATAGAACAAGTGCAGTCAGGAATAAAAAGCATTATGAAACATGCTAGCTTAATTTTTTTATATTTGTAGCCTGCTAGTTCTTAAGGTTAGCCTTGTTGTTTACAACTCAATTTAGAAAGTACCGGTAAAATGTTTTTTAATTAAAAAAAATTACCTTGACAGCTAAAACTGTATTGCTATGTGTGTGCACCATTTCTTCCACCACTCCATATGCACCTCTCCCTAGAAATCGTATATGCTGGAGATCACTAGAATCGCATTCAAACTTTTTTCCTTTTATTGTTAAAGTTGTTTTGGAGTCCAAATCAGGCCGGGGTGGTCTTAAAAAATTAAACCAAGTAAAATAAAATTATAATATGGTATTTTTAGAATGACAATATATGTCAACCAACAAGGCCTTTTAGAAATATATGAATAAGTAATTTTAAACAAATGTTTATAACAAACATACATACATTCTCTAAGGAAATGTTCAATTTTTTAAAGAGTGGAACTCAACAATCACATAAAAATGTAAAACATTCACTGGACTCCACAAGGAATGAGGAAAATAAAATAGAGCACAGCTATATCTGTACCACAAGAAACTTTAGGCCTATAGCTTTTTCTCACTTAAAAAAAATGAAGTAATCATTTTCATAAGCAATTTTTCTAAGGTACCTTAAGAAATACTGACTAAAAGAAAAGCTAAAAAAAAACTGGTAACTCTGTATCAGAACCTAAATTAAATGAACAAATATCTCATCTATATTGCTGTTATAAAAAGACAGCTAATTGCAATTTGAAATCAATTTTAATGCCATGAAAATAGTTTGTAAATGGATTGAAAGCATTTTATGTGTTATTTAAGTTGAGCACTTTAATGTTTAATGGCATGTCAAAATTGAATAATTAGAATAACAACCAAATAAGAAGACTAGAATGCAATAAAAGGTTATAACGCACTTTTGTTGCAATTTTTGTGAGATACCCATATCTATCAAAACCTATAGAGAACTGCCTGTTCTGTTTACTGGTGCATGGCTTAATTATATTTTTTTTTTAGTAAATATAGGAATTACCACTGGCCCCTATAATGTTTCAAATATGAAAGAAGAACCTAATACAATACAACTTTATATCTATCTTTCCTTGTGTGTTTTAGTGACATGTAATAAATAGGTCTAGACAAGTATTCCATGCATGACAGACACATGAAACATTGCAACAATAGTTGATAAGGTTTTCCACTTCTTCAAATAGACTCATTAATTGCATGAGAGATAGGATGACAACTATGAAATGTTCCACTGTATAATCATCTAAGCACGCACACATGCTAAAACTAAGCTAATCAATCATTTGCTTACTTGGGCTGCTGAGAACTGTCTTCTACAACAACTATTTGTGGTCCCTTGAATTTTCCTACAAGATAAACAAAAAAATATTTTAAAATGCTGTTATTAAAAAAAAGGTGAATTGACCTAGTTAAACAGGTGACATTGACCTAGTTTTATAGTGAGTGGGACAAATAAATTCTGGGTAAAGTGTCTTTTTCCAGAAAAAAACTTTATACTCTATTGCTTTTCACCCCCACCAAAAAAGGAAAGAATGAATGTTTATGATTAGTCACTACTTACTTAACTTGTTCAAACTTTTAATAATAATAATTTTAAAATTAAATAAAATTGGTCATGATCAAATGTATAAACTAAAGGGATATCTCAAAATGTAGGGTAAAATATGTTAGCAACTCATGGGGAAAAAAGAGGAAAGAAAATAACATTCTATATTAATATATAACAATTTTATTCTTCCAGGCTAATGAAACAAGAAAAAAATGTGTTATGATTTTAACAAATTATAACTTCTTAGAGTAGCCTAATAAATGTTTTGAAAAACAACAAAAGCCTGTATACAAAAAAATGTCTTTCTGTGAAAAGAATATTTAATTTTTTTATGATTATGCTATAAAAAAAAATCAATCAATCAAAAGAGTCTCTCAAGCTAAGCTATGTCTTTTGTAAGGAGTGGAATAAAGTGATTCAACTCAATTCAGACAGCCACAGAGCTGAAAGAGGAGCAGCTACCATGCTAATAAACTAAAGCACACCAAAGTCATATTGTCTTCCTGAGTGACTTCCTGCAAGACATGAAAAACTCTATGATTCCTATATTAAATAACTCAGGAGAGCTCATGTAAATCTCATCAACAGCAGAAAGGAAACTGTTCTTCAATGTATCCCAGGCCACATTGAAATAGAAGGCAATGAAAAAGTAGACACATTGGTCAAAGATGGGAGATTGACTAAACAAAAACAAAATCCCTAGCTGTCTTATAAAGTGTATACAATCTTGCCTTGTTTTTGGTAGTAAAACACCACCTAGCTTCCAACTGTCTATTATTATTATAGCTTTTATATAGCGCTACTTTCATGCTTATAGCATGCTCAGAGCGCTTTGGTCCAATCTCATTTGTGGACCAGTAGGGGGGAGGGGGTATCTAGGAGTTGGTTTTCTGTGCTGCCTTTAGGCGCTCAGTAAACGCAACTCTGCCCGAGTCGGGTGTCGAACGTCGAGCCCCCTTCTAGGTAGCCAAGACAAGCCAAGTTCAAGCGCACTTAGCCTCTCGACCACGCTTCCCATGTCCAGTGTCCAGAGACTATTGCCCAGTGTTCAGACCCAGCTTGTCCACTGCACAGAGCATATCCTCCCAACCTTCACTTCAGCTGGTTACCTTGTAGCACCAAACTGCTGGTAGACAACGAAACCACTGTAGGCGTATTATATTTTAACTTGTAAAACTAGAAATAACTTCTTTTGTGAACAAAACCAAATATAACTTTTATTAAAATAGAGACAAAATCAACTTGTGATGAAATGCAATAAATATAGTAGAAAATTTAAATAATATTAAATGGTGTTTTAAACAAAATCTAATTCACTACAATAACACTTCTTTTCAAGTCTCACGTTCTGCAGTTGTCTCTCCTCAATAATACAGCTGATAACAATGACAGCTATCTTGCATCATTCAGAATCAATCGCTAACTTCTTCCCACTGTGACCATAGAAACTCACAAACAGATACTCCATAACATAGTCCCATTCCTCTTAAGAGCTAGAGACAACCTACGCATACAAAACAATTGCCGACCAACCAGAAACAATAAGATAATAGAAACACTTTTTCCACTCATCAGTAAGTAATAGATGATGAAAATATTTTTATTAAAATATATACCTTTAACGTTTATTTATATATCCTTTTGTTAACCCCGTACCCCTTCTATTTTTTAAAATTAAATTGTTTATTAACTAATAAAACTGTTTTTGTTTTGTTTTACATGTTTCGGATGTTTCTTCAAAGTTGAAGATAATTTACTTCCTAGTCCAAACCTCCCGCAAGACGATGGGGGATGGCAATGGGCAGGGTATGAACCCAGAAAGATCATTTAATTACTGTAGTTTGTATATTTATTATAAGATAAAGAAACATATCAAGAACTTCGGAAATGGGGAATGACACACGCACACTCATCTAGGATGTGTGTTACCAGAGACCTGCACACCCAGAAAATGGAGGACAAAGCCTTGAGGAGGACACCCAAACAAGACAACGTATAGGATAAAATGATGTCAACGTTTATATTAAGAAGCTTTGAAATCGGACAGTACGAAGGGTGGATGTCTAGAGATGTATGCACAAGCAGTCAACAGAGGGAAAGTCGGACATTTTTTCACGCTCTGGGCCAAAGTCTGTCGGACGGAGGACCCTGGCCTAAAAGGAGGACACATCCTCCTTTTGCCGGACGTCTGATAACCCTAATTGGGATGGCTTTGTCCAGTGACAGGTTAAACCTTTAACAAGACCGCCCCGCTGTGGACAGGAGTGACAGCACACGCTGTATGCTCTATGTCTACAACTTCCGACGATTCATTCATAACTAGTGCTTTCAATGAGCGCTCACTCCTGCTCCTAACCTTCAGTCCACACGTCAAGACGCCTAGGTCACACGTCTGCGGCTGTCGACTCGTGACACTCGCGCAGACGTCAACACACACGCACAGATATATAAAGTTTATATGGATTAACTTAAAGTCCGGGGTCATGGGGTGTTAAAAAAAAAAACAACAAAAAAACATAAGAAACATTTATTTAACGAAAAAAACAGAACATAAACCTTTATTTAACGATAGGCTAGATATGCATTTAAAAAAAATGAAAAGATCGTGTGTGATTTTTTTTCATTCAAAATCCATTATTTAAAAGTTACAACTATTTGATAAAATCCTTGACGGCATAAGTTCCGTCACATGGGGAAAAAAAAACAGGAAGGTGGAAACAGGCTTTTCAACGGTATGATGTGTAGCTAGTAGCTAGCGTATCAACAGCCTTCGTGTTACACGTGGGTGTTAAACACGCTGAAACAAGGTCACAGCTGACGACAATACCACCACAATGGGAAATTAACTCTGTCGACACTTCCCTTTTAAAGTCAGCAACAGAATATCCAGACGAGAGAGAGAGAGAGAGAGCAATAATATAGGATAGCCAAATCTTGTGCAAAAAGTAATCTTAATTAAGGATGAAGTTTAGACATTTCAATTTTTAACTAGTCACATTAAAGGTTGAAATGTCCATATGTTCGTTGCTTTCTGTTACTAAAATATAATAACGCCCTAAACTATAAATAGACCATTGTGAAAGCATTACCTAGGATTAGTGCTTCAAAACATTTTTTTAAAATTAGTATTTGAAATGTACGTGTTTTTATCTAAACGCCATAATGTTTTATAAACACATGATTTCTTCAAACAATAGTAATATGTTCAAATTAGCAATTAATTATTATTTAGACTAAAAGATTATCACACTAACTTTAATTATGAAACAAACGACCGGGGTGATTACTCTTCTTTTTTTTTTTCAGAAAGAATTCCAACTATCTCCAATGTGGCCTAATAGTGGTGTATCTGTTTAAAAAAAAAGGGTGGTGGTGGTCATTTATACCTCTATATCTAGATATCTACTTCTCGTGAAGATAAAGCCTCCACAGAGGTTAGAATCCTTCAGAATTATTTTTTTTTTATCAGCAAGAAATGTTTTACTTGACCTAAACTCTTCTAGAACAAAGGAAACCCAACAACGTTAGTAGGTCAACTCTAACCGACACGTACGACTGAATGAAGCAGAAACATTCTAAACATTATTTATAAAGATAAAATCAGGTCACAGCATGTTTATTTCTTAGAAGAGAACTGAAGCTGGATAGTTCAAATATTTTGTACAAATTTAGGCTACTCTTTCGCTGCATGCTAAGGTTTTGTTATTTAAAGCCAGTTTTGACTGAGATTGTGTAAGGGACATCAATGACTACTTTATACTAGACTACGGTGACTGAATGTCATTAAAACACAGCCGATGATGACTCAGACCGGTTTTCTTATTACCTCCCATATTGTAGTAGATCTAGATCTAGTACTCGAAAAGAGATTTCAACACTGGGAAAATTGTTTCGTTAAGTGATGTCGTGAGCACAGTGCCACCCAAATAGCCCATCCTACTTTTTAATTGTCACAAAGTTTCAATTCTGGTCTGTCAACGAAATTCTAGATCTAGATTTTTAGTGTGCGTCTTGAAGTGGTGTTAGCTTTGGTTTTCACAAAGCAGTGGTAACTGGATCTGCTCATTTGTGGGTGTATGCTTTTATCCCAGTTAAAAGAGTAGCCGCGATGCCTAAAAACACAAATACACAGATTTGATGACAATATTTGAAAGAAAACAGAACGGCACGGAAAACTAACAAGATGCTCTCAGCGTAGAGTTAGTAATCTCTCATGTCTATGTGCAGGGATAGAATTGAATTCGTAACTGCATTAGTGCAGTTGATCAATGCGTGTTCTGAATGCGGTGGTCTATTCCGGGTTTTAAATATGTACCGTCTGACAAAACTAGGTCATACATAACATGGTTGACACCCAACAAGAGACTATACCTAATTATTACAATTTGTTGTTCTCAGAAATGCCTATTCATCTATCTCTCTCTTTCTCTCTATATATATTATGTGTGTGTGCATGTAGGTTACTAAAAATGTCCAAGAAACGACCCTCCCTAAATGCACACACAATTCTTAATTACAAATAATGTATAAACCTTTTCCACAACTACACATTTAGTTTTCCGTTATATTCTACGTGCCCAAGCATCCACTCTTTTTTTTTTTCAGTTAGGGCAACTTGGAGTTGAGAAACTGGACCATTAGACTTTCAGTATAGAGGATCATCAGTTCTCAACTTTTTTTTTAACCTCAAATACCATTAGTCAACACCAATGTTTGCCCCCCCCCCCCCCAAACCAATAAAACAAACAAAAACAAAACAGTTTAATATCTATAACTCATTTAATCGCCCTCTATTGTTTTTTTTTTCTAGAAGGTTTTAAACAATTTTCTTTGAGACCATGCTTACAATCTGTAATAAAGGAGAGTACCCATAAGAGATGAGACTGTAGAGTAGACCAACACAACAGAGATGTGGGAGAAAGTAGACCAGCACAACAGAGATGTGGGAGAAAGTAGACCAGCACAACAGAGATGTGGGAGAAAGTAGACCAGCACAACAGAGATGTGGGAGAAAGTAGACCAGCACAACAGAGATGTGGGAGAAAGTAGACCAGCACAACAGAGATGTGGGAGAAAGTAGACCAGCACAACAGATGTGGGAGAAAGTAGACCAGCACAACAGATGTGGGAGAAAGTAGACCAGCACAACAGATGTGGGAGAAAGTAGACCAGCACAACAGATGTGGGAGAAAGTAGACCTACACAACACAGAGATGTGAGAGAAAGTAGACCAACCCATCAGAGATGTGAGAGCAAGTAGACCAACCCATCAGAGATGTGAGAGCAAGTAGACCAACCCATCAGAGATGTGGGAGAAAGTAGACCAACCCATCAGAGATGTGAGAGCAAGTAGACCAACCCATCAGAGATGTGAGAACAAGTAGACCAACCCATCAGAGATGTGAGAGCAAGTAGACCAACCCATCAGAGATGTGAGAGCAAGTAGACCAACCCATCAGAGATGTGAGAGAAAGTAGACCAACCCATCAGAGATGTGGGAGAAAGTAGACCAACCCATCAGAGATGTGGGAGAAAGTAGACCAACCCATCAGAGATGTGGGAGAAAGTAGACCAACCCATCAGAGATGTGGGAGAAAGTAGACCAACCCATCAGAGATGTGAGAGAAAGTAGACCAACCCATCAGAGATGTGGGAGAAAGTAGACCAACCTATCAGAGATGTGGGAGAAAGTAGACCAACCAATCAGAGATGTGGGAGAAAGTAGACCAAGCCATCAGAGATGTGGGAGAAAGTAGACCAACCCATCAGAGATGTGAGAGAAAGTAGACCAACCCATCAGAGATGTGAGAGCAAGTAGACCAACCCATCAGAGATGTTGGAGAAAGTAGACCAACCCATCAGAGATGTGAGAGCAAGTAGACCAACCCATCAGAGATGTGGGAGAAAGTAGACCAACCCATCAGAGATGTGAGAGCAAGTAGACCAACCCATCAGAGATGTGGGAGAAAGTAGACCAACCCATCAGAGATGTGGGAGAAAGTAGACCAACCCTTCAGAGATGTGGGAGAAAGTAGACCAACCCATCAGAGATGTGGGAGAAAGTAGACCAACCCATCAGAGATGTGGGAGAAAGTAGACCAACCCATCAGAGATGTGGGAGAAAGTAGACCAACCCATCAGAGATGTGAGAGAAAGTAGACCAACCCATCAGAGATGTGGGAGAAAGTAGACCAACCCATCAGAGATGTGAGAGCAAGTAGACCAACCCATCAGAGATGTGAGACAAACATACAGAACTGCTCGGTCAATTATAAAAATAACGTTGACAAGGATCACCCAGCTCTCCCCCCCCCCCAAACCAAGAGGAACATATTTATACAAATAAAATCTGCCCCACTTCTAAACAGAAACGTGTCTCTCTCTCTCTCGGGCTTTTCCAATTAACTCATTTGGTCCACGGGGAAACATAAGAGTTAAATACTGGAAAGAAATTCAGAAGACGTGATTTTTATTTTTTTTTCAAATGGAAATTTCGGCGAGTGGGTGTCGTTAGGAACATTATTGAACAATGAAAACTGATACGTTATCAATGTCAAACATTTTTCTTGTCCAATCTACTTACCAAGTGGTTCTCGTGACAAATCATTCAATAAAAAACATATGAATAATTATTTGTGAATGTAGTGCACTAGATCACACATATACAATTGTTGATAATCATGTCAGAATGTTTCGATTTCTCACAGGAAACAAATGTCTTAGATTCTTAATTATTCTAATGTCGGTGTAATCAAATGCTAACACGTATACACATACTACTTCATTCGGGTACCATTTACATAGCACTACAAAGGAGAAGGTTGCAGGAAAACTTTACACATTTACATATCACTACAAAGGAGAATGTTGCAGGAAAACTTTACACATTTACATATCACTACAAAGGAGGAGGTTGCAGGAAAACTATACACATTTACACAGCACTTAAAAGGAGAAGGTTGCAGGAAAACTATACACATTTACATTGCACTAAAAAGGAGAAGGTTGCAGGAAAACTATACACATTTACATAGCACTACAAAGGAGAAGGTTGCGGGAAAACTATACACATTTACATAGCACTACAAAGGAGGAGGTTGCAGGAAAACTATAAACATTTACATAGCACTACTAATAAATTCACAGAAAAACCATACCACACAAAATACATTCCCCCTTTTAATGCCCCCCCTCCCTTAATTGTAAGTTATGAATTCAAAGGAACTTTAAGGAACGGGAGAAGAGAGGACTGTGTGATGTTCCATGTGTACAAATAGATCTAGTATTTAGTATTGAAACCACAGGCATATAATGTCTACAACTGCTTCGTACACATCTTGCAAATGCAACATTTGTAATACATGTCTATGAGGGAAAGATCAAGGAGTGGTTGTGTACTAATCACCCAATATAACGCCCACTCGGCACTAGGCAGCGTTTCCTTTCGGTTGCCAAGTGCAGTTACGAAAGTATGTCAACTATTTCTCTGGACTGTCCTACGTGCCTAACAACAGCATTGCATTCGCGGCATCAACAAAACAAACACATGTCGGGGAGGGGAGGGGGGACTGTTTATGTGATGAGGTTACTTTTCATGCATCGGCTATTATAAGAAGTAAGCACACGGTAGCAGAACTATGCTCGGCCCTTGTCTTCGCTATGTCAGCTACCATGTGCTACATAAAGTAGGGAACTAGGTCGATGACATAAATTCCCGACATCGCCACCTGTCACAGTTTTGATACCTTTATTCGTCCAGTCGATTTACATGCACTAAGGGTGTGGTCCTAATTCGTCGACACCCTCCCCTCCTAAAAGCAAACGGCATTCAATCCCTACTGTATCGATGAAGGCAAAAAATTGTTACACGTACCTTTTTTCGGTCCACTCATTTTCACCCCTCGGGGTGGACTCGTTAAAAGAATTTGATGCACGCCGTTAGCGGTCTCTTGCATTGATCAGCGGTTGTCAACAAAGATAGCAATCCTTCAGATCTGCCGACCTCGGCGGAAACTAATTGCGCAACTGGGTTATCCACATAAACAAAAGCTAAGTAATCCTTGGATGCCAAAACAATAGCTGTGCACATTAATTAAGTTTAAGATAAAATGTATTTAAAAATAAAACACACAAAAAATGTTTACAGACAGACCGAAACACCTGACTGCGTGAGCAGTGGCCTCGTGAAAAGTCTTCGCATTTCATTGGTTGATTCCCGCCAATACAAAAACAGCTCATTCATGCCTGGGTGACTAAGCGATAAAGCGCTACCGTGATTGGACAACTCGGGGCTATGACTCAGAGGGGATTCCCTCATACCAAGACTTCGGACGAACTTGAGTCAACTTTACCAAAGTCATACAGAGGCATAGATAAAAATAAACGCACTTTTGTGCATGTTACATGTAGGCCCTACAATCTTACTTCTAGATTTTGAAGACTTATATAATAACAAGCTATCCCATAATTTGCTGTCTGTTAATCGTGCCTATCTCATGGACATGTATACATTACAGATCAAGATTACAAGAAACTAGATCTATAAACAAAAGATCTAATTAAAAAGCAATAAAGATTAAATGGCATTTTCTACACACAAAAAAAAAATAAGAATGTAGATCTAGAAACCAGGTTACGTGTAAAATGTAAAGGAAAACGAAGAGGACCTTAGCCTATTGGTCAAAAAATATCGAGTAATTGCACACTAGATTGCATAATCTAATTATTAGATCTAGGTAGGGAGCCCGGAAAGAAAGTAGGAAAACAAAAACAAAGATCATTGGACATAGATTATAGATCTAGATCTAAATAGTTGGGTTTTTATGGGGCAATTTTGTCAGAATTATTTCTAAATTATAATATTATATAGGCCTAAAAAGAATTAGATTTAAACAAAAAGTATGCTTGCTTATCATATTAATATATATATATATGTGTGTGTGTGTAAAAAAAAAAAAAAAGAAACTACATTGTGTTTTGCCAACTAAATTTTTTTTTCTATGCCTTAGGAGGCTTGATTTAAAAAACAGCTCATTCAATGTCAAAACCAGATACACACATAATAAGCAAACAAACATGTGAAGTATTATATTAATAAAAAAATTTTTTTTTAAACCGAATCATTTTAATGTTCGCCCAGTATGAAATAAAAAAAAAAATAGTAGAGAACATGCAAAAGAAAAAGTAGGATGTGTAACTTAAGGTCATAATTTGCTTTACTTGGCTACACAAGAGGGCTCAAGTTCAGATCCCAAAGAACACTAGAGATATTAATGGAGATTCGACTTGAGCTGAGTTATGTTTGCTAAATGCCTAAAGACAGCAAGGAAACCTTTTCTTAGATATATCTTCCTTCTATGTCCTGAAATGAGTGCACTGAGCAGGGAAGACAAGCTTAACACAAAGTGAATCATGAAAGCACTTAGCCTAAGGTTTATAAAAGATACCTAAAAAAATAATTACATACAAAAAATTTTTTTATCCTGTGCAGCAAGAAGGACTTAGGCCTGACTTGCAAAGGCCAAGAGAACTTTCAAGATCCTATAAAAAGCAAATAAGGCTTTCTGCACCATGTCACTGCTTTTTATGTTACTGTCATGGTACTTAATACTGAGGGCAAAATTATTCTCTAAAAACATTTTAAAAGAATAAGGTATCTATATTATTGTTATGGAGTGTATGTTTCTATGGTGATGGTGAGAAGAAGTTTGTGATTGTTAGTGGCTATGTAGTATGAATGATGCATGATACGCAGCATTGTCGTCAGCTGTTCTGGGTAGGCCAGACGACTGCAGAATGAAAAGACTTGTCTTTTTTAGTGAGTTAGATTTTGTTCAAAATAACATTTTTATATTATTACTAAAGTCTACTACAGTTATTTCATTTCATCTCAAGTTTAATTTGTCTTTTTTGTAATAAAAGTTATATTTAGTTTTGTTCACAAAGAATTAATTAAATTTATTTCAAGTTATAATATGATAAGCCTACAGCGGTCTACCAGCAGTTTGGTGCTACAGGTCAATGACCGTCTACAACATATAATATCAGAAGTGAAGGAAAACAACAAAATTATCATTAGTTGTTTTTTTTTAGGCTTGGTTTGTAAGTTTCAGAGGTTCCTTCAGAAATGAAGATTATTACATCTTCTGGAGGATGGAAAGAAATAACAGCAGGCAAGGTTTGAACCCAACCATTGAGAACACAGTCAATAACATGTTAGGTAAATTTACTTTATAAAAACAATATACATAACACAAAATTATACAGATATAAAATATATAACAACTAAGCTTCAAAATTAAAAAATCTATTTAAAAAAATACAACTTTAAAAAGAAAATTCATTTGCATATATATTTATATATATATATTTATATGTATATTAATATATATATTTAATTTTACTAAAATATCTTGGTCAATGATAATAAATTCAATGCAGAAAAATATTATTTGGGAAATGATATTATTTAGTTACATTCTACTTCTTTTAGTTAGAATATGAATATATTTAATTTTTTAAGGTTGAAAAAAAAATTATTTAAACTGGAGACAATTCCTAATTGACAACATCAATAGATATTACAAAAATGTATTAGTATTAGCATCATATATATCCTCTACATTATTTCAATAAAGTTCATTCTATAAAGACCTGAGACAAATATTAAAATGAAATTTAATATTTGATAATAAAAAATAAAATATATATATATATAATGAATAATGCCTAAAGCTGAAATACTCAACTAAAATTACTAACTACTGAATATTTAGAATTAGAATTTATTAGATCTAGCATGTATCTGGTCTTTGTTTTTTTTTTTTTTTTTTTTTAAATGTTCTAGATGTATCTATTTAAACGAAATCAGAAAATAATTACAAAATAAACCATGTCAACATGGTTTTGTAGTCTTTTGACATGGATCTAATAACTGGAGTGGTAACTGTAGTAGACCCATATAGTCTATATTATATATTGTATACCTAGTGCAAGGGAAATAACCAAAATATTTAATTGTGCTGAGACACGGTCTGACCTCGTTTCATCATAAAAAAAATAGTTTGCAGCGTATGCACAAAGAGGAAGGCATTTAATACAAATGCATCTTTTGCATAATGCAGATCGTTTGGCCATCATTATTCATCTATAGATTTATGCACAACGTCTAAACATGCAGACAATTAAGATACTCACGTCTCTCCATTCTTTAAGCTTCCACTGTTTGACTAAGCCTATAATAGTATGGCCACCTGTGGCTGCAGAGAGAACTGTCCGATAAAGATTTTAAAGAACGTCTCACAGATAATCCAGAGCTGTAACTATCACAGAATGTCCTTTAGTGGAATTAGGTCTACCTGCTTTATATGCCGCAAATATATGATGTATTAAATCGAATGCATTAACGAGAAATTTCGAATCAAAAGTGACAAATCGGTATGGCCAACATTAATAGTGGAAGTCGTTGACCTAGACTGTTGGGGAAGGCTTTTGTGACGTCAGTGGGCATAGTGCACACGAGAAAGAGAGGTGCTGATTTTCTCGCAGTCGTCTCGATTGATAGTTCAACAATGCAATGACATGCTCGTCATATGTAGCTCTAGAATTATGTTAAAGATTACGTGGATCTGTATTAAACATATTAACTGCAGTTAGTTGTGTGTACATAAACACATAATTCAGAAGATTCTCTGTTTTCTTTTTTTTTTTAATAAATATTTAAACATTAAAAATGACACTTAAATAAAATAAAAATATTCGCACGGATGTCTTGCTACCTCTGAACCCCTCGCTACAAATACGAGAATCTTCTCACGGGATTTTTTTGTACTTTAGCGATTTTAAATGTCTTTACATCTATATACTAATCTATTAATTTGACCCCCCCCCCCCCCAAAATCAAACTCATTTGGCAATTTTGCTTAATATTTGCTTTTTTTTTAAAAAATGTTATGTGTGTTTTTTAATTCTTACAAGAGCAAATTTAATATTATAACATAAATGAAATCACCTTATTTGATTAAAAAAAAGTGAGTCTAAAAATATATGGAATATAAGTGTTATAGAAAGGTTATCAGTTTTTTATAAGAAAAGACCTAGTGTTAGAAAACTTTTTTTCCCCGTCTTAATACACAACATAGGCTATTCATTATATTTGTCGATCTATAGATGTATATACCTTATTCAAAACTATTTCATTTTGGATCTATGCCGATAGAATACAGATCTAGAGAAATTATATAAATCTAGATCTAGATATGAATCTATCTAGATAGTTAGTTATAGTTTGCCTGTCTATTATTAATTATTTACAGTCATTATCATTGGAAAAGAAAATAATACGTTTTATTTCTTTGAAGAAAACCCAACCAGTGGGCTTTATGGTATCATTTCGTCTAAAGAGTACATTTAAAAAAAAGGTCTTATAATGCTTTTCATCTAGACTCTATTTTTTGTTTTTAAAGCTTATGTAAGGCGTTCATTTAGATCCAGAGCTGCGTTATTTCACAGCATGTCGACCTACATTAGTAAGCATGGAGAATAAACTGGGTTATTAGGGAGAATCTTTCTAGGTTTTAATTTCAGTCGTCTTAAACGATCATCAATTAATGACGTCAAGTTTTTTTTCTTTTTCTGAATTTATTCATTTTTATGATTATTCGATTTGTTAACATTTGTGTTTTGTTGTTAACTATTCCATTATGTCACATTAAAAATAAAAATAAACTCCATAAACTGCTGGTAAGATCATTGGCAAAAAAAAAAAAAAAAAAAAAACCATTTGGGAAGCTGTTTGAGAAAAGTATTCATAAGACAGCCAATAGATTTTAGGGATAAAAATCACCATTTGGGTCAGGATTATGTGATTTTACCATCAAAAGAAGTTTTTAAAGTTACCCCCCCCCCTTTTTTTTTTCAATTAAAGAAAATGAGATGGGTGCTTTAGCGTTGCTTTATTTTTTAGGTAAGTTTTGGAGTTTTAAACCTAGCCCTCCTTTTCGCCCAGCTTAGCAAAAAAAAAAAAAAAGGGGGGGGGGTTTGAGCTTAAAATCCACCTCTAAAAAAAATAAAAAATAAAGTAGAACTAAGATGACCTAATTTCTTTTTTTCTATCTAAAGGGGTTTGAAGCTACCCTCCCCCAATAAAAAAAAACACCTATACACTCATCAAATTCCATGATCGTAGCCTTTGGGGGGGGGTGAAGTTAAAACCACTTCCAATAAAAAAAGATAAGAGTGTTTTTGTAACTTTATTTTTTTTTTTTACACAGCTTTTATCAACTTACTCTGTCTGTCTGATAAAAAGTGTGAACATGTTTTTTCCCCCCATTTCCCATTATCAGAAACATATATAACGTTACTTTGCGCAATCACTCATTGAGCCGGACAAGACATGAATCAATAAAAAAGAATTAGCTTATTGTTGGTGATTAATTATTCTGTTTGATATCGAAATTAGCGGAGTATAATAAATGCTACTTAATGAGAGACGTTTTTTCCCACTTCCCATTCTCGGATCAAGTTGAAATTTTGCATAATTGTTCATAGTCAATGACAATACTCGAATCAAACCAAAAATTAACCAATAATTAATCATTTATTACTAATTAATTAATTTTGTTTTATATATCAGAAAGGCAGCTAAACCCTGTAATTTTCATATACATGGCAGTAATTAGCGGTTCTTCTCTTAAATAAGCTTTGTTTTTTTTTAAAGTATTCTTTTACTATTGTTTGTTTAGGATTTTGAGATTAAACCACTCTTTCCCTGAGCGAAGATCGGTTCTGAGCTTAAATCCCCATCTAATAAAAAAAAAACTGAAACAGAACTAAGGTAATCGATAATCCATTTGTATTTCCTCGGTTGGAGGTGAGGTTAAGCCCCCCACCTACAATAAAAATCTATCTATCATTTATCAATTTCCATGATCATAACCAAGCGGGGTTTTGGGTTTAAACTATTTAGACTATATATATAGTTACCACATGAGTATAGCAATGGAAGATTATGATTCAACCCCATCAAAAAAAAATTAAAATTCACCGTGATCAGCCTTCATTCCAGTTGTTAGAATATTCATTAATAGAGTAAATATACAATAGTTTAAATCAAAACAAACCACAGGCCTATCCCAAATAAAACATTGCACACACTGATCCAGTCGCTGCAGCCCATGGGCTTCATTAAAAAGTGCAGTGATTAGCAGATTCGATATTTGACCTTTAATTTTTGTTTGAAGAATAGTAGATATTGCACTTTTGACACCTCAGAAAATGCATTTTAAGACTTCCGAAAAAGGAAATAATGCTAAGCTCACAGGTCAACGCTCCCCCTGCTACTGCAGATGGAGAAGGGTTTCTTTTTTATTATTATTATTTTATTTTACTTAATGACGCAAGCATCGCAGTAACTTTTATATATAGATTCTACCATAAAGTAGAGACGTAAAATCTCAATAATAAAATGTATTTAGATCAATATTTTAGTATTATTACCCCCACCGGCCCTACTTTTTTCCCGGTATTTTATTTTACACAGACTGCCTTTCTCATTGTTTTCCGGCTGGGTTTTTACCATTTTATTTTTGCTCTAATTTCGGTTTGAATTTTATAGTGTCGTTTTGGAAACTGATGTAGACTATGTAAATAATCTTTTGATGTTATCAACATCAGACATTATCTTGTCATTTGACCGAGAAAAAAAGTCTCAGTCAGTCAGTGTGTTTAAAGTAAACATTTAAATAAAAATATCCACATCTTTATGATCTTAGTAATCTAGATCTAGATTAGTAGATACAATCATACATCTTTTTCTTTTAACTAGATTTACTATCTATATCTATAGTATAGATTATAATAGATCTAGATCTATTTGATTGTCTTAGTCGTCTTAGACTCTTGATTACTAATTTTTACTTGGACTTGATCATTGAATTTTTGAATGATAAATCTAGCAGTAAAAAAAGCAGTCAGTACTGACAGTGTAGCCGTAGGCCGTAGGTCACTGTAGACTGTAAGACTAGTCTAGTAGATCTATTATTCTAGACCTAGTAAATACACATGTATATATAGAGTATAGATTATATAATATATATATAGAAGTCTACAGTGTCAGTGACTGAGTCAGTGAGTGTGACAGAAATGGCCACTGATATTCCATCATCATATTCAGATGAATGGTTGTCAACTTTTTTTCATGGATTTCCCCATGTTGACTTCAGTTTTAACAAATTTAATAATGCTGCATTTCAACCAGATAATAAGGTTTATAGACAGGTTTGTATTTTTCTATTTCTCCCTATCAATACCTTCACCATAATGACCATATGTTAATCAATGCGTCTTTATTTTGATTGATATTGCAGAAATACTGTGGTAGTACTAGATTTAGATCTACATTCAGTACAGTGCCTGATCCATTTAAAATTTTTTTTTTAAACATTTAATTTTGTATTCATAAGCATCAAAGTGTACTGGTATGAAAGCATCCTTTTTTACAATACCTTCTTCAAGTCAGAACTTCATGGAAACTGGAACCTAAAACCAGGACATGGATCTCAGAAACGGCTCTAACGATTTTCCTAGGAATTTAAGAGTTGAGAAAAGATTTACTAGCTTGTTGGCCACAGAGGGAAAACTCTATAGCTTGACCATTATAACTTTTTAGGAAAAAAAAGAAATAAATTTAAATCTGGATCAAGAACTATGCCTAGGTGCAGATCCAACATTGGTTTTGAAAGAACTATTGCTTTTGGGAATTTCTGAATGTAAGGCATTATTGATTCAAGATTTTAAGAAATTAATGTTCATATTTCCACATAACTTTATATATAACCCATTTAAAAACACGTAAAATGATTCTTTTGAGCTCATTATTCAATATCACTATCATCCAGAACATCAATCTAAAAAAAAAATATAGCCTTTTTAAGACCCCACTTTCTCTGTAAAATAGATGGAAATCTGGATGTTTAGCAATGGGAAATTGGGATGTTTAGCAATGGGAAACTATTCAAGATAATGTTTTAAGCAATTAAAAACATATATAACAGAAAAAAATAAATTTTCAATTTGTCAGCTTTGATCTGAGCACTAGAGCCATATAAATCAACGATGGGTGTGTCGTTATGTAGTCAAAGAGTTAAATATTTAATGCTTCTAAACATCAAAGTAAAAAATGGTATAAATTCGATATTTACTATTTAATTTTTTTTTGCAAAGAATTTTATATGTCAATAACTCATATCAGAGTTATCATTTCATTAAACATTAGAATATAATACAAGAGCAAGCATTAGACTACCTGGCTTGATTAAACTAATCGACATCTTTAAAACACAGTCAATTACTTTTTTCAAAGGGGAAAAAATCAGGAAGCTTAGCTTTAGGCCTATAGTAACATCCATTAATCATGTCATTAAACATCAACAGTTGGTATCATTGGCAAGTTTTAAGCCTAGTTGGATCAACTTACTCTTCATAGACTATTTTTAATTATTATTATTGGCTACTAATTTGATCCACTCATATTGGAGACATACTTACTTCTTATTTCACGTCCTTATTTCTACATTTGTAAAGCTGGTTTTCTTGCAGTCTTTTCCATAACCTATGTAATGTCAAATCATTACCAAGCAAATAAGAGGTTAATTTTCAACATGCCTTTCTGAGGAACATCTGCACAATGCAATGATATAAATTTCACATATTTATGTAGCCAGTACTGTTATGATGCAATCTTCCCTTTTTACTTTTCTCAACATATGATAATATCATTAGAAAATCTTAAAGCCAAAATATGTAGATATAAACTTGAAACTCCTAAGTTCAAGTTAATCTGCTAAATAAAAGTATTTTAGATGAACATTAATTAACATTTGTATTACTTTAACTTGTGCAGATGATACTGTTTTGGGCTCTGGTTCCAGTTGCTGCATGCTGTTTTCTATGTCTGCTTTTCCTCTTTTACTTCATCATTCGCTGCTGCTGTTGTAGAAGTGAAAGACAGAAAAGGAGACCTTCTATCTGTGCAAGGGTCACATCCGGATTGCTCATATTTTTAGGGGCGTAAGTAAATAGTCAAAATATTTTTAAAAGTTAATATAAGAAGATATATTTCATTTTTCTATCATTTCCTTAACTTCTGTTTATTTTTTCCCTCACATTTAACCCTCACATTTAACCTAGCTCTAAATAAAAAACAAGAAGTCATATCTTAAGTTGACATTTGTGTGTTCAGTTGTAATCTGTAGAAAAATAATTTTTTACTAAAGATTGGGTTATGGTTGCTAAAAATTTTTATTAAACAATTCTTTTGTTTGTATTTTTAGTGGTCTTATAGGCTTTGGGCTTTATGAAAATGAGAATATTCAACATGGTATAGACACTGCAAGAAACGCTGCCATTGATGCATCAAATATTGTGACAAGTGCTTTGTTCAGGGTATGTATGCATCATAAAATATGTGGCTACATGGTTAATGACATGTGTTTGTTCTGACTTTGTCTTAATCTGGTTGCTTGCATTCTCATTCTAGATCACAGTTTTAGGACAAATAGCCAATGATGTTCAGAATGTGTCCACTGAATTGGAAAATGCTGTAAAAAAAATAAGTGATCAGAATGTTACTGAAGTTGGTATTGAGCTCATTGACCAGATTCGTTATGATAGCATTGTTGCTCAAAACATTTGCAATGCTATCATTGTTGATGACCATCAGAAGGAAATCAAATATGCCACAGATCTGACCAATGAAATAGAATACTACAGGTAAAATAAGGTCATAATAGTTTCCCCTAGTTTGTCATTAATCGTAGATAATTGTAGTTATCTGGAGATCTTCATGCTAGTTACAGCATTTTTGTGCTAGTAAATGGCCTATTTGTACTTGGAAGTTACTTACAGATATTTCAGACCATACTAAGTTTTAGTAGAGGATGGAGAATCCTGTCTGGCATGTTTCATTTTTTATGCTGCAGCAAGTTTCTTTCAGTAAATCAAGAATAACCAAGAAGTGTTGTTTTTTGTATAGCCACTTAAGTGTTGTATTATTATTATAGCTTTTATATAGCGCTACTTTCATGCTAATAGCATGCTCAGAGCGCTTTTGGTCCAATCTCATTTGTGGACCAGTGGGGGGGGGGGGGGTATCTAAGAGTTGGTTTTCCATGCTGCCTTTAGGCGCTCAGTAAACACAACTCTGCCCGAGTCGGGTGTCGAACCTCGAGCCCTCTCCTAGGTAGCCAAGCCAAGTTCAAGCGCACTTGGCCTCTCGACCACGCTTCCCACGAATTATCTTAAAGATTATCTTTTTGGAATTGTGACATTTATTCTTACTAGTGACTTAGCTTTCATAGTCTTTGGTCATACAGAAATATTCCATGGTTAGTACTATGTTCTTGTCCATTTTTTATCATGCTTTCATAAGAGTTGGGCAAGTCCATTAAATGGGATTTCTCCCAGCAAATCTATGACTTAATCTCACTCATGCCTGGGTTTGGCATCAAAGTATTCCATTAGAGGACTGCTAATATTGGTCTTGGTGCTTTCCTGTCTTGTGGAATGATTTGGCAGTTTTTTAAGACTGGGCCTGTGGCTCTGTCCAATACCCCCACCCCATGTCTCAGATACAGGTGCATGAATGCCACATTGAAGCTACATGAGCTGGAATCGCTCAAAATCTTTCAAACTAGTGTAATATTTTCTGGTAAACATAAATATTGGTAAAAGAAACAAAATAGTGTTGTATATAAAAAAGTTTTTTTTAAAGGACTACACCTGCCTCGCAATTGACTCTCACTTTATTTTATTTTATTTTTTTAAATAAGCACTTTTGAATTTCTGTTATTTAATTTGTATGATTTAGAGAATTAAAAAAAGTAAATAATGTAATAGCAATGAAACTCCCAAAAATCTTATTTGACATTTTTTTAGCCACTTACTTTGACAGATAGGTTTTTTTTGTTGTTGTTGACGTGTTTAGTCTCTCAAAAAATAAATATTAAATAAATATTATTATTCGGAAATCCTTGATTATATACAAATTAATCAGATTGTTAATACAACACAGCTTTTAAGCTTATTGTCACTGTTATTATTCTTTACTGTACAAATCTTTTTTTAAGTTAAGACATTGATCAGACACTGGTAAAAAAAAAAAGAGCTTGTTATTCAAAAAGAATTTTTTTTAGCAGAATCTTTTTTCCTTTAATCATTTGTTTTCAGTTAGATTTTTAATAAAGAAATGATTTTTTTGTTTCACCAGATGGGTAATAACTATAGTGATTTACTCTGTTTATTTATTCATCTGCTTTTTGACAACTGTTGGTTTGTTGTTAAAATCAAGGGCAACACTTATTGTGTAAGTATCAGTTGAAATTGACCATTAGCATAATCTACAAATTATCAGTTTCTGTACAATGAAAAACCGATTTGTGTTTTCCCCTTATACAGTTCTGCAGTTGTGTCAGTAATATGTTCAATACTTCTTTGGGTATCAGCAGGAGCATATTTAGGTTCATCTGTGGTGAGTACCTACAAAAATTGCTACAATAGCTATATCTACATACATAAATTGTAATTACAGAGGCTATCAATGATTAAAATTAACACTTACTTTCCCTTTTAATATTTCTGGTTGATTTCTTATAAGTTAAACCATATTTCAGGCCTTAGGAGATTTATGTGTAGACCCTGATTCTTATGCTCTCAGTCTAGTGGACCCTCCAAATAAATGTAAGTTATACAACACATTTTCACATTCATTACTCTACTAGCCGTTTTTTTGATTTTCATTGACTACACACTGCAGTACTGTAAAAGAAAATTGTGAAAGTCCATAGTCATCATCTGTTCACGAAGTCAAGAAGTGTAATTGGTGAGACACCAATTATAATTAGCCCCAAGCACACAACCACTCATCCTCTTGCCCATGCACACTGCCACTCTTCCTCTAGCCCAGGCAAACCAACAGTTTGTGCCACCATCTCCTATTAACCTAATATTCCCTAGCCTAGATACATTCTGATTCAACTACATTACGATCCACATTGAAACACATCATCTTTGTAGCCCTAGTCCTAGAAACATCACCAGTTGCTTCGCTGCTAAACTTTAGGGACAATAAGGTTCAAGGAGCCTAGGTTAGACTTTCCAAGAAATACTGTAGCCAACACATCACCACTCTGTGGCCTAAATCACCCACATAACTAATTATTATCTACATGCTTTTAAACCTTAAAAAATGATGGCATGTGTATTCTCCTAAATATTTCAATCATGTAAAATTTCTATTAATTTAATGCTTTTTTGTTGACAGGGATTGCTACAGCATATCTCAAATGTTCTGATTCTTCTCAACCTTACCAAAAGGTTGGTTACATAAAACATTTGTAAAAGTTTTTTAAATAGACTACTAAATCTCATTACAGTTTTTAATAAGGATTGTCTAGAAATCAGATTAACTTATTGAGTTGACCTATTCATTTAAACTAAGTGAGAACTATGTTATTCTTTTTCTGTAATGCTGTACTGTATTAGTAAAAGTAATTAGACTTACAATTTTGATGTAACTACTGTTATTTTTTTCATTGCTTCATCATTTTTTAATTTTTATTGGTATCTTTTGTAGCAAATTGTAGAAGCACAAACAACCCTGATTAAAGCTAGCAGTATTGTTGACGATGTGCAAAAATTGGCTGAACCATTTCACATTGAAGATGTAAATATATTCTTTGTCTTTAATTGAAACTGAAAGAATGCTGCTTGATGTCAATTATTTTTTAATTTGTAATGTAATATTTGTAGACATTTTTTTTTGGCAAATCAGCACATTTTAGGCCATGTCATACCCTTTAATTTCTCAAGGATTCCCTTCCTCTACTCAGGAAATACAAATGGAACTATATAAGTTTAAGTATAAATTTAAGTATTAAAATCAGCTTCTTTAAATTTTAATTCAAATAATAATAAAAATCTAATTGTATATATATATACATATCAAATATACTAATATATATATATATATATATATATATATATATATATATATATATATATATATATATATATATATATATATATATATATATATATATATATATATATATATATATATATATATATATATATATATATATATATATATATATATATATATATATTACTTAACTCACTTAGATTCTAGCAGTCCCAATAGAAGATTCTGTGATGATTTTTTGTGTCAATTCAATTTGTATAGATTGATGCACCCCTGGCCAGAATGAAGGATGACCTGAATTATGCAACTGGTAATCTGTCCACTTTGTTGAATACTGTGGGGATGTGTACAAATCTTCATCAGTTGTATATTACAGGATTGGAGGCTGTCTGTAATGATACTATGTATGTATTGATTGATTTTACTTCTTTATAAATCATGTACTTGCAAACAAAAAATAAATGAGGAACCAATTGTTACATTAAATTATAAACATATTCACTTTTTTAACGCTTTTCTTTTTTTTTTTTTTTTGTTAAATAATTTCTAGTTCTTGTTCTCTCTATCAGAAATTCAACAGCTCTTTTGGCATTAGTTTGCTGTGTGCTTGGAGTAATATTTACTATTATAATTTTCGCAATCTCCTGCATTTGGAGAGGTTATATTCATAAAAGGTAAATAATGTTTTTATATAGAAATGGTGATACTATATTAAGTAGTTCTTTATAAATCTTTTTTTTAATTATCTTGTTTGCACTTTTCATATGATTCATATCTCTCATCATAATGTAAAGTTTCACAAATCCCAGTTAACAGACACCTTAGCCTTTGAGAAACTTCATTGAAATAATCACTGTCTGTATAACATAAAGAAAATTCTAGGCCTATAAAATCGTAGGAAGTTTTGTGTTACTAGAATTTGTTTTGTTTATCTTTCCTTGGCAGTTCTACTTTCATTAGTTCTTTAGAAGCAAAAACTTTATAAGAAAAATTTTTTGTTAAAGAAAAAATGTTTCTCACTTTGAAGTGGATTTAAGTGGTGTTTCCTTGTTATTTATATATAGGTCATACCTCTTATTCTACGTTATGTATATATGTATATTTATGATAGCACATGATTGAAATCTTGATTTTGCATTTTAAATTCAGAAGTAGTGACATAATTAAAGTATCAAATTAATGAACAGTTTTATTCATGTTTTATTACTTGCTAACAGAAGAACAGATTACACGCATGCAGATGATACTGACCCATTTCTGCCTAGACCACCACCTTATGAGTCTGACTATGGTGCAATTAGTCAGTCTAGTCCTAGGCCCTGGTCAGAGAGAGGCTCATTGCAGCATTCAGCTAGGTTAGTCTTTATTGCATTTCTCACCAGTTCTCCCTTTGCACCTCTACATAGAGAAGTTACTAAAGTAAAAAAAAAAGTATCTTTGTTGTAGGTGTTTTATTTGAAAGTTTCATTATCAAGTGCATGATTCTCTAGATTTTACAAGTTACATATAGACTTAATACTTGCAGCAATTGTCTACATAATTCCTAACAAGAAAAATTCTGATACTTATTTTGGTGCTTAGTTTTAAATTAATTTTTATATTTAGGTTTTTACACTTTATAGTATAATTCAAGTGCTCTAAACTTTGTACATTAATTCCTCTCCACTTTGTGCTTCAGATTTTACTAATTCACTCTTAAATAATGGGAAAAATAGATTTCTGATCTTTTTGCAGATTTTCTGTGAGATTCTATCTTTGGAAAATATATTTTATGAATTTTTAAAATGAAAGAATCCCAAAATGTACAAAAGTGTATAGAAATATATTAGTAATATTAATTCTAACAATAAAGAAATGTTAAAAATAATAAAATTGATATGAATTATTTGAATAGTACATGTGTACTTTCTGCCTGAGACACTACGCACCTACTCTTAGTTGTAAATAACACATGGTGAGTTTCTTGCCAGCATTGTAACATATTGCCTGGTTGGCTCAGTATAGTGTGTTAGTGTTTATGTTTGTTGGTTAATTATGCCCCACAGGCATGAAAAGGTTTAATCCGGCCGCCACGTGTTTTGCAATTATTGAAAAAGATGCAGATATTTTCAGTAGACCTTTAAATGTGGAGCAATTTGTGAGCAATAATGAAATTTAGAAAAAAGTTATGCCAGAATTAGATTGACTGATGAATACCAAATTATGATGTACCATTATCTAAACACTCAAGGCTTAATATGCATTAGCTAGGTACTTACACCATTAAATTTATTACTACATTTTTTTTTAAATTATGGTCCACCAAATTTTTTCTTAAAGTTTTCAGTTCACTCCTGCTTTACAGTATTCTGTGTTTCTGCTTTTATTTACTGTTCAGTGTTATTATTAGATATGTTATTATCATTTACTAACCAGACCACTGAGGGGATATTTTGTGTACTGTAAGTATGTAGTGTACAGACCTAGATTCATGTAGCCTAAAAGTGAGGTTTATAACCCCTTAAAACAGTGATAGTGTATAAATTCTTTAATAAATATACTGTTTCTGTTTTGTAAATTTCCTTAATGGGGAGGGGCTCTGGAATTCTTAAATAAATATACTCTTTCTGTTTTATAAATTTTGGTTATTGCGAGTGGTTGTGGAACACATATCCTGCAATAAATGAGGGAACTAACTCTTTTATTTGTTAAACTATTTAGTGTTGTGAAATAATGGATTTTAGTTAGCGCCATTCAGTTTCAAATAAACTTGAGAATGATTTTGTTGGTCTATTTGTCTCAGTGCCTCTGGATTTGATGATCAGTACTTAATGACTACAAACCCACACACATTCCCTGATGAATCTCCACCACCTGCTGTAAGTAGAACACAATATTCTGATTTTAACTTTCAGAGTTAGATAGATATTAAAATAAGATATCTGACTTGAGTTGACAGATGCTCTTACACACACACACACATTATGTTTTTCTGACAAATTGGTTCACAGACAATTAGTTTACACAAAATAATTTCTATTACAAAATGTGTCACTGAAAGTTTGGACACTGGAGGCGGAGGGTATTTAATTATATTACAGAGTAACTAGAATTAGACAATTTCTCTTCAAATACCTGCACTTATTTTGTTTGTTTTCTCTTTTTAAAAATGTGCATTTACTTACAATAGTTGATCACAATTGTGTCATAAGAATGATTTTCACTTACAATCTAATAATAGATTGGCCAGAATTATTAAAATACTTTATGAAATGAGAGTGAAATAGAGCACTCTTCTGGCCAATCATGAATTCTACTAAATAAAAAGGAGGCCCACTACAGAAACTCCATTTAAAGATAACAAAATAAAAGAGAAAAATAGTTCATAGAACTACTCAACCCTTATTAAGCTAGGAAAAGTGGAGGAAACATAAGTCAAAAGTTTGAAAAGCACCCAGAGGAGTTAGGGTTAGGTAAAAATAAAGAAATCCCTAATGAAACAATTGAATGATAAACATTAGAGAACATAAAACAACAAGATTAACATTGAACTAAAGGTCAAACTCCATGCACACATTCTAACTGGTTTCTGAAGAAAATTTAAAATTGTTTGAGAGATAATCAAATGAGATGGCTAATAGTATTAGTCACTTAAGGAAAATGTTGGTGACAAATGAACAAATAATAATCTTGTTCTGTCACTGAGGAAGAATCTGATCATTGTTGTGTAACCAGCACTACAAGAAGAAGCTGTGTCATTTCACACCTGGCTGCTACATCTCTCTATGCCTACTGGTAGAAGCAGCAGGATTAAGTAACTGACATCAGGGCCTCAAACCTCAGCCTCTTGGCTCTAAGCGGAAACACGTTTTAAAAACAAACCATTTGTAGGTGAAAATGTATACTTGTTGAATGAATGTTTTTTTAAATTTATTTTGTTGAAACAAGTCAATATTAAATTTTGAAATAAAATGGTTCTAATAGTTTTCTGTCAAAAAAATCTTTTGTCTAAGTGAGCTACAGATAAAACTCACTAAAATAAAAGTTAAGTATAATTATTTAAAATATAAACTCACAAAACATACTTTACACCAACAAAACACAATCAAACATCATATTCCAAAATTTGTTGCAAATAGAACAAAACTTTCTGCTATTGCCCACAGGAAATACATAAATGTTGGTGTAGTTTTATACTTAAAAATGTGATAGACAAGTTTTATGAAAACATTGAGTTACAATTACTTTTTATCTTTGTCACAGTACTATCCAGGTGGCTATGGAAGGAGGATCACAGGAAGGGCCACAACAAATTATTAGTCTGTTTGGATGATGTCTGCTTGATGCTGGTAGATGACAGACCAAATAGTGGAGTCATTATTTAGCAACAAAACAGCTTTAAAAAATACATTGTCTGTTATGCCAAACATTTAAAAAAAAACAACTTATTTATTTGTAATATGCTGAAAACCTGTGATCTTTCAAAATGTCAGGCTTATGCCTTTGTTTCCTCTTCCTTGAGTTCATTATATAGAAAGAGACATTTGTAAATAGATAGCAGGTGCCTATAATTATCCTGCTGACATTGAAATAAGTCAGTCTTCCAATGTTTTCCAGGACTTCCAGTCTGACTGTTGTATCTGCTTGAAAATATTTCCCAATCGTCATATCAAAGCAGTTAGAAAGGCTCAATCATTATTTGTAATTACTTCTTCAGCTCATACAAATTACTGGTACAATTTTGAAAAAGTTTATGAGTAATGAAGTAATTGATTTGCTTTAAATTTTATACCTTTTCATGTAGTCAATGTGTTGTTTTGTTTTTTTTTATATTTTTGTACGCACAAAAAATGGAATATAACTATGACATTTTATATTCTTTAATGTTAAAACAGTTTTTGATTTTAAATCTATTCCTGTATATTATAAGCTTCTACATTTAACCTTTTGTGCCAATATATGAATACCTTTATATAGACTTGACAGATTATAATACCCATTCTACTTTTATGTATTTCAATATTCATGCTGACAATAACTTACTAAAGAACTTAGAAATTCTAAACAATTTCTTGAATTATGAAAAGCACTTTCTTTTATTCCTCTTTTAAACCTGTAAATGTTTCACTAATGCCATTGATGTACAAGTAATACTGTATAACAAGTCTTTTGGGTCTGCCTTGCTACAACAAAATTGGCCTGGTAACTGGTTGCGGCTCTGCTGTGAGATGACTGTAATAGTTTTGTTGGGGGCTTTTAACATTTTGTTGTTTAGTTTGACTAGAAAAAAATTTGAAAAGAAAAAAAAAATAGATTGTTAAAGAGGATTAGGTTAACATTTGCTTAAGCGACACTAGACTTTGAATTGCATCTGTTAAGGAACACTCCTAACAATCCATTATAATTTAACAAAGGGCTGCAGTTGGCTTATTATTTTCATCACTTTTGTTTGTTATAGCTCTCCTAAGAGTCATCTGTTTTAGTTTGAGCACTGTGATGAAATAAAACAACTTTAGGTTTCACTTGTATCCGATTTTCTCTTCTCCCTACACTCTCCTGGAAATAGGAGAACATTAGACATTTGATTGGAAAAATACAGTGGCTTTTTAATAACCAGTTAAAACCATTTAAATGAGTGACCACACATCCTGTAGTAACTGTTCATTGATCACTTAACTTGCAGTAGCTGTTTGTTGACCTCTCATTTTGCAGCAGCTGTTCATTGACCAACCATTTTGTTGTAGTTGTTCATTGACCAACCATTTTGTTGTAGCTTTTCTTAAAAGGAAACAAAAGAAAAACCTAGAACTATGTTTCATCTGACTTGCAGAGAAGCTTGCATTGTAAAGTTTCTTTTATTGATTGCAATAGACTAGTTAGTGCCATGCATTGTACTAGTTACGACCATGCAATGTACTAGTTAGTACCAAGCAGTGTACTAGTTTTAGTGTTTTTTTTATTTTAAAATGTATGTGTTCAAAATGAAAATGAATGTATTTTTTTTTCTTGTTTACTAAATTTAACTGAATTGTATTTTCTAATCAAAGTTCATGTACATTAATTTTTATATATTTGATTTGGGCTTGTGATTTAGATGGATGGCCTTGTTAAAAAAAAAAAAAAAAGGTTTAGCCATCCTAGGATGTGACTAAATAAAGTGTGATGACAAAGCTTGTATAAATGAACATAGAAAATACGGACAAACTAGATGTGTTCTCAACTTTATAAGAATTTTGGGGGCAATAATTGGTTTTGCTAGCAAGAATATGTAAATAAATAACATTTCCAAGTAGTTACTACCATACCTTAGTAATGTTGCTGTAGAGGTGTTTTCAAAACATTTCATGTCTTAATAGGTAGGGATGTTAGAAAATATCAAAAATGAGTTGCCTGGTTGAGTGCTCTGCATATGGACTGCTGTCGTGATGCTCCAGGCTCATTAGGGCTAGAAATCTTCCATTTTGAAGGAACATCTCAAACTTACAGGACAATCTACAGACCTTAACTCTATTACCTTTATTCTCTTTTTAAATTGTATGTTTTATCTTATTACTAATGTTTCTCTACATTGTTGATGGCACATTGCATCAGTGTATTGTTTTAGGCTTAGTTAGCACTATTACAGGGTAACGAAATTATCAATATTTGTATTTTATATTCAACTACAACATTAGTTTAGAGCAGGGGATGGCAACCTTTTTGTATCGAGGGACGCATTTTAAGAAATTTGGAAATGGCGGGAATGTCTTTTTAATTCATATTTACACTGTATTATATTTTTTCCCCACATTCCACTTTAAGGAATTACAACAAGAGTTAGCAATTTTTTAAACCAATTTTAGAATTTGTTTTTTAAATTGCTGTTGTCTTTTTATCTTACAATATCCCCACAAATATACAGTTGTACTTAATGTGCAATAGTTTACTTTTACACTTGTACATAATGTTCCGGAACTGTAGAACTTGCTTATTAGTTGCTACCCTTGAGATTGCTGTCAAATTAAAGTCAGTCGAAATCAACCAGTAATTATACTTCTTTAGTTTCCACACAAAAAAATGCTTGTTCGCTGAATGAGACAATATATGTTCCAGAAGTTAAATGTCGGGACGAGCGAAACTTGCCCTTGTGGAGCATTATCAGAGATTGCCAACCATGTCCTTCAATGGTGCATATTAAATCAAGAGACCCAAACAAGACTCTGGCCCCAAAACCCTGCTATAGAACCAAAGCTTTTAGAACTGCCTGATCTGGAAACCACTGCGCAGTTCATCTCAGGTATAGGATTACTGATCTGAACCCTCCAACATGTAAAATGAGAACAAAGAAGAAGAACAGATGGATGTGAACAGCAGCAAAGTTTTTTTAAGTGTGGAAATACAGCTTCTGGCACCCATAAGACTCCTGTGGTTGTAGTGACTGGAACTTCTCTTTGTTTGGAGTTATGTCCTCTGGAGCTAAATCAGCTTCTGCGCTAAATGGTGAGCTGATGGTATTGAAAACTGGTTCTTGACGTCTTAAAATTTGCTTTTATAAATTGCACAATTAAGTAATCTTAATAACCTGTTTTTCTTTTGCTTGCTTGTAGAAATAGGACAGCTTAGTTTGAAAGGATTTAACACGCATTTACATTTCATATGCAAAAGAGCCATTGCAACATCAATTATGAAACACATGAACTCTGTCTTCCACTCTTCATTAGAAATATTAGTAACAAAGTCACAGTCAATGTTCCTTGAAGAAACATAGCTAAGCTAGCTGATGCATTGAATTATATTGTTCCTAAATCAGAACTACATGTGGTTTACACCTCTAGACTATTAAGTATGATTACTGTTTCAATTTGATCATTAATATGTTGAAATTTTATGTAGCTTTGTGCAAACTTTCCTGTTTAGAGTTTATGGTTGGGATATTTTATATATATAAACAAAAGAAACTATTTTTCTCAGTCAAAGATCAAGCTCCATCAGTTGTTACACTGCCATCTTATTCGAAGCCTACCCAACATTTAATACAGTTTTTCATAGCATTGAATAAATACTGATAAGAGATTGTGTCTTGAATTGAGTATATTGATGTATAGCCAATAAGCATAATCTGAGTGTATTGATGTATAGCCAATAAGCATAATCTTCGTTTACTTGGAGCTTTTTATAATGCGACAATTTCAATATTTTGTATAGATATATGTAATATATTTGCATTTTTATATGAATATAGTGTGGGCACACCTGATTTATGTAGGTATTGTCGGGCCGCATAAAACATTTTGGCGAGCCACATGTGGCCTGCGGGTCGTAATTTGCCCACCCCTGGTTTAGAGTAATGCAAATTTGTTAATTAGCAGATAATTTTCTTCTATCAATATTTCTAGAAAATAAAAGGTTTGTTTGTATGCGTTATAGAAAAATTGGTTTAATATTTTTTACCTGTGATGAAAACCTTAACAAGTTTGACCAAAAGCAATAACTTGGCAACAAAACCAACAGCTAAAAGAATATTTTTTGTATGAATTTATACAACAATCTTTTTTTTTAATGCGATGTCTGAAACTTGTTATAAAAAATCTTAATTCCTATTCAATTATTGGCAAGGAATTTCATTTTGAATGCTCTATCTCTAATGTGTTCTTGAGTAAATAAAATTTTAGTTAGTTACTAAATAGAAAACACAGAAGTCAAATACAGTGCCAGAAAAGTTTGTAACATGAATTGATGTCACAAATTCAACACATTGAAAGTACATCTATGCAAAATGCTATTGGGTCTACATGTGCACAGATCATAGACTGGCTAGGTTTCCTAAAGATGCAATTCAAATACTTGTGTAATCTGTTTTGATTAGTGGCCTTTCTCTTTCAAATGCATTGAATCAATGTATGTTGTTTTTTTTTTTGAAATTGTGTTATTCTTTTTCTCATCTATTTTTGTAGTGGTTGTTCTCATCTTTAATGACAGTGTTTTCTGCTTTTGTAGTTTTTCCCTATCAGAAAGTAGAGAGTTTGCTTGAAGAAGTCTTGTATGCTAAAGTCCATTTGTTCTGACACTGCTCACAATGTGACTTTGTTTTGTGTCCTAACAACTGCAGGAGGCAGAGAGCTGGATGTTGTGAAGCTAACTGTTTGGAAACTTTTCAAGTCAATTGTAGACTTTTCAACCCATGACACCGTAGTTTATGATATTATTATTGTTGTATGTATGAGATTAATGTAGACCAGTATTTCTTGAAACTTTTACTTGTGACACACCCCCAGACCAAAATATGGATGTCAGTGCTCCTTCCCCTTCAGCCAGCTGGAGGGAGAACTCTAAGCTTACCCTGTATTGCCTGGGCCTTGCCCTGCATTCTGAGCTTCAAAAATGAATTCCTCTGATGGCTACAACTCCCATTGCTTCTAGTAAGAAAGAGTGCAGGTAAAAATAGAAGGTGTGGGACAGTTCATTCCTGAAGGTTGAGATGTGGTACATTGGAAGCAGTAAAGCACATGTATGTTTGTAATAGGCTTTTATTTGGGCTTGGTGGTACAATCATTTTAGTATTCAACAGGGCACCTTGTAGGGACACATTCGAAACTTCTGTCAGATAAACTCTAGAATTGCATTGGCCTAGATATATTCAGAAGAATTGAATCCATTTTGTTTCAGATGCCCTTAAAAAACAGGATGAAAGATCCTCCTTAGAAGATGATAGTTACATTTTTTTTGTAAAGATTCATAGTAATGATGTAGTTACGTGATTAATACAACTACAATTTAAATGCCACAGACTTGCTTCCCTTCTGAACAGTTTGAGAACTGCTAATGTAGACAGTGTACAGGACTACACAAAAAGTCACTTTGTGTACTTAGTAAATATTCTTGTACAAAATCCATTCTGTGATTTTCTTAACAATCAAAACTTTGATATTGTTCATTTATATTTTTGTAGTTCCAGCACTAACTTGTAATTGAATGCTGAAATGTTGATGGAAATGATGATTAAAAAGTCACGTTTATACTTAACACAGAAGATGTTGTTTTTTTTGTTTTTTAGACCCAACATCCACTTGTAGTAACTCTAAACAAACTTGAACATGGCCATATATTCTAGACAATAGAAAAGACAGAGAATAGTTTTGTTTTTCAATAGTAAGTATTTCATGTTTTATTGAAAATTACCGGTATATGCTATCAGAAAAACACCTCTCAGCACCACTAACACCTATATTCATAAAATGCTTTGAATAATATTTGCTGAAATAACTTGTAGCAAAAGTCAATAAGGTCTACATCTTTACCACCAGTTTGCCTACAATGCATCAGGGGAACTGAGGGTGCAATTCTATTGCTTTTGGACCAGCTCTATTAGTATCTCTATACACCCAAATGCTTGAGTGCTCTTTGTAGATTTCTCATCGGATTTCAACATCATAGACACATCGAATGACAAACAAAATAAATAATTTAAATGTCAGCTCCTACGTACAGAAAGGGTTCTAAATTTCCTAATCCAACGTCTTCAGTTTGTTAAAAGTTAACATCAAATTATCAACTCTCTATGTATGGGGGCTTCACAAGTTTGTGTAGGCCTACCAGTACTTATTCCGGTATTGTACATACTTTTCAACATGACATTAGAATACTCCTTGACTCCGTTAAATTTTTTCCACTCAGTTCCCTTTTAAGACACTGCGATCTATAGGACTAATGTTGTAACGGTCATCTGTTTATGTAGCTAGGGTATCATGTGGCCAACACAACGACCATCCGCCTTTACTTTCCTTAACTAATGTCAGGTACCCATTAGATCTGGGTGGACTTAGAGGCGTCCTAAGAATCCCGAATTTAAAAATCCGAACCTTCACCTGGTTTCAAACCCGGGATCCCGGGTTGGGAAGCCAAGCCACTCTCCCACTCAGCCACAGCGCCTCCCACAGCAGCCTACTGAAGAGGATATTCTTCAAAGACGCTGGCGACAATACTGCCATTTCAGTACTCTTTAGTTCGGGAGAAGAAACTCAATATCGAATTTACAAACGGAAGCATTGACAACTTCTTATAGCTAAGTGTCACACACACACACAAAATAATAATGCTCATAATAGACTTCAGAAGGGAAAAAAAATGCTACATGAAATGGGATGTGAGGCCGAGAGGATGAGTACGCTTGAGCTTGGCTCGTCTACCTATTAAGGAGGCTCGAGGTTCGAAACCCGACTTAAGCAGAGTTGTTAGTCCTTGATATTAGCCAAGTAGAGCGTTGAAAATTTACTTTGAACTCTGAAGACTTCCCCTTCCTTTTTCAAATGACATTTTCTGAAATGCTCCTGTCTACCCCCCGCCCCTAAATCATTTGGCGTCTAAAGTCGTGAGGAAGGAGGGTTGTACCACTTAACCTTGCATCAATGTGAATTCCATCACCATCCATTGAGATCGGTCGCTAAGATCATTCCTGCATTTTACGCCCTGGAAACCGAATTTATTTATTTTTAAAGTGTGACATGTTTTGGGTCTCTGGAGGTGTATTGCTGATGCTTATTAAGGGAGTCAAGAAACGACTCATGCAATAGACTTCCCAGGTAACAAACAGAAACTGGGTTGTGCCAACAATCTGCTCTTACATTTTGCTAAATACTTTCAGTTTATCAATTTATTTATCAGCAAACTAGCTTTGTAAAATGGCAACTAACAGAAGATGCTTTTAAATATATAGTTCGTCCATCGTGGTTCGATGATGACCTCATTCGTCATTCAGGGGGGGCTTAGGGCTTTGCACTGGGGTTTTGTGCCTCCTCGTGTGGCTGGTGAGACCTATGTGAGCCCGGAATGCTCGACAGTACAGTGGGCAGGTTTATTTTAGCTGGAGTTTGTGTCAGTTACAATCACTAGCGGATCCAGAACTTTGGAGTGGGGGGGGGGCGATTTTTTTCAAAACCCTAACCCTAACGCCCAGTAAACCCTAACCCTACGCATAAACGTGCATACAGCGCGCGCGCGCGCACACACACGCACACACACACGCACACACACATATATATATATATATATATATATATATATATATATATATATATATATATATATATATATATATATATATATATATATATAAATATGAGAATAAAAAAAGCAGCATTTCTCAACCTTCGGCGAAAACCAAAACAACTGGGGCAGCGCTATAAGGTTCTCTGGTGAAGTTCGACGCCATAAGCGTTTTCTTGCTTTTTTCACTGCAGAAACGCATTCTCCTGACAAGTACAGCTCATTCTTCACAATGTAGTTCGGGGCGAAGCCCCGACGCCAAAAGCGTTTTCTTGCATTCTTCATTGCAGAAACGCATTCTCCTGACATCTACAACTCATTACCCATAAATGAAGTTCGGGGCGAAGCCCCGACGCCAAAAGCGTTTTCTTGCATTCTTCTCTGCAGAAACGTATTCTCCTGACATCTACAACTCATTACTCATAAATGGAGTTCCAGAAAGGGAGCGACATAATATAAAATTTATATATTGATTCAACTAATTTTGTTCACAAACTATGATTTCTCAATAAAAACGGACCGCCCCCCCCCCACTCAAAGGGTTTAGGTGGGAAGGGCAGAAGAGGTATTCATCCCCTTTCACCACCAATCGGCAAACAGGGAACGACATAATATAAAGATCGGTTAAAATATACAAGGATCTATATATTTAATTGATTTTGTTAGCAGGCTGTGATTTCTACTAATAAATTGGACCGCCCCCCCCACTCGAAAGTTAAGGGGGGGGGGGGGCGGGATTGATACCATCGCCCCCTCCCGACCCCACCAAATCGGCCAACATACTAGAGGGGGGGGCGAAATAATCTAAAAATAGGTTGAAATATAAATAATTAGTATATATTTTTAACATAAGTAATAAATTCGTATACAAATTGTGTGAATCCTATACTAAAGTTCGTCCGCCCCCCCCCGGGGGGGGGTCGGCCGAGTGGGGGGGGGGGCGATCGCCCCTACCGCCCCCCCCTGGATCCGCCAGTGGTTACAATATGGCAATACCTTTATGTTGACATTGCATGGCGGCTAACCTTTCGAAGGGTTAATTAATAGGCAGAAAAATGTTTGTCTCTTTTAAACCCTCCCCCAAGAGTTACTTGTTGCAAACGTTTTTTTAAAAACTAGGTCACCTTTGTATGGTTAGTGAGCCGGAAATCCGATAAAGTTTACAGACAGAAGCTACAAATGACAGCACGGAGCCACTTGAGCCACTAACGAAGAGCAAGCTTACTAAGTCAGGCGAAACACAACATAAAAATTTGAGACCCTACATGCAGGGCACGCCTGATCAAGTAGGTCAACCAGATGAAATGGTGGCAGTGTGACACTCGAATCAAAAGTCTAATAAAACAATGTATCAACGTGCGCGCAAAATCACCAGCAATGACCGACTGAGATGCAATTCTTGGTATGGATTTGTCGAGGATATCAGCTTAGAGTTCCAACTTCCAACCGACAAATAAAATGAGATTTAAAAAAATAAATCGAGATATTTACATTGTAGGCCTAATAATTGTCCGATTTCTTTAATTGGAACGACATTCGTCTCATGGGATATAACTGATAGAATTTAAAATCTTATTTAGCTTATTCTACCATAGGAAAAAAAAAATCTCCAAATATTTTTTATAGTAACATTGTCCATTTACGGGTTAGTCAGTAAGGACAAGTTCTCCTATTTTTACTATTAAACATCTTAAAATCCACTTATGGCAGCAATTGTTAATGTTATCACAACAGTTAAGCGAATCAGCGTTCTCTTTTCTTCCTTATTAGCAACCCACTTGTATTACAGTCAGTGGTTCTCAAACTTTTTCGACACGGAGACCTCCTTTATATAGTCAAAACTTGTCCACGATTCCCTGAGTGAAAAAGCTAAATAAATGTAGCCTATAGTATACATGTTACAAATGTAAAGAAAAAAAAACATTTTATTGTAGGTGTGTTTATTGAGATTATTAAATTTTGTTTAAAATAAAATTGTAAAAAGTTAATGACTTTGGATTAGGGTGATGTAAGAAGCAACCGCAAAGTTTCTAGTTAGTTTCTTTTCTTTGAGATGAAATGCAGTAGGCGTCGAATCCAAGTTGTACCAAATATGAAGATGAGAAAGTAGTCGACAACTTCTGTACAATAATCCATACTATACAATTGGGATGTTTTTGAAATCAAAACTTGCCTTTCCTTGTTTGGTAACTTTGGTTCAAGTGCGTCACTATTTCAATAAGCTACTACTCTATTATTATGGACTAGGTTTGGGATCGGAGTTGGTCCACGGTGCAAAAAAGGTTTAATACCCAGTAGATAAGGTCGCCATAGACAAACAGTCAAGAGGTCGAGTTGATTCATATTAACATTATCAGATCGGATAAACTGGCTTTTAGCAAAGAAATTTTAATGATAGATAATGGTATTTTCATGTTTCTGCTGACCCCTGGGAATCCGCCGATATCAGTTTGAGATCACCGTTTTCACGCAAGTGAAAGTATGGGTTTTTGGTGTTTCAAGTGGACCACTCAGAGTCATGCACAACGTATAGGCAGAATTTAGTATCCAATATAACTGTGGACCAAAGTCTGATGGTTTTGTTGATCAGTAAATTGAAAGCCTTAATATGTTGCTAATTAGTTACTTGATCAGTAAATGTAAGCCTTGAGATATAATAATTCACCAAACGTATGTCAGAATCAGATCAACATACTTCTTGAAATACTGGGTACATAGGTTAGTGTCACAGATCGTGTGTCCTAGGAATTTACTAAGCCAAGCAACATCCCAGTAAGAAAAAGACAACCCAGAAGCTCAGAAACAGCTTTTTATTACAAACATACATTTGATGGTTTTTTTTAATAGTAACAAAAGTCATGACAGTGATTTCATTTCCATCAGTGTGTCTAACCAGGACAAAGATGAAGTCTACTCCAGGTAGATATAATGCAGTGTTATAATACATAGCCTTCAGAAGAGACTTGACCATGTACATTGTTTGGGGAGCCCTAGTTCTAGGAGTCATTAGATTGCAATGTGTACATGAAGGGTTCACATGCTCGCATATGTACAATATACAAAAGAGACAATGGATCTCAACAGACTTACTCTATTCATCACATTTATGAACACAGTACAATTTGCACTGAGTAATGGGGCATAAATGTTATCTTGACAGCATTTCCATTATTTTTTTTGTCTCTAAGTACTGAGCATAACACTAGTGTGCAAACAAGAACATAAAATCATTGGAAGCTGTGGAAACAAAACAACATTTTTTGTTTAGCTCATTGACAAATGACATCATTACATATGGCCCATAAAACTACATAGTTGATACTTTTGAAAATATAAAATGATCCAGTCATTAAACTTGTTTCCTTCAATTCACAAAATATGGAACAAGCATATTAAGATAATAAAGAGATATTAGGTGGACAAGAAAACCAAAGTGCTTCAATATCAAAAGATCTTGAAAACCAAAATAAAAAATGAAATTTAATATTTTAAACACAACTATGGCATGTTTTTTTTTACATAGCCTACTAAAAGCTACAAATAATGATTTCATTCAAGAAAGCTTCCCAAAGAACAGGATTGATCTTTATTTGAACAGCCCATTCTGCAAGTCAATAAATATGACACTTAAAATATACCACTTTGGTCCCATCATTTATACCTTTTTTTTTTTGCCAATAAAGCATTTTGATTTCTATAAAAATATTATGCAACTTAAAACACAGATTTCACTATTAGAATGTATACTTAGTTTATCCTTTTCATATTTGATACTATAAATCTGACCAACCTAATAAATATTGCTTATCTTATAATCCAACAAGAAATATAAAAAAACAAAAAGCCAGAAAATGTACTTCCATAAAAAAAAGTCTATGCACTTTGCAGTGATTAATTTGTACAACCAATTTACAAACACTAATAAAAACAAAACATAATATGTTAGATCTTCACAACAATCTGCTGTTGAAAAGCAATGTATAGTTTTTAATGAAAACTAGTCACTTGTAAAGTGAACAAGAAACATCAGATTTTAGTGGTCTGCTGTGTTGGCTTGTTAAAAGAATAATTCTTGTCACAAACGCATTTAAAGTGGGGCTGGACCTAATGGAAGACTGAACCAGAACATTGGTTTCTAGCAACAAGTCCAACATAGTGACAAGGACTCTGTTTCTTCTGTTTGTGTTTGCAATAACAATACACACAATAAGTACTGTCAATAAATATATGTTAAACCTAAACAACAACAACAACAAAAATTACTTCATTTTGGATCTAACGCAGAATTTGACACGCTCAAATAGTATTAATTATTCTTAGTAAAAAAAAAAAAGTTAAACAAATTTGTTTGTCCGTAAGTAAAGCTTTTCTTTTCTATAAAAAAATATGTGAAACTGGATGTGGTTTCATTTTCTATTTAACTAGATATGAGATTTGTATCTTAAAAAAAAATAATTTGGGTTTAAAACAAGAGCAATGCACATCCCATTCTAGGCCAACTTCATGGAGTAAAAAAACCCAACACAAAATCACATAAGCGGATGCACAAAAATGAATTTATGTTGAACAATAAAGATGAATTAGAGCCTGCAGTTTATACAAGTGGACAAGCTATCCAAATAGCCAGGTTCCATTAAGTGGATGTGGATTGTGCTAGACAAAGTAGTAAATATTCAAAAGAAAACAAAGCTATTTACAATCAATTTAAGCTTAACATCAAATATATACAAATAACAAAAACCCTCTTGCATATTTACAAACATAACCACAAATCTTCCATACATGGTAGCAAAGTATTTTTTAAGTTTCTTGGCACTGGTAATAAAATAGGTATTTTTTTTTTTTTGCAAATCTATCTTATGTCTAGTTGCTGAGGTACACAAAAACAGTAAATTTAGAAACAACAAATTGTGTTAACAGAGACTATTTCTCTTCATCTCTTGGAATTGTTTGAAGGCCAATACATCATCTAGGCAATTCAAAGCAGATTAGCATGAAATCAAACCATACATAAGACATGTATAGAAATCACAGCAATGTTTCAAGTACACAAACCTAACATCAACAAAAAAAATCAACACTATTAATACTAAGTTGTGTTGTTGCAGTAGATACAAACAATTCATAGAAGTAACATGTGTCAACAACCAAGACAAATCTTGCATCCATTAGAAAGCAAGGGGGCCAGATTTAACAAAAAGCCATCACATGATTGTATCCGACCACCAGTCAAAACACAAGAAGTTATAATTTCCAACAAACAACACATTACTTTTCAAATATGCCATCAACATTAGATGCTGCTATAAAAACAATAACACTTTTATGAAAAAAAAACAAATAAAACAATTTAATCTGTAAATAATAAAAAACAACAACAAAAAAAACACTATTATTTGAGACAAATAGAGTTTTTTCTTCTTTTCTTGTTGATATCCTCCAAATACTAGCATACTAGATCAAAGTTATAAATTATGTACATATTCATCAAGGAGTTATTTAGTCAAATATTTCACCAGTAGAGGGCACTCTGTTATAGTAATACTCCTAACACCTCCATAACACCTTTTACTTGTATTCCTTTACATAATTTTTTGGGAAGAACCCCATCCTGCCATTCACCTCCCCTTCCCACCAGTTGGGGTCACTTTTGGCCAGTAGCCTGATAACATCTCCCTTCTTCAAGGCCAACTCTTCCTGGTTGGTTGGAGTGAAGTCATACATGGCTTCGTACAACTGAAACGACAAATGTTTTCAAATTTTATTTTAGAAAAATATAATCTTTATTTTACTGACTTAATATTAAAAAAACTTTAAACTGACAAAAGTATTCATGTCCAGTAGGTCTGAAACTAAAACATTTTAATCTACTAATATAGAATGGGTATCTGAAATTAGTTGGGTAAAAGTAAAGGCAGTTGGTCGTTGTACTGGTCACATCTCAACCTCGTTAACCGTAGGCCACAGAAACAGATGACCTCTACATCATCTGCTCTATAGACAACAAGGTCTGAAAGGGGAACTTTACTTTTTTTTTTACTACTAATATGGAATGTTAATACAGTCAATCTGGTGACTATGTAAGTTAACTTGACTCCATTCAGCTCCATCAGATAACTGCCATTTGTTGCATCCATCAAGTAAAGGTAAAGTGCTGGCTACTAAAAAATCAACCACAAGAAACCACTTACTTAACAATTCATTATTCCCAATAGAAACAATGCCAAAACTACATTTCAAAAGAAAATTGTCATTTACCTCCTGCTTAACATCCCTCAAATAAATTAATTTCCTAGCATCACCAGAAACATTTTCAGAGCGGTAACGTTCAACTAGCTGATTAATTGATGGAAAGACAGAATTAGGCCAGATATAAAATTTGTTGTTTGAGTCTGTTAATATTTTAAAGTGTTGTACTGTGTCCTCGTGTCTGGAAAATAAAAAAAATAGATGTAATATTTTAATATTTTATTTTGATGAGATTAAAACTGAAAAGGAGCTAAAAGATTAATTATAATAAGTCACTTAAAAAAAAAATCAATTCCCACTTTATGTTAAATTAAAGTGGATCTGATTTGATCAAATCAAATTAGATAAAATCTGATCATCATTGAAAAGAAATGGCCAGTATGAGGATTGAGCCAATATCACTAGTCTCATTAACAACGAGGTTACCTTTGCTGTTTCTGGGAATTTCCAGACTTTTGACCAGCTTTTTCCTTCCACTCACCAATAATGTGAGCTAATAGAAGGAATTGAAAAATATAAAAATGCTGCCAATTTACCAAGTACAAACTGAGCTGACTTATTATTTTTTATGGCTTCAGGATTGCTCTGAAATAGCTTACAAAATATTGTCCCAAGCACTAAGGTTTAAAGTTCAGGACAAGCCTAGAAACTATTTTTGCTCTCAGGGGGATGTTTGTGGGTTGGCATGACTGACTTTCAACATCTAGCCATGGAAGCTATTTTCAGATAACTCATGACCCTCTAGTGAAACATACATGAATTATATGCCGCTGCATATTTTTTAATATTCAGGACTTATAATGTCACACCTTTTATATGTTAGGCAACCAAAAGTTTTGCGGCACTCGAGCAAAGAAATTTTCTCTAGATCTGTCAACTACATAAGTACTGACTAAGCTCTTTGTATCAATATTTTTGACTGCAAATTTAAGTCTGATTTCATATGTTTATATATTGCCATTGTATAAATTACAATAATAATATTTAAAACTAAGACTTCCTAAAAGCTAAATGTCTTACTTGACGGAAAGTGCAAAACCATTTCTGTCTGATTCACTTTTTCTGATAATAAAGGCACCATCAGTAAGTAAAAATGAGCCATTGACTGCCTTCTGTAAAAGGAATCTTTCTGCTTCATTTCTAGTCATAGGCTCTCTGTACCAGCTGACAGGCAATACACAGAATGCAAAAATGTTTCATAAGATTATCTTCCACAAATAAATAGAATGACACAAGCAAAATAAAACAAAACAAAAATAAAGTGCAATGAGGCCCACATGATGTGCTTTCGACACTAAATATTGATGATAAACTGATGGCTTCATTTATTAGGAAGTCACAACTGTAGAGGTTCAACAATGAACATGCCACAGAAAATGCTAACTTTTTAAACAAATGTGTATACTTTTTAAGAATAATAGCCTAAAGTTTGTTAGTTTGAGACTACAGACTACTTTAATGCAACAGTCTTCAATGAGTCCAAAGTCTGAAGTGTTGATAGTTGTACCTTTATCAATTCTTTGTAATAGGAGGAGGACTTTGCCAAAGAGAATTTTTTTTTAGAGCTTAAAAGAAGATGGAATAACAGAGGTTTCCCTAGAAACACATTTATAGCTCTAACACCAGCTTGCCTCATAGAGTTATATATAAAGTTTCTTGTAAAAAAAAAAAAATAAAAAAATAAATAAATAAAAAAGCCAGCTAGAGATCTCTTACAGAGGTAGCAAAATAAACTTCTGCAGAGATACTGAAAAGTGAACTTAAAATAAGACATTTATGGTTTTGCCTGCCACATTTATGACAAGATATTTAGGTCACTGCAAGATTTGCATTTATATTTAATTTTTCAAGTATATTTTTTAAAAATTACCTTCTCTTGATTTAAAATAAACTCTAGACACCTATTTCAAAACATTTTTATCATGAAGAGAAGTATAAAACT
Source organism: Biomphalaria glabrata (assembly GCF_947242115.1). Classification (NCBI taxonomy): domain Eukaryota; kingdom Metazoa; phylum Mollusca; class Gastropoda; family Planorbidae; genus Biomphalaria; species Biomphalaria glabrata. The sequence continues at coordinate 54,218,811 of NC_074712.1, read as the reverse complement.
TTTTCTATTGTTTACATAAAAAAAAAACTCAACCGCTATGACAAAAAATAATAATTTTTAAATGCAGTTTAAAATTCTTTTAAATGATCAATTATGAAGTTTTGTATAAATTCACATAACTAAAAAAAATTTTAACAAATATTTGAAGGACAGATAAAATTATGTTTATGAAATAACTTACTCTTTTGGTTCCATCTTGATATAGGATGCTGGGATATAACCAGAATGCATTCCCATTATAGCTCTGTACCAACCTGAATCCTCATTATTCATAACCTAAAGATTACACAAATTAAGTTTTATAGGTAAAAAAAGGTGAAAATGGTGGAATTTAACAAGTTTTGAAGAGAATAATTAGTTTCAACTCAGTTTTTTTATTATTAATTAATTATAATTTTTAAGGTTGTATTTTCAAGTTGTATAAATGATTTCCTCCAGAACTTTCTTATCAAAACCAGAGTGTCACTTCCCAGTAGAACCAAAACAAAAAGGGAATTGAAATGAAATAACAGTCTTGAAATTCAGAGCTGATATAAATTTTGTAACAAAGACTCCCTTTGAGTCTCTTGGTCTAGTTGGGAAAGTTAAGTATGCCAGTGAGTCTCAACTTTTTGTACAAACTATGGTCCCATAGCCTAATGACACTAATTCCTATTCAGCTGTTAACAAACTACTTAAATTTTTACAATTTAAAATGGGCCAATACACAATTCTTATATGTGGTATTTATCCAGAAAAAGATTTAAAAAAATTGACCCCCAAATCTCAAAATTGAAAACCACTGGTCTGTGTTGACTATTGTGCAAGTAGAGAGAGAGAGAGCTCATATTTCTGCAATATATATTAGTTAATTCAACAGTTACAACTGGCCTGAACACAAAATGATTTCAAGTAAGAATGTAAATCAGATTTCTGGACCCTATTACTAGTATTGTTATAGTGTGTTACTTTAAAAGCTAAATCATAACATCCAAAGACATTGATAAGATGAACATTACAGTGAAAGGGATGTAACAAAGTGTTCTAAATTGTACAGAAGTAGAATTTAATCCTTGCCACCATACACTATTGTATTTCAATATAATTAGTAAACCTTTTCATCTTCTTAACAGCTGTCTTTTTTTAAATATATATTTTTTACTAAGTTCCATTCCAAACTCTATTGCTGTTTCTTATACCACTATACAAAAAAAAAACAACTTTAATACATGCTGGCAGCAATCTTAAAATAAAATCAAATGATGTTTTGTTGTATTTAACCTGTAGTGACATTTAGAGTGATCGCAGTAAATCATATTCGTGCTAGAAGCAGAGAAAAACCTGAGTTTTAGAGAGAGAAAGTAAAATATTATATAGTGAGATACTTTTGGTGCTTGGGAGAGAGTAGACAGTGTACAGAACAGATTGTTTATTTTAAGTTATTCTGGTAATATTTACCTAGTCCTGCCAGAGGGTGGACTTACGAGATATTGTATGCATCTGGGACTTAACATATAGTGATACTGTTCAAACTTGGATTACAATTTATTGTGATTACTTGTATAGCCAGCGACACATGGCTGGATCTTTATATGCCATTTAAATGCTATTTATACATGTATTATGTTTGATTAAACTTCATATATCTGCTATTTCAAGTTTTGCTCAGTGCATTCTGATTGTAGTTTAAGTAGTCTGAACCTTACTGAGGATCCAGATATATCACTACACACACTTTAGGACCCACGAATCACGATCAAAACTTATCTATGTGACATTTTATCCCATACTTGCCACCATAAAATGTCACATAGATGTTTTGATTGTGATATTTCTTTTTATTTATACAGAAAAAAAACTCCAAAATAAATTAATAAAAAGGGGAACGGGAATGTGTACAAAGGACTAACTTTTTGTTATTAACCCGAGTGTTCCAGAGAGCAGGCTGTGAAATTTCATTGTATCAGATACACTAATCCAGAACACCCCCTTCTTTTCTTTTTTAAACTTTATTAGCCTGTGAATTAGTGTATCAGATACAATGAAATTTCACAGGCTAAAAAAGTATGTTAGGTTTATCATTAAAATGTGGCCCATTTATGAACATTTAAAAAAAGAAAACAAGGGGATGTTTCGGCAATAATTAACAATTTAAAGCATGGAAACAAATCAACTGGCATAGCTGGTGTGTACCGCTGTAAAATGTTTTTCCAAGTTTCAGATGTTTCTTCATGACTTGAAGATAATTTACTTCCTAGTCCAAACCTCCCGCGGGACGACAGGGGATTGGAGCGGCCAGGGTTTGAACCCAACACCATCGATAAGTCCTGGACGACAGTCCAGCGCGCAAGCCATCTGCTAGTATATTATATATATATATACTAGACATATTTTACTCGCGACCCGCAGGTCTTTATTTGCGTATTATTGTCGATATAGTCACTGAGAGTGTTTTTAAAACATTGAAATGAAATAATAATGTAATAAATAAAGCGAATGTGTAAATGTAAAAATATTATGAATGAAGCCATCAAATCAAAATAGCTAATCTACTTGAATCCATTTTTTCAAATTAAAACATTTGCTTGTAGGCCTTCATATATTTGATTAAAATTTGAAATGAATAGACTTAATATTGTATGTTCATGTGTTAAAGTATAAAGTAGATCTTGAGGTAGACATAGATCTAGATCTAGACTAATAATAATAATAATAATCTTTGTTGTCCGTATGGAAATTTGTCTTACAATTTGTGCATTACACCAAACAAAAAACATTATAACTATAAGAAACCAAAGTGTACATTCACACCAGACTCACTCATAATTTACATGTGACAAAGTTTATACCAGATTGTTCTTATTTAATGATTTGATTGCCAGGGGAACAAAAGAGTGTTTGTGTCTGTTTGTCTTTGCTATCGGTGTCTTGTATCTCTTTTGTGATGGTAAAATCACAAAATCCTGACACAAAGGGTGATTCTTTATTTCGAGGATCTTATTAGCTTTTTTTTTTTATAGATGTTTGTCTCAAACAACTGCCCAAATGGGGTTTGTTTTTTGCCAATGATTTTACCAGCAGCATTTAGGATTCTATAAAATTTATTTTTATTTTTAATGCTCAGATTGCCATACCAGGCAGTGATATTGAAACTTAAAATATTGCAGATATGAGCGTGATAAAACATAGCCAAGGCCTTTTCGCTAACATTAAACGAGGACAGTTTTCTTAGTAATCGTAATCTTTGCTGTCCTTTTTTGCTGATATAATCAGTATTTGCAGTAAAATTTAGTTTATTGTCTAGGATAGTACCAAGGTATTAAAGGTTTTCACAATTTCAATAGTCAATAGCAGACCTGCCTACCAAAAAAAGTCCAAATGTGTAACGCTGATGGTCAAAATGCGTATTTTGGCACCTGAATGCGTAACACTTACCGTGACTTGCGCGATCCACTATTTTGTCATATATATATATATAGGCCTATATATATATATGTGAGTGTGTGTGTGTATATATAATATTGGATCTAGATGTCATGATTAGATCTATATCTACAATCTAAATCAATACGACAATAGAGATGATATCTAGACTAGCTCTGGATCTATGTCTATAATCTTTATAATGAATATAATCTACTCTAGATCTGGGCTCAAGAGTGTTACCGATGCCGTGGATCAGCTACAAACGTAGGTCTACTCCAAACTTTCGTAGGCCTACCTTCATCCTTGATCTATTCTATACTAAGACTAAGAATCTAATCTAGATCTAGACTAGATGGTAGTAGATGTTATCGATCTAGATCTAGTTAATCTAAATCATACTACAACTAAATTGGACCTAGATTGACGAGTAATGTAGAGAATCATGACATAACGTAATGACTAGCTAGACTCTAGATCTACTCCTGTATAACAAGTTATCTAAATTCTAGATCTAGAATCCAGATCTAGACTAGATATCTACAATGTCACTCAATGTGTTTTGAATCGATAGCACTTCGATATTTTTTTTCTATACAAATGAATACGGGAATCAGGGATTCCTCATAATTAATTTCTACTATAATGAACTTACAAAAAAAAAAAAAAAAAAAGTCACGTTGGTGTATCAGCTAACTGACGGTACCAACCTGCCACTCCCTCACTCTCGCGTTCTTCATTTCTAGACTAAATCTAATTGCTTTTAAGAACCAATCAACGTAAGAACGTATAGATCTGGACACAGTGTTCCCCCACCTTTTCTGTCCCCCCAACAGGACGGCTTAGCGTGACCTCCGTGACCGCTCGTAAGCTAGCCAAGAGAGAAAAAAAAACCAAAGGATACGAAATGCGTAACGCGACGGGTTCAATGCGTATTTGCGTACTAATGGTCATTTTTGGGAGATTTTGCGTAACGAATACGCATTTTGCGTAACGGTAGGCAGGTCTGCAATAGGCAATCAGAGTTAAAAATTGGCTTTTATAGAGTTCATTCTGTGCTGCGTGAAGGCTTTGCTCTGCACATGTGTGACCTTTTTTCATGAATGAATATAGGCCTATCTCAACACGGCTATGCAGCTTTAGCAAACAGCGAAAGAATGTATTAAAAATGCTTTAGAAAAACAAATTTGAATATTAATTTGATTAAAATATGAAATGAATGGACTATAACTAGTATGTTCATGTGTTAAAGCATAAAACTATCTTTGCAAAAAGAAGTTTTATCATCTTAGAGTTCAATAAGAGTTTTAGACCTAGGTCAAGGAATAGACTCAGTAGAGAGATGTGTTAATGTGTAACCATTTGGTAATGTCTAATGAAAGAATGTGCATCGGGATATCTAAATTCGCAGATATAAATAACGAATTTATGTAATAATGCTTTTGAAACACAAATTTGAAGGTTAATTTTATTAAATAATGAAATCAATAAACTATATTTTCTATTTTCATATGTGTAAAAAAAAACCCTATAAGTGCAAAGTTTAGTTCTTAAAATTAGATCTAGGTCTAAATCCTTTCGATCTTTTTTCATGTCAACATTGTAAACATGGCCTAGATCCATAAAATACTATAGATAGCTGTAATAGAGTTGGTCTTTTTTTTTTTTTTTTTTTTTTTTTTGGGGGGTCTTAAGTTTGTTTTAGGGCTACAATACATACACTACGGCCTAAGTTGGTACCCAAGGAACATTTCTGCCAAGTTTTATCAAGATTGGTCAAGCGATTTTTATTTCTATACGGGGACATACATACGCCAAACATTCTGCTTTATATAATAGGGTCATAGGGATCTAATAATATGGAATAAGATACTGATAAATCTTGTCTTTCATCTTTATGAATATTTTATGGAAATTGTGTTGTATTTTTTTGTTGTAATTAGTAAGTATAGTTTTATAGTTTAGAATTTAGATGTAGACTCTAGCGTGATTTAGATTTTAGATTCTAGACTCTGGTCACAGTCACACTCACAGTGATCTAGATTCTAGACTCTATAGTGAGTCTATAGTCTATAGTAGTACTATAGTCTATACGACTATAGTGTTTAAAATAGTTTTAAATTAAATAAAGATTATTATAATCATAATGTACTCCACATTGGCCATTGTATTGGTTTTAAATTCTTTTCTAATGAATTTTTTACTACTTTACATTAGTTTACAATTAAAAAATTTACATTTAGTTTACAATTAAAAAATTACGTTTAATTAACAAATAAACAATGTTTTACAATGACTTGAATGACTCAATGTGAATAATTTTTTTTTAAAGTCAATTTACTCTTTGGTCCTGAAGACAAGTGTAATGATTTTACTAATGGTGTTTATGTAGTAAAATAAGAACATTCATTTGTTATAAAGCTCACAGCTTTATAAATCATATTCTTAATTCTTTAAGAATTTATAAAAGTCACCTGTTAATAGTGTTAATGTTAGACAACCAGGAAGTTGTAAAATGATAAAAAAAATGTTAATAAAAGAAATGAAATGTTGATGAGTCTAATGCGAACTATTTTTCTATCTAAAAACTGAATAAAATAGCCAATATAGATTATTTAAATGAGTTGTAAGATCTACATCTACATAAATAAAAACTTACACATAATTTATTGCCTTTTCGGAAACTCATTTCATCTGGCTGAGTTGCTTCGAAATCCCAAAGCGCAACGGCTTCCATCTTGAATTTCTAAATTTTTAACTTCGTTGTAACCTGATTTTTTTCTAGATTTATTTTTTTTTGTGTGTTGGATTTACAAATAAAAAAGCAATTATGACAATCACAACAAAAAAAAACAACAATATTTAGAGTCTTGATCTAGATTTTAGAAAAATAGTTGCAAATCAGCATTAGCGTAGAAAAAAATCTGTTTTAAATGTTGCTACAATAAATCCTTGAAGCTGATAGATCTAGCTTTATTATTAGTGTCAAGGAAGATCCTGATCTAGAGTCTATGTTTTTTTTTAGACTTCATGTAGAGGTCTATCTAGATCTACATGCAAATCCAAGAGCACAAAAATAGCCCTTACGGTGTTATGGTTATAAAGTCTGGTATTTTGATTTTTTTCAAAGCAATTTTTTCATCGATCACATTAAACACTAATTTAGATCTAGATATATAGATTATTTACTTTATTGACATAAACGTATGTACGTAGCAGCTCTAGTTACTTATGTGTTTATTTTGTTTCAGTAGAGTTTATCTAATGACTTTTAGCAATAAATGTTGAATTTAGAGGTGTAGCTTTAAAGTTTACACCGTAAATTAAAAAAAAACAAAAAAACGAATCTAAATTATTCCGATGTAAACACAGCTGATCACCTTCGCGACTTTGTCTAGGTCTATCTAGGTCTATAATCTAGATATATACTAATATAGATCTAGTCTTCAGTCTAGATCTAGAGTAATTCTAGTTAGTCAGTTCTAGATGATAATCTAGTAGATGACTAGATCTAGATGTTAAAAGTAAAAGTCAATTAATAGTGCAACAGTGGCATTTAATGATATAAATAAATTTAATGATTTTTTTTCATGTCTCGAGAGACGATGTTTCCCTGGGCCTGACCCTGGCTTTTAAACTTTGACTCGAGTTATTAGACTAGACTAGAATACTAGATAGATCTAGATTCTAGATTATCATTAGATCTAGATCTATCATCTAGATCTAGTATTAAAAGTAATAAGTATGGTTTCACTGACACGTCAAGAATCATTTATTTTTAAATATACTCTTTCAGCCACATCTGCTGTAGTTGCTGAGTCTGGTAATTATTATTATAATATTGATTATCATATGTAAATTACAGTAAATAATACAATTATTGGTAATACTATATTCCTATATTAATAATAAAATATAGGTTTAGAATGGCCTAATGGAGAAAAATTAGAAAAAAAATCCATTGCAACTGGCAGTTGAACTGGAGAACTCTCTGACAGCCACAAAGAGCAGAAAGCAAAAGGGAAGCACTAGAACTAGCTGCTACGCTACTGCTACCATGCTAGCAAATCATCCAAGTACCCCACACAGTCAGATTGTCTTTCTAGCCAATGCGAAAACAATCCTCCAAAGCATGGAAAACTCTGATTTCTCCTATATAAAACTACTCAACACTTAAGAAGCTCAACAACAGCAAAAAAAAAAACTGTTATTCAATGGTTTCCAGTGTCAAGAGCAGGGGTGTGTTACTGTGTAACATGTGAGATTGTGTGTGTGTTTGTTTATTTTATTAGTTGCATTGTGAGCTGTTGTAGCACAGGGTTTTCAAGGGGGTTAAAAAGGTTTCCTGTGGTCAGTCTAGTCAGTTGTAGAGCTGACCTTGTCTGAGTAGATTGTTTTCGGTTATTATGTTTAGAGTAAGGAGATATTATTCTTTCTAGGTGTGTGTACTGGATATTTGGGTAATGCTATGATACCCATAAGTAATCTATTATTGAATCTAGTCTAAGCGCCCTTGAATATTTAATTTGGGCACATTTAATACTTTTTAGTATTGATGATTGTGTATTCTATATTATATTTGTTACCCATTGTATGCTGTAAATAAATACTAAGTTCTACTCCTTTGTTGAGTGTAACCAATGATTATATATCGGAGAATTGACCACTGTAGCATCTCCTTCATGTTGAATAGGAATAGAGAATCATACCCTTAGCCATGGGTGTTAAACCCAAATCCACCTGCGCTCGCTATAGTTTAAAATGACCAGCACCTATTCAATGTCGCTCCATACATTGGGTATCATATCTATAATACTTCCAAGCTTTAAATGATCTACATTTGGGGCATTAAATGACACCCCTCAAAGAACTACCCTAAGTTCTTTTTATCAAGCACATGTAGAAATAAAGGAAATGAGAAGGCTGACACATTCGCCAAGAGTGGGAGAACAAACTCACAATTAAACATTGCACTCTATCCAGGAGAATGAAGAAACTAATAGTAAATAAAATAAATGAGAAATGGACAAACTCTCATCCAAATCACAAGAAAGATGATGCCCAATTATAAGCTATCCTGACAAGATCGTCTAATCTTTCGACTCAGGGCCGGACGCAACAGAATGAGACAGCATATGTACCGGAAGCTCAAAATTGGAACCTGTGAAATCTGCCCATGTGGAGTGTCACCAGAGAATGCTGACCATGTCCTTCAAAACTGTTCTCTTTACCATGTGGCCCGTACAAGACACTGGCCCCAAAACACCACAATAGAAAGAAAACTATATGGAGAGCTCCCTGATTTGGAAACCACTGTGCAGTTCATCTCATATATTAGTCTAGTCATCTGAACACTCCAACATAAAAATGAGAACGAGGAAGAAGAAGAAGTAGGGTCTAGACTTAATAAATATGTATCTTAAAATCCTAAATTGGCCTAAATTTTATATTATTATTAAAATGTCAGTGCTCCTAGTAAACCTCTTTTTTTATCACCGAATGAAGTAGTAGGAAGCTATGGCATTGTGAATGTCTAATGTTATAAAATGCAGACTTAACTTCATAAAAGAAGAATATGATTTCTTCCATCCTGTGTCAATATAGTTATAAATGCATATTAATCAATGACTTAAACTCTGCCAAATCATTGGTTTTCCTGGCTGACTAAGGCAATCCATTTCATGCTCTAATAGTACTAGGAAAAGGAGTATTTGTACAAATTTATCCTAGCATACAGTGGCGTAGCTAGGGTGGGGGGAGGAGGGGGATAATTTTAAAATCCTCTCGGCCCCCAACTGAGTTTTTGACATTAAAAATTAAATATTACGCAAAATGTAGAGGCCACTAAAGAGGTCAAGCCCCCTGGGCCCCCTGCTAGCATATGGAACAATGAATGTGCGTTTATCTTTGTGTATTTCTGAGTATTTTATTAGGTTTTGTTTTTGTATTTGAAGATTATGGTTCAGTGTTTTATGTATAATTGCTACTTTACTTTTAAAACCTCTATTCTATAGGGTCTCTAGATTTAATTATTTTACTTAAGGTGTTACTCTAATCAGATATGAATATTCCTTTGTTATGAATCTCACTGTTCTATTTTGTGTCTTCTGTTTTCTTGAGTTCAGGGGTCCCAGACAAAGATTGGGTTGACTATTTGACCTAGACTGGCTTTTATTTTGGTGAAACCACCCAGCCAGCTTTAGCTATGGGGAGAAAGAGGAAACCATGACTTGTATTCTTTATAGCACTCTTTTCAGACCTTGCAATCAATTGGTAATCTGTTTTTATGGCCCACAGCAAGGGTGTCATGTTGTCAGCACAATGACCAACTGCCTTTACTTTTCTCCAACTAATGTCAGGTACCCATTAGAGATGGGTGGACTCAGATTTGGCTTAAAGATCCTTAAATAAAAATTCTCTCAGTTTGGAACCCAAGTGCTTTACCACTTAGTCACTGCTCCTGTCATATTTGTTATGCCTGTTCCTATTTGTCAGGTCTGGGAAGCCCCTCAAACTTTCACTGTATTGAAACATACAGCATACATTTAATATCAGCTATAATATTTTTTTTCCAGGGCTGTAATAAGCCCTCTGTCACGAGTCGAGTCTGTGACCTATTTCGACCAGTTTCTAGAAGCTCGAGTTCAAACCAGTGCAAGTGTCCAGCGTAAACAAGTTAATTTTAGGTATCCAATCAAAGAAAGGGGTTAAAGAAAAAAATAGCACACGTCAGCTTCTAGAAGGTCAAAGTTATTAAAATAATTAGGGGAGAAGTTTCCATGATTCTGGAATGTACGATTAAGGAAGGTATAAATTGAGGGAAAGTCAGTTAGACGGGGTCCTCGCTCAGTCCTCGATTAGTAACAAGTTTTGTGATATTAGCGGGTCCATTAAGTAAAGTTTTAGTAGTTGAAGTTGAAGTTATACTAAGTGAAGTTTTATGTATCTTTAAGTTTTATTTATGAAGTGTCAAGTTGTTATTGAATTAAGAAGTTAATTTGATGTGAAAGTTGAAGAAGTTATTAAAGAAGTTTGAAGAAAATACAGAGAGATGTTTCTTTCTTCATTTCATTGAATTGTCAAGTTTGATCATATAATCCCCAGCAAGTGTGATCATCACACCCTCAAGTAAGTAGAGTTTAATGATTGACCCATTTGAGCATCAGGTTGAAAAAGGAAGTTATTGCCCACTTCAAGAATCAATTCACACTTTTAATTATATCACAAATATTGTTAATTTGTAACAAGGTTAAAACAATGATTCACCAATTAGCCATTAGCCTAATTTTAAAAAAGATCAACAACAACAACAAAAAAGCAAGACTTCATTTAAATTCAGAAAGGGTTCATGTTTATTTATTTGAACATAAATTTGTGAAAATATTGTAATATGATTACTCAGTTTTAAACAGTACATTTTTTAAACTTTGGTTTTCAGTCACTTATCCACTTGACTTGACAAAAACAAGACTTCAGATTCAAGGTGAAAAAGGTCATCATTCAATGGGTCATTCACTAAGTCATTCAGCCCAACACAGAGGAATGATTGCCACAGCTGTGGGTATAGGTAACAGTTTATTTACTTGTTTATTTTAAAATAACTTAGTTTCTATATATGCTTCTAGTGAATAGGGTTTGTTAGAAAGTTTCCTCTCTGGGGCACGTTCCTGGGCCTTAGCTAAAGGGATCATGGGTTTCTCCTGTGTCATAAGCTGCCATGGTCCAAAGAAAACAATCGAGTTATATCTCCAACCAACTAGATAACCTTTAAATCTTTTTCACAAAGCCACACAATCATGCTAAATGTTGGGCTTGATCATCTGAAGTGATTGGGACGCGTGACACTTTGGAGTTTTCATAAGCAGCTTGAGATTATCCTTACTGACATTAGATTAAATACAGATTTCCAAAACTATAAAAAAAAAATTTTGTTAACAAAAGAGCAGAAACTATTTTTTTTTTCTTTTGTAAAGAACTGAGAAGTCCATCCAAGCAACTTAAAATTCCACTAAGCTAGTATAATTTACAAGAGCATTGGTCCTCATAAAATTAAATCTTCAGGATAAAAATTTTGAGTAAATTGTTAATTTTTTAAAAAGTATTAGCCCAGCGGTTGTAAAATAATATCTACTTTTAAAACCGCTTTGATTTTGAAGAATAGCCCAGTTACCAATCTATTTAATTTACTTTCTGGGGATGAATATAGCTAAGAACAATGTATTCCCTTTTATTGATACAAGTTTCCTTCCATTGATTCAAACATTGACATTTATTTTTGTATTAATTTGATTGAATCTCTAGCCAAAGAAGAAGGTGTAAGAAAATTATGGCAGGGTGTAACACCAGCACTATATCGACATATTGGTAGGAGTTCTTTTTTCTTTTTTAACTTGTAACATTTTTAAAATAATAGTTTATATGGAATTGTTGAAAAGTTTCTTGTAAACACAAAATAAACATATGAATATGTTTAATATTACCAATTTAAGGCCCATGCCAAAAACTTGTGGAAAAACTACATAAATAGTGAAAGAAAATTTAAATAACCACCGGCAGACAACAGTTTTGTCTGCTTTGGATATTTCAAAATATGTATGTCACATCTAGAACTGCTCTACTGCTGCTTAATCTTTGGAACAAAACCATAATTATTTTATAAATATATGTGTTCTTTTACAGTATATTCAGGCAGCAGAATGAGTTTTTATGAAATCCTACGAGAAAATGTTTTCAAGAAAAACTCTGACGGAACTTTTTCTGTTTGGTAAATGTGAACACTTTTGTTTTTACTATGCTCATAGTGTTTGCACAAACCTATCAAGCATTTTAAAAAAGATCATTTCAGTTTGTGTTTTAAATAGCTGTATGTGTTTGAGATTGTCTACGAAAAAAAAAAAATTACGTAAGTTAATAGTAAAAAAATTAAATAAAGTGGGAAAATAATGATAAAAAAATATTTTTAGGTCCTGTGCTGTTAGCTTTCATAGCTCATTTTTCTTACAAAATTTCTGTTAGTGATATTAATGGACTATGATAGGTTAATTTGTGGTTACTCAATGGGAATGTGATTAAGCTATAAGACATGTAAGTGACTAATCTGCAGAGCTGCTTTTGAGTTTGTGAAACTTCCGTTGTTACCATGTTATTTCTTTTTTTGTCATCTCTCCTTTTTTTTAAATTTTAACCTGCTGTTACTGATAGTCTAAAGGTCTTATTGTAGATTCATAATTTGAGTTTTTCTATAGAAATTTTTTTTTAATAAATAAATAATTCATCCTAATAATAATAACTCTCAGGAAAGCAACTTTATCAGGATTATTAGCAGGAGCAGCTGGACAGTTTCTTTCAAGTCCAGCAGATCTGGTCAAAGTTCAGATGCAAATGGAGGGCAGGCGAAGACTAGAAGGAAAACCTCGTCGGTGCGTTCATTTTAAATTTATTCAATTTATTTTGAACACTTATGCTTTCAGAATCTTTAACTTAATTTGTTACCAACAATATTAAAAAAAAACAACAGAGATATGTTTTTATCATAAAACAAAGACTTGAAACAAAACTGAAAATCCAGGTCATAGGCCATTAGTTAAACACATTGATTAAAAAAAGCTTATGTCTTTCTATAATCATCTTTAAAGAAAGAGTTTGCCCATAAATTTTGTGATCTTTTGTGTCCACATTAAATCTTGTATGCATAGGTATTAATAAAAATGAAATACTAATGAGTATCTATCAATATTATCTTAAAATATTTAATTATAGAACTAAATGTAATAAAGGTTCTCATTCTCATCTTCTAAGGAAACTTCAGATATTACGTAACAGGTAGTTTTGCTTATGTAACAACACTTATGTTTTATTGAAGTACACAGGTGGATAAAAATATACAGGATTTTAAAGTTTTGATTTTAATATTCAATTACTAGGATAATGAAATTGCAGGTCTATTCCAAACTAAGTTGATGTCTACTTTATTGAAGTCCATAAATAAACTTTTGTAAATAAATTAAAAAGTCCCAACAACTTTATAATAATAATAGTTTTTTTTATTTTGCTGTTTTGTTTTCACTTATTCATTGACTATATATTAATCTTTTGCTTTTTTTTTAAATATTAATTTCAGTGTTAAAAATACAGCCCATGCTTTCAGAAAAATATTGTCCGAAAGTGGAGTAAGAGGTCTGTGGACTGGTTGGGTGCCAAATGTTCAGAGGGCTGCTTTAGTTAATTTAGGAGGTTAGATGATATTAGTTATAGATACATTAGAAAATTTAAATTGACACTATGACAAATATAACCTTGTATAAAACTCAAATAGTCTCTTCACCTTTGCCTTTCACTAAATCTGTTGGACCATTAGGGCAGCACACATTGTCTTGTCTACCGTCGTTATATATTGTAGTGTTTTAATATTGGAATTATCATTGTTTTTGGTTAGTGTAATGTTTATGTGTCAGCATGTTTAGTGTTAACCCAATTGCTTCTTCTGTAGCAAGAATAATGCCATTGTTTTGAAAACTTTTCTTTAAAAAAAAAAGAACTCCTCTGGTCTCATATTGTAGAAGTAAAGATAAATTAAAGGTACACTTTGCTATTTTTTGAGGGTGGGGTGACATGGGGTTATTTATTTCCTTTTTGAGCATCTCTAATTATCTCCCTTCAAACAGACCCTACCAACTCAATAACCAAAACCTGGATGTCTGTTTTTAACTATTGAGAAGCAAGTATGCTATTTTGTCATGGTGAATTTTTTTAAAGTTATTAATATTTCATTTTTTTTTTTCTATTATTGTTTTCCTTTTATAAATCTTCAAAATTAATTATTGAATATTTAAAAAGAAATCTCCCACTTTGATTAGAATTTCTAAATCCTGGTGCTATAGTTAGTGTGTTCAACAGATGTAGGACATTTGTATGCAATAACTATTTGACTGGGATTTCCTATAAATTGAATGAAAAAGTGCTTGAATGCATACAGAAAGAGTATTGTCTGTGGGCCTGAGTGTACTGGTATTTCGAAAAATAATGAGACACTTGTTTAAGCCTAGAAATATATTTTTTTGTCCATTATGAACCATTGTCTGAAAATAATTTTTTACTGAAGAGTGTTTTATTGTTTCTTTCTAATTCCACTACAAGAAACATGATTTTAAAATTTATTCAGACATTTTCTTCAGTCATTCTGATTTTTGTTATTTCAAGTTTTAACATTTCAAACACATTTTTGAAGATCTATACTGAATTTTGGAGGCGTGGTGGCTGAAGGGTAAAGCGCTTGGCTTCGATCCTGGTGAAGACTGGGATTTTTAATTTCGCAAGCTTCGGGCGCCTCTGAGTTCACGCATCTCTAATGGGTACCTGATATTGGTTGGGGAAAGTAAAGGCGGTTGGTCGTTGTGCTGGCCACTAAACATCCTTTGTTAACCATAGGCCACAGAAACAGATGGCCTTTACATCATCTGCCCTATAGAGCACAAGGTCTGAAAGGGGAACTTTTTTTTTTATACCCGGTACTGAATTATAAATAGATGTTAGCTTAATGCTACTCAAAAAGTTTATTCTAAATCTAAGATTGCATTTGAGAATGTCTGTATTTTTTTTTTTACTTGAGTATTAAAGTTGTGAATTTAATCTCTATTTTTTTCTAAATATTGTTGAGAAGTTTCTTTACTGAAATGGAGCATTCTTGTGTTAAGTTCACCTACAGTCACTGCACTAAGCTTGATTTTATAATTGTAAATTGTTAGTGTTGATATAGTGCTCAGACTTACCTAACAAGTTGTGGTGATACTTAGTGCTCAAACTTACCTAACAAGTTTTGGTGATACTTAGTGCTCAGACTTACCTAACAAGTTTTGGTGATACTTAGTGCTTAGACTTACCTAACAAGTTGTGGTGATACTTAGTGCTTAGAATTACCTAACAAGTTGTGGTGGTACTTAGTGCTTAGACTTACCTAACAAGTTGTGGTGGTACAATCTGAAAAAGTTGAACTCTATATAATTATCTGTACAAATAGTTTCTATAGTTCATGACTGATGAAATGTGAAACCTTCTTGTGTTGCTTTCCTTCGATTGATTTATCTTTTTCTTAGTGTTCTCCATCCCATGTATCTAGTGCGGATAGCTGCATTCTTACTAGTGGCCTAAGTTTATTTTTTGTTAAGCCAAAAATTATTAATCAGCATTGTTTCAACCATCTACAAATTGTCATTCTTCAGTGCATCATTTAAATATTGATCTTACCATTTGATTTAGCACATTTTTTTCTCCATTTTATTGTTTATTATTATGCATAAAAAATTTGCATTATGCTTTACTAAGTTGTTTCTAGAAAGAAGTATATATAACAAAACCTTTCAGTTGCCAGTTGAATATTATTCTTGACAAAATCTTAAAAATGTTTCTTAATTTTGTTTAGCTCACACATTTTGTAACATTGTTTCCTTGATTCTATTTCAGATCTTGCTACTTATGACACAGTCAAACATACAATTTTGTCTAAAACAAATCTGCAAGATAATTATATCACACATACCTTATCTAGGTAAGTTTTTTCTGAGATCAAAATAAAATCTTAAAAACTATTAGAAAAGTCCATGAAGTTGGAAAAATCATGGATATAAAAAAAAAAGAAAAAAAAAGCTATATCTTGTAAATTTTCTTACAGCTTAAAAATAATCAAGGTAGTCATATCTTAACCTCAAAAGTTCTTTTATCTGGATTAAAAAGTTCAAAGTTAAGTATACATATGCAGTGTTTAAATCCAATCTATTGTCAGATACAATCTAAGTGCTTAACTCAAAAAATATTGTCAAATTTTGTCAATGTTAGTGTTAAAAATCCAAAGTTTTTGTCTCTTTTGTGTGAGTATGCAGGCCGGGATTCTAGGTTCACTCTTCACTTACCAAAAGTTCCTGCATCAAAATGTATATTTTATGAAGAGTAAATTTGTTTTTCAACTTAAGTCACCGTCCCCTCTAAATTGTGCCGATGTGCCAAAAACTCAAACTCAACATATATGGATACATGAATTATAAAAAGTTTCTTTCATAAAATATCTCAAATTCCCTTTTGGGGCCTAAGTTCCACATAGTTGGATACATACAGTCCACATATTGTGTGTGTTACACAATGTAATGTTTCATACAATCACTTACTTTTCTTATTCCTACTCTCAAAACAACTAAAGTCTCGGCTAGACCAAAAAAATGTCAATTAGACTACAGCTATTGAAAGTGTTCCTAATTGTTTTTAGTGCTTGCTCAGGAGTGATTGCAGCTCTGATGGGTACTCCAGCTGATGTTGTGAAAACAAGAATCATGAATCAACCAACCAAAGATGGCAAGTAGGTCAATTTGTGTCTATTATTGTCATTATGAAATAGGAAGTCAGTTTAAACCTATAACTACTAATGTGATTTACTTTAGACTACTAAAACAGTATGATGCAATAGAACGTTTATAAACAAGAAGAGAAACTTAGCAACTATTATTTACCAAAAATCAGATATGTATTTTTTTGTTTTTGTTTTTTTATTATTGTTTTTTTTTTTTAACATAAATGCTGATTCTTCAGTGGATTTTTTTTTTGTACTAATAACTATATAAATAAAAAAAACTTTCTAAATTCTTTTTCATTTGTTTTACTATTCTTTCCGAACGAGTTAAAACACCACTTTTTAAAACTGGAAATAGTAGTTACTGAGTTAAAGCAGATGAATAATATGGATGCTATGTCAAGGTCTGAAAGTGGAACTTAACTTTAATTTTTTTACTTTTAAAACAGATAAAATGGAAGTTTTGAGCTAATTATCCTTTTCAGACCTTACGATCTATATGTTACTACCAGTAGAAAAACTGACCAACAATGGAGAACTCAACAGCTCTAGCTCTAGACAAAATCTGGAAATATATTATAATCCAAATTAATAAATTATTTATATTTTTTACAACATTTATTCATATTTTTACAAAACCATATATAACAAATTTAAAAACACATAAAATATGGCTTAAGAAATCACTAATATCTGGTACATCCAGCTCCCGTCGCCTCAGCGTGGCACCTCCGTGGAAACATCCATCCAGGGAAGTGGATAGGCTAAGTATGGGAGTGAACATGGCTCCCAGCGAATTACTATATGTACGCTCTAGTGAGTGTACATTGCACATGGTGGGATGTGAAAAAGGCTTGCTAACCAGTCCAAACTCCCACCGCGTCGTTCCCCAATGGGGGCCATATGGGTGGTGATGGTCCCCTCATTGGTGCGATGGCACATTATAGACATATGGAAGGCCCCGTGTGGGCTTGGCCTCTGGCCTCGCTCGGTGTGATTACATGATACCTATGATAAGGCGGGACTCCAGACAGAGGGGTTGGTGAAGAGCCAATTTCTCATCCTGGCCACGGGATAAAGGCCTTTTCCCGGGTCACATGGTTCATAAAAGGGATTCGGGAAATCTCGAACCATAAGGACATCTGATTCAGGTACATCAATGTAAAGAAACTAAAGCCTTTTTAAGCCCCCACTCTTTAAAAACATCTTTCTGGGTCAATCCTTGGAGCATCTTTACAAAGTCAAAAAGTTGAATCAAATAAAGTAAGGGGCACAACCTAATATTGAAAAAAAGCATGAGGAACAATAAGGCTGTAACTGTATTTTTTTTAATTTTGATTTGTCTCCAGAGCTACCAGGTTGTTCTTTAGATCTATTGTTGACTTAGTTTTTTTAACTAACAGTGAAATCACTTCCCAACAAGAAAAGGCCTAGATGTTATACTTACTATTGGAGATTTTAACCTCATTTGTTGAGTTTACAAAAACAATTACTTGAGGTTCTTAGAAAATCTTCTATGATCTTACTGCTATGTTTAAGTTATTTAACCTAAAGATTTATTTTTTTAATCAGAGGCCTTCTGTACTCAGGATCTGTAGACTGTTTAGTAAAAACAGTTCGACAAGAAGGATTCTTGGCTCTATATAAAGGCCTATTACCAATCTGGGCAAGAATGGTAAAAATATAATTTTATTACTGAGCATACTTTGTTTTGTTTTCTAATCTCAAGTTTTTTATGTTTATTTCTGTCTAACCTGAAGGCATTGTGGCTATGTGGTAGAGCGCTTAGGTTCAAAACATGTGGTCCTGGGTTCAAATCCTGATGAAGAGTGAAATTTTTAATTTTAATGTTAGGGCTCCTCTGAGTCCACTCAACTCTAATGGGTACCTGACATTAGTTAGAGAAAAGTAAAGGTGACTGTTCGTTGTGATGGCCACATGACACCTTGTTAACCATGGGCCATAGAAAGAGCTGACCTTTACATTATCTGCCCTATAGATTGCTAGGTCTGAAAGGGGAAACAAACTGTCTAATCTAAATTTTCTAATAGATTTTCTCATCTCCTAGCTGTTTACTAATCAAAAGGTTTTGTCTATAACAATGCAATAATTGTTTAAAGTTCAGCATAGTGTTGATTAAACACATTGATAAAAATGTAAAAAAAAATTCAAACAAATCATTGCTGCAGTATTGTGAGTAAACATACCAGAAATTATTAGTTCAAGTTCATACAAGTTTTAGTATTGTTCTAGCTCTAGTGCTAATTCTTGTAGACTTGGCAACTAGCATCCCTAGCATCAGTAAGATTAAATTATAAAGAAAGAAATTTATTGATACCATGTAAAACAAAATACTTATTCTAAATTTATATACAGTTTTTCTCAAAACCCTTATATCTACCTTTTGATGAAGCAATTTTTGCATCATCATTTTGGATTGAGAAGTTCTGATGACAATTTATAAAACACCAAACTTTTTATAATAAATTTTTAAGTAAATTTAAATACATTTTAAGTCACCTTTTGTTTTTTAAAACCATTCTTGCATTGTTAAATTATCTTGAGGTTAAAATAGAAAAATGATCCTTTAACTGACAGATTTGTAAGTTGAAAGCCTTTTTTAATTTTATTTTTCAGGCTCCTTGGTCTCTAGTATTTTGGTTGACTTATGAAGAAATCAGAAAATTGTCAGGAACATCATCATTTTGATGTTTGGTTCTTTTAGATACAAATTACTTGATAACATTTGATAAGATAAATGAAATATATTATTGTTAATAAACATACCGGTATGTTCTCTATGAATTCCAAAATTGTTTTCATGTGTAAACATTGATTTGTTGAGATGAAAGCATTTAGCTGTATTTGGAAATATTTTTTAAGTCTGTGTTTCTCAATCTTTTTAGTTGTGTCACTCTCTCAGATCTTATCTTATAAATTATAGACATATTCATGTGTCAATCTAGTCATGCATGTTGAAATCTGCCAAGTTTTTGGTTTTCCTTGATGATTCAGGCAACCCATTCCATGCTCTAAAAGCATTAGTGAATAAGAATGTGCCTTTATCTTTGTGTCTTTCTGAGTATTTTATTAGGTTTTTTTTTTGAATTTGTAAATTATGGTTTAGTGTTTTATGTATAATTGCTACTTTACTTTGTAGTGTTCTGTCCTGAAGGGTTTCTTAATTGAGTGATTTTATAAATGGCGTAACTCTAATCAAGTGTGTTATAAATCTCATAGTTCTAGTTTGCATATGTTCTAGTTTCTTTATGGTCTGCGTGTATAAAATATTATCAAATAAAGAAGAGAGTCGAAAGGGCCAATATTGCAGTATGAGATTCTCTCAAGGCACACGTAGAGCATATTTGAGTAAGGGCTAACTTGTCATAAAATGATTTGTAGCAAGCTTGTTTGGTTCTCAAAACTACAGCATCAGAATGATTGTGTCACTTAGAAAAAAAAATATACCTATCAAAATGTCTTTTGCAAGTGAACTTTTTGAGTAGATCTTGTAGCAGTTACTTGTTGTGCAGGCTATAAAAGGCCATACATGTAAGTTGAAAAGACCTCTCTTTATTTATTGTTTTTAAACATTTGTAACAATATGTTGTTTCACTTGATCAATATTTAAATATTGATCTATTTCAGTAATGTAAATACAACAGAATCCCTTTCATCCTTTTAAAAAAATCTCCACCTGGGCACCCCTTTGTCAACAAGTCCTGGTGCCGATGAGGTTGAGAAATGCTGTTTTTAAGCAAACATGTGTTCATGATAATAGTGTTCATGATAATATAATTGTTTTGTAAAATACTTACAGAAGTTGATGATTTTTTAATGTTTACATTGCCATGATTGTTATTGTAAAAAGGACTATTTTTGTTTTAAAAAAACTAGTACAACACTATATTTACATACAGGATACTGTTGATTTTTTTTTATAAACAAAAATTGTGTATCCCAAAGGTTTAGTTTTTTTTAACTGTAAACATTTCTTGTTACAATGAATTACTTACTACTGTACATCTTTAGATCCTTTTTAGAATGTGTTTTTATTTTTCAAGAGTCTTATAATTTTTTAAGAACCTACTTAAAACCAAAAACCTGACTTTTCTCACTCAACTATAAAGACTGTTGACCTCAACGTATAACTAGCTATGTAGCTATACAGCAATCAATGTAGCTATTTTATCTCAGTATTTTTTATTAAGAACTCTTATTGTGTACAGAAAGTGGCTAGAATAAAATTCTTGTCAAAGATTTATTTCATAAAACTTATAGTTTTTCTTCTTCTTTCTCATTTTGTTGCAGGGTTCAGATCAATAATCCTATATCTGAGATTAACTGCGCAGTGGTTCCCAAATCAGGCAGTTCTCCATTTTGTTTTTCATCTATAGCAGGATTTTTGGGCCAGTTTTGTTTGGGCCTCTTAATATAGTATGCAGCTTTGAAGGACATGGTCAGCATTCTCTTCCACAAAGGCAAGTTTTGCTAGTCCCCACTTTTAACTTCCAGAACATATGTTGTCTCATTCTGTCTCATTTTGTTTTGTCCGGTTCTGAGTCGAAAAATTATGCATTGGTCATGTTGAGATAGCTTATAAAAGTATAATTTCAAATTTTGATGTGGTCCAATTGTGTGTAATAATGAAGGAATGCAACAACAAAAACTTGCTTACCAAGCTAAACTGCTGTTAAGTGAGGAGTTTATATCCTCTAGACTTGCTCTGCTGTTAGGGACACTTACTACACATCAAGCTCGGTAAAAATTGGGGTGGGTGTTAGTCAGTGAAACATTTGGAAGACTTTGAACACATGTCTTGTAAACAAGTCAGCAGGAAATAAATATTCCTAAGAAAGTTTGAAGGAAGGGTTAAAAAATAATGTAATCACCTAGAAAAGTCTTATGGAGTGACTTTAAATGGAAAATAAGGCATGAAATCATAGGTAGTTGGTCAGTAGTCATTGCCCATTTGTTCACAGTTCATTGTTAATGGTTGATAGCTTTTTGTTGGTCTCGCTTAGTACTTGTACCATTTAAATAAGTGATTTTTGTTTGATGTAAATCATTGATTTTTCCATAATTGATTTTGAAGATATTAAATTCTGATTGAATTTCAACACTGCATTTCTCTTGTGTGACACTAAGAATGTGGAAGACAAATATAACTTCAATAATAAATATTGCAACTCCTCAAAAAAAACAATCAAATAAAACATGCAACACTTGCAAGCTTCCTAGGGAGAGACAAATTATTAAAATAATTCATTAAACTAAAATAGTAAAATTTGTCAAAGTTTGAAAAAAGATGAGGGTAATTTATAAAATATGTGCTACAATGAATATTCATTGCAAAGTCTGTTATTATGATGGTGTTTCATTTTGCTGACATAATCTGATGTCCTTCTGAAGCTTGGGTTAATAAATATTCTGTGTCTGATTCTAGATAAAAAAAACAAGGATTCATAGCCTAAAATTGCCTAGTCCCTATTGCTATCCAGAACAGAATCTTAAAACCCACAAAAGCTGTATGCTTCATAGTAGAGTTTGAGTTTTTGGCACATCGGCACAATTTAGGCAATGTCGTGCCTGTAATCCTCTTCAGAGTAGTACAGTTTCGGTAAACTTCTTTGAGAGAGCCATGAAAAGCTTATGCTTCATGATATTGTAGTTTATCCCAAAATCTGTTAGCCATGAAACGGGCAAGTTGCCATGTCATCCTACAAGGAAGTATGATAAAAAGTTTTTCACAAATGCTTAAGTACTTTTAACAACTAAATCTAATCCCACTTTGACACAATGGTAAATGGTCAATAACTTTAATTTTTTTTTTACATCTGTTGAATATAAGCCTAGATCCAGAAGACTCAAAACTGGAATGCATTTTTATAATCATAATCCCAAACCCTTCCAAAAGGAACCAATATACTGTACACTTTTAGATTTAGTCATGGTCTGACATTGGGGCACTGAGTTTATTAAAAGTTTTCCAATATATAATGCTGGGAATGAAAGAAATGTGTATGTAAGACTTGTAAATTTTGGCGACTTTTAGTTGATGGATCAATGTTTGACTTAGCAAAGTGGAACAAGATATTATTGTCTTATAGTTGTTATTTGATAGTAGGAGTGGATGACTTTCAAAGGTAGCATAGAATTGAACAGTGAAGTTTGATCAAAAGAAGGTAAGAAAGGGAGATAAGACATTGCTGGAGGAAGAGACGTCGTGGAATGTTTACTAGTTGGGTTTATTTTGCGTGTCTGCTGAGTTTAAAAGAAAGAATAGAATGATAATTATCATGCTTTTTAAATATATATATACAAGTAATTGAATAATTATTGTTCGTTACACTTAGACTTAAACTAGTCAGTAGTTATAAATTGTTGTTTAAACTAAGAAAGATTATATATCTACATCACAGTCTATACAGTAGTATATGGAGATATTGTAACGGTCAAATAAATAAATCAAAATTATAGCTAAATGTCTAAAATAATTAAATACATGGGGGGGGGGGGGAAGGTAAGGGAAAATACAATTTCATTAAACTATAGAACTAGTGAACCACGTGAGGCACCATTTTATTTGTTGTTTTTTTTTTGTTATTTCCGTAATTTACCACATTCTGGTGGAATCAACGCTGGTGGTATCGTCCACGTCAGTTAGGAGAGAAAGAGCTAAACAGAATATCTATGATCTAGAATCTAGATCTATGTTGGGAGATATCTTCATCCCACTCCCTTCTTTCCAGTTCTGTCCTACTCTCATTTCATTGCAGAACTCTGAAGTATGTGCTAACTAGACTGGAGCAAGAAAACTGACGGTCCAGTAATTGTGAATTGACGCCCTTTAACACGCCTGTACAGCTTAGCAAATTCTAGCGGTTTGTGGCTGTAACCACGATATCACGTGGTATGTCTAGGTTGATCTAAATCCGATGACCCAGAATTCTACTGCAACTGCCAGATAATATTTGTCTAGGTGAAGTTAAAAAAAGTAATCCTGTTTACGAAACAAAACATTTTAAATTTCTAAGTAGAAAACACGAAAAGATAGAAGGGGTCTATGAGGGATCTGTATGAGGAGTAGTACCTCCTGTCAACTGGGCAGTCGGGTTTTTGTTCTCCACTTAGAGCCCAGATCTCATCTATGGCTCCAAGCAGGTGTCAACATGCGGCAACGACCTCACCCCTGTAAACCGTATCGTCCGACGGGCTAAACGAGGTGAGGGATAGCCAGAGCTAGTATCTGGTGAAACTATGGTCTCTGTCCACCACCCAGCATGTGAAGTCTAGTTGCGTCTGCATGGCACTCAGATCATAAATAGACTACCAGGGCCATCATCGCGCGTCACATTCTCATCTCCCAAATTCCAATAATAGATTCACAAAATTATTTAACATGAAGCTTGTAACTTATTAACTGATAAACCATTATATATGTTTGCCTCCCCCTTCTGCGTGTGTTTCAATAGAAGCATCTCGATAAGGAAATAAAGTAAAAATTTTCATTACTAATTGACGCTCTTTCATTCTCCAATCGTTTGTTTAAAGACGTGAATGCTCGCTAAACCAAAGTGTAAGTTACCTTCCTGTTTACACATCTCTTGAGACCCTTTCCCTTAGCGCGTAGTGACACTCTTGACACTGACGTTTACTAGATAAGTTGAAACATATGTGCTTACTGCAAGTAATATGATAAGTATTTTGTAGATCTTGTCAGACTATATACGTCACTATTTCATTTAAATAAAAAAAGCCAACATTTAAAGAGTCATTGAAAGTTCGAAGTTGGAAAAAAAACCTAATCACAAAAAATGGTTACAATGGATATAAAACTATTTTCCCCCCAAAACTAATATTTTTAAACACAAACACACATGCAGCTCTGTCTTCCTTAAAAATTTGACTAAATAATTGTTATTATTGTGTCATATGAAACAAACAATATATTCATGGCAGAACAATTTAACGCCGTGAGTGTTAGTAGAATTAAAAAAAAATGGCTGTTTAACACGAACGCTGTTAAAAGTTGGAGACAGAATATTTTCCAAATGTCACCAGACGGAAGAGTTCTTGCGTTAACATTGAACTTGAGAGGCAAATGAAATGATGTGATGGTATCGCTGTCTGAAATCAAGATAAGAATGAATGAAGTATACAATGAGTCAATTGACTCGGTTCAGGGAAACACTGGGACTCCTTACTTCAGTGGTAACTTCTCTATGACATCTTTCATTCTTTTTGTTACAGAGATGTTACAGTGTTTCATGCTTTTTGTTACAAATGTTACATTGTTTCACGTTCTTTATTTCAAAGATGTTACAGTGTTTCACGCTCTTTGTTACAAAGATGTTTCATGCTCTCTAGAACAGAGATATTACATTATGTTCCTTATTCTAGCGGTATGACACTTTATCACGTTTTCTTGTTACAGAGAACTTAAAATATTGTTCACATTGTTCAATCGTTGATCTATCGACAAGGTTCGTTAAAATGAAGATAACCACTTCGCGCACACACATACACACACACAATAGCTGTGCTTGTTCATTAGAGTTACTTTCTGATTCTCCATCTATTCTGAATCTGAGGCTGTCACCAATTACTTTAATAACTGTTTTCTAGTAGACATTCTAGATCTAAATCTGATTGAGGATTGTACATTGGAGGGAAATCTAGTGGATGTGGTTTCTTGGAACGTAAAAACTGTGATCTTGCTCCTCTTTACAGAGATTACAGAATAACCTGCTCCATTGTCTTCCATACATCAGCCAACCCCCTTCTAGTTGTATATTTACTGAGTCCAAAGCAGGAAGTTCTCTTAATGAGAATGAATGTTAATGGAAATACACATCCACGTTTTAAACTGTAGAGAGAGGGAGGGGGGTGGAGGTTTGAAGCGGAGCCAAATAACAAAAAAAAACTTAGACTAAACGGAAACGAAGACAATGAAGGCTATCAAGTACTGGATCTAGACCTAGACTCTACATGTTGTTCACTCACAGTGCTGAAGTTGAACCCACCGCTGTGTTGATTTCACTGTTTAATCTCACGGATATAAAAGTGCACAATTTCTAGGCTGGTTTTGTTCACTACAGCTGGTGAGTATCGAACAGATTGTTATAAATACTTAATTCTCAGGTTAAAACCACGTAACCCAATTTCCCTGGCCATGTCAGGGTAGGTTCTATATACATTATGTCATTTGTATGCCTTTATAAGTAATGTGTTTTAGATTGTTGTAGAAATCTATTTTAAAAAGTACAATTCTTTTTTTTTTTTATAGTAGCGAGAGGGCGTGCGGGAAAAAATGAAATGCTAAGAAACTAATTTAATCTATTAGTAGTTTGTTTTGTTTTTTGTTTTTTGCATTGGCTGAATAGATTCTGATGTAATCACAGCTGAGGTTATAAATAGGGGAGTGAAAGTTGAAGTTGAGAGGACAAGATGGAGACGGGTGACAGAAAGACGTGTAGTTTTTACAGTATGATGTAATGTGTTTACATCGCTCAAGATATTAGGCTACTTCACGCGCTGTGTACTATACTGTCAATAAAAGTTAGGTTCATTTTGGGGTTTTAAAATGTTTTATTCATGTTCGACATTAAGAAATGAATAGGCCTACAACTGTTTAGTTTAGTTGGACTAGCTGTCAGGAGCTACAACCCAACCTCGGAATATCAACACTCCATCTCAGTACTTTGAGCAGAATGTATTTTCTTTTAATCAATACAAATAGAAAAAAGTTTTTTTTTCTCATAACCTCGTATGATATAATTAGATTTAATGTTAAGTAACATTCCCACAATCAATTAACAAATTAACAGAAAACCTTCAAGTGGAAAAAAACGTTGGTATAACTTTGTGTGTAACAGCATTCAGATAACAAGATATAATTGGTCGACCTGTGGGTGCTATATATATATATAGATAGATAGATAGATAGATAGACAGATAGATAGATAGACAGATAGATAGATAGACAGATAGATAGATAGATAGATAGATAGATAGATAGATAGATAGACAGATAGAAAGATAGACAGATAGATGGATAGATAGATAGATAGATAGATAGATAGACAGACAGACAGACAGACAGATAGATAGATAGATAGATAGATAGATAGATAGATAGATAGATAGATAGATAGATAGATAGATAGACGAAAACATTCAGAAACACAAAGGATGAAAGTACCCACGAAGCCAAGATGTCTGCAATATCTACAATCCTTGGTGGAACTCAGGCCAAGCTTTAAAAAGAAAAGCTCCAAACCTTACGTTATGCATTAAACTAAGCACCTTACTTCACCCCTACCTTAGCGCTGGACATTACACATGCATAACACTAAAACTCTGAGCCAACAGATGATTTACCTAGAGCGGTAGCGTCACTAGCAACCACTTGTTAATATAACACACTCACACACATCACTTGATAGCTGCTTAGTATCGGATGGAAGTGAACCAATCGTGTGTGCTGTATGTTACTGGGTTTGGTTTGGGGCTATGTCGGCTTTTATAAGCGAGTTAACTGCTTACAAGTTACGAGCTAACTTTTGAGTGTTATGTTGAGAGAGAGAGAGAGAGAGAGAGAAAGAAATCTGGATCTATAATGCTCTAAGACTGATGCTCTCTATCAGACGATGATCAATGTAAGCCTACTTGTTAACAACAGGGTCTAGCTAGAGTTTAATCAGATTTCAGTGTCCTTAAACTGTGATTGGTCTACGTTTAAATGTTTAGATTTATTTGAGCAATGAGTCACTAGAGTCTATGCTGTGAACTCGCTGTGATACCCTCGTGATTTCTATATCACTTAAACATCTCACTTCCTAATTAGAGAGACACAAACTTGAACTAATTGTTTTTATGCTGGTTTAATTTTATAAATAGTTTGTATTTGGTGAAATTGCTTTGCTTATAGACACCTTTTACTAAGATCATTTAGATTTTTTTCTACAATGTTATAATCAAAAGGTGTTTGTCTTTACAATTTCATCTCGTTAAATTTTTTTTAGATTCATGGAGCAGTCCTACATTTCTCGAGATCTCCATTAAACACTCAATCACTCATACACGTCTTACGTTTCTCTCTCTCTCTCTCTCTCTCTCTCCCTCTCTCTTTCTTGCTCTCTATCTCAAGTTAGCACAGAAGTTAATAAATATGTACCGATGTAGCCTATATTTATATTCATTTCGTCTAAGTCTTCATAAAATCTTGTTGTCTTATTCTTGGTAAACCTGTGACACATTTTAAAAACTCAAAATATCTAGGTGTTATAATAAATGCAACATTATCATGGAATCCCAAGTCTGAAGAAAATATTTAAAAATTAAACAAAGCATTAGGTTTTATTAAAAGATTTGTTAATCAAATCAAACAATAACATTAAACTAAAATGGTATTTAACTATAACAATTATAGCTTTTATATAGCGCTACTTTCATGCTTATAGCATGCTCAGAGCGCTAAAGTCTAAGTCCAATCTCATTTGTGGACCAGTTGGGGAAGGGGGGGGGGAAGGTGGTATCTAGGAGAAGGTTTAGGCGTTCAGTAAACTCTGCTCTATTCGGGTGTCGAACCTCGAGTCCCCTTCATAGGTAGCCAAGCCAAGTCAAGTTAAAGCGTACTTAGCCTCTCGACCACATGGTGTACCTTGGTTAGGCCATTATTAGAATATGTGTCCTCAGTTTGGGACCCCTCAACTCAAGAAAACATAAAGAAACTAGAACAGACGCAAAATAGGGACATGAAATTTATAACAAATGAATGAATATTCACCATTGGAAAAATCACTAAATTTAAAGACACTTCAGGACAGAAGAATAAAAAGTAAATTAGCAAATAATACATAAAAAACTAAACATGAATTCCAAAAATAAAGAAAGACACAAAGATAAAGGATTATTTCGTATTCCATATGCTAGGACAAATTCATACAAGTGCCAATAGAGCATGGAACGGGTTGCCTGAATCAGCCAGGAAAACCAACAACTTTGTAGGGTTGAAGTCACTGATTAACATTCATGACTAGATTGACACATGGATAGGCGTGATAGTTGATTATCTTCTCTTTTAAAGTAACGTCTGTAATTTATAAGATAAGGAGGCTTTCGTTGTTTGTTTTGTTTTTTCAACCCCCGCGCTTCCATGTACTGCCAGACACCATCAGAGAGCTTAAAGACTTTATAAATCTACCTCTCACTGTGTCACTTTCAAATCCGTAGATAATTCATTAAACATGTTTATATTCCTTGTAACAGTTAAATCAAAATTAGCCACGTAGATGTTTGCAAAACGGATTCGGAGCCTAGATCCTACGGGAAATATATAAAAAAAAAAGAAAAATTAATAAATGCTTACTAGGCCTATATGCTCTAATAATATATTATCTTATCTTATAAATGGCATCTATTTGTTTATCATTATCTAATCCCTTTGAAAAATCATCAATTAGGCCTATTAGTTGAGTTTCATATAACTTATATTTCCTAAAGCCATGTTATTATGGAATGAGGACAATATGTTTATCTAAGTGGTGCATAATTATATTATTTGTTATAGCATTGACATGTGATGCTGGGGAGAGTGATACTGGTCTGTAGTTTTCCGCATCAGATTTTTCTCCTTTTTTAAAATAGGAGAGTGACGTTAGCTTCTTTCCAGTCCCTCGGTACCCTGATTAAGTGAAGCCTGAAAAATATTTTGAACACTGGTACTAGCTGTGGCTTAGTTGTTAGAGCAATGTAGCTCAGGTCAAGGTGATTTATTTGGTTTTATGCTAGATAATAGTTTTAGCACCCTTTGTTCTTGTATATCTGACTGAGGCCCTTTGTTCTTGTATATCTGACTGACGCCCTTTGTTCTTGTATATCTGACTGACGCCCTTTGTTCTTGTATATCTGACTGACGCCTTTTGTTTTTGACTTGGTTTAAATTAAACATTATGTCTTTGTCTTCCAGGGCTGAGAATGCGGATGCAAATTTTTTGTTGAGAATGTTAGCTTTAATTTCGTTATCTTTATGTGTTAGGTTATGTTCACATTTAATGGTGTTACTCTTGTTGTATCAATTATTTTAGAGTTATTGTATGAACATACATTTTTTTATTGTTATTCTTAGATATCACTATGTTTATGTATTCACTCTGCAGCTGTCTACTAACTCTTTGAGTTAAGTGTTTAATTTTTGAGATAATTGTTATGGACTCCTTCTGCCTTAGTTTCTTTAAATTTTAAATGGATTTTTATTTCTGTTGGCAAAGTATCTTTAATTTGTGACTAGAAAAGCATTCAATTATTTTAATTAATGAGTGCTTATTAGGTATTTCATTTTATATAATGTATTTAGATTTCTTTTAATGCAATTCCAGAGGTCAATATCAGGTGTTTTTTTTTTTTTCTGACAGAAATGATTGTTGAAAGTTTAATGCAACTTGGTATAATTGTGTTAGGCTACATTTATTTCGGGGGACGATTTTTCCTTTTTAGTTATATAATTACTGCTTGTATTAAACTATTTACTTGACCGATATCATGGTCAGATAGCCCAGAGATGATGTCATAATCTACCACTAACGCAGGCTGTTAATTACTTCTAGATCTTATAATGAAGCATTAAGAACACTTCTAAGCATTAAAGCAATTCAAGACTATATTGTGTGTTGATTTGTTTTCATTCCTTATTGGATTGGCTAGACTTATTTGAGCAGTTTATTTGGTTCAAAGGTTAATGCACATGAAATAAAACGTCTTTATGGTAAAAAAAAAAAAGATCTTCGTAATGTAATAAAAACTGAAAAGTCTTTAAGTTATGAGCTTAAACCTGGTAAGGACGACAAGTTAAAGAAGAGTTAAAGTTAAAGAAGAGTTAAAGTTAAAGAAGAGTTAAAGAAGAGTTAAAGTTAAAGAAGAGTTAAAGTTAAAGAAGAGTTAAAGTTAAAGAAGAGTTAAAGTTAAAGAAGAGTTAAAGAAGAGTCTCCTCTAAATCAAACACTGTCCGTATCTCGACTTCTCGGTCACGTGACACACTTTGTTCTTTCCTTAGCTTTCCAAACAACAAGCAACACTGCACGTATGACGTCTCGAGTGAGCACTTGCCCATCTAGTGTCCACTTCAATGTGGTCTCACCACTAGCGGTTCTCATCTTATTCTCATATTAATGATAGGGGGCAGTGATATATCAGATTTATGAGATTCCGGACACTTGTGTAGAACCACTGTAGGTCTGTAGCTTATGGTTGTAGCAGCCAGCACTTGGTCGAGTCGACTTGAAGAGTTCAAAACGTTTGAGTAGCCAATGACACCAGCAAACTGTCATGTGTAGCCGCCCAGCTAGAGGTCAAGGATGCAAAAATCTGGTCATCAATGACTTCAGATTCAACACAGTATTGTTTTGTCATTACACGGTACTCTCAAACGTCTGTTCAAACATAAACGTGAAAAATTCCACCGGAAAAGGCCAAAGTTTAATTTAATGCTATAAATGCCGGATAACTCTTGGTAAAGTTTGCTAAAATATCTTGATGTGAAAAAATGGTGGTGTATATTCAAATCAAAGTAAGTGCTTATACAATCATTTACCCTATAAGGATAAGACTTTAATATGTAATAGCGTGGTCGAGAGGCTAAGTAAACTTGATCTTGGCTTGGCTTGGCTATTTAGGAAGGGGGCGCGAAGTTCGACACCTGATTCGGGCAGAGTTGTGTTTACTGAGCTGCAGCACGGAAAACCTTCACCCAGATACCCCCTCCCCCCTACCGGTCCACAAATGAGATTGGACCATAGCGCTCTGAGCACGCTATAAGTATGAAAGTAACGCTATATGAAAGCTATAATTAATTAATTAAAAAGTATAAAGACTCGACTAGCTGTAACGCTAAAATGTATTGAGAAATGAAACAGACCTAAGTGGTTTCATGTTGGCACACTGGTGAAGAGATTGAAGCAACACAAATGTAAGAATTTTAGGCGGGACACACCAAAAGTTTCGACATTTTTAATTGGTTGCAATTTTGAATGTACCCAGGGCCCGAACTAATTTTCGTTTGAAACATTGTTGATACGGTATCATTGTTGAAAGCATTGTTGATAGCAAAAAAGTCTCGGATGGCGGCTTTGAACATCAAAGTTATTCTATTTATAGATCTCTAGTTCAGAGTACTCTTGAGCGTCGGAAATAAATAGTTCCGTTGCTGACGTCACTGGAAATTCATTTTTATTTTAGACTGACAAAACTTAACTATTGGAGGATTGTTCTTTGAAACAGTCTTAGTTGGTCTGACGTACTCAACAAATGATGATCGATGTGAGTCATAGAGATGATAGTCCTATGAAACAACTATTGTACTATATAGCACTTTCACTATGAGAGTCCTGTATCCTAGTACACGATGAGTGGCTAAAATAGTTTTGTTACAATACTGAACTCAGAATGGGTCATGAAATAAAAGTGAACCCAAAAGCTCAAACACTTGAAAGTCTAAAAGAAAAGTTGACATGAATTAAAATTTGTCTTTCGTAAGTACAATTCTTATTCCCCTTTTTCTACTTCTTTATGACAGTAACGGCTAGAACAATGGTTCTCGAATTGTCCTTCAATGGCTCTATGGGGTGGTCAGATAGAGCGCTTGACGTTTCCATCATAGCAGACGACTGTAAATTAAACTATACAAAGTTTTTTATTTGTTGGAAATGGGCACATGTTGACTTGGCTATGTGTAAGAAACAATCAATTACACATGAATAGTCACAAACCACCAGTGCAAAGCCCTCAGCCCCTTGGATAAGAAAAATGGTCATCATCGAACCACGATGGACCAACTATATAATGTTCAATGAATTCAGTAAACTAAATATTCATAGTTTATTTGCCGTTGAGAATTAAAGAGCAAAAAAAAGACCAGTATGAGAATCAAACCCTTGATGTTCGCGTCATTAGCTGTCCCGCCATACTTCTATGTGTGAAATTTTAGCTTAAAGTAACAATCAAATTTTTACATAGGTTATATCAATTCACTCTGTCTGGTAATACATTTTATACACGTTATTTCTCCCACACCCAATCTCTGATCAAGCTGAGATTTTGCACAATTATTTCTTTTACCTGACAATACAAGAATCAATTTAAAAAAAACAAACAATTAGTTAATTAACTATTGATAATTAATTAGGTATCGAACTAGGGAAAGAAATTGTACTTCTCTGATGCGGGGGCATAAGTTGAATTGACCACCTTTATACTTTGTAGGTCGGTGCTTTAAAATTTATCTACTAAAGGCAACCCTTTTTGTTTTTATAATTTAATATGTAAACACTTTTAAATATAAACCATTTTAAAACTAATTAGGCCTACTATTAATAGTTAAAAAAAAAAACAAGGAGATATTGAAATTCACATGCTCATCATAAATCTCGGAAGACAATGGATGCACCCAGATGAGTCACTGGTTTTGGTTTCGTCTTGAAAAGGGGCAACATCTGGTGTGATTTATTAAGCCAATTCTGGAGCCCGTAAAGTTTGCCACAGTTCATGCATGTATATGTATTTGTTTTAGGGCTAGCTGATGGGGCAGCTATCTTTTTCGTTCTCTAGGCTAAGGCAGCCGTTTCTTTTGCTCTAGGCGAGATTCGTACCGTCACGCACAGTCTGTCTCCATGCTGTCCGATCTGTTTTCGTTGATACCTGTGGTTCTTATGTCACATGCCTACGCAAATAGACACATTTAAAAACAAGATTTGAATAGCCAGTGTTTTATTACCATAGAATAGCGTGATGCTAAGAAACTTAACCAAATGGAAAGACTTCTTCCAAAAACCATTGATGATGTATTCAGCAACTCCCTTGTCTGTATGTCAACCATCATTCAATCACATCCACTAGGCCAGTCTCACAGTGATCCATATCTTAATAACAAACCAGTTCATTGAAGGCAATAGTAGTAATAATAATAGCCGTGCCTTCCACACAATACAAACATGTCGGCAACACTTTTACTCTGCAATCATTTTTTTTTTGTATTGAGGAACATATTATGATATTATGTACATCTTAGCTTCTGATATATGTGCTGGGAATATTGAAACCTGCCTATTTACCTGCAATGCTTACCGAACAGATGAAAAAGAGTGGGCCCTTAAGAGCTGAATCTGAGTTTGTGTGAAAACACATGCTCCCATTGTAATCTTGTGTTTATTTTTGTGACCGGTATCTCTCTTTTTTTTAAAATAGAATTTCGGCTTCACTCTGGAATGACCCTAGTGACAGTGAAAGTGGCTGGGTAAACTACAGCTGGAAATGAATCTAGCACAGGTTTTACCCTATGCGGACATGTCCGATCACCCAGCACAGAACTTTGGTTAGTATCGTAACTGGAAAACATTGTTTAAATTTCTGTTTTAATTTGTTAGTTTTTTTAAGACAATAAATAATCTCAAGCCTAAAATGAACGGAAATGCAATTACTGACGCTTAAGTCGGAGATCACTTATTGTTAAAGAATAGTCTAAGGGTCTTTATTTATTTTTTAAAGTCTGTCCATCCGTCACGTTTAAATCTCAAAAACAAATAAAGATATTGAAATCAAACCCTTGTTGTTCTTTGTTTATCAAACAAAAATCTATTCAAACCAAATCTGACCAGGTGTGCACCTCTACTTCACAATGTACACATAGCCTAAACTCTCTAGAGTCAAAGTGTAGCACTTTGATTGGCACTTTTACACTAGGCAGCAAAGTAACGAGTCAAAAACTCTTGTGTATCAATTAGCCACTGAGTCTGATCTTCCTTCGTGAGGAAATTTAGTAAAAAGGACCTTCCATGAGCGTTGCCCTTGTGTCTCAATACAAACATACAACAAACATACAAGAAACATACAACTTACAAATTTTCCTGTTTCTCTACCAGTAGAGATAAAATTGGTAACATCTAATTTTCATTTTTAAAAATTCCAACTTCCTGAGAAGTCGAACCCGAAAAGCTAAACACTGTTCTAACCAGGCTAGCTGTAACATCATGGTAACTGGACTTTTCTTTGTCCTTCCTAAAGACTTTAGTTCTCGCTTATTTCACCTCAATACGTGTACAGTAACAATAAAAAACTATGAACAAGGAAGTTAATGTAAATACGTAGAAACGAAAGAAATAATATTCATATTTCAAAGGATCTATTTACAACCTCAGAGAGGATATTTTATATGTAAATTAATCATGCACACATTTTTTTATATCTTTAGCCCCAATGTAATCAAAATAGACACACCCTGTGAGTGTGTGCGTCTGTTTCACCAATTCATTACTTTTTAATCAAATATTGCATTAAATATGTCTGTGTTTGCATCTACACAAAACTGTACCACTTTAAATAATATACACAGTATTAATGTATTATTGGACATGTTAATATAGTTAAATATATGCAAGCCAAGCGTTAAATCGTGTGCTAGTGGTTCACTAAAACTAACCTACTTACAGTAACAGACAATTCTGATGTTACATTCCTGTAAGTCTAGATAGCATGCCAGAGTATTCTAGACGAACATAAAAATGTCATGGCAACCACAGTGAACTTTTTTTTTTGTTGTTCTGAAGCCGAGAAACTAATAAAGAAAACTCACGATAAGCAAAATGATTAGATTGAAATTAGTCAGCCGAGAATGTCATCTCCAATGTCTTAAAAAAATATTATTTTTTCTGCTACAATAAACTTGCAAAAATGTTTTTAGTTGGTCAATTTTATTTGCTGATCTGGAAACAGTTTTAAACACTTTTGTTTCCCACAATCATCTTCACTTCATATTCTACGTTTAAAAGTTGCAACCCTCTTTGCAGGATGTAAATCTATAAATCTACATAGGTTTGGAAAGATGGTGACAGCAATGCTTTCCTAAAGCTGAACTCTTTTTTTCAAGGAAGATAAAAGATTGACAACGAAATGAAACAGACGTACTGAAGTTGCGGGGCTAAATTTAGCTCTCAAAAAAACAGAGATTCTCAACCGGAGCTTACGTCATCTCAGCCTGTGGTCCCGTCTGTGACCTACATTTTGTGAATCTGTAACAGAGTTAACATTGGTGCCCCTACGACGCACTACACCTTCCCTAAAATGTGGTAAACTAGAAGATGAAGAAATGTATTGTCAATAAGACTATATCACAGTCAGAAGAGAAATATTTGGAGATACAACAACACGGACTGGTGGTTCTGTACCATGTCTTTCATGGTTCTACATCTTGATTCATTCTGACTTTTTGGATATACCTTTTTTTTAAAAAATCTCTCTTGAAAATAGACATTTTAAAAACTTCTGGAAAAATTTTTATCGATAATGATTGTAGGAAAAGATCCATCATAATTTTTTAAGCTAAATTGCTATTTAGATTGGCGGCTTGCCAACCTGAGAGAATCTTCTTTATATGTTTTTTTTTAGTATTTAATTAGTATTGCTAAATGTAAAGCTTTTACGAGAATGGTTCTAAAGTTGTTTTAATTGTTTGTTTGTTTGGCAGATCCTGAGTTGATATTTGTGGCCGCTCTCTTTGCGTTCGTCACGTTACTTCTGGTGACTCTGTCATGTTTGTGTTGTTCAGGGTAAGTATCTCAGCTTTTCTTTGTCATGTTTGTGTTGTTCAGGGTAAGTATCTCAGCATTTCTTTGTCATGTTTGTGTTGTTCAGGGTAAGTATCTCAGCTTTTCTTTGTCATGTTTGTGTTGTTCAGGGTAAGTATCTCAGCTTTTCTTTGTCATGTTTGTGTTGTTCAGGGTAAGTATCTCAGCTTTTCTTTGTCATGTTTGTGTTGTTCAGGGTAAGTGTCTCAGCATTTCTTTGTCATGTTTGTGTTATCCAGGGTAAGTATCTCAGCTTTTCTTTGGTTTGTTTGTGTTAAGGCTTGGAGCGATTTTGTTTCGCTCTAAACATCGCACTAACATGGTAGACATCACGCATAAAGAGAAGACACACAGAGAAAAAGAAAGCATTTTTCAGGCAATAATTTTATTGTGATCCGAGTAACAAATAATTATTGAATTGAGTTCCATTTTGGAGTCTTTTTATTACTCTTGGGTCACCAAGACTTGCTCTGTGTGTTGTAATACTTAATCGGTTATATGATTGAAAGATTCATTAATGAACACAATCCAAAACACGCATGCTTTCACGTCGTCAAAAGAAATATGGACATTTTAAGTATTTATAAAATATATTATGCAATGCCCTCTGTCACATTTGATCATTAGGGGCGGGTTAGATTTTTATCTTATTTTCTGCGCTCATAGACTCTACAGTGCTAAAGGTTAATTCAATTGAAGAAATAGTGAAGAATCATCAGAGGTAGCCTGCATGACTGGAGGATGAATGTCTACATGGTCAAAAACATTGGAGGGAGCCTAGTTTTTTATTTCATAATTGTGTTGGTTTATTACCACCTTTACCTATCCCTTAGTCTGCTGGATCGTTGGGGCACCAGGCTAGATTTTTCAACCGTCTTTCTCCATTCATGTCTTTTGTCTTGGATAGAACCTCTTTCAAAGGCAGGCCCGTCCATTCTTTTATGTTGTCTTCCCTTCGCTTTCTCTGTCTGCCTCTTCTTTTTCCTGGTACTGTTCCCTTAAGGAAGGTCTTTGTGAGTCCCGAAGACCTTTTAATATTGCCATAGCGTTTTATTTTTTTTTTACATTAGTTAGCAGGTCACCTTGTTGGTTTATCATGTACATTTATACGAGTACTTTCTATATTTTTTTAAGAATATCGTAAGAATGCTTAGAGAGTTAATTTAAGAAATACTTGTATCTCCAGGGGCAGCAACTCATCTGGCTCGTACAGGTACTACAGCCGTGATGAAGACACTATTACAATAGCGGATCTCCTCACCAAACCTCCACTGGCGGACCCAGAGTCCGTGTTCAGCGAGCTGTCCTACGACGGCAGAACGTCCGGGACTCAGAGCAGTTGGATGAACGAAGAGAACAGCAGTACTTTTGAGTACGTCCCGTCCATCAAACATGGGCGACAGTTAGCCGTCGCCACCGAGCACTCTCGCCGGAGTCTGTCTGTGAAGCTCAACAACGCGGAGGAGCCCGCACTCACACCTCCAACATCCAAGAAATGGAGCAGCGAACGCCGTCAGGTGCAGCAAGCCACTAGGATGCTCCGAGAAAAAGAAAAAGAGGTCAGGTTTAATTCACAAAGCAACGT
This sequence comes from Biomphalaria glabrata, assembly GCF_947242115.1. Lineage (NCBI taxonomy): Eukaryota > Metazoa > Mollusca > Gastropoda > Planorbidae > Biomphalaria > Biomphalaria glabrata. The sequence continues at coordinate 54,180,872 of NC_074712.1, read as the reverse complement.
CCGAGCTGAAAAAAGCCACCTGTCTACCGTCTCGGAGAAAGAAAGTTCAACTGCCGAAAAAGCTGTGAATGAGAACCTTCCATTGTCAACCACCAACTGTGTTGCTTCAAAGGTGAACGAGGAGACCATTGCTCCAGACGTGCAAGTCGAGGTTGCGTTGCCTGGAGTCAAAAAGAAGGTGGTGAAATCCAGTGAAATTATTGAAGATTCTGGACTGAAAATCCACAAAGAAGTAGCCAAGCCGAACACTTATGCCTTTTCCAGCTCTTCGCGATGCAGCTTTAGTCACGAAATCGGACACATCGCTAACGGAAGCAAACTTCCTAGAACGAGCTTACCGAGAACTGAGGAGCACGAAAGTCCGAAGACAACAAACAGAAAGCTAAGTGCCACAGGGCAGAGTAGCAGTGCCTCTAATCTCTTGAGCCAGAAGTCTCCCATCAATGTAGATAAAGTTGACAATCCTGTCCATAAGTGCGGTCAACATTTAGTTGATGCTCACATGACCAAAGCAAATAGCGATCACGTTATATCATACAGAAACAATGAAAATGTTGATGACTCGAAGAGTCTAGGAGTTGACAGTAGTAACAAGGTAGACAACCCTGTTAAAGTAGCAGATACTACTAATGTATGTGTTACTTCCCCGGAAACACAGAATGGCGCGTGTGCACACGTCGTCTCTGTCAGTGGAGTAGCCACTTTAGAAAACAATGTTGAACATGCATCCACTGATGCAGGCGATAGCAAAGGCGTGGTTATGAGAAGGTCATTTTCCCAATTATCATATGACGAACATAAGCCTAGCCGTAGTGACGCAGCCCCAAAATGCTTCAGTCTCAATCTTAAAATAAACTTTCTCTTTGGAGGCGACGCCACCGACGGCACGTTCTCCGCTGAATGTGTCCCAGTTATCTACAACAAAGATCAATCCCTCTCGGCAGATTCCCAATTGGAAAAAATGAAGGTCCACACCAATGGTCACAATCTATTGCTGACCAATGCAGCTGGCAGTAAAGATGAGAACATAAAAGAAAAAATGTTAGAGAACTCTTTTGCAGCTAAGACAAACAACTGCAAGTATTTGGAATCTCGAAAACGTCTGTCTGAACCAGACTACCTGACGAACAGATGCCAACTGCAAATTTCCAGGAGAAATTCGCTGGCCACGACAAAACCGAAAGAAAAAGGAGGTCAGAGGTCAGAACTGTTGGTCCACGACTGTCCAAAAATCTCAAACATACAAAAACTTAACATCAGACAGGAAGCGGAAGAGCAAGGGGCTGGAAGGAAGGAGTTAGAGAGTCTGCCCCAGATGAGCTGCGTGGCTGAAGTGGACCATGAACAAACAGATAGTCAGAAAGGTAGTGCTGAGCACGTTGACGCCGGGGCTAGTGCTGGTGATGATGTAGTTGATTTAGGGGTCAGCGATAAGGGTGATCTTGAGCACAAAGAGGCAACTGAAAAGGATGAAGACGCTAACGAAAGTGCCAAAGCTGCTGCTAAATTACGTAGATCTAAAGTTTTACTGGGCGCTTCGCCACCGAGATTAAAACGTCTCCCCGTCAAATCAATCAGAAATTCTTCATTTGAAAATCCACTAGATCCTAGAGTCTCGCTAATTCCACTTCCAATTGAAAAGTCTAATTCTGCTCAGCCAACAACATCATCATCAGGAGACCGCTGTGAGACTTCTGGCAAAGTTTCGACTTCATCAGACGACACAGTGTCACAAATAAATAAAGAAGAAAGCAGCAGAAGAACTCTCAGACGAGATGGTGAACAAAACGAAGTCCTTGAGAAAAGAAGAAAAGCTATGGTGTTTAATAACTTTGAAAAGAAGCCGACGTTAAACCCTAACGACAAGGTCAAGGCAGAAACACCGACGAGTGAAGCAAAACCCTTTAAGCCGGTAGCTCTGCCTAGAAAATCTCTACCTCAAACAAAAGAGTCGAAATTGCAAGGGAAGCAGAAGGTGGAGAACGAGAAGGAACAGAGCGCTGAAAGTCTGCCAGCTGTTGTCGATAAGACCTTCCGATCTAAAAGCGAGGGTAAATCCAGCAGCAAAATTCCCATCCTGATTGTCGATGATGACGATGATGACGATTATGTCATTGTTGATTATACTCTTGACAGCAAGGCGTCGTCAGAGAAGAAAGAAGCTGCGCAGACCAAAGTCATACCTGAGCACTCATCCGCACAGGAGACGGAGAAAAACACCGGAAGTGACGAGAGCGACTACGACAATCCCTGGGACGATTTGGACGACGCAGTGAAGAGAGCTTCCATGCGATACAACCGCCGGCCCAGTCGCATCGCCCTGGGGGACAAAGCTTTGTTTCTGAAATCTGCAGAGGATCTCGGCAGGCTTCTGGAAGAAGCTGAGAAGAATCGAAAACTTCGTAAAGAAGCGAGCAGCGTCGAAATGACTTCCCCAGAGGACGAGACCGCAGAAGCACCGATCATTCCTTTTACCAGATTCTCACCTTACCGACATACGGTGAAGGGAATCGTTTCCCCGCACATTGTAGCCGCTCAGTCTACGGAAGACATTATTAGCAAGGATACGTCTTCGAGTTCAGCAATGAGTGAAGAGATATTTGGAGATCTTAGAAACAAAGGTAAAAGAAATACAGATCCACGTAGACCCCAGTCCATGACCACAAAGCTAAAACCGGAACTTTCTTTGCCAGTTAGAAAATTGCACAAGTATTAAGACAATTAAAGTTTGCGCACGAGATAAGCGCTTAATTCCATTTGTTGTTATTGTTTGTTTTTTCTTATATTCCAAGGAGAAACTTTGAAAAACATGTTCCTTCTGCCTCTTTAGTATTTTGTTAATATGTTTTGTATATTCTGCCATTCTATCATCTGAATAAATATTGCTATGAGCAGTCATTATCGTTGGAATATTTGTTCTATAAATGTTTGGAGGGTTCAAATGTATACTATCTAATAGGTTGCCTAACTCCTCACCTTACTATATGGCTCCTTCTGTCTCGGGAGATAATGGATGCGCCCAGATGAGTCACTGGCTTAGGTTTCGTCTTGAGGACGGAGCAGAATCTGACCGTTTTTCTATTAAAGGGGCAATTCATTGTATTTGCAACACATTTCACCTGTACCTATAGTACTCATGAAAATAATCTAATTTCGTTGCTTTTTTCTTACAATTTTTCATGTCATCTGACCCCCCCCCCCGCACAAACACTTTTTTTCCCCTTCTTTTCTCATCTAAAAACTCAATACAAATAATCCCAGATCAAGCTAAAAACTTTTTTCCCACCAGCCTCAACGGGAGAACAATTTTGATATCTCAGTTTTGGCGCTAAATTATCGGTTGCTAAACTTTAAAATTGTTTTGTCATTACAACGCAACTGAAACAGATAACAAAGAACATTTTGTTTGCCAATAACATTATTTGAGATGATTTTATTCGTGATGGCATCTACCACATTTTAAAATCTGCCTAATTCGTATATTTTCTAGCATCTTGTTGGTTTTTGTTTGCTTACATTAGGTTCAAAACGGACTATAGTTCATCTCGTAAAACAATTTAAAAAAAAAAAAATCAACTTTTCCATGTGACTGTCGCGCCCTATTCGCGAGAGACTTTCCCGTCTACATGTATCACAGGTCAAGATGGATTCGCTTTAGGAGTAGAGGAGCCAGCCATATTTCGTTTGACATGCCTTTCTTCAAGAGCTGGCGCCAATGCATTTTCACTGTCCAACGCTTTCCTTGTTCCCATGTCTCTCCACATAGTGCGATCTAGGGTTAGGTCCCAGTAGTCAACATCGATGTCCTATGCTTTAAGGTCCATCTAGGGTTAGGTCCCAGTAGTCAACATCGATGTCCTATGCTTTAAGGTCCATCTAGGGTTAGGTCCCACTAGTCAACATCGATGTCCACTGCTTTAAGGTCCATCTAGGATTAGGTCCCAGTAGTCACCATCGATGTCCACTGCTTTAAGGTCCATCTATGGTTAGGTCCCAGTAGTCAACATCGATGTCCACTGCTTTAAGGTCCATCTAGGGTTAGGTCCCAGTAGTCAACATCGATGTCCACTGCTTTAAGGTCCATCTAGGGTTAGGTCCCAGTAGTCAACATCGATGTCCACTGCTTTAAGGTCCATCTAGGGTTAGGTCCCAGTAGTCAACATCGATGTCCACTGCTTTAAGGTCCATCTAGGGTTAGGTCCCAGTAGTCAACATCGATGTCCACTGCTTTAAGGTCCATCTAGGGTTAGGTCCCAGTAGTCAACATCGATGTCCACTGCTTTAAGGTCCATCTAGGGTTAGGTCCCAGTAGTCAACATCGATGTCCACTGCTTTAAGGTCCATCTAGGGTTAGGTCCCAGTAGTCAACATCGATGTCCACTGCTTTAAGGTCCCTTTCGATCACATCCACATAATGGAGGTGGGGAATACCAGTTTTTCTTGAGTCCGTTTCGAGTTGTTCATAAAAGATGGCTTTCGGGATACGGCGGACATGGGCAAGCCATGTCTGAGAATGTCTGAGAATTATAAAGATACTAAGAAGATTTGTTCGATCAAATATCTCAGCTTTTTAGGTGATTTGCAATGAAGACTGAATAAAGATCAAAATAATTAACAATTAGTTAATTAACTGTTGGTAATTAATTATTTTGTTTGATTTCGAAATAAGGACAATAAATGCTACTTAACGAATGAGAAATGTGGATATAAATATAGATTTAGTCACCCTATTACGTTTTTTCTCCCACTTCCCATTCTTGGATCAAGTTGAAATTTTGCATAATTATTCACAGTCGATAACAATACACAATATCAATTGAAAAATTAACCAGTTAGTTAATCATTTAGTTCTAATTAATTCATTCTGATTAATATAACAGAAAGGGAGATAAACCCAGTATTTTTTTCAGATAAATGGCAGTACATTGCGGTTCCTTCCCTTAGATAAGCTTTGATTTTAAAACGCATTCTTTTTTTCTATTGCTTGTTTTTAAGTTGAACTGTGTAAGCTTCTATATAAAAATGATGTTTGTTGAACTATATAAACCTTTGTATTTGTAAATGATGTTTCTTCAACTATATGAGCCTATATTAATCAATGATGTTATATAAAATATATATAAGCCTATATATGTAAATGATGTCTATTTAAAAAAAAATGTATATATGTAAATGATGTGCAGAACCATGTTTATTAGAGGTGAGTGTAACATCAGAATAATTATACTGCAGTTTTATTATATTCTAAGCTCTTTATGATTTCTTTTATCCAAGAAGTCATACATTATACATACATTTCATGCTCGTCATGCAATGCAATGGGCTAGGCTTGTTTCGTTTGATGTTTTTTTTTTATAGTTTTCATTGCACAAATTGTTATAAAAAATATAACTATGCTAACTACTCTTAAACTTGTACTGTAAATTTATTAGAATTTATTTACTTTTTAAAAAAAATTGTTTCAGTACCTTTCGGTTTACATTTCTAAATGTTTTATTGTTGCACAATTATTTTTATGAACAAAACATTTTCACATTAAGTTTATCTCAGGACATTCAGCTCTATCCCATCTCTGAACTACAAAATATATAAATATATATCAATGAAACAGCTAAAGCAAAACAGAAAAAAATAAATAAATAAAATAAACATTTATAAAAAAAAATTCACAACTCTCTTATAGACCTCATTCACCAATCGTAAACAAACAATATTTAGCCACGTGATAATATTGATAAAACAACGAAAAAAACGTATCACGTGACAGCCTTAGTGTATTACGTAATTTGTATAGAAGAGATAGAGAATCACGTGGCTAAATGGTGTTTGTTTACGATTGGTCCATTAAATCCTAGGCTTTACTAAATGATATGAGATCAACAAGTTACCTTTTAAAATAAAAATAACCGTGAAAGTCGGTATCATTGTTATTGTTTTTACAAAGCTTCCATCAACTCACTCTGTCTGTCTGGTACACATTTTGTACACGTTATTTCCTTAACTTTCCTTTCTCGGACCAAGTTGAAACTTTGTACAATTATCGATTGTCGATGACAACCCATGAATCAATAAAAAAAAATTAACTATTAGTTAAGTACTTAGTGATAATTAATTAATTTTGTTTTATATAGAAAAGGGGAGATAAATCTCGATTACTTTGATATATATATATATATAAATTACTTTTCACTTCTCATTTCATGTTGTATGTGTACAACTGAATCGAATCAAATGTTTTAAACTGAAGTTGTTATAGTTTGCCACCAGGTGTCTCTGTCATTATGCGCTTTAATGAAATAAGTAAGCATGGTCTGTAACTACTGTCAAAGGGCATGTGTTTGTAGAGGGTTGGGGCTGGACATAGATTTCTATTTAGTAACAATGTTGAAAGTAAGATGTGTCAATATGGATTAATAGCGCTAGATGAAATGTCAAATAATCATGTCATTTGGCCCTTTATATGTTTGTTTTGAGTTGTTAAAAAATCAATTAATAGGACTACAATATTAAACAAGTAAACTTTTGTAAAGTAATAAAGAGTGTTTTCTTTTTTAATCAATTCCTCCTTTATTTGTCAAGAATTCCTCATTCTATTTATTTCTTGTAATTCTTCAATATTGTATGGAGTCTTTCCAGTGAGCTTCCACAATCTTTTCTTACAGTCCAGCTCAGGTCTAGAGTAGACAGTGCGCCAAATGTCTAGGAACGTTGTCGTTGTTTAACTTTTCATCACTGAACACAAAGAAACATTTGAGTCGAGTGCGGGAATACCCGCTGGGAAAGCATGCTCAAAATAATCACATTTAAATTTAAGATGAATATATTTTGAAAAATTTTAATGGTCAAACCAGAGTTTTCACGGTGGGACCAATAAGGTAGTATTTTTTTCCCTTGAATTCTACATAAACTTTCTAAATTCTAGCAATATCGTTAAAGAGCTTGCAAGCTAAAAATATGAATTGTAAGAATAGAAAATATCATTGAAATAAAACAGAAACAAAAGTCTAACTTTGAAATGTAATGAAACAATAAAACGATCTTGATGTGTACATGATATTAAGTAAATCTGAACACTCCATATGATATTGTTGTACATTTAGACACGGCTGCAAGGAATCACAGTGGAGATGTTTATTTACACAATGAAAATATAATGAGCTGCTTAAACAAGTGGGCTGTCTAGATGGCCCCGGCTTCGAACCCTAAACGCCGCAATTCCCCGCTGTAACTAATTTGGGCTAGGATGTAATAATCTGAAAGAACGTCCGAAATTTGTCAAACAAAAAACTTTTTCTTTATCAGTGATGTCCAACTTTTTTTTTTTTTTTTTTACCAATGGGCTATATACATTTCTGACACAAGTGTCGCGCATGGAAAAAAAATATCGAATCCAATTGAACAGTTTTCCTGAGACTTCATTTTGCAATGTGGGCAGACGTTTTGACGGGCGGATCTGGCCCGCGGGTCGTAGTTTTGACACCACTTCACTAAACAGTTCTATTTCTTCTCTGAGCTATCTCCTCGTTCTGCCTATGTTTCACACAAACATGTCTCAGCACTAAGTTGTACTAAGTGAACACATCAGTAGTACCGCACACTTATGTGAAGTGATCCTCAAGGCCGGTTTTACAGATTGCGGGGCCCTATGCAAAACTGATTGCGCGGGCCTAATTTGGGTTGTGATAAGGATAATAAGTGAAAATTAAGACTTTGTATTAGAAAATAAATTCGTCTTTGCATTTTATTTATACTTTACTAAGTACAAAATCACTGTCAAATTAACTTTACGAGCCATCTACAGTAGTTTTCCAACAAAAACACGATAAACATTCAGATCTGCCTTTTAGATTTACTATCGACTAGCAAAATATCGCTTTTGATGTTTTTTTTTTAAGAGATCGAGATAGATTTAGACCTATATTTGTATGCCAGTGACTATTAAAGTAAATTAAGTATTTGAAATTCTTGTTTTGGATAAAATTCGGCTTACTATTACATTTTTATTAAATGAAAGCTTACAATACCGTTTTTTTTAATCGCGAGTAGAATTGGCGACACCCCGAAATGACAATTTTGTCTGTTTTAAGTAGATTTGCATCAGTTTTCAGAAGATTTTAATAATTTCAGGAGATTTTCATGACTTTTTCTTATATTTTATAATTTCAGGACAATTCCAGGAACCCTTTAATAATAAGTTAAAATGGTTTAATTTAATAATAATCATTTAGAATTCGCATCGCGCGGGGCCTATGAAAGTGCGGGGCCCACTGCGGCCGCATAGGTTGCAGTGGCCTAAGACCGGCCTTGGTGATCCTCTTTGAAAACATACTCTCGTAATGGTGAACTGATCAAACACTAAATAACGTTTACAAGACCAGAACCGTGGCGTAGACAAGGGAATGGAAATAAAGACAATGTCCATTTTGGCCCCACTAAAATTATAACATTGAGAACCATTGAGTTATGTAAAACCGTGAGCGTGACAAACTGCCCAGGCATGTCAAATACAGTTTTGAAAGAAAACATGTGTGAACTCTCTGACCTGTGCAAGTGTACAATAATTTTGAAAGGATCAATACTTTTTTGTAAGATCACCATAGTAACAATGTATACAAGCCAGGTCGTAAAAGTAATCGATACTCGAGACTTTTTTATTTTTTTATTAGCGGACAAAAGCCAAAGAAAATGACAGAAGACAATGTGGTAGATACAAGTGAAGTGGTTGGTCCTTGGTCCGTATTGTCATTTACTAGACTAGCCGTTTTAATGAGAACTCCGCAGAAGACTAGAATATCTCAATGTTAGAACTCTTTTGAAATTGAAATCTCCCTTGCCAGACTTTTAAAAAGTTTCAGAGCATAATTCCTTCAATGATAATAAAAAAAAGCAATGACCAAGTCTTTACAAGCAAAACGAGCCAAACGAAAATTGGCTGGTTCCCCTACCACCAAAGCAAATGTCTGTTGTAGCCTGTCGATTGTGTGTGGACGGGAATGTTTCTCCAGAAATTGGCTCTACAGTCACACGAAAAGGGGCTTCAAGAGATGAACCACAATTGTTCTACGCGCATTTTAAAGAAGGCAAACATAACCGATAAAAATTTTAAGTTATTGTTTTGACGAAGGAATTTTAATTTTGCTTTAGCCAACCATTTGTATAGAGTGCCAACATTTACCCGTTAAAATGAAAAGTGTTGACATATAGAGAATTATGGATTTCACAAACAAAATCTGTCATGACACGTGAAAGCCTCAGACCTAAGTTTTACCTGGCAAATGTTCAGCTTGAGCTGGTAGTGTAGATAAAGAACATTTGTAGCAACTATTTTAAAAGGGCTGTGAGATCAACCAGTTTCCTTACCAACAAGTTTGCAGAAACCATTAGAGAAGCTTGTATGTGTGTGCTTGTGCTATCTGATGTAAAAAAAAAAGTCTTTCTAATTGTTCGTACTGACCATCATCTTGAGTGACCACACAGACGTCATCTGATAATCATAGTACAAAAGAAATTCACACTTGTTCTACGTTGTAGAAAAATAAAAATGGCACGTCTGTAATTTAAAAAGTTGTACTTCTCTCCTTGACATTGAAACAAATAAAAACATGAAAAACAAAAATACTTAAAAACAACAAAGCTTATACGAAGTGTTATTGTATCAATTAGTTTGGATCAGTTAAATAATTAAATTTGTAATAGATCTAGACTAACAATAACAAGGTTACAAAGACAGTTTGTGTGGAAACACAAACTTAAAATCGGCCCCCGAAGTGGTCCACCCAGGCAGGCTTCAATATTTTCAGAAAGAACATCCAAATGAAATTATATCAACGACAAATGAGAGATAAGAATGGAGAAAGAAGGTTGACAGATCTTGTGTAGTGCCCCAATGGTGCTGCAGATCAAAGGACAGGTGCAAGTGAATGCAAAGATAGATGTGAACCTGACCTAATTAGTTCCCCTTTCAGACCTTGAGGTCTATAGGGCAGATGATGTAAAGTTCATCTGTTTTTGTGGCCTACGGTTAACGAGGGTGCCATGTAGCCAGCACAACGACCAACCGCCTTTACTTTTCCCCAACTAATGTCAGGTACCCATTAGAGCTGGGTAGAGTCAGGGGCGCCCAAGGATACCGAAGTTGAAAATCCCAGTCTTCATCAGGATTCGAACCCGGGATCCTCGGTTCGGAAGCTAAGATGGTCTTTACATAATGTAATTGTTTTGATAAGGCTTACATCTTTTATTTGAATTCTCAAAATCGGCACATACATAAAATGTTCAAGAAAATGAAGTTTATAAGATTATTATTCGTTTTAAATTATGTCTAACTTATAATGCATACTAATTAGCTTTTTCTCTTTAAAAAACTGCTTGCATAACTGATTTAAAAAATGAGATTTTTCGCTTTCAGGAAAAAAAAATAGCTGTTGCATCAGAACTTTGAATGGTCTAAAATATTGTGATGTCGGATTTTCAATATCATTTCTAGTTTACGAGATCTAAACGGGACAGACGGACAGACATTTCGCACAAAACTAATAGCGTCTTTTCCCCTTTCTGGGGCCGCTAATAAATCAGTGCGATAAGAAATATTTTTACCAATCTATATGGCTCAGCAGTCTGGACACCAAGAAGTCATGTAAAGATCACTCTTTTATTTCTGCAGTAACTTTTGCGGGAAAAATAAATATTGTTAATTATCGCTTTTATATAGCGCTACTTTCATGCTTATAGCATGCTCAGAGCTTTGGTCCAATCTCATTTGTGGACCATTTGGGGGGGGGGGGATATCTAGGAGTAGGTTTTCCGTGCTGCCTATAGGCGCTCAGTAAACACAACTCTGCCCGAGTCGGGTTTCGAACCCTTATGTCGAACCCTTCATAGGTAGCCAAGCCATGTTAAAGCGTACTTAGCCTCTAGACCACGCTTCCCACTACGGCGGGGGGTACCGGTATTCACTAAATAGCAGGGATAGGCTCCTATTCCCTACATAGATCACGCTCAATAGCAACAATCACCAAATGTTTCAATCTATCTACGAGAATTGTTGACCTCAAGTAATTCTTCATTATTTTGAGGCGCGAAAAGCTTCTTTAACCAGATTCCACTATTAGGGGTATTGGTTAATATTTTTATCGCGCGTAGGATTGGCGTTTTCCATATTGAATGACACCCCAAAATAACAATTTTGTCTATATATTTCCGGAGATTAGTATGAGTTTTCAAAAGATTTTAATAATTTCCGGAGATTTTCAGAACTTTCTTTTTATTTTTTGCAATTTCAAAAGATTTTCTAGGAGCTCCTGGTAAATCAGGAGGCCGCGGGAAATCTGTTATAAGTTATAAAATGGTTTGATTAAATAATATTCACCTAGATTTAGCGCGGGTCCTATGAAAGTGCAAGGCCTAATGCGGTTGCATAGGTAGCAGTGGCCTAAGGCCGACCCTGCAAAATTCGGCGTATGCTACGCCGTGGGTCGACCTAGTAGTTTTTGTTTAGCGCAATTTTATGCTTTTAGCTTTCTCACTACGTTATGATCCTAGCACTTATCTGGACCAGTTGGGAAAATGGGGCTGGGGGGGATTTTACCGTAAACGACCTGAATTCTAACTCGTGGCTTATACTACCACTTCAGTCAAGTACAATTTCTTTCCCTTGAGATACCAAACAAAATAATTAACTCAACTTTCACAAGACATTCTGTATGGTGATCTAACGGAAGGCAGTAGAGCCGCTGGTCGCCCACTTTTAAGGTATACTGATGTCTGCAAACACGACATGAAGCTCTTCACAATCGACACTAACTGCTGGGAAAAGAGGCACAAGATAGAGCAACATGACGAAGAGAAAGGAAGGCTCCTGGATTGCAGATGACATACACAACAGTAGTAGTAAGAAGGGGGGGAAGTGCAACAGCAGCTGGTCATTACAGATGGTCATTACAGATGGTCATTACAGATGGTCATTACAGATGCCCAACCCGTGACCGCAACTTTGAATCAAGGATTGGCCTCTTTAGTCACATAAGAAGTTGCAATGGGAAAAGATCATCTCGCGAGACGTAAAATGCCTCAGAAATTATTTAACAATATTTAATAAACTAATTGGTTAATTTTTTAAATTGATTCTTGTGTTGTCATGTAAAAGAAATAATTGTGCAAAAGTTCAGCTTGATCCGAGATTGGGGTGTGGGAGAAATAACGTGTTCAAACTTTTTACCAGACAGACAGAGTGAGTTGATATAAGCTCCTGTATTAGGACATATAAGAGGAGATTGAGGCAAGAGAAATGCTGAGAGTCTGTGCAATGAAAGTTGTTCATGCAACATTTCAACACGACCTTAGATCTATTTACTGACACATAATGTCAGGCTATGAAGCAACATGAAGCTATTTATAACCACTAAACGACGGTATTACTGACACCGGTCTGAGAGTGTGTGTGGGGTGGGGGGAGGGGTTGTCTCGATGGAGAATGTAAATAGAATTCTTTCAGAGGGTCATGTTGTCCTAACCAGGACCGGACTATTGATTAACTAAATTTATATGTCTCCATTTTGTTCGTCCATTTCTTCCTAACTCAATCCATCATTTTTACTTGTTCAAATAGTGTTGCAACATTTGTTTCAGGTCATTTATTTGAACAAAAATGTCATTGTTCTTGCAACAAAAATACGAGAATAAAAAAAAAATTCCTCAAACGAATTGTCTTCGTAAGCTAAAGAAATTCATCTAAGCTCAGTTTACTTCAAACCAAGACAAATCAGTTTCTAGGTTTTTTTTTTTTAATGCTTAATTTTAACGGAAGCCGCCGAAATATCCAAGTTGCAAGTAGGTCTCACTGTCTGTGTAGAAAGTAAAGTTTCCATTTCAGTCCTTGCGATCTATAAGGCAAATGATGTTAAGGTCATTTGTTTCTTGGTTTTGTTTTGGCCAACGAAGCAGGGTCTCATGTGACCAGCACAACGAATAACCGCCTTTACTTTCCCCAACTAAAGGCACCCATAAGAGTTGGGTGGACTCAGGGGCGCCCTAAAAATCCCGAAATTCAATATTCAATTCAAATTCAATTCACAAAGATTCGGTTCGGAAGTCAAGTGCTTACCTAACTGACTAATTTTTTTTTAATAAAGGGGGGGGGGGGAGGAAGTATGTAATGACTCAATAGTAAGGCGCGTAAAAGACTAGAAGTTGGGTTTAATTGGGTATTTCCTCAGTAATTCAAAAGTAAGAACGGAAAGAGGTTAGAGACGAATAATGGAGGAGAGAAGAAGAGACGGCTTCTAGTGACAACGTGCCCTTCTTTATTGAATCAAGTTTCTAGACCATGATGATGTTATAAATAAAAGTGCCGGTCAAGTCAGCTGTTCTCTAGACCATGATGATGTTATAAATAAAAGTGCTGGTCAAATCAGCTGTTCTCTAGACCATGATGATGTTATAAATAAAAGTGCCGGTCAAGTCAGCTGTTCTCTAGACCATGATGATGTTATAAATAAAAGTGCTGGTCAAGTCAGCTGTTCTCTAGACCATGATGATGTTATAAATAAAAGTGCTAGTCAAGTCAGCTGTTCTCTAGACCATGATGATGTTATAAATAAAAGTGCGGGTCAAGTCAGTCGAGATGGAAGTTCTGTTCCACGTTCCAATATTTTCAACATGGTTCTGTCTGTCAAATTTTGCTCTTTGAAACATTTTACTTGAAAAAAAAAAGAATATTTTAGCTCAGATTGTGGTAAAGAGAATAAACAATTTAAATTGATCTTTTACTGCACGGGCTAGTCATCTTTTTTGTTTTTGACCTGCATCTCAGCGAGACCATTTGTTATAGAAGGCCTCAACACTGACGTTAAACGTCACAACCTGTGGGCAGCTTAGACCAATAGCTCGTTGCAATGTCGAACAGACCTGTGACTTGGCGACGGGCTATTGGTCTAAACTACCCACAGGTTGTGACGCTACCGTTCAGTCCTACTATAATGATTGGTCTCGGTCACAGTCGAGTGAGGAACACTAAGTCGTTTATTGCATTCTAGTTTTAAAAGATAAAAGTAGATAATAAATAGTTCAGCGTTAGAACAGATCAAAGGCACGTCTTCTATATGTTCTTGCTATGATTTTTTTTCCTGGGTAATGCAGACAAAACGTCTCCTTATAAACTACAGACGTCACTTCAAAAAGAGAATATAACCACGTCCTAGGCATGTGTAGATCTAGTCATGCATGTTAATTAGAGACCTAAACTCTTCTACGTCATCGGTTATCCTGTCTGATTCAGGAAACCCATTCCATGCTCTAATCATCTGATGACACAATTGAAAAATAGATCCGTTAGCTTTGGCGAGAACTCTTTTTGTTCCATTAGTAATGTAATTAAATAAAATTCAGCATTCCGACGTAGGTATCAGTGAAACTTCCAGGTCGGGCTTAGACTTTGGCTTAAATTTAAGTTTAGAGTTAGTATTATGGTAAGATTAAAATTAATTAATAGTTGGGCTAATGATTAAATATAGGGTTGTATTTTACCTTGTACTGAAGCTTATTATTACTTTTCAGAGTTAATTGTATAATTTATTTTGTGCAAAATAAAAAAAGGAAGATTAGATTATTAGATTAGATGTTCAGACGTAGAGAAAACATCTTTGAATTATTTTGTGGACCTTTTAAATTAATCTTTTTTAAAAATCCGTCCTTTAGTTTGGACATGCGTTCCGTCCGCACGATCATCTATATCAAATCTATCATCACTAAGATTTCATCTTTAGTCACATCGGCACCTACAATGTAATTATAAGAAAATAGCTTACATAAAAAGGACAAAGCAACAACTATTAATTAAAAGATCAATATTTATTCATAGTCAATGACAATTCAAAAAGATCAGCCAGTCAGTCAGTCAGTAGTGTCACAATATGGTGCAGATAAAACAAACTTTGAAATACAACATTCGTGATCAAGTTTGTGTGTAAAAAAAAAAAAGGTCAGATAATTAATTACAAAAATTATTGCACAATCATAGCAGACAGTTAAGCTTTAAGCTTGCTACACAAAATATATTCTTTATTATTGAAGATTTGGAATGTTAAAAAAAATGTTATATTTTCCAATATATTGTAGAATGTTTTGCTATAAGGTAAACCTATTGGCTACCTGTGTCCCTTAGTTTAAGCGTCTGGCCAAACATTTGCTAGAGTGTAATAACAAAAATTTCTACAAAATATACTGTTCACCATCCTATTAATGCAATGTCTTAAACATCTAAAATACTTTAATATAACCGTTCATGTAAGCTTTTGGTTAAGTCAAATAACAAAGAAAGTGAATGGAAATCTCTATTTTGTAAAAAAAAATAAAAAATTTATTGTTGTTCTTTTCTCAGCATGCAACATGGTTGTCACGTGATATCCTACAAGTCCAGTAGATCTACATCATTTCTAGATTATTTCTGTGCTCGTATTGTGTTTGGGTGTTTGATTTTAAAAAAAACACTACATATAAAATGATTTAATGTTGATTGTGAATCAATCGAGAAAGTCCTTTAGTATCTAACGATAAACTTTGTTTGTGGAGGATCCTTAGGGCTGTGTTCAGACAGTTCAACTGGCCTTTGGGGTGAGGCTGCAAGCAGTTTAAGTTGGCAGGTCCCGAGATCCTGAACAAAAAAAAGGTGAGAACTGACCGAAATAGTTAAACACTATAACTCAGAGGGTTTCAATATTAAGAGGTAAATCATATATTTGAATCAATGTTACTCAAGAGTGATTCTTTATTAAAGAGTTAAACACTGTACCGTATAAGTAATGTGTAGCATTGCGTGGCCAGTATAAAATATTATCTTAAAAAAATACAAAAAAGTTGAGCATGTTGTTTTCTCCTTTGGAAAGTCCTCAAACTCCAAATCCATAAATTCTTCAACACACTTTGACGCTGTATTTTGGGGATTTTCACAGTACACTATGCAATGTGACGGGCGCTAAATGGAACTTAAATGCTGACGACTAAACATTGAAAACAATTGGGCTACAGGCGGAAGAGCTTAGACAATGAGATTCTGCAGAGTTCTTCTTCTTACCCTTCTTAAACTGTCAGGTAGAGTTGAGCCTTCAACTCTTGGAACTTTAGGCCAGCAAAAAGGAACAAGAGGTCCCTCTCACTTAAAAAATGTTCTATATATACTTTTAAAAAGTATAGCTTAAAACTTCCTTTCTTTCTGTGTACCAGATACACCGGAAATTTAGGTATTTATAGTTGTTTTTTTTCGCCGTAGATGAGCATCTGCATTGAGATAGAGTTTTGTGTGTGTGTGTGAGAGAGAGAGTCAGTGAGTGTTAGTGAGAGACAACAAGAGGTGCACTCACCAAGCGATAATCTCGACTCCAAGTAACAGCAAGATCTGACGCCACACCAGATGTTTGTCGAATTTGTCTTTGAGGGCTCTGCTCATACCCTCCATGTACCGAGACACTGACAATACACGACGGACACTCATTAGGTCGAAGGTCTTGTCAACACTAAGTCATGTAATGATTGGTTTAGCCTTAACTTATGTGATGTTAACAAGTAGCAGCACTGAAAGGGGGTGTGTGTGGGAGGGGGCGCTTCAAAACTGACATTGAGTTGCTGACCTCTAACAACAGTAGACTAAAGACTTTCGTTTCTGCAACATTTTATCCTACCCTGTGAGTGAGATTGAGCTTGCACTTTGGGGTGACAATTAACGCTCATATAAACGGCAATCAGATGGAAAGTTGAATTTGTTAATGACAACGTATAGGCATGGAGTGTATCTGGACCAGAGTGAGCTCTTAAGGAAGCTAAGATTGAATTTGATGCACGATTGATCTGATAGCTTAAGGCCTAAAGTTAACAATTGTATGGGCAACTTTTTATTTTATGTTGTGAGTAGAGGCCTAGCCATAAAAAGAGCACTGGGCTGTGATATGAATAAATAAATAAAAACTTTTTTAAAATTCGAATATAGAAGGTAAAGAACTGCACATTTGCAGCACACACACACACGCGCGCGCGTACATACACACTCACACAAAAACATTCACACACACTCACATATATATATATATATACACACTGTAAGAATTATTTCCCTTTTTCTATTTCAAACAAAAATAATAAATTACCACTAAGTGATTAGTGAATCCTTCGATTGTTTCATGTTTTGTTAGGGACAATGAATGATTGTGCAAAAGTTTCAACTTAATCCGAGAATGGGAAGTGGGAGAAATAGCTTGTGAAACTTTTAGATTTATTATTTTATTTGATATAAGCTTCGTAACAATGAAAGTCAATGTCGTTCAGTCATTCAACGTGTCTTGTAAGTTTCGAAGCTTTCCAACCAATGTGGAAATTATGAGTTAGTCCAAATGATTTTTGGGGAGAAGTTTTGCTTCATCAAAGAGAAGGCCTACTATGTTGAACATACATAGTACCTGTTTAGGTAATGGTTTAATGGAATGTTATATTGGGTTATTTTCAGTGTTTTTTATGGGTTTTATTTTTAATGGGTTTGAATGCTGAGTTTTTTAAACAGTATACTAGAAATGTCGTTTGTGCTATTTTATTAAAGTGTTGACTAAAGGGAATAACATTGAGACGATTTCTCAAAGTAACGTGGTCATCGCATACTATAGTATCATGAGGACTTACGTGTGATACATATAATGTCCAGTGTGTCGGCCATCAGCTGTGAATGGTCAGCCTGACCAGGGCCGACGTCCTCGTGACTTAACTCCTGATGGTAGTGATACAGCATCACGTAATTACAGATCAGCAGGGCCACGTCAAAGGCTGGGGGTCCAATACGACTGCACTCCAAGTCTATCATCTAGGAGTTAGGGAGTGTGTTAGCAAGTTAGAATAGAAAAGATCGAGTGTTGTTTTTTTAATGAAACAATAAACAATGAAAAGTAAATATGCAGAAAGAGAAGCGTCAGGTTGTAGACATGTTTACGTTTTACAAGCCGGTGCATGTATGTATACAATGCTTATGCATGCCTTGGGTGTGGCAAAATATGTAGGTCACAGCTGAGGCTGCGTAGCCACGGGAAATACTGCATTCCTCATTAATCTACGGACTCGAAGACAAGCCTTATTATTATGTATATAGGCCTATGTGTTAAAATAAGTAAAATGTATGTCTGTGTTTTTGTAATCTGTGTCTTTCTATATGTGTATAAATGCTTATGTGTGTTCGTATTTATACAGTCCATGTGTGAATGAGTTAGTTTGTGTGTGTGTTTCTTTAGTTTAATGTAAGGAAAGGCTCATCTTAATCTTCAAAGAACAAATATTAACCAAAAAAAAAGGATAATAAAAGGTGTTTTTTAGTGAATACAAACTAGTAAGCGCCCAAACACTGACATAGAACTATAAAGCATACAAATTGAGGATGGACACCCAACAGGTTTCATCTGCTTTTATTTATGTTAAGACTATTTTGTATTTATTTACAGTTAGGGCCTACTTTCGTGTTGTTAATTAGATGTACTAGTTCATCTCGTTTTGAATACAAGTATAAGTTGATTAGATTGATTCTATTCTATAAACAGGGCCTATAATATCTTTGCAAAGTAGCTGTGATTGACGAAAGATAAACCCTTCCCTCCCCTAAAGTGTTACTTTTCAGCAGTGTTTCCCCAACTTTTTCCTTAAAGGGGAAAACCTGCCACATTCTGAGTATTAGTGGAACACTTTGCTTATTTTTTTAGAGAGATTAATTCACGAATGGCCTACTAGTTAATTATTCCAGTAATTCGTGGGACACCTATTGAGACCTCGCGGAACACAGTTTGGGAACCACTGGTCTACATTGGATGCATCACGAGTTAACTCTCTCCTTTAAACTGAAGAGCTCCAGAACACATGTATGTGTACGTCGGAAACAAAAACTGAAAAGAAATAAACATGAAAAACAAAACAAAATAAAACAAAAAACGCCTTAGGGACTAATAAAAACAAAACAACAGCAGACGAGAAATATATGTTAGTAGGTCAAAATGAAAGGTCACTTTATGTAACATAAGAAGTCTGAATGAAACGAAACTAGAAGATGAAATACAATCACGACAAATAAAAAATTGTCACTCGAAGAAAAAAAGTGTAATTAAAAAATCTTCACTGGATTTATGACAACTTAGTTGACCTCATAACAAAGAGGTCAAGAATCGAGATGAGAATTCGATCATAATATGTTGATATTCGTCGGTGACTCTCTGGAAATTCTATATTCTGTACATATATATATATATATATATATATATATATATATATATATATATATATATATATTATGTAACAATTTATGCAATTTTCGGACAAATATAAATTTTTTAAAGAGATGTAGGACATTTGTCACGTGATTTGAGTGCCACGAACACTCCAGCACCGGTGAGTACTTTAAGATTGAGTTCGCCAAGACGATCAGGTGTTGCAGCGACGTCAGACTTTAGCGTGAAGAAAATATTTACTTACGCCAGAAATTAATGAATGTTCTAAAAAGAAGAAAAAAATCTTGAACAAGAAAAACATAAAAAAACACTTTTAAAAAAAAATGCAAAGATTATACGAAGTGTAGTTGTATCAATTAGTTAGGATCTGTCATGTGATTAAATGTGTACTAGGCCTAGACCAACAACACTAAATCTGTGCGATTAGAAATATTTTTTTCAAATTGTTTTTGTTTATCGCTCTTTCATGCTTTTAACTTTCTCACTACGCTATGATTTTATCACTTGTCTGGACCAGTTGGGAAAAAGAGGGGGAGGGGAGAAAGAAAGGGGTTATCTGGTTGGATTTTATCGTTATCGGTTTTTAAAAGCATTTAGAAAAAAAAGGGTTGGGGAACGACCTGAATTCGAACACATGGCTCACACCTCCTCAAGCCGACATACTAACCACTCTACTAGTGAGGTGCTTAGTACTATAGAAGATTGTATTGTTGAGTATTGTTTGGCTTAAACTTACTTTAAAGCGGCGACCTATAAATTCAGCTTATACCACAACTTCAGTCAAGTACAATATCTTTCCCTTATTCGAGATACCAAACAAAATAATTAATTACCAATAGTTAATTAACTAATTGATTTTTTTAAATTGATTCTTTTCTTGTCAGGTAAAAGAAATAATTGTGCAAAATTTCAGCTTGACCCGAGATTGGGTGTGGACAGACAGACAGAGTTGATATAATCTTTGTAATAACAAGAAAGTTTCTTTTTTTTTTTTTCTATCATTGTTTATTGACACAATATACCGATGAATTATTCCTAAGTTCGCCGAAAAAAAAAAGATAGATCCATAATGCTGAAATGGTTAAACAGTGCTGGGTCAATGAAGATCAACTCAAGCATGTGAATAGACAAAAACTCCGCGCATGAAAGAACACAGAAAGTATAGAAACTTACTATCAATAATGTAATAAAGAAAACACTAATATCTCGGAGATGTCGGCTTGATCAGGACAAAGAGCTAGAGACATTACCACGAGGGATCTCAAATATCTTTTAGGCTAATACATCTACTAAAGGGATCTCAAATATTTTATTGAGGAGGCTATTTGTTTTTTTATCATGTCTCTAGGTTTACATTAGTCTGTCTGTCTACTTATCTGACCGCAACCTCTGTCAGACAGTCTGTCTGTCCTATCTATCTATCTATCTATCTATCTATCTATCTATCTATCTATCTATCTATCTATCTATCTATCTATCTATCTATCTATCTATCTATCTATCTATCTATCTATCTATCTATCTATCTAAGATTAATACATGCCATCTATCTACATGTTTGTATACTTATCCTTTCAATTTCAATGTATCATTTATCAATCTAGATAGAAAACCCCAAAACGAAGTAAAAGAGTCTTTCAACAATCAAAGGGTAAAAAAAAAGGATTCTAGCTTTGAAGTAGAGACCTGCTGTTATCACTAGTTCTAAAAGAATCACTCCAGACATGTTTTATAAAGAAAACTTTGTCTATCTTTTTAAGCTCATGGTTATCTAAATATCTAATATAAAGTCTGGAAATGCCCAAAGATGTGACTGTGATACTGACACTGCTGCTGTTCATCTATTATGCAAGACGGCTGTTGTAACTCTATGCAGAGGATATTGTGTACAGCCTAAGTAAATAAAACAGGAAAGAGCTTACAGGTCTACACAATAACCTGCGTTCTATTTTACAAGGTAAAAAGTTTCAATTGTATTTGAAAACACATACAACGGACAACGAAACAAAAAGGAAATTGTAGGCCAGCAATCAATACTGTCAAGGCTGGCTATGTTTGGCGCCTATAGCGATACAAGTGCTGCAAAGGAAACTTGAGACAAAGGACAAGTGGTTATGCCAATAGCAAACAGACATGACAACGTTATGTCACCATGTTACAGATGTGACCTGTACTTATTACTCAGTAACTAGAAGGTTTAATTGTACTCCTATGCTCATGAGGGGAATGGTACCATAGTCTCTGTACAATGATATACTGAACTAAGCCCTCAATTACTGATCATGAGAACGACGAGGAACAAAAGGAACGCCTTTTTAAGATGAGGAACAAGAGGAACGCCTTTTTAAGATGAGGAACAAGAGGAACGCCTTTTTAAGATGAGGAACAAGAGGAACGCCTTTTTAAGATGAGGAACAAGAGGAACGCCTTTTTAAGATGAGGAACAAGAGGAACGCATTTTTAAGATGAGGAACAAGAGGAACGCATTTTTAAGATGGGGAACAAGAGGAACGCCTTTTAAAGATGAGGAACAAGAGGAACGCCTTTTTAAGATGTAGATCAATTTGTAGATGTAAAAGTAGATCAGTTTGTATAGTCCCAATCCACCTTTTTTATTTGAGCTATTTTCACAACTGATCTAAGTCTTCTACGACACCTTATCACAGCTCTTGAATTCTCAGTGTTCTAGAGAACAAAAAGGTGTATGTTTTTACTTTCCAGCATTTACCTTCATGTCTTCTCCGACATTGCTAAGCATCAAAGATCGAACGTGAAGATCGCCGTGGATGCAGCAGCTTCCGCTCCCGACAGACATACATTCTCTGGCCAGCTCTGTGGCCTTGATGACCACTTCGTCCTGAATGATCTCATCCATCTTGACCCTGATCATCTCGTCACAAGCTTTATTTTCGCGGTGGTTGCTCAGAAACGGCTTGACAAAATGGCTGTCACAGAGAAACGCCACCTGCTGGGGGTATGGACTTAAGAAAACAATAATGAATCAAACAACAAATCTTTAATTACTGGGGGTTTTTTTATTTCCGGTTGTCAGATTCGTGACTTTTCATAAAAGTTTAATTTAAGGCCTAATTTGTATCCTATAGATTGAACAAGATAACCCAGTGTCAAAAATGTTTTGAACCAATGACGACTGTAAGACAATATAGGCTAGTATTAGGTCAAGAAATAGACTACCCCCCCTCCCTTCCTGTGAGAAATGAAGCGGAGCGAAGGTACACGTTCAATGTCATTCAATAATTTGAGAATTACGATGAAGTAGAATTTTACTATTTTATATGAGGCCTACTAATTGATCGATTTATTCCTAGCTCGACTTCTAAACGGGCGGCCTATTTCTAATTTCAGCTTTTCAAGTGGTATAGTGGAGAAATGCAGACCAGATACAAGATTTTACTTCAAAACTTGACTTATCAGTTAGAACATTGGCTGGAAATCAGTTTAGAAAAAAAAACAAAACTAGTTTGTGATGAAGGTGTTGCACACGTTTGAAAAACCAAACTTTTTAAAAAGTTGACTTATTTAAATACCTAAGGTCAAACATAACAAGAGATGGTGGATCAATAAAAGAGAGACAAACTCGTTTAAAAGCTTGCAATCCGCTGTCAAACTGTGGAAAACATGGATGAGTACCATCAGCTTCCAAGTAAAATTAAAACTGTTTTCTTCGTTAGTGCTATCCCCTTATGGTGTGAGGACACTAAACGTTGAGACTGAAAGAAGAATTCAAGCCTTTAAGATAGTGCTATTAGAGCATGGAAGAGGTTGCCTGAATCAGCCAGATAAACCAACAACTTGGCAGATCTTAAGTTTACGATCAACTTGCGTTACTAGATTGGAGCAGGGCTTCGCGTATGACGTAATTAGTTGTAATTATCTTCTCTTTTGAAGTCACGTCTGTAATTTATTTGTAAATGCAACAGAAAATTGCTGAGGATCAGAGACCAGGGAAACAAATAACGAGGTAAGAAATCTGAGCTGGTTTGGTCAAAGTGTAGACATCAGTCACTGTCAAAAGTCATCCTTCAAGATACAGCACTAATACGACGAAAGTCAAGCCACAGAAGATAGATGAAAATTGATCGAATACGATTACATTTGTTACTTTTCGAACATTTAATCTACAAAGGTTAGATTGTCTGATTCATTTCGAACATTTAATCTAGACAGGTAAGATTATCTAATTCATTTCAAACCTTTAATATAGAAAGGTATAATTGTCTAATTCATTTCAAACATTTAATCTAGACAGGTAAGATTGGCTGATTCATTTCGAACATTTAATCTAGACAGGTAAGATTGGCTGATTCATTTCGAACATTTAATCTAGAAAGGTAAGATTGGCTGATTCATTTCGAACATTTAATCTAGAAAGGTAAGATTGTCTAATTCAAATATTTCAGTCGAGCAGAGCTTGGGAGCTTACCTAAATTTATTTTTCAGCAGTTCAAATTCTTCGCCACTTAGGTTGTCCTTGTTTGAGGTGGAATGCAACGTGACCAATATGTCTGCTATCTTGGCACCAAGGTGAAGGTCACAGGACTCTAACAAAACATCTTCCCATATTCTATAACCTGACAAGTCTTCCAAGCAAACTAGGGGAAGCAAATAGTTAGGGAAGAAATTAGAATTGTTATGAAGAAATTAGAATATATTAGTTAGAGCTAAAAGTATACCGAGGCTGATCTAAAATGCTCTAATATTATGGAACAGTCCTTGACTGCCAGGTGAATTTTTAGGCTCAGAAAAGAAATTCACGTCATAGTCAGTTTTCCAATTCTCCATCGCAGCTGGGGCTCTGCAAAGGTTGCTAGTATTTTCTCGGCCTGTTCACACTCTCATATATGTCTACATCCGAGAAGGGAGTTTTATTTTTCACACATTCAGGAATAGTTCTATAGTTTTCCATTGTCCAGTTGAATCTATTAAAGAAATAGAAAACTCGGACCTTGCCCGGTAATAGTCAATGCCGAAAAAAAATCGAAGATTTCACTCCGATTGGTCAGTAATTTTACACTGCCTGAGATGGCCACATGGAGATAATTATTTTACAGTTGCCAGCTCTAGGGTCAAAATTAGTAACTAAAATTAGAGTTGATTACATATATATTTTTTAAAAATCTTTTTTTAAATAGATGTTCAAAGTATCTAAAAGTCCAGATGATTGACTATTTCAACGTCAAGTTAATACATAAGAACTCGCTAAGATCATATAGTCTTCAATATGCTATGGTATTACATAGATTATAATTCTGCGAATGGCATCATTAGGTTACAATGTCGTAGCCACAACTAGGACAAGTGTCTAGATATACGTCAACATTATTTGAATCTATACTATAAAGTAGAAAATAAGGCGTATCTATGTATGTATGTAGTATGTATGTATGTATGTATGTCCCGAAAAGAAATCAAAACCGTTTGACCAATCTTGATACAACTTGGCAGAAATGTTCCTTGGGTACTAACTGGAACCATAACGTATGTATAGTAGCCCTAAAACAAACTTAAGACCCTCAGAAAAAAAAAGTTGCTCAACTCTATGAAAGTATTAGTATCTTATAAATCTAGGTCATGTTTACCGTGTTTACATGAGAAAAGATCGAAAGGATCTAGATCTAGAGCTAATTTTAAGAACTACACTTTGCACAGATAGTTTTTTACTTAGACACATGAAAATTACAAAATATTGTCTATTGATTTCATTATTTAATAAAACTAAGCTCCAAATATATAAAGCTTGCACATTGTAGCGCTCTTAGTTACTAAAGGCCTAGAGCTGTGTTTAAGATTGTGTGTATGTATAGCAGAAGCGAAGACACAGTGCTATCCCTCTGGTCAAATGACCTACCCAACAACGGAAGTGACCCCATTTTTCATAGAAATTAGACACCTATGTATCTAAGATAAGACGAGGTAATGTAGATGACATTACTATTTGAACATTTGATGAGAACAGCCACAGCCCACCACCTGCTGCCTGCTGGAACCGGCCCTGGTATAATAACTTCCATTTTTTTTTTGTATCAACGAAATTCTTTTACGGACAAAGCATTAAAAAAATATGTTGGATACCTTTTTTATTGGAGGGGGGGGGATTGGAATCATATGACATGGAATGATGACGCAATTAGCGGCTTTATTTCCGACATGAAGGACAAATAAAAAGATGAGACAGTAGCAAGGGGAATAACAAACTTCTATTCGTTTGAGACCAAAATGAAATTTTAAGAACAAATATTTTTTCCTAAAAACAGTATTAAAAGTCACTATGAAAAGCTATCGGGTGTATTGAAATTAAAGCCACCATTGAAATGACTCCGCTAGCTCTCAGGCCGAGCCGTTTTTTTGTTTCCTTCTTAGAAATATCGTCACTTTTGTCTTCTTCTATTCAGCCCAGAAGCGAACATGGGTGGTTTCTAACTCTATTTCTTTGGTAACTGTCTCTCCATGAACTTGACCTTGCAGTGTATTTACTAACACCCTGACCAATTCAAAATTGATAATAAAAAATATTGATCCACTTTATTTTTATTCTACTGTAAAGTGCAACTCACCTCCATTGCACTAAGCAGAGGCAGAGGTTAACCGCCAATCCATTTACAGACTGATGTTATTTTAATTGTTTGGCTATTTAGTTTGTAACGACTTGGTAATACTTCTGCCAACTGTAGCAGACGATCACAGCCCGCTCCCACCTCACTTCTGTACTCTTTTTTTTTAATTTTTTTTTATTGTTTTATTTTATTATATCTATCTATCTATCTATCTATCTATCTATCTATCTATCTATCTATCTATCTATCTATCTATCTATCTATCTATCTATCAATCTATCTATCTATCTATCTATCTATTATCTATCTATCTATCTATCTATCTATCTATCTATCTATCTATCTATCTATCTATCTATCTATTATCTATCTATCTATTATCTATCTATCCATTATCTATCTATCATATCTATCAATCTATCTATCTATCTATCTATCTATCTATCTATCTATCTATCTATCTATCTATCTATTATCTATCTATCTATCTATCTATCTATCTATCTATCTATTATATATCTATCTATCCATTATCTATCTATCTATCTATCTATCTATCTATTATCTATCTATTTATCTATTATCTATCTGTCTAGCTATGTATCATTCTATCTATCTATTTATCTATCTATCTATCTATCTATCTATCTATCTATCTATCTATCTATCTATTTATCTATTATCTATCTGTCTAGATATTTATCTATCTATCTATTTGTGGAATGTTACGAACAAAAAAAAGGTAAGAAAATTATTGTTAGTTTTTGCCTCCATGTCACATTAGTCCGTATGTGTGTGTGTGTGTGTGTGTTTGTGTTATTGAAAGCCTCTGTATGAAATAGTCTGATACAGAAACAAAAAGAGAGAGAAGAGAAAGAGAGAACGGAGAAAATGAAAACAGATAGAATATAGAGAAAAAGAGACAAGAGAGAGAAAGACGAAGAAGATGATGCCGAGGAAAGAGAGACGAGAGATATAATGGTGTTACTTTACTTTTCTGTATTCTAATTATGTTTTTACAAGTTCAGTGTTTCAACGGCTTTATCATCCCACATATCAAATATAAAAAACATTTTAAAGACTAACTTAATTCACAGAGTTTATAATTAGTTCATTTAAAAAAAAAACAGCAATTAGATTCATTTGTTTAAATCTTTGACGTGACGGTCTGAAGAAATCAGATGACAACTAAATTAGAATACACAACTCTAGGAAGTGGGGAGGGGCCGGCTGTATTGGAACATATAAGACGTCAACAAACAAACAAAGACAGAAACAATTCACTTCATAGAACATTGCCGCCGTTATTTGAAGTTTCAGATAAACGTTTCAGGACCAGCAAGCTTGGCGTCTGGATCTATTTACATGTTTATACTTCAGGGGAACTAATTGAGGTATTAAAAGATGATACTAAACTGAGCTTGTTCGTAAAATGAAGAACATCTGTATACGCTACTTGCAGGTACATTTGACCAGTTGATGAACATCTAATGTAAATAACTCTGGCATTGTATAAATAATCAAACCCGTTCAAACTGGACTCACCAATATTGTTGACTGGGTCACAAAAGTAGGGCACGGGCGTGCTGTTAGGCAGGAGTGACCGGAAGTAATTGCATGCCTCGTACTCACGCTGACATCTGGCGGACTCTATAGGCACGTCTGGACCTAGAAGCTTGACGAGAAATAACAACAACAACTTTTAACATTTAATTAAAGTGACATTAGTTTTAAAAAAATGTTCTGCCTAAGAATCTTTTATTTAAAATGAGCAATGTCACTCAAGTGTTAATAGTTTTAAATACCTCGAGCTATCGTCTCAGACGACGGTTCCAAACATGGCCACGTTCTTATAAGGTTTCGAATCTTGGACGCTGACTGCAGAACTAGAGAGGAGGATCCTGGCCATGGCATTGAGATGCTAAAGACAGATCCTAGGTATCACTTACTAAGACCGCGTCACAAACAAAGGGATTCGAGACAGGATTAGTTTAGCAATAATAAATGAATAGTTGGACCCCTCGATGACCTGCTAACTACTGTCAAAAAAAAAAAGGAAACTAAAACTCTATGGCCATATCACAAGGTCTTCAGAACACGGAATGGCCTTCTTTCTGGGAACATTACCAGGAAAAAAAAGAAGCAGACAGAAAGAGATGGGAAGACAACATAACATTCTATCCAAGGCAAAAGACAGAGAGGAATGGAGAAAGACGGTGTACAGATCTTGTGTTATGCCCAAAGGACCAATAGACTAAGAGATAGGTGAAGGTGTCGAAGGTGAATGTCATTCCAAACACACAAACACATCTCTCTGCGCATGCCCAAACTTGCGCGCACGCTGCCTGGTTTCTGGTTGAAAGAAAATAGCTAGACCAGATCGATCTCTTAACACTTAGGTGAATGGTTATGAATAGTCCTTTTGGGAGAAATGAGTATTTCTCTTCTTATTGACTGTACACCGAACCCTACAAGTTGTCCTGGATATGTAAATATGATCAAAGTGCTCGTCCAGCGCTTCTCAAATTGAAACATGTATACTTTTAAGTGTTACCGGCACACTTGGAGGCGTTCCTAAAACATTTCACTAAAGGATGACACTATTTTTTATAACGACAAAAATTTGTTATATATTTGTGAATGTGTGTGGGATGCTGAATATATCTGTGAATGTGTATAGTATGTGTATATATAGCTCAGAGCTGTGAATGTATGTGGTATCGGAATAAGAAAAGTTGAGAAGCACTCTGAAACCACAAAGCTGTAGACGCACTTGATAGTAGAACCAGTAACGGATTCATGCAAGATATTGCCAATATTGATTAAATCAACATGTGACAATAGATTGATCAAATAGGAATATCGAATTCTGACATGCTGAAAGCCATCGAAAACTTCCGGGACAGTTAAGAAAAAATTAAGTACATTTCTTTTTAGTCTCTTCGGTATTTGAAATGACCTGTCATGCAGGTGGTCCTTTTTTTTATCACAAAGCTTATATCATCTCTGTCTGATACAAAGTTTGTACACGTTATTTCTCCCACACCCAATCTCAGAGCCAGTTGAAAGTTTGCACAAATTATTTCTTGTTTAATCTTAATCTGCTCAATCTTTTTATAATACAGATTTGAGAGTTATAAGTAAACCTTTCCATGCATCAGCGTTTAGACTTCATTCTATGTAATAGACTGAACATTTTTGGGTGTTTTTGCATAGACCTACATCTAACTAGATCCATTTAATTAATTTGCACTTTAAAAAAAAAGGGTTTTCTAATCGATGTCTCTATTACTTCTAATATACAGGCCAAGCGTTGAAAAGGATATGCAAGTGCTAAAGACACACAAGCACCCACCCACACATTGCTAAACACGTGACCAAGGTAACATATCCCGGATGACCTTGGTGAAGTCCACGTGTCTCTCCTTACCTCTCGATGTTGTTGATAAGTTTGTAACTTTGAGATGTTCAGCTTGGAGAGGAAGTCAATTGAGCTGATAGCCTCCCCTGTTTGTAACGAATGACTTATGAATGAATTGCGTAAAACACAGCTCTGATACTACAAGTTATTATTTAGCAACGGTCAGTCCAGAGGTCAGAAAAAAAAGTGCAAAGCAGCGGCGGAATGTCGTGTGGGTCAAACTGTGACGCCCGTGCCAGTGGTGCATATTGGAAATGGGAACTGTGTGTTGTGTGTTCGTCAGTATAGAACCATTTGTCTACTAAGGACGAAGCGACTTTGATAGGAATTGATTCAGGCAATGTCTACATGGTCAACGGTGTCCCATCCTCTTGTGCTAAGTCCTGACACACAGCCATACCATACGAATCTTTTGTGTTGCTTTCCAAGTTTTGCTCTTTTGGATTGTTTTTTTTGTCTGTCTGTCTGTCTGTCTGTCTCTCATTGTCTCTCACTTTCCAATTAGGACGCACTGCATCTAAGCATGTAAAATGTGTCCATCACTTAAACCTGCCCATAGGTTTATGAAGCACAAGCTCGCTCTTTGGCTACATTTAGTTTCAAATACCAAAGCAGTTTCATTTGCTTATTACTTTTTGTCCTGGACCCTATATTCCCGCCACACCAAAAAGCTAAACTCCTCCCACCTACGCTGTCTAAGGAGTATCCATAAGGTGCGTTGGTCCGATCACATACCACACACAAAAATCTTAAAGCTGTCCAACATGTACAGTATCAATGCGACAGTAAAAAGGTCATAACTTCGATGGGCGGGACATGTAATCAGCATGCCAGACAATCGCCTTCCCAAGCGACTTCTGTACGGGGAGCTGTGTGCAGGAAAGCGCTCACAGGGAGGCCAATACAAGTGCTACAAAGAGACTCTCAAGAGCTCCTTCAAAGAATGCGATATCGACATTCAGGGCTGGGAAGCACTAGCTCTCGATCGCTCCTCGTGGCGTGAAGCTGTGAGTCTCGGAGTCTCGAGATTTGAAGCAAGAAGAGTGGCCAGGGCGAAAGAGAGCCGAACCAACAAAAAGCTGAGAGAAGAAGCAGGCCTATCTGCAATTGACCTAACCCACCCATGCCAAGTATGCGGCCGGCTTTTTA
Source organism: Biomphalaria glabrata (assembly GCF_947242115.1). Classification (NCBI taxonomy): domain Eukaryota; kingdom Metazoa; phylum Mollusca; class Gastropoda; family Planorbidae; genus Biomphalaria; species Biomphalaria glabrata. The sequence goes on along the minus strand of NC_074712.1, from coordinate 54,150,486 downwards.
AAACGAGGATTGGATTTTATAGTCATCTTCGAGTCCATAGGAAATGAAAAATGTGCTCATCTTCGACCACGAAGGAGGAGCTATACTTTTTGTGTGTTTGAAAATTAACCTTACTGACTTAAAGTAATAGAACTTGGATTTTGTTCTTTTCTGGGCCAGATAAGTCGCAGCTATTGACAACCTTAATACATAAATCCGATCAATGACGTAGCCACTATGGCGCAAAGGGACTCATTGCGGCGACTGCTCCCGGGCTCATGACTAATAGGAACCTTCAGAGTCAATTAAAAGTTTGGTTGGTTTTTGCGTTTTAGAATTAACACGAGCAACGTCGTGTACTTCTGCTAGTCACGTGATTTCTTTGACTGTCTATCCTATGACCTCTATTATTAGATCTCGTCTAAAAGATGTTCGTGAAAACGCTTACCTTGACGTAATTCAAATAAACTTTCACTATACAACTTTGGCAGCCATCAGATGACTTTAGTCGGCATACTTCATTTAAATAGCCTTCGCTGATTGGTTCAATCTGAACGTCACCATCTTGAGTCAAAGAAGTCTGCAAAGAAATGAATGTGTTTTAACTAGGCCTGCTAGTGTCATGAGTTCATGGCTTGATTATTTTAACTAAGTCTACTATTGTCATGAGTTCATGGCTTGATTATTTTAACTAAGTCTACTATTGTCATGAGTTCATGGCTTGATTATTTTAACTAAGTCTATTATTGTCATGAGTTCATGGCTTGATTATTTTAACTAAGTCTACTATTGTCATGAGTTCATGGCTTGATTATTTTAACTAAGTCTACTATTGTCATGAGTTCATGGCTTGATTATTTTAACTAAGCCTATTATTGTCATGAGTTCATGGCTTGATTATTTTAAGTGTATCTTTATACATTTACTTTTGCCTGTCTGTCTGTCTGTCCCTCTGTTTGTTTTTTTAGTATCCCTGTCTATCAAACTACACTTACAAAGAAGTTCGAAAATCACACTCAAAATACCTTGGTGGTCTGATAAATGTAGTGCTGTATTTACCTAGAGCAGTGTTTCCCAAACTGTGTTTCGCGGAACCCTACTGTTCCGTGAGGCCTGCATAGGTGTTCCGCGAACTACTGGGATAAGTACTAGTAGGCCACCACGTCAATTAATCTCTCAATTAAAAATTACGCAAAGTGTTCCGCTAAATACTAAGAATGTGCGAAGTGTTCCGCTAAATACTAAGAATGTGCGAAGTGTTCCGCTAAATAAAAAGCTTGGGAAACACTGACCTAAAGGTAACATAAGCTCTAGCTTAGGGCCACCAAAAGTGGCTTGAGGAAAAGCAAAGGAATAATTGCCTTATATTGATTACAAAGGGTCCCGTATCTCAAACAGTTTAGGGCCTTATTAAGTCTTTATCCGGCCCTGAATAGATGAAAAATGATCACGAAATCCCCTAAATGATGAAATAATAAAAGAAAGAAGGCATTTGGGGTTTTATTGTATACATTTTATAAATAATGTACCTAAAGTATAAATACCATTCTAGTAAGACCAGCGTTAGAATGTACATCGTTTGTCTTGAGATTCCGGCTGGGCGAGACACGCGTACAAAACTGTTCACCGTAATGACAGGATTTAGTCAGCTTGTCATTTTTCACTTGGTCAACCCTAGCTGTTACTTGCGGCGTATCGATCTAAGGTAGGATATCTAATAGAGGGGCATCCCAGGACGTCTATTGATTTCATGAGGAGAAACTAGGTGAGATTATATGCATTGATCTTGACACTGCTTTTGACTAGACACAAAATAAACACAGACCGAAAAAAAAATGCTACCCATAAAAAAACAAAGCAAATACTTCAAACAAACAAACAAACAAAAACCTATAGAACAAACCTAGAGCAATAGATGAAAGAAAAACAAAACAAAAGTATTCATTTTTCTCTTTTGAGCGTTTTTCTATTGACCCTGCGTCATTCTATCGGAAGGTAATACTGTCCCCTGGTAGTTGTAATCCTTAGTAATACAATCCCTATGTAATACTATCCGCCAGCAACACTAACCGCTAATAAAACCATCCTCTAGTAATACTATCCTCTAGTAATACTATCCCAGGGCAATACTATCCTCTGGTAATATCCCGTTACTAGCAGTGGAGAAAAAAAGTACAAAGGAAGGATAGGGATATTACTTGGGATATCTGAGTAATTGTAACGTCTGGTACTTTTAGGTTACCGCAGAAATGGGAGAATGTACTTTGTTACTCTCTTGAAATCGGTCTAGGGTTACCAGACGTCCGGCAAAAGGAGGACATGTCCTCATTTTTTGGGCTCGCAACCTCCTTCCAGCAGGAATTGGCCTAGATTATGAAATTGCCCGGCTTTTACTGTTGTATTTGTTCATACCATTATGTCCAGTAATTAGATTCATTCTTTATATCCAGCCAACCATGATACTAGAAAAGTATCATAAACAGTCAAATTAAATAAATACTTTAAAGCTTACTAAAAAAACAAAGCGTATCTAAGGGGAATAACTCCAGAACTACAGCCAAATATCTCAATACTGTAAAAATTATCTACATTTACTCCAGAAATACAGCCAAATATCTCAATACTGTAAAAGTTATTTACATTTTACATTTTTCGATATCAATCTTTTCGATATCAAGCAAAAATAAAAAATTTTAGTTAATTTGAATCTGTTTCTCTGCAATCCGGAGGATTTCCAGCTACCCGTCGCCTCAGCGTGGCCCTCCGGTGGAAACATCCAGAGGTGGATCTGGACAGGCTAAGAACGAGTAGCGAACCAGGCCTTCTAGCAGGTCTCCCTGAGTGAGCTTGTGTTTTTTTTTATCTCACTCGGGGTGGGGATGGAACAAGTAACCTGCAACCCAGTCCAAAAAGTCCGCCACACCGTTCCACAAAGGGGGTCGTCATCAGTTCCGGATTGCTGGATTGGCGGCCCTTGCACGGAATAGTGGCGGTTACAGTATAGGAATATGAGACAAGCTCCCCGCAGTTAGCGCTGTCCCTGACACTTATAGCGGGTGACTTAAGACTCGGGGACGGTGCGCTGTGTACACGGCACGGCCCGGTTTTACCAGTCAGTCAACCAATATGGCCGCCTACCGTTGGGTGCCCTCAGACAGGACAGGGGTGAAGAGCCCCATGTCCAGGCCTGGTGGTTGGATAAAAGCCTTTCTAACCATCAACGGGATAATGGCGCCTCCGGCGCCGATTCCCTACTGGACTTCATCGAAGGTTTCTCTGCAATGGTCTTACACATCATTACATCATAATCAATTCAGCCAGTACAAACACGTACACACATACTCCTTAACAACTCCTTCGTATAAAAACACTTCCAACAGACTTTCATCTACACCAGTAATAAGTAATAAGTAAGTATGCAAAGCGATCCCGGGGCAAGGTACTTTATTGGCGGCCCCCCCCCCCCCCCATTTTCCATGAACATCACATAGAAATATAGGCTTATAAATAAAAAGTGTATTTAATAATAATATAATACAAATAACCGTATAACTAAAATATCTACAAGAATTTTTTTAAAGTGCGGTGCCCCCTGAGGGTAACGCCTCTCTGCGTGAGGCGCCCCCTTGAGGGTGACGCCCAGGGCATCGTGCCTCCTTGCCGCCCTCTCACCACGCCTCTGATCTACACTTGGCATATTTGATTTTTAATTGAGTAGCATCTAAGGTGTGCATATCTGGTTTAAAAGAGACTTGACATCTAACCAGTACATGTCTCGTTTTGCAAATCTCTGCATTACCTCCCATTTTTTTAATCATACAAAACACACTGAAAACAAGACTTTTTTTTTTAAACCTTGTATTCTAAAATCAATAGCTTCCTTGAGAGATTAAATTGTAAAAAATAAGAAGAATTCAAATCACGTGGTCATTAGTTGCTTGTTGTTTGATATTTTCATCTTGTCTTCCTTTCAAATGTAAGACGAAAAAGCAACTGCAGACTTCTTGAGAATTTGATATTTAAAAAAAAAGCGATCAATATAATAAACTGTAGATTTGTTCCACATCTTTATGAGATGAAATGATTTTGTAATACCCAAGTAGGCTAAGACCTATGAAAAAGCTACAATCTTCTTTTATTTTTACTGTAGACGAACAATAAATGTATTTCAGTAAATTTGGTACTTCCTTAAAATTTTGATCTATTTGTAGTACACAGGAGTGTAGCGCTCTATAGGACGAATGTAAAGACTTAATTAAACGGATGGTCGCATTATTTCTTGACCTAAAATAGACCCGCCCTATTTCTTGACCTAAAATAGACCCGCCCTAGTTCTTGACCTAAAATTGACCCGCCCTAGTTCTTGACCTAAAATAGACCCGCCATATTTCTTGACTTACAATAGACCCGCCATAGTTCTTGACCTAAAATAGATCTGCCCTATTTCTTGACCTAAAATAGACCTGCCCTATTTCTTGACCTAAAATAGACCCGCCCTATTTCTTGACCTACAATAGACACGCCATAGTTCTTGACCTAAAATAGACCCGCCCTAGTTCTTGACCTAAAATAGACCCGCCCTAGTTCTCGACCTAAAATAGACCCGCCCTAGTTCTTGACCTAAAATAGACCCGCCCTAGTTCTTGACCTAAAATAGACCCGCCCTATTTCTTGACCTAAAATAGACCCGCCTTATTTCTTGACCTACAATAGACCCGCCATAGTTCTTGACCTAAAATAGACCTGCCCTATTTCTTGACCTAAAATAGACCCGCCCTATTTCTTGACCTACAATAGACACGCCATAGTTCTTGACCTAAAATAGACCCGCCCTATTTCTTGACCTAAAATAGACCCGCCCTATTTCTTGACCTAAAATAGACCCACCCTATTTCTTGACCTAAAATAGACGCGCCCTATTTCTTGACCTAAAATAGACCCGCCCTATTTCTTGACCTAAAATAGACCCGCCCTATTTCTTGACCTAAAATAGACGCGCCCTATTTCTTGACCTAAAATAGACCTGGTCCACGCTCTAAGTGGAAGGACGGGAGACGAAGCGAAATTTTCAAATATCAGAAGTAACAAATATTATCTAGAATCTTAATGTTTTAATAATTGTGTATGTGATTGTGTATATGTAATTGTGTGTGTGTGTAATTGTCTGCAATATCTCCGCCAAAGTACACCCTTTCATCTTTCTTTTTTATATAGTAAGGTCAGGGGTGGTGGCGGTGGGTGAATACCGTTACGTCTCAATGATGTAGTTCCCTAACAGTAGTATCCCCAACATAAGTCCTGCGTCAATCTGAGCTAAGTAGTGTCAGTGAAGTAAAGAACTTTGGACGCGTCTAATTTAAATAATTCATAATCTTCCTAATTTTGGGGGTTAGAATCTGAAGCACAGTAAGTGCTTTGCTTCTCTTACATTAAAAAAAATAAATAAATGTCCTCAGTATTTTTTAAATGTGAACGAATTACTTTAACCTTGAACTTAAAAGAACAATTAGAATGTATCCAGAATTGGAAACCTTAAAAAGTAGTTAAAGAAAATATTTTTTTTCTGTCAAAGTTATAAAACGAAGTTATCTTTATCCTTTTTAGACATGACGGATATCTTTGTTGTCTGGATTGTTTTCTGTCGACAATTAGTTTCTTGTTGGGACTTTTCTTTCTTTAACCTAGTAGCGGTAATAAAACTCAACAAAAACACAAACCAGTTGAAAGGTCAAAAGTTACGGAAGAAGACTTAGTAGTCCGTGCTCTTGCTTGATTTAGAAACCATTGCACCACACACACAAATATGTGTACACAACATGTTTATACACACACAAATATATGTACACAAAATGTTTATACACACACATATATGTGTACACAAAATGTTTATACACACACATATATGTGTACACAACATGTTTATACACACACATATATGTGTACACAACATGTTTATACACACACATATATGTGTACACAAAATGTTTATACACACACAAATATATTTACACAACATGTTTATACACACACATATATGTGTACACAAAATGTTTATACACACACAAATATATGTACACAAAATGTTTACAGACACAAATAAATGTACACAAAATGTCTACACACACACATAAATATATGTACACAAAATGTTTACACACACACACTTACAGAATTATTATATGTACACAAAATGTTTATACAAACAAGTATATGTACACAAAAAGTTTTTAAAAATATAAGTACACAAAATGTTTATACACACACAAATATATGAACACAAAATACTTACACAAACAAATATATGTAAACGAAATGCTTAAACAAACAAATATATTTACACAAAATGATTACACAAACAAATATGTTTATACAAAAGGTTTACAGACAAAAAATATATGTACACAAAATGTTTACACACACACAAATGTATGTACAAAAAAAATGTTTACACACACACACAAATAGTTGACCTTATTAAGTAACAACTGGAAAACATTATGATGAAAAACTGACAAGATGACAAGAACTAATGACATGTGGTGCCAGGCAAGACTTGTATGGCAAGATGACAAGAACTAATGACATGTAAGCCAGTGTCAGGCAAGACTTGTCTGACAAGATGACAAAAACTAATGACATGTGAGCCAGTGTCAGACAAGACTTGTCTGGCAAGATGACAAGAACTAATGACATTTGAGCCAGTGTCAGGCAAGACATGTCTGGCAAGATGACAAGAACTAATGACATGTGGTGCCAGGCAAGACTTGTCTGACAAGATGACAAGAACTATTGACATGTGAGCCAGTGTCAGGCAAGACATGTCTGGCAAGATGACAAGAACTAATGACATGTGGTGCCAGGCAAGACTTGTCTGACAAGATGACAAGAACTAATGACATGTGGTGCCAGGCAATAACTTCAATGACACCACCATCCGACTAATGTAAGGTCCTTAGATTCTGATAGGACCGGTGAGCAGAAATGACTGAAGAATGGACGCAACTTGCACAGGATTTTACACGTGCTCAACTGGACATTTCGTACGCCCTATTGGCCAACTAAACTTAGTTGCATTTACCTGATTATCAAACAAACATTAGTTGTCGGCCGACAAGTACTTTGTATATAAAACAAAATGTATTAATTAACACTAATTGATGAACTATTGGTAAATTCTTTGTATTGACGTATGTAATGTCATCGACTAGGAATAAGTGTGTGCAACAGTTCAACTTGATCCGAGACTGGGAAGTGGAAGAAACAAAACGTGTACAAAGCGTAAAAGGGTAATGAGTCCACATATACAGCCACATAGCCAAATAAGTAGCATTTATTTCCCCTTTTCGATACCAAACTAAATAATCAATTATCAAAAATTTGGTAAATTTTTTTTTATTGATTCATGTTTTGTAAGGTATAATAAATAATTGTGTGAAGTTTCAACTTGACCCGAGAAATAACGTGTACAAAATGTGTACCAAACAGACAGACACAGAGTGAGTTGATATAAGCTTGGTAGAATGATCAATACATTGGGCATTCTTTTCTATATAAGAGCCTGATTTAATAACTGTTTTAAATAGTAGACCAATACAAAGTACGTTTTCTATGCTAATTAAAGTTCTCTTCTTTTCATCTTCTCTCTCTCCCTCTCTCTCTCTCTCTCTCTGGTTTAGAATTCTCTTGTCTTAAAAAACAAAATATTCTTATTAGCAATCTAGTTGAGTGTTTCAGATTTTCCGCCAGCTAATCTTTAATGTTAAGCTGCTAGAGTTATCTTTTAGTGAATGAATGCAAAGGGAGGCTAGTCGGAAGAAAATGAACAGCGACAGAGAGGGGGGAGAGGGAGGTGTAGGAAAGAAAAGAGAGGGGGGGAGGTATAGTCACACGCACTTTGTCACAGACATACACACTGTCACTGCCTGGAAATGTCACAAGTACTATGGAAACCGCATTACGCGCGACGCCACGGATCGATAAGTTATTATGTAGCAAGATAGCCTTGTATTTCTGCTGGGTCTATAATGATGACATTGAAACCATTATCTAGACCCCCACACACACCATCCACCCCGGGGTACCCAAACACCCACACACCCTCCACCCAGGGGTCCCCCAACACCTACATCCGGCTGACGTCAAAAAAAAAATGAATGAAACGGGGGAAAAAAATGTCAACAAGCCTATTGACTTACAAATCTGAAAAAAAAAATTAAAATATAAAATTGCGTTTTTGTTTACTAGTTACTACAGTCTGGATCTATATCGTTTAGGGGTTGAATATCTACGGAGAGAGAGGATTGGTGTTGAAATTCAATGCGTTTCCATGATGAGACATTACTTACCAGTGTAGCGTCCTTGAGATTCTGTTGAACTGAAGTTTTGATCTTCGTTGCCAGCGCTTCATTCATGGTGAACTAAACGAGATGAATTGATTCTCTTGAAATGGGAGATAGTGTTTGTTGTTGTTTTTAAAACCTAGTCAGCGCCATTGCTGACCTCTGGATTGAATGTTGATGTCTTGTATTCCCCAGTTGTCTGAGCATCACTTGAAGGAATCTGATACAAAAAAATTATTTGAATAAAAATGTAAGTAAAATGTTTGACAAGTTTCGGATTCAGAGCTAAAGATAATCTGCTTCCTAGTGCAAACGTCCAACAGGACGATGGAGGATGGCAGCGGGCAGGGTTTGAACCCGGCACCATCAAGATGACCAAACGACAAAGAGAGCATCGAAACAATATCACTCACTATTTAATGGAATTTGAGATGGTGTGTTTGGTGGTGTGTTCTCACTAAACTTTGTCTAAATAAAATGGACATTCACTAAATAAAATGGACTTCACTAAATATAATGAACATTTACTAAATCTAAATAAAATGCACATTTAATAAATCTAAATAAAATGGACATTCCCTAAATATAATGGACATTCACTAAATAAAATGAACATTCACTAATACCATAAATAAAAATTGACATTTAATAGATTAAAAAAAAAATATTCACTAGAAAGAGTGAATACAAGCATGAAATGAACATTTTGCTTGATAAAATGAGCATTTACTACATCTAGATATTTACTGCATTAAATCATAAAATGGACTTTCAATCCACAAAATAGACTTTTACTTAGATGACGTGGACGTGGGCAGTCACTAGATAAACTGGACAAACACTGAATAGATTCAGCATCAACAAGTTTAAGTTTGGGGAATCGTCGAACAAAGTCTAACAAAGTGGACTTCACAAAGTTCTCAAATTGTTTACGGTCTTCATCTTTTTTATTACACCAATTCTATTACCTTTACCAGTGTTTGTTTGTTTTAAATATCAGCGCTAAATGCTTATCTATATTCACATCTTACAGCATACTGGCTGACCTAAAGTATGGGAACCCTTCATGTGACTAACCGAGAGTTGTTGTTCTTATAGTGTCTGGTATTGAGTTGTGTGTTACACAGCCAGATCTAGGATCTGTATAAAGGCATGTAGACAAATACATTTATCTCAACTTGTGGGAGTGTCTGGTTGCTGATTTTTGTATTTGTTATGTTCTGGGCTGAGGAGCGCGGTGGCAGAGTCGTTAAGCGCTCGGCTTCCGAACCTGAGGTCCTGGATTCGAATCTCGGTGAAGGATGGGATTTTGAATTTCGGGATTTTTAGGGCGCCCCTGAGTCTACCCAACTCTTTAGTTGGGGAAAGTAAAGGCGGTTGGTCGTTGTGTTGGCCACATGACACCCTGCTCGTTAACCGTCGGCCATAGAAACAGATGACCTTAACATTATCTGCCTTATTAATCGCAAGGTCTGAAAGGGAAACTTTTTTATTTTTACTATGTTCTAGGACAATTTTGTCCTTCTTACCTAGTGCTATTAAAGCATGATATAGGTTGCCTGAGCCAGCCAGGAAAACCAGTGACTTGGCAGAATTTAAGTAATTGGTAAACATGCATGACCGGATCGAAGCAAGAAAGCACTAATGAAAAAATGACAATTACAGTTCTAGGCAGCGCTAGAGAAATAATGTATAGATGACAGACTGGTGTGTATCCACTGGCTGACCACGGAGACCCGCAAGGGTGGACAAGTGTTGGACTGGCTGAACTACTTGAGTTTTTGACAAGTGCAACTTGTGAGAGTGTCTGGTTGTTGATATTTGTATTTGTTATGTTCTGGGTGGTGAAAGGAACCTTTCAAAACAGTAAGGACAAACAATTAGCAGTGCCGTTGGTTAGTCTTGAAAAGGTCTTTAAGAAATTGGAGAGATCGTATAGTGTAAATAGTATAGTTCCCCTTTCAGACCATGCGGTCTATATATATAGGCCATCTGTTTCTGAGGCCCAAGGTTAACTATGGTGTTATGTAGCCAGTATAACGACGAACCGCCTTAACTTTTCCTCAACAAAAGTCAGTTACCCATTAGAGCTGTGTGGTCTTATAGGCACCCTACAGATCTTGAAATAAAAAAAATCCCAGTCTTCACCTTCGGTTCGGAATCCAAGCGCCTTACCACTCAACCACCGAGCCTCTTCCAGATATTATGACAGTGCTCAATATTTCTTAGGGGCCCTAAGCTTTTGTTGCTTATAGGTTAATCCGGCCCTAAGAATGAGTTATGCGAAGAGATTATTTGCTTAGGTGTTATTTCTTTCATCTCAGAAACTCAGCATCTGACTAGCATATTCAGATGAGCTGGACTGAGGCATACACTCCTACCATATATCAGACTTTCAGAATGAGACATTCACCCTACTGGCGAGTCTTTGGTTCCGCCCCTGTCTTCAACAAAGCCATTCCACTAAGTCAATCATTCTTCTTTCCCCTTTGTACACAGCCAAATCAGAAACGATTTTTATTCGACAAATTCCTTCCCTTCGGCGGTGAATTTGCGCCAAGGACAGTAACTCGATGTCTAGCAGGGTAATTTTGCCTAATTCCACTCATTCCGTTCAAGACAGGACATGATTGCGTCCCCTATTGTAACATTTTGGTTGGGAATATAGATTTTTACCCATTTCTTTCTTTATTAAGATAAACATAAAAACGCAGTCTGTTGTATTAAAGGTTTATTACATGTGTACATGACGATTATATTACGGAATAATTGTTACGTAGAAAAGTAAAATGGGTATAGTTCTAATCATTGTTCTATGGAGGAAAGAGCAATGTTCGTCCATCACTAGAATGGTCTAACTATGAAGAGACAAATTTGATGTGTAGTGTTACCATTCTACTATTATGAACGTTTAGATATAAGTGTCCTTATAATGTATGAATATCAAGTTTTCATAGTGGCTATAGAATTTCAATTCGTTTATATTTATTGATGATTCAGTAGTCATGTATTAGACTAAGTTCACTGCTACAAATATAAAGATATATGATACGACACGACATGAGATATGTCACAACATTCGATGGTATGATGTGTTGTGATGCCGGGGATTTTACTTGAATTCAATAGTTAACAAAAATGACGATCTAGAATTACAATTGATGATTCTTTTGATAAAACAAAACTCTGGAACTTTATTTAAATATAACGTAAGTACAGCTTATGTACAAATTATAAATCAATGAGCATGAAACATATTACAAAGGCTTTTTAAACAGAGCTCTTAGAAACGTGTCTATCTACAAGGACTTAATATTATCGACTGACTTTTCTTTCTTACTACCGCCAATTCTCTGGCGCTAACCCTTTTCAAAAATGTCTTTGTTTAAATTCAAATCAACCAATATATTTCAAACATACTAATTATGTCCCTTGGGTAAATCCTGACTTGAATGTCAAGTGTCTAAATTTGAGGATTAAATCCCGAGACTCATGTCGAGGGCTTATATTTCTTTCAAATAAGAAATGTACACACAATTCTATAATGTAATCTGTGACATATTACCCCCCTCTCCATTTAGCATTTGTATGGTAATAGAAATGCTCATATGTATTAAAATTATTTAAATATACACAAATACCATACATGAAATTATAGAAAAATGGTTGAGGTAACATATGACAAAATAAAGTCAACTTGGAGATAAAAAATATGTAAATGCAGTGAATAAAATTATTGATGACTTTGAATACCTGTCTCACTATTCAAGTGGTTATGAAAATGAGACAATATCAAAAGTTGTACAAAGCATAATACTTGGATAAATTAAATCTTGAATTGAATAGGTTATGAAGCTTCATGATGATATTAAAATATGACATAACTCATTTGGTTAGTGCTAATGTGAAAATGTGTACATGGAAAAATATATTGCATATGAAAAATTGACATAGAAAAAAAAATGATGTATACATGACAATCTTCTGAAAAATAATACTCAATGTGAAATAAATCTCAATATGTGTGAAGCAATGAAAAATTCCAATTATATGTCATGTATCTGTAGTGTTATAATAGGATATATGCAATAATATTCGACCTGAAATAAAATACCTGAAATAAAATGCTCATGATTTAAAAATTAAAATGTCTGATGCATGTCATATGCAAAGATGCTGAAACATAATAAACAAAGTATCTTGAATGAGTGACTTTCCTCAGTGGGTTGCTTGGTGCTAAAATAAATGTAACATCAGATATAGAATACCTGTGGAAAAAATAAGTAGACAAATTAATTGATTAAGTACAACTGAATACTGTTCTTCCTTGACGAGTATGAATGATAATGGATCAAGTGACACTAAATATGCTATAGTACATATGTAGAGTAGAAATGTAAAGTTCGGAACCCTTCTGAATTGCCGACATGGATGTGCATTTTCTAAACTTGAAGAAAAGGTCTTTCAGTTTATGAAGCTGTTGTCTCCATGTCATAATAATTTCACAGATAATGTCTGATTGAACCGCGTTTGAGTTTGGTGAAAATAAGAACTGTCCGAAACCAAAACTCAATTTTCTGGTTGATGAACTTTGACGCTGTAGAACAATGGTAGCAGAATGCTTTGCATTAGAATGTTCAATAGAGCAATGACTGAACATGTCTGAGTTCAATCGGTCAATACGGCAATGTTGAAGAAGTTCATTTGTTCCTTTCTGAAGAAAAGTTGCCCCTTGAGTGGACGAAGGATGAAACTTGGTGTTGTCAATGTTATTGCTTTCTGAGTTTCTTTCAAATTGCAGTACTGGAAATGTTTCAGAAACACTGGTAAAGAAATCTGCATGGTCTGGAAACACTTTAATGTTCTTCACTGTTTGTAGTGCTATGTCATTCAGAGTGATGACTTTGGGACTGTCAATTTGATTTGATGCTGCTATGTCATTCAGAGTGATGACCTTTGGAATGTCAATGTTATTTGATGTTGGTAATGAAACATCTATCTCAGGAATGGGTGTTGATGATGTTTCTTCTTCCTCAGGAATAGTTGCTAAGCTTGTAAAATGTTCAACTTCTGCTTTGATGTCTTCATTATCTGTTTCATGGTAATGTTCAAACATATGAACATGAAATACTCTGGTAAACTTGTTGACATTGATTTCATAAAGCAGGTTGGAAATCTTTCTGGTGATGGTAAATGGACCTTGCCATTTGTAAAACAGTTTGTTACTGAAATCTGGTAACATTAATTTGACTTGATCTCCTTGAGCAAAATATCTTGATTTCATGTGTTGATGTAATATTCTTTGACTTTCAATGTTCTTGGTTGTAATGGCTTCTTGAGTTGACTCACATTCTTTCAGATGAGGAATACTTGTATGAGTGGTAGAGTCAAGTTGAAAAGTTTTTCTTTTGTCTGGTATAGCCAAAGTTGATTGAGTATAAGTTTCTTTAGTTTCTGCTTCTGGTTCTTGAGACTTGTCTTGATTGTAGCAAGAATTTTCAATGAATACCATAGTATTGGTAGATAATGATGCAGATGCAGTCTTATTCAAGTCTTGATGCATGAAGTCATCATGTGTGAAATATGACTTGTCTTGATGGACTTCAGTTTGACCAGTTAGAGTTCTTGTATCATTGCTAGAGACTCTGGGCATGTCGTCTTGTTCTTCAAAGTTCAACAATGGACATTCGGGAATTGGAGGTGGACTTATGACCGGTAGGGATGGGCTTGATGTAACTGGGGGTGTCCATGTTGAATGTTCTTGATTGTTGCTGGCTACTGGACTAGTAACTGGTTCTGTTGCATTCTGCATAGCTTGAGTAATTGAGGTAGCCATGTGATTATTTTGGCTAACTTGTTCAGGTGCCAAATGTTCTTGTTGTCTGGTCATGGATCTTGTCATTACTGCTAAACATTTTTGACCTTGCTCTATGGCATTTGTACATTCAGCAAGTTCTTGAGGAGTGCATTCTTTAACTCCTGCTATGTTTCCAATGATTAGGTCCACTGGTAGATTGGGTGTTACTAATGTTTTTGTTTGACCACTGAAGAATGGTGTAGTAACATAAATGATGGCCTCAGGTAACTTGCTGACAGTTCCGTTGAATGCGGTGGCTTGGACGTGGTTGCCTGTGAAACGGTTTGCGTGTACGAAGCGTTCATGTACTAATGTGGACGTGCTTCCGGTGTCACGAAGAACTTCCACCTTCTTGTCTCCTACAAAGCCTGGATAAAATTTGAGACCATTGGACTTTGCAATGACTGTCATAGTTGAGTGCTCATTGTAATAGCTTCTGTTTGGCATATATTGTGGTCTGGAGTCCTGTGAATGACTTCTGTAGCGAGGTTTGTTGTTATCTGGTTTATTATTTCTAGGTGCTTTGTTGAGATTGTATTGCTCTCTATTGCTGTATCTTTGAGTTGGTGATGTGGGTCTATCAAAATTTTGATTTTTGGAGACTGTCTGTTTTTTCCAACATTCATGAGTTTGGTGACCCTTTTTATGGCAATATGAACATTCTGTGGTTCTGCTGCGGCATTGAGACGTGAAATGCCCTAGTTTATGACATTTGTTGCATTTGACTTTGTCATCTGACTTAAATCTTGCATTTTTGTCTTGAGCAAAGCAGACAAAATTTTCTTCAACAGATGGTTTGACTGACTTGTTTGGATAGGCTGCTCTATATTGTCTGATGATCTTGGTTAGTGTCTGGATATCAGTAGGATTTCTCTCTATAATGTAGGATTGAATATCTTCTGAGTGAGCATGGGTGATGTTGTCGATAATAATATGTTGACGAAGAGCTTGGTAACTTTCTTCTATTTTGGCCATGGATACCCATCAATCAAACCACATTGACATATTAGCTACAAAAATTTGAGGATCATCATTTTGCTGTGGCCTTTCATTATAGAATTTCTTTCTATAGTTGGCTGAAGTTGCTCCGTATTGGCGCAGTAGAGCTTCCTTGATATCAGAGTAAGTGCTGCGTTCATTGATGGACAGTTGTGAGCAAATGTTGACAGCTTTGCCAGTCAAGAGGGTAAGGAGTGAGCTCGACCAATGTGCTTCAGGTAGACCGGATGTTGTAGCTATTTCTTCAAATCTTATGAGATACGAGTCCATATTGTCAATGTTTTCGTTGAAAGCCGATATTTTGTTCATTAATCTGTATTTGTCAAACATACTTGAGTGACCTTGAATTGAAATGCTTTCTTTATTTTCTTTATTTTGCCTTTCGAATTCCATTTTTTCTTTTTCATGTTGTCTTTGCTTTTCGGCGTCTTGCCTTTGTTTTTCAGATTCTTGCCTTTGTTTTTCAGATTCTTGCTCTTGATATTCTTTTTCTTCTTGTTTCTCTGCCCACTGGTCTGGCTTTGAAATTTGCTTTTCTTTGGCAAATTCTATTAATTCAAAGAATCGTTTTGTTCTAGCACTGGAAGCCATATTTAATTTTTTTGTTAGTTTCTTGTATTGGAGCAAAATGTTCGATATCTGGATTTTGGCTTTATCTCAGATATAATAATAATATAGATCTAGTGACAAAGTTCTTGAAGCCTCAATTTGCTAATAAATTCTTGACAGTAGACTTGTAGTTACTGGAGTCGTATGATTGAATATATAGATCTATTAAGCCGATGTAATTTTTACTGGTTTAACAGTTGGTTAAATCTGGTCTTCTGTTTACTTTGTGCTGCTCAAATGATTATTTACTGGTCTTCTTTATAATGCCAGTTATCTGATTTACTGGTCTTTTTTATAATGCCAGTTATTTGCTTTACTGGTCTTTTAATATTGCCAGTTATTTGCTTTACTGGTCTTTTAATAATGCCAGTTATTATGTATATTGGTCTTATTCCTTTTGCCAATTACATATAATAATAGATTTCGTGAGTTAGACGTAACTCTAACGAAAATCTTTATAAAAGAATTATCGATAACCAACTGACCTGTTAAACACAGAAATTCTGTCCTCCGTTAAATAAGAATGAAGTTCCTTTGAAGAGTTTAGAAATTGGTCCCAGATCTTGAATAAATTTCGTTAAAAGTTGTCCATGAACTTTTGTTAGTCGGAGAGTGCCAGATATGTCACAACATGCGCTGATGGTATGATGTCACGATGTGTTGTGATGCCGGGGATTTTACTTGAATTCAATAGTTAACAAAAATGACGATCTAGAATTACAATTGACGATTCTTTTGATAAAACAAAACTCTGGAACTTTATTTAAATATAACGTAAGTACAGCTTATGTACAAATTATAAATCAATGAGCATGAAACATATTACAAAGGCTTTTTAAACAGAGCTCTTAGAAACGTGTCTATCTACAAGGACTTAATATTATCGACTGACTTTTCTTTCTTACTACCGCCAATTCTCTGGCGCTAACCCTTTTCAAAAATGTCTTTGTTTAAATTCAAATCAACCAATATATTTCAAACATACTAATTATGTCCCTTGGGTAAATCCTGACTTGAATGTCAAGTGTCTAAATTTGAGGATTAAATCCCGAGACTCATGTCGAGGGCTTATATTTCTTTCAAATAAGAAATGTACACACAATTCTATAATGTAATCTGTGACAAGATACATAACAAACACGATAATAGTGAGTCGTACTTTTTAGCGCCCGCAGCAACTGTACGGGAGTTTTTATCTAAAATAAGATTTTTTTTTTTTCCTTTTTTTTTGGGGGGGGGTGAGTTGCAATGGGTACTTGACATTTGCTGGGAAATAAACCAAAGTGGCTGCGTGTACTAATCAATCACTTGGTTTGGGAGAATAGAGTAGGAGGCAATACATTTAGAGGCTAATGTGAAGCTAGCTAGAGAAGAGGGCAATGAATCGTGATTTGAACTTAATTTAGTTGCCTTTACTTTGGTTGATGTGGGTGCGGTGGCTGAGTGGTTAAGCGCTTGGCTTCCGAACCTATCGTCCTGGGTTCGGATCTCAGTGAAGACTGGGATTTTAAATCTCTAATGGAAAGTTGTGGACAGTAAAGGCGGTTGGTTGTTGTGCTAGTCACCCTGCTCGCTAAGTCGCTAACCGTTGGCCAAAGAAACAGAAGACCTTAACATTATCTTCCCTACAGATCACAAGGCCTGAAAGAGGAACTTTCTTTTACTACTTTGGGCGGTATGTGAGTCAACAGTTACTTAATAATACTTTACAATTACATGCGAATGCACAGAAGAACGTCGTTTAAGTCACTTGACACTCTCGTCAACGGTTAGTCACAGAAACATTAAAGCCAACTGTCCTAGAGACTGCTGGGAGACATTTCATAGCCTGCTATCAAAAACATTTCTGAACCTTTTATTTTTCTCCAAAGTATTTTCTCACCTCCTCCAACACACACACACACCAGCACGCACACAAAGACACACACACACACATATGCTTGTCCATAAATAGCTTTCTCCGCCATTGTTTCCCGTCCGTCCATCTGTCTGTCCAGCAGTCCACTCCAAGTTGAGGCAGACTATCTCCAGTTGGAGAAATGCGCTATTGTTTAAGAGACTTTTTTATACACGGCTCATACAATTCATAGTTCAATATTCAATTGGGCGAACCTGGTAGAGTTTTGAACCCATTCTAATTAGATTAATGAACCAAATACATAGTAGATTAATGAACCAAATACATATTAGATTAATGAACCAAATACATATTAGATTTATGAACCAAAACAAACATTAGATGGATGTAGTTCAGAACAAATAAGTGTCATTTTCAAACAAATGTGTACTTTTAAATTTGTCCCACATAATGTGAACACAAAACAACCTCGATACAAAATACATGTGTGACATCTTCAACAGTTTGAAATCGAAATAACACTCCAGGACATTTTTATTTACCTTCAAATCTTGGACTTTGAGCTGATATTAGATTTGGGAAGAATTCAAAATATACAACACTAGCCGGATATGACCCGCGGACTGCGGGCCCTAGTTTGCGTATTACTGATCAATCGGGTTGGATTTAGATGCGTGAAAACGGGTTTACCCGATTAGTCAAAAAGTTTTGCTGTTAAAAATATTTTAATGGAGATAAATTTAGGTCTTTTAGTATTTTTACGGCCCCTCGGTTTTGGGACGGACATTAAACCTACGCTACGGTCTCTGCCATAGTCTAAGGAACATTCATGTCAAGCCTGATCAAGATTGGTCAAACGGTTTTGATTTCTATGCGGGACATACATACATACATACATAATCCTTACATTGTGCTTTATATATTAGATATCCAATGAATATATGGAGGAGATACTAACAAACAAAATATGTAGCATATTTTAAACATACGTTTTGCCTGTTGCTAGATTCGACAGAGTAAATGGGAAAATGTTTTGAGTTAATTCAATAAAGTTCAGAATGTGAACAAACAAATATATGTGTTCAGAGTGAGCAGACATTGATGAAGTGGTCTCAAGAGAAATGGAGAAAGTTACGCAAATAAAAAAAGGAAACAACTTCATTTCTTCTTCTTCTTCATCGTTCTCATTGTTATGTTGGAGTGTTCATATGACTAGACCAATACATGAGATGAACTGCGCAGTGGTTTCCAAATCAGGGAGCTCTCCATATAGTTTTCTTTCTATTGGGGTGATTTGGGGCCAATGTCTTATACGGGCCTCTTGGTAGAGAGAGCAGTTTTGGAGGACGTGGTCGGCATTTTCTGGTGATACTCCACATGGGCAGATTTCACTGGTTCCAATTTTGAGCTTCCGGAACATGTGTTGTCGCATTCTGTTGTGTCCGGTCCTGAGTCGAAAGATTAGACGTTGGTCTTGTCGGGATAGCTTATAGTAAGCATCATCTTTCTTGTGTGGAAACAACTAATGTAAAAGTTTTTTATGTTTAGGATGATTTCAAAAGAATATATATAGAGAGAGAGGGAGATCGCTGGCTGATTGATTTACTGATTTATCGGTTGATAAAATCAAACAATATTTATATTCTCTTGATAGTCTAACGGGTTTTTTTTATTACAAAGCTTATAACAACTCTGTCTGCCTGTGTGGTAAAAAGTTTCTACGCGTTACTTCTACACCAGATCTCGGATAAAGTTAAAATTGTGCAAAATTGTTTCTTTTACCTCGCAACACAAGAATCAATTTTTAAAAAAATTAGTAAACTATTGGTAATAAATTATTTTCTTTGGTATCTTGAACAACAGAAAGAAATTGTATTTGACAGATGTGGTGGTATAAACTGAATTAGTCCCCTTTACACTTAGTAGAGAGAAATGTTTGAAACTAACAATAAATAGCTATAGACCTTCTATTTTCATAATCACTCCCCAGGCACAGTGGTTAGTTGGCTTGAGGAGCTTGACGACGCTCGAGCCCTTGAGTTCCAATTCAGGTCGTTCATCTCTTTTTATCAATGTATTTAAAAAGCGATCATAGTTCTATTCACCCACATACCCCTTCCTTCTCCTCCCCCCCCTCTCCCCACCCCTTACCGACTGGTCCAGGCAAGTGATATGATCATAGCGTATTGAGAGAGCTGAAAGCATGACATAGCGCTAAACAAAACCAATTGGTACAAACATTTGTAATCACAGATTTATTATCATTAGTCTACATCTATTACAAATGTGTTTACATGACTGATCCTAATTGATACAGCTACCCTGAATAAAAGCTTTGTTTTTTTTTTTTTAAGTATTTGTAATATTTTCTTGTTTGTACTGCAAACGTTCACAGTCTCAATGGGGATGTCTTCACTTTAGTAAGAAATGATGTTAAGACCTAATCCCAACACACAATCACAACATTATTGAAGACTTTCAAAACATTGGAAGAAGAAAACAGAACAAGCCTAGCGATGTATCATACGTGCTTCTAGCATAACGAACAAAACCATTCGATCGAATTAATGCATTAAATAATTAGCGTCATTAATGATGTGTAAATTTGATTTAACCGTTTTTGTTACTGTAATGGGAAAACCATAAGCCCCAGTGGCGTAGCTAGGAATTTGTCATCATTTGGGGGCCCGATAGGCTTGATTTTTTGGGGGGCCCCTGCATGTTGCATAATATTTAATATTAAATGTAAAAAAACACTCATTCAACTCTGCCTGCGCTGACTTGGTCATGTTCGCCGGATGGAGGACAATCGCATCCCGAAAGTCATTCTTTACGGGCATTTCTCGCCCCTATCTCCGTTAGTGGATGTAATCAAACGGACCTGGTCCCGGGTACCTCAAAACAGTGAACTTTGATATTGATCATATCCTTATACCGCACTATGTGGAAAGAGATGGTGACCAAGAAAGCTATGCACAGCGAAAAAACATGGGCTTCGGATCTAGAAGAAAAGCGTGCAATTTGAAAAATGGCTGGCTCCTCTACCGCCAAAGCAAAAACCGCCTTGACCTGCGACATATATGGATGGGAGTGTCTCTCCAAAATAGGGCTCCACAGTCACATGAAAGAGTGTTGTACGAGATGAAACATAGCCGTTACGAATGAAGGAGGTCAACAAAACAGGTTTTCAGTCTGTCTGTTTTTTTTTCAACTTAGAAACTTCTACTTTTGTATGGACAATATAAATACTTAAATACTTATATTGATATTTAAAATTATAGCACCTATTGTTGACCAAATTTATAGGTTTCTGTACATCAAACTCTTAAGCTTGCAATTTACAGTATCTTAGGCTCTGAGATATTACAAATAATACAAAAAGCCGTTTAATATTTCAGAGGTAAAAAAAAAAAAAAAAGCAAATGTCTCTATACCAATATTAAATCAATTGTTTCCATTGTGTTCGCGTGTTGAGATAACGCTCTATAATTACTATATCAAGGAGCTATGGCTTACTATTTTCTTCATAAAATAGAAACTGAAAATGTTGGGCAAAGACTAATGGGATGTGTGCCAGGGTGGCATAAACATGTTGGCCACCTACCTGAAATGTTCGAATCTCTGTGAAGATTGAGAGTGCTCGCTTTGTGCACTCTAGGACTTACCAGACACTCTAAAATAATTGTCTGCAACCTACTTTGCTAAACATTGATACTTTACATACGTAAGATACAAAAGAAATTTTTATTAGTCTAATTCCACAGTTGATCTTTGTTCCTGTACTTATTCTTACCTATATATAGATCTAGACTCTAACTCTTGATTAACTTCAGTAAAGTGAAAAAAATACATTGAAATAAGAAAATGTCTCTAGGGGAATTAATTCTGAACATATATTGATAGATCACATCTTGTCAAAACCTATTTGAAGAGAAAAGAGCAGATATGTCCAGTTTAAGTCTAGATAACATGCAGCATCATGAATTTTAATAAGTGGGGGTCCTGGGCAGTATTATTGTGGAGGTCCCTTATATATGCATTCTAAAAGCATGCCATATCTATGGAAAAAAAATTTACTTGTAAGATTAAAATAGCGTCTAACATTTTGATTCATTAAAATTTTTCTTTAAATTATTACATTTTTTGATAATGTATATTTATCAAATGTAGAGGCCCCCTTTAAAGATGAAGCCCTGTACGCCTGACCAGTCTTGTATTGTCGTGCATCTAGCTCTGTTTAGCACATCTCTAGAGAAAGACTCGATAACTTTTGTAGCAAGTGTTCAATTGTCGCAGTCTTATAACGCCTTCGAGACATTGTATCAGAGTTTCTGTTCATTCCAAACTAGAGAAGTGAGACATGCTTCCAAGAGTCGCGTTGTTAATCTATTAGTCTGTGGGACAACTGCACACAACATGAAAACATGTTTACTCCCCATGGCAAGATTCGCGTCATAAACGCTTGAAAAGCAAACTGGACTACCCTGCTCTCAACCAATTGGAGAAGCGAATGCGATGTCCGAGTCTTCATTTTTTCTAGACAACATTCCAATGTTGAACAGTGAATCCTAAAAGGTGTTTAAGTTGTCACTACAAGTTGGGAGAATGAATGTACCATGTGACAGACTACTCACTGACTGTGTTAGGGAAAGTGTTGGGGGGAGGTAGAGATATTACGTGTATAAGTAAACAGGAACATCTTTATTTCTAGACAGTCAAGTAGACTAGTATTGGTGTACATTTAGTATAGTAGAGAGATCATTGCTTCACGTTTGAACGTACAATAAACATACAATAGAGGACAATGAACGTTTGGGTCACGAAGCCTTCATCAGCTACAAAACAAACAAAAAAGACAAACAATTGACACAGAATAGACTTAAGTGAACCTATCTGTCCGATGTTGTTTTCTATCGACGCTGACAAGAAATGAGCTGCACTGGTGTAAAAGCGCGGGAAATCGGAAGAGGCGATGATGTCTGACAAAGAGAAATAGGAAAAGGGTAGAGTGTTATTCCCCATTTCATTTTAAATAAAAGTGTGTTGGTTGTTGATCCCGTCAGGATGGAAGGTGCTTAGGTGCCTGACATATAAATAAGTTTATTTTAAATTTGCAGATGGATGTTTTTATCATTCCATTGTTGTATAGCTAAACCAAAACGATGGCGTCCTGGTGTGGTCCGATTAACCAGATTCGACTGTACTTGCAAATCTTAGACTCAGATTTGGAAAGAGAAGTGAGTACTATGGAGATTATCTCATCACATGAACAGAGTGCAGATAAGCTCATCACATGAGCAGAGTTAAGATAAGTTCATCACATGAACAGAGTGCAGATAAGCTCATCACATAAACAGAGTGCAGATAAGCTCATCACATGAACAGAGTGCAGATAAGCTCATCACATGAGCAGAGTTAAGATAAGCTCATCACATGAACAGAGTGAAGATAAGCTCATCACATGAACAGAGTGCAGATAAGCTCATCACATAAACAGAGTGCAGATAAGTTCATCACATGAACAGAGTACAGATAAGCTCATCACATAAACAGAGTGCAGATAAGTTCATCACATGAACAGAGTGCATCTCAAATGAGGAAGTACGTGACATGATTGAAATGTCGGTTGGTTGAGGAGCTCTCTGCACAAAAGAAAACCGAAGCTATGTCATGTCATTTGATTGTCAGTAAACACTTTCTTACAAGGTACAGTACCAGGAAAAATGAAAGAGTCAAACAATACAAAGGCGTTACAGACCTCAGAAGTTTTAAACTGGATAGGACTCGAAGGAAGGCAGAAAAAGAATCGAGGAAACTGCGACATGCGATATCACCACAGATTAAGGGGAAAAAAAAGGGTTTCAAATAAAGCCAACGAAAGGCTATCCATACATAGTCAGCATCATCCCTCGAATTGAACTCACATGGCAATAAGAATAAACTTTGGATTTGAGAAGAGAGTTGAAAGCAATAGATGAAGAAGATAAACTGAAGTTGGAGTTAGCTAAAGAAGCCAAGAATGTATTTGGCAGCCACACATCTAGTTATTAAGTACACAAATACTACTGTCTACTGTACATGCTAATGTTGACTTTTTTCTTGGGTAGGGACGAGAGGCGACATGTTTTCAATAAAACTTTTTTTTTATTTCACTTTTTAAGCCGATACTATTTAGGTTGCGATGAAAAAATTATGGTTATGATTTTAAAAAAATAGAATCTACAATTTTTTTTTAATATTAACTCTCTCCGTCTGTCTGGGAGGATTCTCTGACACGTAGTTCTCATACTTCCATTTCTCGGGTCAAATTGAAATTTTGTAAATATATATAACAGAAGTCAATACATGAATCAATACAAATATTAACCAATTAGTTAATCAATTAGTGGTAACTGATTTTGTTTCATGTAGATAAGGGGAGATAAACCTTATAGTAATAAGAGCAAAGTGGTATTGAACTCTCAGCCCCACATCCCTCATTCCAAATAAAGTGTCGCTTTCTACTCACATTTCTCTGGTCTCTTACATTGAATGGAAATAAACTAGATCTATAATGATTCCTATATAATTAAAGTTTTAACAGAGGACTAACAATTAATAGTCAGTATGTTAAATATTTGCACCAGAGGACTGGTGGCCACATTTTACAAGCAGAACAATTACAATACAGTACAT
Source organism: Biomphalaria glabrata (assembly GCF_947242115.1). Classification (NCBI taxonomy): domain Eukaryota; kingdom Metazoa; phylum Mollusca; class Gastropoda; family Planorbidae; genus Biomphalaria; species Biomphalaria glabrata. Next base: position 54,126,170 of record NC_074712.1, on the reverse strand, counting down.
AATGATGTCGAACGGCCAATAGTATAGTACCTAAGTAGACTATCCTGTTTTGTGACAATTATAATGCCTACAACATTAGAGGCGGAATATCCCGTTAGTATGTTGTGGTACGGTATATATAGTCTACCCTTACGGCTCACGACCCTGTCTATGACTCTCGCCCCGGTATATATAGTTTACCCTTACGGCTCACGACCCTGTCTATGACTCTCGCTCCGGTATATATAGTCTACCCTTACGGCTCACGACCCTGTCTATGACTCTCGCCCCGGTATATATAGTCTACCCTTACGGCTCACGACCCTGTCTATGACTCTCGCTCCGGTATATATAGTCTACCTTTACGGCTCTCAAGCCTGTCTATGACTCTCGCCCCGGTATATATAGTCTACCTTTAAGGCTCTCAAGCCTGTCTATGACTCTCGGCCCGGAATATATAGTCTACCTTTACGGCTCTCAAGCCTGTCTATGACTCTCGCCCCGGAATATATAGTCTACCTTTACGGCTCTCAAGCCTGTCTATGACTCTCGGCCCGGTATATATAGTCTACCTTTACGGCTCTCAAGCCTGTCTATGACTCTCGCCCCGGAATATATAGTCTACCTTTACGGCTCTCAAGCCTGTCTATGACTCTCGCCCCGGAATATATAGTCTACCTTTACGGCTCTCAAGCCTGTCTATGACTCTCGCCCCGGAATATATAGTCTACCCTTACTTGTCACGAGCCTATGACTCTCGCTCCGGTCCCCGCATATGACACTTTCCCCGGACCCTGCGTACTGCTAGGATCGCATTTTCTTTGAATGCATATGTTTTGGTCTAATGTGCCAGACTTTCCCCCCCCCCCCTCTCATTTCATTGATTTCTCTTAAACTCCTAAATATGCATACAGTTACAAACTACTTTTTTGAATATAATTTGTTGGCCTCCTTTAGTCGTAGAACGACTATGGTTCATCACAGTGCATACTTTATCATCTGGCTGTGGAGCCCTATTTTGGAGACACTCCCTTCCACAAATAGCGCAGGTTAAGGTGACTTTTGCTTCGGTGGTTGAGGAGCTGGCCATTTTTCGTATTGTACGTTTTTCTTCCTGAGCTGAGACCCATGTACTTTCACTGTCCATAGCTTTCTTGGATATAATAACCCTACAATAATGCTAGATTAATCTTAAAAAGGATTACTAAAATTTATTCGTTGATACATTTTTAAAAAATCATCATGGCGGGATTGGCGGCCTTTGCAGCTTTGTTCCAAATGTATACCTTGGCTTACTTTCTCCACAGTCCACGTGCTCCCCAAATAGTCTCATTGTATTTATTTTTAGCCATGACAATCAAGAAAACAAACTAACGTAGACTCTGAATGAGGCTAGCGATTTGAACTAGTCAGTTGTTACTTTGTGGTTGAGATTTTCAGAGGCGTAGCTAGGGTGGGGGAGTGAGGGGGAGAATTTGAAAATCTCCCTGGGTCCCCACTTGAGGGGGGCCCCCAAATGAGTGTTTTTTATATTAAATATTACGCAAAATACATGGCCCCGCCAAAGAGGTCATGTCTGCCCGGGCCCCCAAATGATGGCAAATTCCTAGCTACGCCACTGGATATTTTGTTGTTTTAGATAGAATCCACTCTATTTCATAGCGTGCAAATCTCAGCCAGTCACATTCCAAGTAAAATAACATCCAATAACAATCAATACTTAGTCGCATGCCGCAGAAGTCAGTGCTTTAAGATAAACAAAAGAATCGATAATCTGAGTTAATAAACCCTAATCATAGGATCACAGTCAGAAGGAAATGTGTGTGTGTAACACAGAAGTGATATGAAGCAGCAGGGCAATTTTTTTTTTACAAATTCACCACATTTTTTTTCTCATAAATCCAGGGCCAGCCTTACGAATACCTGAGACCAATTTAATGGATGCTTGCGAGGTCCCTGTTCTATTATTTTTACAATAACAAACTAATACTATTAATTAGACCATTGTATCAACCTTTATTTTACAACATCTATAAGAAGCAGCTCAAACGCAATAGGAGCCAGTGGGTTAATTAAAATGAAACTATGTTAACCCCTTGTGTCCTACATCGCTAAGAACCTGTGACAAGAGCCATAACTGATAGTGATAGGCTAAACGTAAATTGTGAGGCCCCTACCAGGCGCGGGCCAAATATGGCGCAAACGGCCAAATCGGCCTAAGGCCGGCCATCCTAATAACACACAATGTTCTCACAAATTCACTACATTTTTCTCACAAACAACAAACATTTTTCTTTGTTTAAAAACCCACATTTTTCTATGTTTAAAACCCCACATTTTTCTATTTAAAACACTACATATTTCTCAAAAATACACCAGATTTTTTTTCCACAAAACTTTTAGATATCTTAAATTGCAAATTCAAATAATTTGACATTCCAACAGTATTCCAATCGCTTAATACTATACAACAGATTTTTCGTTAAATATTTTTTCAAATACTCTTAGAATGTAAATTGTGCAGTACCTGCTGACATGCAGTGATCTTAATCTACCTGCTGAGTTCAAATATTGACTCCCTAGGGCGCCAGTTTTGTGTTTTTAAATCTACAAGCTTAGTGAAAGATTTCTAATAAATCACAATACATGATCACAATATCTCTAATTTAATTATATTTAGGAACTGCTTTTCCATCATCACTTCTCTCTCTCTCTCTCTCCTTCTCTCTCTCTCTCTCTTTCTCTCTCTCTCTCTCTCTTCCTTTAACGAAATAAATAAATATACTATTTCTGTTATTTTCGAATATATCTCGGTTACTTTTTCAAAGCCTAGCATAAAAACAATGTCCCCTGTAAAGATTTAAGAGTCCGATGAAGATACCCAAACAAATAACTATGCTCTAATGTAGCCTCGGTCTACCAATGTTTTGAGTCAAAGTGTAAGACAACTTGAGCTCACTAATTATTGACTTCTCCAGACACGATTCTGACCTGAGAGTCATTGATCCTATAATACTCGTCAACCTACTAAGACTTGTAACATGCCATACAATCACTGTTCCATACAAACAAACATTTTCTCCTATCATGCATTTGTTTTGGGTCAAGTCAACTCTTAAACAGGATGTCCCAAGAGAAGTTCACACTTTTTGTGTAAGCAGCGCGTCCCTAGAATCGCAGACACATGTGTGAAATCAAGTTATTGTACACACTACGTTATGTAATCCTTGGAACACTCTGACAAGGACGAAGCAATACAACTTTAGTGGGTCTTTTCTTAGTAACATAGGAAACTGATTTATTTAATGCAATTGTATTATATTTGACTAAGATACACACCATGGGCGTAGCCAGGATTTTTTTTCGGGGAGGGTTTGGGGAGGGTTTGGAAAAAAAAATATATGTGTGTGTGTGTACATAATTAATCTTTATTACATTCTGACCCTTTCGGAAGACGTTTATTGTTTATTGTAGACTCCCCGCCCTTGCTAGCAAGGGGGTCTGGGGGAGTTCGCAGTGCTCCCCCAGCGCGGGGCGAAGCCCCGCCGCCGAGCACTATTTCTGGTATTGAAAGCCGCGGGCACGCTGCCCTGCCTCATCGTGGCGCCCGCGTGGAAACGGCCATTTGAGGAAGTGGCTAGGCGAAATGGGTAGCAACACAGGACTCCCGTGGGGATGCCCATGGGTAGACGAGAGTCCACCCCTTTCACGGGCGGGGTTGTAACAAAGTCCCCACAAACACGTCACCAATCCATGCGCTGTTCCTCAAAGGGACCGTTACATAAATGGCGGATCCCGCACAGTTAGCTTGGTACATTGAAGGAAAATGGCAGAAGTCCCCGGTGCGTTCCCGGCCTTCGGCCGTGTCTCTAGTCCACGTGTCGGGGGTCGAACACATCGGTAAACAGCAATGCCTTACATAGGCATTGTCTAGGGTCTCTCCCAAACAGAACTGTGTGTTCACACAGGTTTGTTTTTTTTTACTGTTCGGCTGGACGACCAAACAGGTTTTTTTTCAAACTTAGAGCTCGAAGAGCCTTCGGCTCAGCTCTTAGACATCAACAAGGTATTGAAAGCCAACAAAATTCATATTCTGAGGTATCTACAGTGCATTATCTTGCTATTAAAAAGTTTTATTTCAAAAAACCTAATGTGCTATTCTTACTGACTTAGACTCTCTCGCGCCGTTCGGCGCATTTTCCGGCAAGCTGTTTCCGCAACTCTTATTTTGCGTAATTCATTTTGTGTGAGAACATGTCCCGCATAACCTCATGCGACGCTCTGTCACAACCTTACTAAGGATTCGACTCCCAGTTCGGCATATGATTTCTTTGATCCGATCTCTATGACTGACTCCTAAAATCTGTCTTAACCATCTTTGTTGAGACACATTTAATGATTTTCAATTTCGGCAGAAGACTATTCACACTTTATTAATGGAGCCCAAGCCACTGGTAGAAATTTGTAACCTATCTTGACTACACTCTTGGAATTACATGCCTGTATTTCGCTTTAGATTTTATATCGAAAAGGAAAGTTTTTTCGTCAAATCATCTGTTGAGGGATTTTGAACTAAGAAATCTCTGGAGTTTTTTTGTTTTGTTTTTAATTCAAAGCCCCATTTAGCTACGATCTTAGAATTTGGTGACTGTAGTTTGCTTTAAAATAATATTGAAGAGAGAGGTTTTCAACTCTAAACGCTCTGTAAGGGAATTTTAAACTCAAAACCATCTGGAGGGGTTTTAAACTTTAAAGAAAAAGCCATCTGGAGGAGGGGGATTTAAACTCAAAACCCCATTGGCTACGCTCATAGATTTTATAGTGTGTAATTTGCTTTTTTTTTATATTGAAGAGGTACTTTTTAGCTTCAAACCCCAACTGGAGGGGCTGGGGTTTAAACTCAAAACCCCTTTCGCTACGCTCATAGAATTTATAGTGTGTAATTTGCTTTTTTTTTTATATTGAAGATGGGGTTTATCGTAAATTTTGGAGGGGGGTTTAAAATCAAAATCTTCCTCAACTGTGCTGTTGGAATTTGGGGATTGTTGTTTGCATTTTTTTTTGTTTTGTTTTATAAAAGAGGGGGATTAAACTGCAAAAACCTCTGGTAGGGGGTTTATAATTCAAAACCCCCTGTAGGGGGTTTTAAACTCAAAGCCCCCTGGTAGAGGGATTTGTATCTCAAAACCCCCTGATAGAGGTTTTTTAAATCTCAAAACCCCCTGGTAGGGGGATTTAAACTCAAAACCCCCTGGTAGAGGGTTTTTAACTCAAAACTGCCTCGGCTCTGCTGTGGTAAGTGATGATTTAGTATTAAAATCTCAACTAAAATAAACAAAATGAAAGCAAAAATCAGTCACTTAATTCCGTCCCCCCCCCCGCGGGGGGGGGATTTCATTTCGGGGGGTGGTTGAACCCCAAGAACCCCCCCCCTGGCTACGCACACATATATTTATATATATTTATTTTTATTTATATTTATATATATAGAGAGAGAGATAGATAGATAGTTATGTAGATTGATTGATAGATCGATAGATATCGACGAAATATCAGTACAAACAAAATGTATAATGAAGTTAAAGTCTAACTTACTTTTTTTTACTTCTTGCATGACAGAACGGTTAGAATATATTATTTCATCTACAGTATAAACATTAACTGTTTGATAGTCTTTTAGCTATAGACATTATAAGACAGGATAGCTCTAGGGTCTTCACTGAAAGTTGAGATTTCTTTATAATTAAACTTTGGCTTAAGAGGACATAAAGAAAGGCATTGAGAAAAAACAAAAAAAAGAAACCGACTGGGAAAATCCAATAAAGAAGTCGCAGGTAAGTTTCTCAGTTTCATTATCCATTGAGATCGATACTTAGAAATGTCAAGATTTGTCTTAATTCAATGTAGACCTAGATCTAGATCTCTTTTACTATCAGGGATCGAAAATAATAGGAAATATTTTTTAAAAGAAAGTATACTAAACACTTTTTCCGATAGGTCTACACTCAGGGGCGGACTGGTTATATGGGCATTCGGGCAAATGCCGGGTGGGCCGGTACGGTATTGTTAAAGGTTTTATAAAACCTTATATATGGGCCTTCTAAGCGTTGTGTTTTTTTTTTTAATCTTTCACAGACTCTAGAGTGTAATACTCTATTTTAATCTAACACATTTTACGAAATAGTGTGATGGCCTTCATCCGAAGTGCTACTAGTAGATTCATCCTTTTAGGGCCTACACATTAAGTGATTAAAAAATATAAGGCTTATATTTCTATAAAGATTTAATGTTCACTGTATGCATGCATATCAATACATTATAAAACTTAACCTAATGACTTTGAGGACAGGTTAGCCTAGAATAGGTGCCCATCATATGATATACAAGTTATGGTCCGGATCGTATATAGAAAGAAGAGCCGGTAGGACTGTAAAATGCTGGCGTAGGGGCGTGTGCGGTTGATGTCTGTCTTGGGATGTTGCATGTTAAATAGTATGACACCATGGAGCATTGGACGACAGCCTTGACTGGACACTCACCAGGGCTTGTCATTGTTAAAAAGGGAAATATTTTACACGAACAAAACCATGGTTTGACAAAAGGGTCAGAGTCATTGAGCTAGAGATATGTATGCATTCGACTGACAGACTTGTTGATCACGGATCTGTTTAGATGTCATTCATAGGAACTGGAACACTGGCGGATCTGTTTAGATCTCATTCACAGGAACTGGAACACTGGCGGATCTGTTTAGATCTCATTCACAGGAACTGGAACACTGGCGGATCTGTTAGATCTCATTCACAGGAACTGGAACACTGGCGGATCTGTTTAGATCTCATTCACAGGAACTGGAACACTGGCGGATCTGTTTAGATCTCATTCACAGAAACTGGAACACTGGCGAATCTGTTAGATCTCATTCACAGGAACTGGAACACTGGCGGATCTGTTTAGATCTCATTCACAGAAACTGGAACACTGGCGAATCTGTTAGATCTCATTCACAGGAACTGGAACACTGGCGGATCTGTTAGATCTCATTCATAGGAACTGGAACACTGGCGGATCTGTTAGATCTCATGCATAGGAACTGGAACACTGGCGAATCTGTTAGATCTCATTCATAGGAACTGGAACACTGGCGGATCTGTTTAGATCTCATTCATAGGAACTGGAACACTGGCGAATCTGCTAGATCTCATTCATAGGAACTGGAACACTGGCGAATCTGTTTAGATCTCATTCATAGGAACTGGAACACTGGCGAATCTGCTAGATCTCATTCATAGGAACTGGAACACTGGCGAATCTGTTTAGATCTCATTCATAGGAACTGGAACACTGGCGAATCTGTTAGATCTCATTCATAGGAACTGGAACACTGGCGAATCTGTTAGATCTCATTCATAGGAACTGGAACACTGGCGAATCTGTTTAGATCTCATTCATAGGAACTGGAACACTGGCGAATCTGTTTAGATCTCATTCATAGGAACTGGAACACTGGCGGATTTGTTTAGATCTCATTCATAGGAACTGGAACACTGGCGGATTTGTTTAGATCTCATTCATAGGAACTGGAACACTGGCGGATCTGAGAAGAGGGGGGGGGTACAAATACACACTGTCAACTACTTGAACGAGAAACTGTTACTGAGTTATATTTAGTTCTACTAACCCCCCCCCCCTCCATCTCCCTAATCAGCGCGCCTGGCGATCTACAGGTAAGTAGGAAATAGACGTAACAGGGGTGGGGGGGTGCAACTGGTGTGAGCGTCAACCATAAGAAGGATAAGGAGAAAGTTTTTGCTGGCGTGAAATTGACCAGAGGGACCTTGTCTTTCTCTGCCAAGTCATTGGTTTTCCTGGCTTATTCATACATTAACCCATTCCATGCTCTAATAGCACTTAACGTGTACACTAGAAATAAAGTCCTACTTTGATTGTCGTGTCTGCACTAGAAATAAAGTCTTACTTTTAGTGTCGTGTCTGCACTAGAAATAAATTCTTACTTTTAGTGTCGTGTCTGCACTAGAAATAAATTCTTAATTTTAGTGTCGTGTCTGCACTAGAAATAAAGTCTTACTTTTAGTGTCTGTGTACATTAGAAATAAACTCCTAGTCTCCGTGTACCCAACGGTCAGGACCGATGGCCTGTGGGGGATTTTAAGACCTTCGTGCTAACATGTGACGTTGTATAATTGATGTTAGACATAGCAACTAGAAAAAAAAAATTTTAAAAAGATTTACATTAAGAAATTATTGGAGTCCAAGAGAAAACGCCTTGGTTAATGATGTCATTAAAATAGAGAATGGATATTTATTGAAGGGCAAGGACATTGCACCAAACATTTTATTGCTGTCAGCTTTTGTTTTTTTTTTAATGCTCGTTTTTTTTAACCAGATTAAAGCGGAAACAGAAATCATTTCATTACAAAAATGAATATGTCAAAGATTGCCAGGTGCAAGAAAGCGAGAAAGGCTGAAAAGAAAATGAATGGATGACGTTCAGGACGAGACCGAGAGATCGATAAAGTTTGGAACAGCGCTACGGTGTCAATTGTACAGTATTGGCTGTTAATTTTTTAGACCCATTAAAGAATAACGTCATTTGGAGCCTGAATTGTCAAGTTGGTTATGTCGTTTAGTGCAGTGTTTGCAAAGCACTTTTTAAAGAGACATGCAAACTGGTGTCAGAAGTTGGATCTCTTTCCGTTTAATTGTTGTTGTTTTTTTTGTAATGTTTTAATTGTTTCGGATGTTCTTTCGGAATAAATATAATTTATTTGATAATCAAAACCTCCCTCAGGACGACTGGGTGGGGCAGGGTATGAATCCGGGACCATCATGACTACAGAACGACAGTCCAGCGCGCATACCGCAGCGCACGACCAGGCAGCCATTAATACATGCTTCTATAAAATTGCTCGACGAAGTTCAATTGAAATAACTGAAACAAGAGTTTCAATGGCGAGGACTGAAATGCTTCAAAAGAAAAAAAAATACTTAATGCCTCCGCAAGCCCTTGTGGAGGAAGATGATCCGAACAGCTGCCTGTCCGAAGTACAACCAAGCATCGGGAAGACCTTGAGCGCCATGCGAGAATAGATGGCTACCACGGTGAACTAGACAGACGAACAAATGACTACCACACTGAACAAGACAGACAGAGATGGCTACCACACTGAACAAGACAGACAGAGATGGCTATCACACTGAACAAGACAGACAGAGATGGCTACCACACTGAACAAGACAGACAGATGGCTACCACACTGAACAAGACAGACAGAGATGGCTACCACACTGAACAAGACAGACAGATGGCTACCACACTGAACAAGACAGACAGATGGCTACCCGAACCATTACTCGACGAAGACTGCAGCTGTGCAGGCCGGTACAATGGAGACGCTGTTGATGGTGGCGCTGTCTGTTTGTCCAGGTCAACGAAATCTCGTGTCTTCACTAACTTTAAATTAAATCTGGTTACAATTTAGATTCTAATAAATCTGCATTTTGTTTTTAACTTTTTTTTTTCTAATTAATTAATTTAGTCTAAATATGAATGTTCGACTCTTGTAGAACTTTATCAGGTCTACATTGTTAGACGTTGCTATTGTTGAGACCAGGAATGTCAAATATTGCGTTCGCGGGTCGCATGCGGCCTGCGGCCACTTTGCATGCGGCCCGCTTGGCCTCCTCAAGAATTATCAAAATAATGTTAAATTATTAAACGTTTAACCGTCGCCACTAATTTTCAGGTAAAATATGTTTTTTCGAAAGTTTATTTCAAATTGAATTAGATGTGGTAATTTCGTTTATTTATTAACTTCGAATTATCTTATAAGTTATCTTATAAGTTTATTGTTGATTTGTTAACTTTTTAATTATTATTAATTGTTAGTAATCAAATCGTAAGCCACGAATTTTATTGTGTTCCCTACCGGTGGCGTCACTAGGGGGTTGCGGTCCGCACCGGGTGACACCCGTTAGGGGGGTGACACACAAGTAAAAAAAATGCAATTTGGGAATAACTGACCATTAAAAAAAATAAACGGCAGTGGATAATTATTGGAACATGTTATTCACAATTAATAAATAGATCTAGAGAAGCTCTAGACAAGATGAAGGAGATGTTACAATGTGTCTGTCGAATGATATATTTCAATATTTTAGGGGAAATTTCTTCTTGGCGTGTGCCAGTTTCACAAGATTTACGAAGGACATTGTCCAGGGCAAAAGGAAAAGTACACGAGTTGTCAAAAGAATGGTTCTGATGGGAACAATTTAGTTTCTTCTTTTTGTTGTCGACTATTTTCAACTAATTGTTTAGAAATGTCTGACTTAATTTCATGTGTGGTTGAAATAAAGTCCGAAAATTGGAATATTAAAAGACGTATGAAGAATTCATCTGGATTGGAAAACAAGGACATTCGACTACAAATACAATTGGGAAGGAAGTCGTTGCTATGATTGATGTAAAGAAGAAAAACAATGGAAGGAAATATTGCACGGACTGTGTCTATAAAAGCAGAAAATTTGACCTTATTAACAACGAGTCCTTGAATACACATTTTCCATGAGATGATGTATAAAACCCTTTGCTGAAAGTACAGTCTGTCATGTTACAAAGTTGATAAATGTTTTAGCGAAGACGTGCAAGATATTAGAGTCAGAATGAATGTTAGCACCTTTGTAGTTTGTTTGACAGCACACCTGACATAGTACACACTGATCAGATTCAGAAGTGACAAGATTTAAAGTGAGGAAAGAAAGCGAATGAGATCAACTTAATATCTCCAAAGTTCAGGGGTATGAAAATGCAGCTTCAGTGTCTGGAACTATGGAGAAGTACAGGAAATTATTCAGAATAGACAGAAAAATTATTTAATAGATGTGTATAACATTCACTTAATCACTTAATGTGTTCAACATTTCTATTTCCGAAAATGCTTTTTGCATAGCATTTTTTGGTACTATTGAAATTATTTTTTTTTGTTCTGAAATTATAGCCACTAGCGGCATAGCTTAAGACTATTTATTTTACCTATCTTTACTTTTGTATTTGGTAGTAAGATATTCTAGAATGCCAAATGAAAAACAACAATTGACAATGTGGTGACTAATTAAACCTTTTCTTTAACAAAAGCATAACACGTTAGCGAAAAGTGTTTTATAAAAAAAAAAGATTGTGATTTAGAAGAAAAAAAATTTAACACAGGAAGAAAATGTCAGGCAAGCAATCTCAACATGCCGGACTCACTATTTAAGAAGAGAAAAAGAGGTTCATTCTTATGTGCAATTGTGCATTGATCATTTTTAACGCTGAGCTTCAACTCCTACTGGAAGCAATCATTGATGAAGTAGACACATTTGGAGCAATCCAACGAAACATTCTTTAATTCAAAACAACCGACAAAGTATTGTAGATGTCAGTATCAAAACATTGGATTTTCCAAAAGGAAACATTCAAAAAGAAATACAATACCATGTCTGATAAGAAATCTAAAGGCAGTAAAAGTAATTATTGAAGAAAATAAAAAGTTGACAGTGCATGATTCATATGCTACTAAGACCTTAAGGGATATCTCTAAATCATGTAACTAAGCCTTCAACCGTTTCTTACCATCTGCATATACTGTACATCATGTAAAAAAGGATTTTAAATTAAACTTAATAACGTTGTGAGATCAAGGAACAGACGACACTTTCTCAACGGGCAATTTGATTAAAAATGAAATCGTTCAAGAAACTATGTTTAATAAAGTTAATGATAAGTTTTCAAATTTGAAATCCAGAAAAAAAAAACAGTGTAATTTACTTATGGTTGCATTGTTGCAAATTTGAACTATAGATTAATGGCAATGTCTGCTTGGGACCCTCAACTCAAGAAAACAAGATGAAGGAGATGTTACAATGGAAACTGCAACAGACACAAAATAGAGCAGTGAGATTCATTACAAACGAGTTTTCACATTTGACTAGAGTAACACCTTTAGTAAAATCACTAAATTTAGAAAGAATGGAATGGGTTGCCTGAGCTAGCCAGGAAAACCAATGACATGGCAGAATTTAAGTCATCGGTTAACATGCATGATCAGATGCATGACGCGTTGGACGTAATCGTCTTCTTTTTTGAAGTAATGTTTGTATTATAAAAGAATAAAGATGAGTCATGAGTGCAGAGTTTCAAATGGCTACACAAACCCTATGAACAATAGATAGAGTTTGAAACTGAATTTTAAAATTTAATAGGCACTCATTTTAAATTTGTTCAATAATCAAATAACATAAGTAATTATAAACTAATTGCATTACAGTTCAACAAAAAAAAACGAAAAAAAAACTGGATTTATAAAGGGGTGCGGGGGGGATGACACCCTAAGCTGACTTCACCGGGTGACACCCAGCCTAGTGACGCCACTGTTCCCTACTATACAAAAGTCTGCTGGCTCTCCTGTCATAAAGTATTGAAGAGATTTTGTGCACTGCGTGAGGAAATTGTATTGTTTCTGAACATGAAAGGTGAACCTGTTGAACATTTCCATATTGACGAATGGGTTCACGATTTGGTATTTGCAGCTGATCTCACTGAATTGAAACTTCAAGGTAAAGACAAAATTGTCTCAACTGTGTGTGATGATGTGAAGTGCTTTGAACTAAGCAAAGTTACGACTGTGGATAAGCCAAATATCAAGAAAAAACGTTGTTTTTATTCTCGGCGTGTCAAGAACTAAAAAGATTAAATACGGCTACAACATTTGGTAAATAAGTCTTACACTTGGAATCGTTATTAGATGCTTTCAATGACCGTTTTCGTGACTTCGTTACATACGAGCAAAAGTTTTTTGTTGTTTATATTTCCATTTTTATTTGCTCCTGAAAATGCTGCTGATAATGTACAACTAGAGCCATAGAATTGCAGTCAGATTCTTTGTTGAAAGCGAAGTATAGGGAAGTGGCTGTGCCAAAATTTTACAGCTATTTACATGAACGGTACGTTGAATTGCAGAAATTAACAAGTCAGAATTCTTGCTATGTTTGCAAGCACTTATCTCTGTTAGCAGTTCTTTTTATTTTTTTCAAAATGAAAGCTACAAAAAACACCTCACCATTCGAGATTATCTGATCAAAATTTGTCATCAGTGATGAAAGTGTCAGTGGCAAACAAACTTCAACCTGACATTAATAGACTTGTATCCCAGAAAAGATGTCAAGCATCGGGACAACGAAAATAATGCATAATCATAGAAATTTTTAATTAATAGAATGGAACTACAAATTTAGCTAACTAAGGGACTGGTATTCCATTAATTATTTTATTCTATTTTATTGTTTCTAATTTACATAAAACTAGTAGGCTATGTTTTCCAACTTGATTTTTGGCTGCGGCCCTTCAGATCGTAGTAAGTTTTTTAAGGAGTTTGACCATGCCTGGTTTAGACCCCCACGTAGCCTTTAAGATAATAAGAAAATAAATAAAACCAATGTTCTATGTTGTTTTCAAAGCTTTTAAACAAATAAAATTTAACCTTAATGGCAATATCTTTCACTAAACACAAATCAGAATACATATATATAACCTTTATGGACCTCAGATAGTATCACCTTCAAGGACAGAATAAATAATCTATATTTAGATAATCCCGAAAATACCTTAAGGGAGAACTCGCACGCTAGCATTGAGTTGTCGTTATTGACCAACAGAAATCTATAATATTGTGAATTAAACGTAGATGTAATATTTTAACAAATAGTTAATAAATAAATGGGAATAAATATTTAAAATGTATAGTTACATAAATGAAAGAAACTCACATTCAAATAGTTCTGTTAAATGTTGATAAGTTTGTATTTTTTTATTCTTCTTCGATATCAGAATGAAGTCTGAAGTTGTTATGAGTGATACGTCTCGATAGTATAGAAGCGCGGATTGGCGGAGTAATACATCTCTCGTCTCTCAGTGCTGTGGAATGTTGGAAGCATCGATCGATGGTCACGCACACTGCAATCTTGACTGAATAAGGTCTTCAAATAAGACAGAAAAAGACTTAGACTTGCAAATGTACTTGGTTTACACCAAATAAACTGCGGCTAGTAGACCTACTTTAACTATATTTATAAACTACACATCAAAGTCAGACATTAGAGTAAAGAAATACTCACAAACTAGTTAAGTTTCATGAATTTATTTTTTTTTATTCAGAGATCTAGACCAACTATTTTTTAATTGTAAATTCTAAATCCCACAAAAAAAAAATTATAATACATTAGACATTACAAAAACAAGTTAAAATTATTTTATAGACCCATAAACATAGATGTCTTGTTATTAAATAATTAATAATTACAAATAAAGCTATCAACTCCAACAAGCGGTTAGGCTTCTCTTTAAAGGGGGGGGGGCTACCTTTGCCCAATGCTGAACTGAATGAACCCACTAAATTTTAAAATACAATATTTAGGCTTATTATTAGTTAGAAATCAAAAGCGCCAACATGGTCTGACTTGTGGTTTTTCTCAGGTGCACACACTTGACCCGGGGGGGGGGCGCCTCCCACACACGCCTCACTTGTGACTTAAGGCGCCGAAATTTTTAGTTTTGTTTTGCAATGTGTTATTCGTTGTTATGCAATAGATTCGCAATTTTGAAGAAGGCCTCCACAACAAAGGTCATTCCCTTGGGCACACAGTAAGCTGCAGCTGTAGTAGTCGTGATACTGTGGTGTTACTGAAGTGTTACTGTGGTTTTACTGAGGTGTTACTGTGGTTTTACTGAGGTGTTACTGTGGTTTTACTGAGGTGTTACTGTGGTGTTACTGAGGTGTTAGTGTGGTGTTACTGAAGTGTTACTGTGGTTTTACTGAGGTGTTACTGTGGTGTTACTGAGGTGTTACTGTGGTTTTACTGAGGTGTTACTGTGGTGTTACTGAGGTGTTACTGTGGTTTTACTGAGGTGTTACTGTGGTGTTACTGAAGTGTTACTGTGGTTTTACTGAGGTGTTACTGTGGTGTTACTGAAGTGTTACTGTGGTTTTACTGAGGTGTTAGTGTGGTGTTACTGTGGTGCTACATTGGTGTTACTGTGGTGCTACATTGGTGTTACTGTTACTGTGGTGTTACTATTGTGCTACTATAGTGTTACTGTTGTGCTACTGTAGTGTTACTGTGGTGTTACTGTGGTGTTACTGTTGTGCTACTGTAGTGTTACTGTGGTGATACTGTGATGTTACTGTGGTGTTACTGTGGTGTTACTGTTGTGCTACTGTAGTGATACTGTGATGTTACTTTGGTGCTATTGTGGTGTTTCTGTGATGCTATTGTGGTGTTACTGTGATGTTACGGTGGTGATACTGTGATGTTACTGTGGTGCTATTGTGGTGTTACTGTGGCGCTACTGTGATGTTACTGTGGTGTTACTGTTGTGTTATTGTGGTGTTACTGTCTGTTGGTGACATGTTGTTACTAACAAGAATACTTTCACTACGTCTCAAAAGACCACACCCGACCTTTGACCCGCTGCTCTCCGACCTTTGACCCGCTGGTCTCTGGTCAAACTTCAGACGTATGATCCTACTGTGACCGCAGAGTGTCGGTTCCATTTCACTTCATGTTTTTATGTTCGCGTTGATGCGGTCATGATGTATGATTATGAACCCTATGTTCTTGGTTCAAAAGGAGTTGGCTCAACTGGTTTATTGGCGTGGAGAATACAAAGTTTCATTAGAATGTCTTAGCAGCTTTGTTGAAAAGTTTGATACCTTAACAAAATAGTCATCTGCATGTGTATGGTCTTTAGGTCTGGATCTTCTTAACAGACATCGATCTGCATTAAAAGTTATTACAAACTACAGATTCTAAATTTTTGTTTAGTTGTTTTTTATTCATTTTTCGGCTGTTCCAGAGAAGGGCCAAGTTTTTGTTGCTTTTTTACAAAATTTATATCAACTCTGTCTGTCTGGTAAAAAGTTTGTACAGAGAAAGAAATTTTACTTGACTTAAAAGTAGGTATAAGTTGAATTAGTTCCCTTTATTGTTTGTAGAAATAAAAGCTTGTAAATAACTATAAAACCTTTTTCATAAGCAGCTCCCTGGCACAGTGGTTAGCGTGTTGGATGAGGAGGCCTTAGCTCTCGAGTTCGAATTCAGGTCGCTCACTTTTTGTTCTATAAATACATTTAAATTTAAGCTTTGTTTTTATGGGGGGGTTTTTGCCAAGCACACACACTGTGGTCAGAAAGCAATCTAATCCATTTATTTTGAACTGGAATGGCGTCGCTTTTCTTTCTTCCTTTAAAATGGAAGCTAATAAAAATTTACTCTATATCACAGAAAAATTACAAAATGTTCTTTCGGTGATTCACTGCTTGTAAAACATTTTTCACTAATTAATATTGACTGACATCCAAATGAATGGCCGAGACTGGACACCTGGTCATTTTGTTGTGTCCAGACACAGAGCGTTGACAAGAAGACAATGGTGAAGGTCTTCAGAGTCACGAGATGAATTTGTTGCCGCGCTGTTCACCGCCACTGAACTTTTCTATTTCCAGAAAGTGAAGAACAGCGTGTCCATTTTGAAGTGAATATTCTTAAATATAAAAATGAATTGTTTCTTAAATTTAGTTCAGAAGTTACGACCCCACAGACAATTCAACAAATTTCTTTGGAGTCATCTCTCCAATGCAAGAATGTATCTTCTATTGCAGATGATATATCGGTTACATTGCTTCCTAGTTCTGCGTGTTCCTCTGAGTGTATGTGTTCCGTGTTTGTATGCATGCTAGAGTCAGCGTGTGCACTTGGGATGGAGGACATTGAATGTGGCTGCCTGGTCGTGCAGTTTGAACGCTGGACTGTCGTTCGGACTTATCGATGGTCCCGGGTTCAAACCCTGCCCGCTCCCATCCCCCACGGGCCTGCGAGAGGTTTGAACTAGGAAGTAAATTATCTTCAACTCTGAAGGAACATCCGAAACATGGAAAACATTTTAACAAAACAAACATACAATTACAAATAAAAGTGCCTGGTAATCATGGAGATAAGCGTCTCTAAATAGCAGAGTCTATAGTGTTTGTTTTGTTTTAAAGGTTTAAGATGTTCGTCAGAATTAAAGATGATTAAATCGTAACCCAAACGTCCCCAGGATGGCAGTGGGCAGGGTTTGAACTCGGAACAATCTCGAGGACAGCCCTGAGCACATTCAACGTGACTAGGCAGCCACGTAGTAGAATGTCGAAAGTTGGCTGAAAAAAAAATTTAATGTTTAATATTTTGAATGTCTGTTCGATGTTTTGGGGCTCGAATCCAGATTACATCTTCCTTATACGTAAAAGTGATCAAATCTCTTTTTTAGAAAGTACGTCATTAAAAACATTCAAAGGCTTGCTCCACCCTCCCTTACAACACTATTGGGTGCAAACATTGCAATCAGTAGACTCAAGCACACTCTTTATATTAAAGACGTTTTATCTATTTCATGATTTGATGATGACCTGAAAGAGAACACTTTTGTGGAATAGTTTGATTTCTTTAGACACTCAACTAATTGACTTTCCTGGGTAAAAAGTCTTCAACTTTCTTTAGTGTTAAAACCTTTCATTGAGTTTGACCAAGTGAAACTTTCATTTTGTGAAGATAATAAACAAACAAATGTTAATGGCTGTTTGTCTAGACTTAGATTTCTTGGTAATTGGACTCATCTTTGCAATGGGAGATAAAGAGAACAAGAGAGAGACAGAGAGAGAACGAGAGAGAGAATGGGAGAGATAGAACGAGCGGGAGAATGGGAGAGAAAGAGAACAAGAGAGAGAGAATGGGAGAGAGAACAAGAGAGAGAGAGAGAGAACAAGAGAGAGAGAATGGGAGAGAAAGAGAACAAGAGAGAGAGAATGGGAGAGAGAACAAGAGAGAGAGAGAGAGAACAAGAGAGAGAGAATGGGAGAGAGAACAAGAGAGAGAGAGAGAACAAGAGAGAGAGAATGGGAGAGAAAGAGAACAAGAGAGAGAGAATGGGAGAGAGAGAGAACGAGAGAGAGAGAGCAAGAGAGAGAGAGAGAGAACAAGAGAGAACGAGGGAAAGATGGGAGAGAGAGATAACGAGAGAGAGAATGGGAGAGATAACAAGAGAGAGAATGGGAGAGAGAACGAGAGAGAGAATGGGAGAGAGAACGAGAGAGAGAACGAGAGAGAGAACGAGAGAGAGAGAGAGAACGAGAGAGAGAAAACTGGAGGGAGAGAGATAGAAAAGTTGAGAGAAAAAGCAAAATAAAGGGGGGGGGGGCGGTGATACTGAAAAGAAAAGGTACAGAGATGTAAGAGTCTTGTAAATGGGCACACATTAGAGAAAGAAAGAGAAACAGACTTCATAGAGACGACGAGACATAGTGAGAGAAAGGGACAGGGGGAAAAAAAGAGCGAGATGGTCACCGGGGGGGGGGGGGAGGGAGAGAGAAATGAATCTTAAGAAAAGAAAGAGAGAGCATTCAAGTAACTAGAGAGATGTCCAATCATTTTTACAAGATTTATTTAGGGAACGTAAATGCGAGTTTACTGGCCACACACTTTCCTCGTTGACATTATCAACCAACACAGGTACTATCATGCCTGAAAGTCTTGAAACTAAACAAATTGATAATATCAAGCAAGCTTAGCTAGGGGGGGGGGGGAGGATGTCAAAGAAATATTGATTTTGTTCTAACTTGTAGAGAAATTAAAAGAATATTTTTTACCAGCCCTTGTTAATCATGTCCAAGAATAAATTAATAACCTAGACATAACCTTGTTTAAACAAGACAGGGGGGCTGTAACCTATAATTATCTCATTAGACGGGCTATTAAAATTGTCTGGCTCGACCAATCGCGAGACCACGCCACCATCACTTTGTAGACTCATTATTTTATCCGCCATCAACAGGGGCGATCATCTTACATTCACATCATTACTGTTACAAAACTTAGCCAGATTTTCACGTGGAGCCAGATCAGACACAACATTCTCCTCAGGTTCTCATAGCCAGGTAGACGTCACTTTGTCGTTTTGAAGCTTTTTTTATGCCAGATTGAACATTAGAAAAAAAAAACTAGACCTTGTAGCGATGTTCGTCTAGTATTTGCTATTCCTAGTCGTTTGTACGTTGTGTAATAACCACCCTTATATAAGAACTCGCCTCTTTTTAATACTCAATCATTTGTTTGTAGCTCCAAACAGCTAGTATAACTAAACCATTGTAGGCGTATTACATTCTTAATGTAGACCTTGAAATAAACAGAAACAAGCTTCTTGGAAAACAAAACTGGCTATAACTCTTAAACATAACTTGACACAACTTCCACTTGAAAGTAGATAGATGTAGAAACACAAATGAAATAATTTAAACAAGATACAAGCCACTACCAATACACGTCTTATCTGTCTTAAGTCTCTTGCTAGTCCCCCCCCCCCCCACCCTCGCTCTCTCTTCTACTTCCACATCAGTATCTATTAACCTGAATTATGACCAACCACTTCGTGGTTTCATCAGAAACTCATCAGCCCACGCAACCAAACACATTCGCCCTACTTCCCTAGTGATTACAGCAAAAAACTCAACAAACAACAACAACAACACAACAACACAACAACAACACAACAACAACAACACAACAACAACGACAACAACACAACACCTGTTTTGTTGCCTTTTCTTCCGTCTTAACAAATGAATACAAAAGATAAAATTTAATTTGTGCAAAACTCCAGGAACATTTAAAGGGTCGATTTAGTAGCCGACATTATGTTGAACTGCATGTAGTAGGTTGTCGTTAAAAATATATAGATTCGAACATTTTGACAATAAACTGAATTCTAAACGCTTTTATCCAACTACTGGC
Organism: Biomphalaria glabrata; assembly: GCF_947242115.1. Taxonomy (NCBI): domain Eukaryota; kingdom Metazoa; phylum Mollusca; class Gastropoda; family Planorbidae; genus Biomphalaria; species Biomphalaria glabrata. Next base: position 54,106,313 of record NC_074712.1, on the reverse strand, counting down.
CAAAATTTCCCATTTCTTTGAGCGTGTTTTCTCAATAGCTCAACTGGATATTGTTTTTTTTTAAAGGTTTCCAGAAGTTTTTAATAATTTCAGCATCGAAGGGAGATCAAGGGAGTGAGTACGCCTCTGTGCTTCAACGTCGAATTGGAATGTTCATTGAATACTAAGACCTAAGTGGTTAGATTAATGTCGATTCTCCAATATCCAAACGGCTCTCCAAACTAAAAGTATCAAATGGGAAATGACTTTGCTATGTCAGGGCTTTAGTCTACTCGACTTACTCAGACGCGAGGCATCTTTACGAAGACACAGCTCTAAAAATTCTCATGATTGGCATCCAAGTTGGAGAATAATTTCACTGTAGAAAAGTAAAGGACCCCTAAGTAGGCCTAACACCATCTCATTAAGTGATCAGGCCTAACATCATCTCATAAAGTGATCAGGCCTAACATCATCTCATTAAGTGATCAGGCCTAACATCATCTCATTAAGTGATCAGGCCTAACACCATCTCATTAAGTGATCAGGCCTAACACCATCTCATAATGTGATCAGGCCTAACACCATCTCATAAAGTGATCAAGCCTAACATCATCTCATAAAGTGATCAGGCCTAACACCATCTCATTAAGTGATCAGGCCTAACACCATCTCATAAAGTGATTACACCTAACACCATCTCATTAAGTGATCAGACCTAACACCATCTCATAAAGTAATTAGACCTAACACCATCTCATAAAGTGATCAGGCCTAACACCATCTCATTACGTGATCAGATCTAACACCATCTCATAAAGTGATCAGGCCTAACACAATCTCATAATGTGATCAGGCCTAACACCATCTCATAAAGTGATCAAGCCTAACATCATCTCATAAAGTGATCAGGCCTAACACCATCTCATTAAGTGATCAGGCCTAACACCATCTCATAAAGTGATCAGGTCTAACACCATCTTATAAAGTGATCAGGCCTAACACCATCTTATAAAGTGATCAGGCCTAACACCATCTCATTAAGTGATCAGGCCTAACACCATCTCATAAAGTGATCAAGCCTAACATCATCTCATAAAGTGATCAGGCCTAACACCATCTCATTAAGTGATCAGGCCTAACACCATCTCATAAAGTGATCAGGTCTAACACCATCTCATAGTGATTAGACCTAACACCATCTCATAAAGTAATTAGACCTAACACCATCTCATAGTGATTAGACCTAACACCATCTCATAAAGTGATCAGACCTAACACCATCTCATAAAGTAATTAGACCTAACACCATCTCATAAAGTAATTAGACCTAACACCATCTCATAAAGTGATCAGACCTAACACCATCTCATAATATGATCAGGCCTAACACCATCTCATAAAGTGATCAGGCCTAACACCATCTCATTAAGTGATCAGGCCTAACACCATCCAATAAAGTGATCAGGCCTAACACCATCCAGTAAAGTGATCAGGCCTAACAAAATTCTCATAAAGTGATCAGGCCTAACACCATCCAGTAAAGTGATCAGGCCTAACAAAATTCTCATAAAGTGATCAGGCCTAACACCATTCATTAAAGTGATCAGGCCTAACAGAATTCTCATAAAGTGATCAGGCCTAACACCATCCAGTAAAGTGATCAGGCCTAACACCATCCAGTAAAGTGATCAGGCCTAACACCATCCAGTAAAATGATCAGGCCTAACAAAATTCTCATAAAGTGATCAGGCCTAACACCATCCAGTAAAGTAATCAGGCCCAACACCATCTCATAAAATAATCAGACCTAACACCTTCCCGTAAAGTGATCAGGCCTAAATTTTACGTAGAGTGTTTAGTAGCCTATTACCTAGACTTTGATAAATGTTAGCCACATTGAAAATAAGTCGTTTAGAATAAAGGGATTTCATGAAAATAGTAGGAAGATATCCAAATATGACTACATACTGAAAGAACAAACGTTATGAGATGTCTAAGAAGTGTTCTTATTCTTTTTATGATGAAAAAAAAAACCAGTTGAGATTAATTATGATTTACTAATGCTCTTTTTAAAATTTATTCCGTCCAGATCAGAGTTATGATAATGCAGCCACCATGTCTAGAATCTATGCAGGAGTACAGGCAACTTTGAAAATAATCCTCATAAAGAGCTTATTTTAGATTTATATGCACTCAACTATCTTTTTGTATGACATCTAGTACTCTTGAATATATGGCGCTCAACTATCTTTTTGTATGACATCTAGTACTCTTGAATATATGGCGCTCAACTATCTTTTTGCATGACAGCTAGTACTCTTGAATATATGGCGCTCAACTATCTTTTTGATTTGTTGATTTGTTGATTTGAGGCACATCGGCACAATTTAGGCCATGTCGTGCCTGTACTATCTTTTTGCATGACATCTAGTACTCTTGAATATATGGCGCTCAACTATCTTTTTGTATGACAGCTAGTACTCTTGAATATATGGCGCTCAACTATCTTTTTGCATGACAGCTAGTACTCTTGAATATATGGCGCTCAACTATCTTTTTGTATGACATCTAGTACTCTTGAATATATGGCGCTCAACTATCTTTTCGCATGACAGCTAGTACACTTGAATGAGTGTTCCCCTCTTGAACCCATTGAGGGCATATTTGAATTGAACATACTGAAGTTCCGTTAAAAGGCTATTAACTATTGGCTAGTTTCACTCATCATGCTATTTGAGCTAAGAAAGAACAATTGGAAGAATATGCGACCGGAAATGTTAAAGCTCTGTCTTTCTGAAAAGGTAGAATCAAAAGACAAGAGCAAGTCGACCTTTGATTTCACTTTCTTTGCTTTACTTCTCGTTATAGTTCTAAGAAATACACAAATCTTATTTTTAATTTTGATTATAATTCATTTTAATTATGACAATTGAAAAAGTGACTATGAAATAGAATCGACGCACATTTTACAGTTCTATACCTATCAATAAATTAGTGTAGGTCTACTTAGCTGCTTCTATTAATAAACAAAGAAAAAGGGACAGAACTAATGATAGATTTAATTGGGCAAGTTTATTTTAAGAACGGGTGATGAGTGGGGTTGACAGAGTCAATTGGCTTCATTGCTTGGTGACGTCAACCCTAGCCACGCCCCTCTGGGTCTAAATATTTAGAGTAAAAACACGATTGCAATACGTCTATGAACGAAGCCATTAAAAGTGATGGTGCCAACCCCGCAAAATGTTTTAAAATGTAGGCTAATTGTCACTGTTTAGTCCAAGCTAATGGATTTAGATCTAGGTAACTCGGTTTCAGAGGGACTAAAGGTAGCAGAAGACTACATCACAGATGAAAGCATGTTTACTTGCAAGCCACACATTTAAACTTACACAGCCACCATTCGGCTTTTCTACAGTGGTATAACCATAAACACAATAACTGCCTCTCATTCCCAAAGACCTTTTTTTTTTTGGTTTCGTCTTGAAGTGGTAAATACAAGGGAGATAAATATTGGGAAAAAAAAAGTAGTATGTAACTTTCCACTTCCATGAAATATAATGTTATGCTGCTAATAAGGACGCACACTTTGTAATTGTTTACTTGCATTATTTTACATGTGGTTTCTTCATTAATGCTTTTATATACTATTCACAATTACAGATAGTAATCACAAAATCTGTTCCTATGAATTAAAATGTTTGTCTTTAAAATTAATTTTTTATATATATTTTTTTTTATAAAAAGGAATAAATTTAATTTTCAACAATGTCAGTGATGTCAGTTTGTTAAAGAAAGCAAAAAATCCTTCAGAAGTTAGTTCTTTCTGTAGCAAAACATGTCTTCCTATGCATATAGATATCAGTAGCAATGATCTTGTAATGTTTAGATTAGACCATGTGATACCTGTGCTTTGATATGTTAAATAAGTTTATTAATTTTGTGTGTAGTATACCTTTTTACAATTTAGTACCGTGAATATCAATCTGCAGAATTTCACTGTTGTACAAAAGTGACATCGTTTTAAAATTTGTTTGACCAACCTGTACTACATTACAATAATCTCTACAAAATGAACTGTTTGTGTCTCTAGCATGAAAGCTTAGCATAAAGAGTTTAATCAACAAGTCTATCACAGTGAATTATTTAGAAAAAAAAAAGCATGTGTATTAAATAAGAGAATGAAATAAAATATAATAATTACTGTAGCAAGATAAATCACACTAAATGATTGATCAATAAATTTTAAAAATACATAAAAACAGCATGTATATATATATATTAGTGAATCCTTAAGTCTAGGATAGGACTGCAACCACTGCACTGCACATGGGTAATAACTCCACTCTTTTAATAAAATTTAACATCCACATTCTACCAGTTCAACACCCTTTCTAAAATCAAAAACAATTTAATCATAACAAAAAAAAAAAAAAATTCTTTCAATAGTAAATACAATATCTGAACAAACTATATAAATACAATATATACAATCAAGGGAAAAGATTGTCTCTCTGGACATAAAATATCAAAAGATACAATCATGACATTGTCAAACCAAATTAATAAATAAACAAACTAAATTATGCTACTAATGCTGATGTCTGGTCCAAAACTTTTAAAGCTTTCCCACATTCCCTGGAAAACAAATAGTACATCATTTTATTAGATTCTTTTACTTTGCAGGGGAATAAAAATATTTTCAAATAAAAATGCTTACAATGTAAGACAAACTTTTAAATTTAAGCTTCTATCAAACTTTTTTTTTTCAGTAAAAGGTTTTCTTGTAAAATTTACTTCACTAAATAGTAAAATCTATTCACTGATTATGGGGCCATCATGGCTAAGTGGTAAAGAGCTCGTTTTCCGAACTGAAGGGTCTTGGATTTGAATCTGTGTGAATGCTGGGATTTTAAATTTTGGTATTTTTAGGATGCCCCTGAGTCCACCCAACTCTAGTGGATACCTGACATTAGTTTGGAAAAATAAAGGAGGTTGGTCGTAAGGCTTATCCAAAGAAACAGATCCCTGTCCCATAGGTCTGAATGGGGAACTTTACTTTTTCTTTACTTAACTATTCACTGATTATTCAATAATTAATACTAAATTTTAAAATTTTTAATTTTTGTTGCAATTTAAACAAAAATTAATACAGACTATATAAGCAAATATATGTGATGATTACTCTCAACCTTTTAGAAATGTTGATCTGATAATCTGCAACTTTTGTACAAATTTTTCTGACAACCTGAAACTTTGATAAAAGTTGTTCTGATAGCTTTAACTTTTATAAATGTTGTTATGGCAACCAGCAACATTTATGGAAGTTGTTGGAGCAGATTTTTTATTTTATGTCTTAAATGAAACTATACTGCAGAACATATTTACTTTCTTAGTGCTGTTTCTAATTAAATATTGTCAGAATAAAATAAAATGATGAGTGTTTTTAAGCAGATATTTCAGAACAAGGTCATGATTCGTCTTCATGCCCCCTCTTCACCCAAACTACTGTCAACAACTAACAGACCAACAGATTAACAGACCAACAGAGTAACAGACTAATAGACCAACAGACTTACAGACTAAAAAAAAAAGACTAATATTATGTATCAACTTAATTTCTAAAAGTTCAGCTTTTAGAAGATGATAACATTCTCATCCCCTAAATGTGTATAACTTAATCGCATGTTTTCTAACAATTCAATTCATGGGCATCATCACATATTTGCATCATGTAAGCAAACATTCAATCAAGTAGGCCTACAGATAGGCCCTGTGTGACATTTAAGTGCAATTCAATCTATTGGTATCCTAATTAGTTTTTTATCTACACCTGCCAATAGCACCCTCAAGCCTCTCTCTATCCCGTAGAGAACGTATCACCCTTCTGTCCATCAGTTTCAGAATTCTGAAGGTTCTTATGATCTGAAATATTGTAGTGAACTTTCAATGAAATGATTAAAGGTAAAGTCAATTTAAAAAAACTAAGAACAGATATTTTAGTATACAATAAGTACAAGTAGCTGTGGGGCTGAGCTGCTGCCTGAAGGAATCTCTATCATGAATCCTGATTGAAACTAGGAATCATTTGAACTTTGATTCAGGCTCAGCTCAGTTTGTTTGAACACCTAGAAGCATCAAGAAGCCTTTTCCCAGAGCTCCCTCATGTCCACATAAGAGACTGGACTAGAGCTCACTCTGAGCATGTTTTAGGAGCAAGGAGAATGCACAATACAAACGCAATAATGATTTTTGTATGTCTATATAAAAATAATGGTTACAAAACAACTACACATAAACATTTACAACCAATGCTACATAGAGAGGCTATAGGCCTACAAATGGTAAAAAATTATTTTTGCCTCAATGTATGAACTGTGTTATCATTGCTGTCTTCTAGTTTTGGACTCACCATAAGTCTAACATAGTCACTGGAGTCTAGCTCTAACATTTCCAGCAAAAGACGAATGACTTTCTCATTTTTCAACCCCAAAGTGCCCTGTAATAATATGTGATAGATCTTTTCATATTTAATACATTTATAATTAACTAAAAACAAAAGAATAAAATAATAGATAAATTTAAAATGTTCCAAATTTTAGATATTTATTGCATTGTAAATTGAAACAACTTTATCAAAAAATCTATAGAAAAAAAATATGTCTGTGTAAGTAAAGCACAATGAGTTTCAAGAGATTGACCTAAACCTAACATAATTATTATGACAAAAACGTAGAAACAAGTTTATTTTTGACATAAAATACACTTTTCATTGGCTGAATGATGCAGTGTGATGTGAATGAGAAGTAGGTGAATGCAAGGAGATAACCAGAGTATGAGATCAGAGATAAGGTAGACATATTGAGGTCAGAAGTCATTGATGTTGATTTTAGTTTAATTAATAATATTTAATTAATTCCATGTTTGCTAGATCTAGATCTTAATTTCAGCTAAGTAGATGGTCTAGTACGTGGACAGAAACAGCGTAGATCATATCTAGATCTAGAGAGGATATATATCTATCTAGTTAGTCTAGATCCAATAAAATACTTATTTTCTAAAAAAAGGCTAGTGGATGATTTTAGCTAGGGCTAGACTTTTATCGTCTATCATTACTAGATTTTTTAGTATTTACTAGAGCTAGGACTAGATCTAGTTAGATCTAGATGAGATCTAACTTAAATAATATTATTCTGAACTACACATGGAAGCTGTCTGATTTACTTGATGTTTGGGGTTGCATTGTATTCAGTTGAAATAAAACATGTATCATTTATTTATTAGTATTCATTAGGCACTTACCACAGCAATAGCGGCTTGAGCTCGTTTTTCTTCCTCTAGATCTTCTAATTTTCTGTGAAAAAAAAAAAGACTTTGTTATCAGGCTTACATAATTTAATAAATCTATTTGCATTTTACATCTATATGATCTAGACTTAAGTATTCAACATTCATTAGATTACATACAAAACAACATTATCACAGGCTCTGGTAAACATTCCTAAAGCTGTCAAAGATTTGGCTGCAGTAAGTCGCACTTCCTAAACAAAAGATATATAAATACATTTAATACATTTAAAAATGCTGTTGAAATTTGTATACATTAATTGTTAAAAGAAAATGTTCATTAGATTGAATACATGGACATACCATGCTAGGATCATCCCACAGTCGTCTCTCTAATAACTGATAAATCTTTTCATTATGTTTAACAACACATTCATGATTAGGACCTAGAACAAAAACATATAGTTTCTTTTAAGTATTCAGACACATTTATGATTCTGTCTAATAGCTGTCTTAGATTAGTATTTACAGATTGGTGCAACTCTACTGATGGGAGCTCAGCTAATTGGATGTTTAATTTAGGGGTTTGGGGGAATATAAACATTAAAGGTAGATAGATCTACATATTTAGCATAATACCAAAAAATTCATTACTGCAAGGATCAACAAACATAAACTCTTAACTTATTTAGGTTTTAGTGATCTTGAACTTACCAAGGGAGATAAGTAAATTGCAAGCCAGAGCTCTAAAACTCCAGACTGGAGAATCGCGTAGCATATCTTCTATATGTTGCACAACATTATCATCAGTAAAATGTAATTGTTTCACCAAGATTTCCAAAGCCTTTTTTAAAAGTAAATAAGTTTATGACTTCAGAAAACTGCTATGATAAAATTATAAGTTATTAAATTTAAAAAATTAATTAATTAAAATTTTAATGAAATGATGAATGTAAAAATATTGTAGCAATTTACTTTTGCCTTGATATGAGTGTCTAGAGACTCCTCCAATGTCTTTACAAGTCTGTCTTGAGCATGTATGTCCTTGACACATAGCTGACCTAAACAAACAGCTGCTTGGAAGGCAATGATGTCATCTGGGTCAGGATTTTGGCAAAAATGACTTAACACTTTGGCCAGTTCTATAACTAAAGGCATATTCTGATAAGCAGAAAAGAATTAATTTTTATTAATGCAGTAAATGAAAATAGCTTAACAACTATAGTGTATTATTAGAAACCCTTTCAAAGATCATTAAACAAATTTGATAAGCAAACATTTAGTTTTGAAACATAATGGAAATAAAAAGCTTTAGTTGTAGACATAATCTTATTTTTTTAAAGATTCTTACTTTGTTGACAAACTGTACATTTTTCCCATTGGCTATTGTTTGAATTAGATCACTCCTTATTTCCATGTTACCAAGTACCAGATATTTCAGTACACATGCCAGGACTTCCTCGTCCCAGCATCCTTTGAAAAAAAACATTTTTAATGCAATGTAAAAACAAAACTAAACGAAAGGATACAACTTCATCATAAATGAAATAATCAGTATAAATAATGAGGAATATTTATCTGAGAGATAGTCAAGCCGATCAAATTTAAAATCCTACCAATTAAAACAAGGGCTTTAGCTGCCTCATATCTAACTCTGTCTTCTGTATCATTCTCAATCCTCTCTTTCAAAGCATACGTCACCATGGTGTCACCACACCTCAGAGCACCCAGTTGCTGAAAATCAAATGAAAAGAAAAGAAATTATTTTCTGTAGGTTTTTTGTTTCATTGTTTTTTTAATTAAGCAGTTAATGAAAGATGAAAAAGACAAATATCTGGCCTTTTAAAATTTCATTTATTTAAACTTATTGAAAAGAGCAGAAATATAAAGCCAAAATTAATACATTCTGCACTGTCCTTCACTTAGAAGAAAAAAATAGTACTCAATGAAGTGTACCTTACAGAACACACAAAGAGTTGAAGGTTCATGATAGAATTCAAGCATTGAATTTTCATTGACATGTTGGAATAAAAACTGTGTGACTTTGTGATATAGACATTTTTTTTTACAGATAATTAATTACCCGAGCTCCATCTATTCTTTCTTCAACTCTGGGAGATTGAAGGTGTACATGAACAATCGTCTGAAAGGTAAATTTTATATTGCACAAATCATTTTTTTTTATATTTAAGAGCAAATTAAAAAAAAAGAAATTAAGTTGTTTCTTCCAATTATATTATAAATAGATTAATAATTAACTATGCATAAATTTGTTGGAAATCTTAATAATGTAATTCAATTTGGATTTAGTCAAACAGCCCCCTTTCAAAATAAAATAATTCAAACCTTTCAAAATAAAATAATTCAAACCTTTCCTAATAAAATAATTCAAACCTTTCATAACAAAATAATTCAAACCTTTACTCTTTCCCATCTTAAACCTGAATATTGTTTCCCTCTTGATTCTGGTTTGATCTGGTTCCAATTATTAGTGGCTGCTGGAAATGTAATAAAAATGTGTTAAATGTTTTATATTTCAAAAAACAAAATATACACGCAATAAAACTAATTCAAAATAGAAGAAATCTTTACAAGCCATATATATGATTGCTGAAATAAAATTAGATTTCAATATTATCTATTGGAATAAAGAAATGTTTCTAAAAACTGAAGTTTAAGAATGGACATCTCATAACTTAGCCACACAGGTAAATTCATGGTCAGGACTCAGGAAACAGAAACAACAAATAGCAGAACCATGCTTAAGGTGTGTGTGTTAGAGGATAACAATGAGACCTAATACATAAAAGGATAAAAGAGGAAAAAAAATATGATAAGTGAAAATATGAAAATAAACTACCTGAATGTAATTTGGTAACAGCTACTGCAGCTTTAAAACTTGTCCTTAACTTCTTTCTGTTAAATAAAATATAATGTGACTAATATAAAAACTATTATACCTACAATCAGAACCTCAAAAGACACCATTCCAATAAGAAGGTATATGAAAAATTGAAAAGATGATTCGTTCTTTATAAAAATTAAGAAATTTGTATGCTTATTATTTTTGGCAAGATTAACAATATACAAGGACACATTTCTATATGGTAAAAGTGTAAAATACTGTACATATATAACACTATATAGAGAAAAAAAAAAGATAAGTAATAAAAATATCCAACTAAAGATAGACAAACAAAAGTTAAAAATGGAAAGTAATAAATACCCAGATGTTTTAGTATTTGTTCCAGCTTCACTTTCAATCATTTTCTGAAATTTTTTCTCCAGGTTTGCCGCACCAGGCAGTGGACGTTTGGATTTATCTTTATAAAGAACAATTTTTGTTTCTTCAATCAGGTTTCGTTGATCAACTATTCTTTCTGTCATTGTACGAGATTCTGGATCAGGTTTACAGAAAGAACTAGCAAACCGAGGGAACTCTTTATTCCAACTCTTTAATAATAATAATAAAAAAGATAGGCACATTAATAATTTATTTTAAAACATTGCAAATAGTCATTAAAAGTTATATTTAAAATGAAAAGTCAATTGTAATTTCCCTAATGGCATAATGTATTTCTACTCAGCGACAGCAAAAGCACCTGTCCTCTTTCAATCCCAGAAAGCAACTAATTTCAACCACTCACATAACAAACTCAAAACCTTCAGTCCAAATAACAAACATACTGCTCACTTTCATACCCTAGGAATATATAAACTAAGGATTGTAGCTCTTTCAAAGAAAGAATAGAAAAAGATAATATATTTGTACTTATGCTGCTTGGATGAGAAATGTATTAGTAATTAACTACATGAATTTCCAGTTGTATCTTTCTTTTAACTTTACATATATATATATAACACCCACCCCCACACCCTTTCCAATTCAGTGCTCCAGTGCAAACAGAAAAAAAATGCAAATCAATTTCAACCAAAAGACAATGAGGCCCTTTGTAAAGAAACAGTGCATGCTCAAAACCTTTCTATATAATACCAGTAAAACTGAGCACTGTAGTTTAAGGGAGATGTTTACTTTAAATGTTTTATGTTGTTTCATGAATTTTCATAAATGAAAATTAGTATGTCCTAGTTATAGGCAAAATAGTTGACTTATTGTACATTATTGTGAATTTTGTGAATACAGAGTGTGAAAATGTAAATAGTGAGCATGATTTAGATATAACTGAAAGTTAGGCCGTATTAGATATTGAGGGTTTTAGTTAGTTGAAGAAGTTTAGTTCAGTTGAGTCAGAAGAGTCAAGTGCAGTATGTGGTAATAAGACAGTATGTGGTAGCCAGACAGTATGTGGTAGCCAGACAGTATGTGGTAGCAATACAAAGTGTGGTAGCCAGACAGTATGTGGTAGCAAATTGTTGTAGCAAGTTGTACTAAGTTGAATGTAAGAAGTTGAAGCAAGTAATTGTATTGATGAAACAAGTTTATGTGAAGTCCAGTAGTGGACTTAGTGATAGGAACATATAAGAAGTGAAGTTCATGCAGGACAACAGGTGGCAGCACCTGGCATGATTCCAACTATGGATTACGATCCCTAGGGTATACTAGGCAGATAGGTTAAAAAAAGGTATTTCTTGGCGCATGTGTATAAACATATTTCATTCATACGGGTTTGTTGATATCTATTTAAATATTTCTCTTGAAGTAAACAAATAATTGCAAGCAGACAAATCAGTATGATAAAAAAAAAATTATAGCTTTTATATAGCGCTGCTTTCATGCTTATAGCATGCTCAGAAAGCTATCGTCCAATCTAATTTGTGAGACCGGTGAAGGAGGGGGTATCTGGGAGAAGGTATTCTGTGCTGTCTTTAGGCACTCAGTAAACACAACTTTGCTCGAGTCAGGTGTCGAACCTCAAGCCCCCTTCATGGGTAGCCAAGCCAAGTTCAAGCGTACTTAGCCTCTCGCCCACGCTTCCCACTAAACAAAAATGTACATACTGTAAGTATTAAACACAAAACTGTACATACATAGAGCAAGCAATAACAAAAAAATCAGATTCTAAAATAGGCCTGTGGAGAAATGAATATATTTCAGCACTTAACTGTTCTTGTAATGGGAAGAATTGTTGGAGGCAGCAGAGTCTTTGAATAAATTTTGTCTTTTCCTTTTATTGTTTTGTGTTCATAAAGAGTTACCTCATTTGACAATTGGTCTTTTGGTTTGATTTTCTGAAATTGATGAGAAAAATGTGTCTCTAGGAGAAAGTGGCTTATTCTTAAAATATTTGTTATTTAATACTTTGATTTAGCAAAAACACTTTTTGTTATTATATATTAAGTTACAATTTGTATTTTAAATCATTAAACTTAAATTAAACTTAACAGTGAAAAAAAAACAACTAAACTTTAAAAAGCACTGAAAAATAATATAATACACATTTAAAAAAAAACAGCAGAAGAGAAAGTTGGATTTGAAGAAACAGGGAAAATAGGAACATAATATAATGATATTTCTTAAAGAAAGAAACAAGAGAAAGTAGAAAAACATGACATTAACCTTAAACCAATATTATGTCCTGAGAATGGGCATCTCATTTTCTGCAGTACCAAATATGGTACTTTTTATCTCTTTAACACTTAACTATTAAACTTTAGTAAGGCCAATATTTGAATATGTATCCTCTGTTTGGGAACCCTCAACTCAAGAAAATATTAAAAAAATAGAACAGACACAAAATAGAGCAATATGTTTCATAAAATACAAATATTCACATTTTATTAGAGTAAAATCACTAAAGAATAAAAAGTAAAGTAGATCTAATACATAAAATAAGGAATCATAATTTACAAATAGAAAAACAAAATATAATAAAATACTCAGAAAAACACAAAGATAGAGGCACATTTCTTTTTCCATATGCTAAAATGAATTCATACTAGTGCTCCTTCTTCCCTAGTACCATTAGAGAATGGAATGGGTTGCCTGAATCAACCAGAAAATAAACGACTTAGTAGAGTTTCAGTTACTGATTAATATGCATGACTAGATTGACACAAGAAACATGTAGGACATAATTATCTTCTATTTGAAATGATATCTGTAATGTATAAGATAAGAAGCTAAGACATCTATTCAATAAAGTAAGAAGAATAACAAAAGTTGTCTGTACTCCTACAGTACTTCTCTGGACATTGTTCAAGGTGATGTTGGTAAAAGACATTAGTGACGTCATAAGAACTTCTAAATAAACAGGTTTTAATGGTAAGAGATTTTCAGTTAGCATATTTTGATGACAGTAAAACTAACAATGCTTTAATGGTAATAGACTAAAAACAAAATATTGGCCACTTTCTTTAGTGTGGTTATACAGAAGCACCTCCTAACCCACAGATGTTATGTTAATTGATAGTGTGGACAACACACTCTCAAAATGAAATTGTGACACTAGGGAAAAGAAAGTTCTTACAAATCTAATGTATTTAAAAATAACAATAGTGGCATATGAATACACATCAACCATGAGCTACACCAACTATATGAAGACCTATATATTGTAATAGACATTAGATTTAGCTGAGTAGGTCATCACATTGAAAGATGGATAAAATATTACAGAGACATGCTCTGTGTGCTAGCTATATGCACAGACAAGCTATAAGTAACTCAATGATGTAGAGATATGCTTTGGGTGCATATGTATGCGGCAAATGTAGCTTCTTTCAATGTTTGTAAAGACATCACATTCATAATGGGAGTAGTTTAAACTTATATTTACCAAAGGCGCTAAACTTCCAGAATCTTTTTTATTTTCTGAATGAAAAGAGGAACAAAAAATCAATTAGAACAAATTTAACTGTCACAATTTTTAGTTTAAGAACTATCCTTAGCTTACTTTCTATTCTAAAAATCAAATAACTTTCTTTTTTTTTTTTCAAAGACATTCACCTTTATCTTGTTGTTTATGCCAAGATCTAACAGACAACTGAGCTGCATCATACACTTTGTAATACAAGCCATGAATCCTAGCTGCCAGTTTGTCTAATGCCACTCGCTGTAACAGTTGAATGCAAATAGAAGCTTTAGTACTTTTCTATCAATCTTCTACAATTTCAAGTTGGCATTGCAAAAAAATACTTTTCTTACATGAACATCTTTGATTTCACTTTCTTTTCTTCTTGAGCGCCAAGGTAACTCTTGAAACACACTAGCTAGGTCTTCTAAGAAACAAAATATTTTCTTTTAGTAACTCCTGGATGATAAAATAAGGATAAATTTTAATTCCTCTTAACATAATTTTAATTATACTTTTATAAAGACTATTGCAAGAAATCTATAATGATTTCACACTGTTGTGTTCTGACATTAAAATGAGTTCATGAGTTTAGCTTGACTAAAAAAAAAGTAAAGTTCCCCTTTAAGACCTTGCCATCTATAAGGAAGATGATGTTAAGTTCATGTTTATTTGGTCTATGGTTAACAAGCAGGGTGTCATGTGGACAGCACAATGACCAACTGCCTTTACTTTCCCCAACTAAAGTCAGGTAGCCATTAGAGTTTGGTACCCTAAAAATCCCAAAATTCAAAATATCAATCTACACCAAGGTTCAAACCAAGGACCCCAGATAAGCATTTAGTCACTCAGCCACAGTGCCTCAATAGCTAGAATAATGAACATGAATATTCAAGTTGGTTATTTATGTCCTAGCAAAGGTTTATTCTTAACATTAAATTTTAATCAGATTTTCAATAGCTTTTAGTCTTTTTTCGATATTAACATGATAGACAGACAGACAAAACACACAAAAATATGCGTCTTTAATCCTTATATATATACATATATATACATACATACATATTTTTTCCTTTGACGTAATATGTAGTTAATTCTTTAAATTAATGCTAAAATAACTTGGTGCACCAATGTCTATGAACCCTCGAGAGCCTGCTTGTATTGATAAAGGCGATTTTAGTATCACTAGGCAGTGTGATCCCTATAAACAAAGCCCCATCAAAACCATTCTGGCGCGGTGTGGGGTAATAAGGTTTCATTGGGTAGATTGACCTACTTACAATCGCCCCTATAAAAACGTTAACGGATCGGTGTGGGATTTTAGTTATTGGGCCGTTAACGTCTTTCCGCTTTCGTGCCGGTGTGGGATTTCCCCAATCACGCCAGAACCAACATGATGAAATCTTTATTATAACATAAAAAACAATATTATGATGTTTTAAAATGTAGTATTAATCGTCTTAAAGCTAAATGTTGCTTTGAATCCTTTTTGTAAGTAATATTAAGATTTAAAAAAAAAGTAATTAGGGTTCTATTGGGGAAATCCCTAACTGGAATAGTGAAGTTTTACCCGTATGGGCCCAATGCAGACTTTTCGTAATCAAATAGTGTATGTGTGTGTGTGTCTGATTTTTTAATGTGCACACTAAAAAAATATATCTATATCTAGTAATATTTAATCACACATAGAATCTAAAGTTAAAGGAGAACATATTTGTTTTTTTGTTGTTGTATTTTTAGATTTAGATTTAAAAAAAAAGTTTTATACATTTTAACATTTTTTTCGACCAATGAAAAAGAAGCATTTATTTCTTTTAAGCTCGCGATATTCGGCACAAACTGGATTATTCAGTCTTCACTCTAGAGCGTACACACGTGGATCAAATTAGAGCTAGCTAGATCTAGATCTAAATCTGTTAAGTTATTAGTTATACTACAAGTTATAGAGCTATAGTCACTCTAGACTTTCATTAATATAATAGATCTATTATAAATAATTATATGAGCTGTACTTCTTGATATCAATGCATATGTTATTAGATCTATGTTCTTCAACTCATGGCAGCAGAGCAGCCATGGAAATTCAATTGGAATGGTCGTAACTTAGATCTATAAGTTAAAGTCTTAAGCCTATCACAAGTACAGATCATCATCAGATGACGAATCTCTAAGTACTCTAACACTACTAACAGATCTAATCTATATAGATAGTAGATTAGGTCTAGACTTAGAATAGATTTATAGGTATATCTAGATAATCTAGAATGCTAAGAATCTAGATCTAGAGTCTAGAGATAGATCTCTCTAGACTAGTTTTATTATAATATCCAATAGTAGTAATAGGCTACTAGATCTAGTACGATATAATATTATTAATATATATATTATATCTAGACTTGAGACCTATTAAATCTAGATCTAGACGACTTAACTTTTAAGTGATTAACATGCATGCGTTATGACTAGATTTATTATTTAGAATAGATTCTAGAATCTACCATGAAATGCATCTGCAACATAGAATTAGATTTAGTTAAGGACTTACTAGATCTTAAATCTAAATCTACTACCTTTTAGGGCAGAATATTAGATCTAGTAATCTAGTCTATATGCCTATCTAGAATCTAGTCAAGTAACTGTAAACTAATACTTAGACTTAGGACTTTGGACACTTTGGTATATTAATATAATTATAATTATTGTACTCATACTCATATAGATTTTAGTTCTATTCTAATTCAAATATTTTGAGGTTAGAAAAAATTGACCTAGACTTATAAGATATACTAAGACTTAGTAAACTTAGATCTAGAAGATTCTAGATCTAATAAAAGATAGTCTAGAATAGTCTAGATTCTAAAATCTAGTTGTTATTAGAAAATTTAGTAGAATTTAGTAGATATAGAATAATATTTAATATATTGTTAATACAGACTAATCACTAATCTTTAATTTTTTCATACTATAGGCGATAGGTCATTTAGATTAAATAATTCTAGATCTAGTAACTAGTTATAGTCATAGACGTCACCTATACTGCCTATAGACTTATAATCTTATAATATAGATATTTACTTTGTAGAGACTAATGTACAATATTAGGCCTACACTCCAGATCTTGAAAATCTAGTCTAGAGTTTAGAATGTTTAAATTTACACAAATAAATAAAATCAAACGTTTATATTGGTTTTAAAATCAGATATTGAGATATGTCTAGAAAAATATGTATATATATAATATAGTATATATATATTAGGATAATAGACTAACGCCACTAACGGCTAACCCTATAGCTGCTATAGACTATAGCCCTATATTGACATTGTTTTTTTTTTGTTTTTTTTTTATGTTCCTTCAGAGTTGAAGATATCTACTTGGTAGTCTAAACCTCAAAGGAGCTTAGGGAAGTGATGGCAGTTGCAGGGTATGAACCAGACGACCATGCAGAGACCAACGAGGCGACCAAACAGTCCATCGTGCATACCACATAACCAGGTCCAGGTAGCGTTAGATCTTTATTCACCAATACTCAATATATGTTAGATTTTATTTTTTGTAAATTTTAAAGACTCTAGGCTCTATGTAATAGAATTAAATAGATCTATACAGATCTTGAAATTCTAGATCTATAAACTAGATCTAGACATAGATCTAGATTATATTTAGATCTAGCTAGAATATCTAGAGGTCTTATTACTAATTATTATATTATACATTTTTCTACAATTTGATCTAGGATTCATTCTATAGGCTTAGCTAAGGCTTAGGCTTTTTAAAATTTCATTGTGTGGATACTGTTAAAGAAAAAATACAGAGTCTCATCATTAGGCTATAGCAACAGTTTTTCTTATACACCATACCATAAACATTTCAGGATTTGTCTTTATTGTAATTTTATTTTTTTTTTTTTAGAATGCCAGTTTTCTTTAAGGGCAGCTGACAATAAGAATTGTCTATGTATGCACTACAGATGCTGTTCAATATCTTTTCATGAGGAAGCCTGCTCAAAAAGGTACGAAGAATAAATTTTTCTTTAAGATTACTGATCAGTGACACCCCCCCCCCCCCCCCCCCAAACCAAATGAAAATTTTAATGAGATCAAATCGATTAAATAAAAAAAATGTAAAATAAATGTTAATCTTGTGAAACAATGTTCGAGAGCAATATCTTCAGATTTTTGTAATTTCACTGAGATTTAAGTTCATTATTAATTTGCATAAAAAATTATAATGAACATTTATACAATGAAAATAGGGCCTACATAGAATTGTTTTTGACCTAATGTCATTATATAGCAACAATCCTTCTTGTATACCTTACCTTAAACATTTTGTGTTTTGCCTCTATTGTAATATTATTTTTTTTGCATTCTTTAAACATTTTTTATGTTTTTATTTATTTATTTTTTTTATTTTTTTTTTAACAGATCGCCACATTTTCTTTAGGGGAAGTTGACATTAATCTTTTAGGTTAATAATAACCTATGCATGCAGTACAGATGCTGTTCATCATCTTTTCATAAGCAAGCCTGCTCAAGAAGGTAAGAATTAAATTTCGCTTTTAGATTACTGATCAGCAATCTGAAAGTAAATTGTTAATGGGATGGAATTGATTAAATGTAAATAAAGAAATGCTATCCTAATTTTGAAATATGCTGGTTGTGGTTTTTTTTTTTTTTGTTATGTTTTTTTTTTAAGTTTCACTGTGATAATTGTTTATTTTAATTCTAGAATAACTTTTCAGCCAACTTATTTTTAAAATTACCATAGAACTCTAATTACAACAGAATATAGTTGTATTAGTAAGAGCCTGTGATAAAGTTAATATAAATAAATTGGACAAAATATAATATTGAATGAATTGAAGCCTAGCTCGATCTAGTCTGCCATTGCACTTTTAGCATAGTCAAATACCAGTGCCACATTTGCTGACACCAATTCATAACATTTAATTTAAGGAGAAGATTGAACTCCAAATTTTGAAATACCATTAATTTTTGTGTTGCTTAATAGGCTTTAGAAGCAACCTAATTTTTGAGCACCTAAACCATTCAGGCCAGCATCGGACCGATATTGGCACAATAAGGATTATCCCTAATTAAACCCCAATGAAAATCTCAGTTACTAAACCATTGGGGCTATCATCAAGGGCTGGAAATATAACCGTTAAATAGTATGTCCACATAGATAAATGTAAGGTCTTCTGATGTTTAATTGTTAGATTCTTTTTATTATTAATACAGCTTGAAGGTAGTTTTATTACATGACTATAATATTTATTTGTTTGTTTGTTTGTTCCAGCTGCTGCATGGAAGTCAAAATATGAATTATTGCCACCAGTCTTGAAGTCAGCTTGTAAAGAATGCTAAGAATTGAATGAAAATGCTGTCTTGATATCTTGTTTGTGCTGTTATATTTGTCTTTTGTGTTGGTTAATTATTCCATGAATAAAAAATAAAAAAAAAGTTAATTGTGTAAGTTTGATTTAAGAATAAATGATCAGAGCATGCAAGTCTTATATAGTACGTTAACAAAAATTGTATTGTTTGATAGTGTTCAAACCCAAAAATGTAATTTAACTTGTCCATTACTTTATAAATATGTTGACATTATAGCTAGATGTATATAGAAATCATGCACTGATTTAATTATTATAATTTCCAAACAATTATGTCAAATAATTCTATTGCTAGATCTAAATCATCAGTGTGAAAGTAGACCTATGTAAAAGGTTAAAAATCTCATACTAAACCATTGAGCTGCATTTGAACAAAAAGGGCATTATAAACAAAAAATCACTAATGAATTTGTTTTAAACTACAGTATTGAAAAACATTAAAGATTATTCCTAATTAAGCCATAATAAAATTTAATGACTGAACCATCGGAGACAGTATTTGCATGATAATACCTAATTATGGGAACCTAATGGCGCCAATGTGCAAACGGTACTCATTAGGGCGCGATTTGGGCTATTTAGGGCTGCAATTAGGGCAAAGGGGGATAACCTTAATTAAAACTGATACTGGGCCGTAATGGGCATGTTTATAGGGATGTACTGGATTGTTTTCCTTTCACGTCATATGGAGTTGATTCTTTAAATGAAATGCTAAAAGAACTCACTCAGTGCACCAATGTCTATGAACCCTCGACAACCTGCTCGTTTGATGACATATTATTTAGTCTAACTAGGCCGTGTGGCGTAGTGGATTTTTTCCTTTGACGTAATATGGAATAAATTCTTCAAATGAATTGCTAAAACAACTTGGTGTAATAGTGTTTATTAAACCTCGTAATCTGACTCGTATTTAAAAAAGACATAATAGCTAAATTTAGATCTAATCTAGATTTTTTACATGATCTAGATTTTTTTTTACACTAGAGCTAGCTTTTTTACACTATATCTAGATTTTTTTTTACACTACAGCTAGATTTTGCTAGATTTATATTCACTGTCAATGCAAATCAAGATACAAATCTGTTCAGTTCAGAGATGTGGAGAGTCTTGAAAACAAATGCAAAAAACTCCAGACCTTTGTTAACAGATGCCTATGCTGGATACAGTGAATAGCCTATGGCCAGAAAAGATAACTACTGTCAAATTGTGGGAGAGAATTAGGCAAAAACCAACAGCCCAAGACATCAAAAAGCGAAAGTGGAGCTGGAAAGGACATATCCTGCAAAAACCAGCTACCAATGTTGCAACGCAGGCTCTTGATTGGAATCCACAAGGAAAGAGGAAAGTGGACAAGGCCCAAGCAAACCTGGATGAGGTCAGTGAAGCTGGAATGACATAAGAGCAGATGAAGAAACTCAGAGCTGCGTTTAGTGGAGAGGTGTGGTTGCAGCCCTATGCTCCTCTGGGAGCCCACAGAAGTAAGTCAATTAAATTCATTGAATATATATACATATATATTTATTTATATATATACTGGTCTACTATCTATAGATTTATTTTCAAAATGTTTCTCTACACACAATGCACTCCATTTAAAAAGAAACTAACCTTTCTGTATAAATGATCCTGGAACTGCCAATCCTACTTGATGATAGCTTAAGGGATCAGCCTCTAAAAATTGATTAGCAAATTGGCTGTATTCAAACCTGTGGTGCTCTGATTGCCAATATTCACTAGCCAGGTCTCTGTGTCTTTCTTCTAAGAATAAAAAAAAAGTATAAAATCATACAACTTACACTGCATACAACATAATTGCTGGATACAAGAAAAGTAGTAATAAGTTTAAAATGTTAAAATGTAGGTTTCTTCAGAAGACTACCACAATGATTAATTTACAATGAAAAAGAAAAAAATTATATAAATTTGAAACTCAAAAGAACCTTGCTTCCAAATGTCAATAAAACCTATAGAATGGATAAAGCAAACAAATCTGACAAAGACAAAATAATCATAAAAGACAGAAAAATATTTTCTCCATTCAGTTCATGTAAACTTCAGTGACTATAAAAAAATAAAACTTGCATTTTTTTTCAATGATTATGTTAAGAAGCTATTTCAAAAAGTTTCAACAAGCTAGAAAGAAAATAAAATTTAAAAGGGACATGGTAAAAAGAATTATACATTTTTAAAAGTTCATTCAATTATTAAGTGTGTTAAAACATTTTTAAAAAAATACATTTAACATATTAACATTAGTTTCTCACAGGACTGACCTGTATTGCTACTGACTTTCCATTCTGACTCAGTCCCTGAAGACAAAGAGGACTTATTTGTTTCTCTGTTGTACTCTCCAGTTTGTCCTTCAACTTCAGTCAGATATGTTTTTTTAATGTTGCTTCTTGGTGTCGCAAGACAGTCTCTAAAGTCCTCATTTTCAAAACTCTCATTGTCTTCACGTGTTGGACTTTCACATTCTTCTGTTTTATTTTCTGCAGTGATCTGGAGGTTAAGTGTGCCCTTCCTATCTGTCATAACCAGATTTGTTTCAACAATTGTTGTGACACTGTCTGTATTTTCAACTAAATCCTGTAGATGGATATTTATGCAATTACAATAATAGGCCCATATTAAGAAGATGTATTTGTAAAACTTGTATCTAACTCTGCTATGTCAGTATAATACAATTTTAACCTGTTCATTGTGATCTTTTATTTCATGGAATTGATGTTCATCCTTACTTGGTTGAGATTCTGAGCTAAAAAAATACAAAACACATCATGCTTTTAGCTTTCTCAATACACTATAATCCTATCACTTTTCTGGACCAGTTGGGAAAATTGGGGGCATGGGGGGGGGGGGGTAGAATGAAAGGGATATCTGGGTGAATTTTACCATAACTTTTATAAGCATTTATTTAAAAAAAAAAAGGGGGGGGGGAGACCTGAAATCAAATTCATGGCTCACGCCTCCTCAATCTGATGTTCTAACCAATCTGCTAGTGAGGTGAATATGAAAATAGAAAATTGTATAGTTATCTATTGTTTGTTACAAACTTACTTTAGGGACCTATTTGGTTTATACCACAACTTCAGTGAAGTACAATTTCTTTCCCTAGTTCGAAATTCCAAACAAAATAATTAATTACTGATAGTTAATCAACTAATTGATTAATTTTTTAAATTGATTCTTGTGTTTTCAAGAAATGATTGTGCAAAATTTGAGCTTGATCCAAGATTGAGTGTCGAAAAATAATTTTTACAAGCTTTTTACCAGACACAGTAAGCTTTATAATAATATAAAAAATCATTTACATGGTCTAAAATAAAACTCCTCAAATATTTTTAAATAAAGCAAACTTACTATTGTAACAATGTTGCTTTCGTTAACAGGCAAATTTTATAATTGTACCTTTTACCTGAGTTTTAAATGATTATTTTGTTTCGTTTCCTCCTTCATAGCTTTTGAATCAGAAATATCTTCTATTCCCTTAAAGTAGAATAAAAACAGTAGAGAAACAAAAACATTTTTAACAAATTAACAAAAGTACTTTTAAATTGTAGTCCTCATCAATAGCTTTTTTTTTAGATAATAATTAACAGAATAAAAAAACAACAACAGTTATTTGGGCTGAACAGATCCACCCTCAGAAAATCTAATTCGACCACTGATGAACAATAGTTATGGAAATACTGCACTCCTTACTAATCTTTGGTCTTGAAGACAAGCGTTATTATTATTTAAATATCATTATATTGCCACATATGTTGATTTAAAAAATTAGTTCTTTATAGCATGTGAGGAATTTCAACATATAAACTATATTATATATTTAATTTTTTGTATAGCACAACTTCCATGCTAATAGTATCTGAAAATACTATGTGAACCAGTGTGGTGGATTGGGTATCTGGTAGAAGGTTTCCGTGCTGCCTTAAGCCTTTAGATACTCAGCTAATACAACTGAGCTAAAGTAGAGATGCGTACTTGAGCCCCTTAGATAAGTAGACAAGCAGTTTTTCTCACTCAGTCACACATCCTATACATGACAAATCTGGGCTACAAATAAAAGCCCTTTGTTCTAATCTTTTAGATTTGATGATAATTACATCCTAGCCTAAATCTCCTACAGGACAGCAGGGCATGGTTCAAACGCAGGACCATTGTGTCCATCAAACAATCCATAGTGCATACCACACAATCAGGGAGCAGAGACTCAGAGAACTTTGATAGACATAAATTTAGGTTCTCATTGAGTTGAATTACCTTGCAATGTTTAAACACATATATTTTAATAATATTCAATTTAGGGAAAGCAAACTAAAGAAGTTTAATCTGGGCTACTGCCTAGATGTTTGATGTGTTCTGGACTGAAAATCGATGGTTCTGGGTACAAACCTGACTGCTGCTATCCTCTGCTCTTCTACAAAATTTTAGGCTAGGGCATAATAATCTTTATTTTCTGAGGGGACACTGAAACTTACAATTCAAAATGAATAGACTCAATAAATACTGTTATGACTTTTCCATGCGCACCACCATCCAGGCTATTGCAGAGATGCGCACTTCTAGTAACCAAACTAGAACAGGATGTTGACATGAAGAGACTAACGATTTCCGCCCAAGGAGAGATCCAATATGGAGATGCTGTACTCAAGGCAGATGCCCTTTGTGTTTGTCATGTCTCTATGTAAATAAACGTCTATGTCCTCGTTGAGTTGCCTCACTTAAGTTATTACAATTGATGTCAGAAGTGGGATTTATAGGCAACTCAATGAGAGGAGGTAGGATTAGATCTCTATGGCATCGCTGAAGCTATTACATCAGCTCTTAATTAAAGAGCTAAGACAAGAGCTTCGAGACCGAGGTTTAAAACCTGTCGGTAGCAGGGAAACGCTCACGGCTCATCTGCGGCAAGCTTTGATCGATGAAGAGGAAGATCCGGAGACCTATCAATTTGAAATTGAGCCTGGGATTGTTGATGTAATGGGCAAGATCCAAGACTGGGGATGCATTTAAGGAAAAATTGAACATGATTAGGAATAAGATGAGGAGCATGATGTGGAACAAAGTAGATGAAAGTGTGTTGCTAGTAGAAGGCCAAATAGACCAAAGTGATAACATTGTGTCGCAAGCAAAAGGAAGAATAAACTCGTTAGGGAAAGAGCAGTTGCCTGGTCAGGACTGTGGCTGCACAAACAGTGGTGATGGAGGCGCTGGGAATTGGAGCGCCGTCTGTGACTGTGTTGTGGGCAAGTGTGTCGGGGGTGACTTTCAAGGAGAGAAACGTGACGACGATTGCTTCGACGACCTGAACGGTATGTTTCAAGTCGAAAGGAAAGAAACAAATGAAGAAACAAGAGAAGTCTGTTAGGAGCCTGAAACTTTTGTTCCTGGTATACCTGCAACGGGCTGGACAGATCAAGACAACGTTGGGTCTGCGTCCAAGCTTGCTGCTGTGGACCTTAAAGACCTCTTTTTATCTGTCAGTACCTTTCATAAGAACTCAAGCCATGAAAGCCTCAAGACCGTTTCTGATTCCTTGCCTTTGATGTCGTCGAGGGAAATTGCGAATACGGGCCCCAACAATGGCCGAGACAGAAACAACAAATTTGACTTTGGCAGCGGCATAAGAGAGAACTCGATGCTTGGCAACTGCATCCAGGCGATTGACATGAACTGTGTATGCGGCGTCCTGCGGGGGCAGTGCCCATGCTAAGAAACCCAGTTACAAGATCTGAACTTGACAGAAATGTGTACTTCTGCCCACTTCAGTGAGAATGACTTGAACGGTGGTGAATTAATCCCAGCGAAACCTGATGTAGTGATGGATGAACATTACAAGGATGCTTCATGGGCATACCTTACAGATGAAGCTGAGAAAGACTATGTGCTTGAAACTATGGCTGGCTGTGGGCCTACAACTGTGTCACAACACATCCATGGAAAAGGTCTGCTGACTCAGCGTCTTAGAACAAAAAACCTGGAATCTACGGTGATCACCACAACATCCATTTGTGTTACGTGGCTGGCAACCCTGACCTCCACTAACTCTCCATGTGTCAGCTGGCTGGCATCAGCGACTATCGTCATGAGGTCGAAGCAGCAACCACGATATCGCCTCAAGCGTAGACTTGCCAACTGGAAGAAGAGGAAGTGACGACCACGGGAAACTGTGCAGATGGCTTTGTGGGCAACAGACACCCTAACGTCTGTGGTTCCCACCGATCGACCTCCACCTGAACTGTCAAAGCTCCACTGCAGTGTTTCTTTTCGGGACGAAAAGTGCTAAGACGGGGGCAATGTTATGACTTTTCCATACGCACCACCATCCAGGCTAGTGCAGAGATGCGCACTTCTAGTAACCAAACTAGAACAGGATGTTGACATGAAGAGACTAACAATTTCCGCCCAAGGAGAGAGCCAATATGGAGATGCTGTACTCAAGGCAGATGCCCTTTGTGTTTGTCATGTCTCTATGTAAATAAACGTCTATGTCCTCGTTGAGTTGCCTCACTTAAGTTATTACAATACAAATAATTTGTTGGACAAAAATATAAATTTAAGAATTATATATTCTTATACAGAGAAAAAAAACTGAACATTAATTTTACGTATTTTTGAAAAGATGGAAAAAGATCTTTTTATGTGTGCTCATAAATCTGGACTTTTTACATTTGTGTTATTTAGCAGTAATAATTTACAAAAAAAAACAACTTACTTTTAATTTTCTTTTGCCACAGAGCTCTCCCATTTTATCTTCCAACCAGATAACTCGTTTCCTTGACAGGTTGACATTGTCATGGCCTTGTTGTATTGCCTCTTGAAGTTCAACTCTTGCGTATATTAATTCTGTATTTATTTTATCCATAACCTGCCAAATAATAAAATAAATAAATAAATAGAAACATTAATAAAAAAAATAAACATAATGAAATGAACAATAGAATATAAAATTAGATAGAAGATAGATTACTAATATACTGTTGTACTTTTTTTATACTGCGCAACAATAATAATTTTTTTATTTAGCTTTTCTTTTTTTAATTTCATACATGGAAAAATAAGAGTTTTTTTGTTTTTTTTTTTGTTTACTTAAGGTTCACTTTTTTTAATAAAAAAAATGTAACAAAAAAATGTATATTATAAGATAAGAAAATAAAAAGTAAGCGTAACATTGTGAAGAATTATGCTTATTTATTAATATTAAACATCGTTTAATGTTAGCGAAAAGGCCTTGGCTATGTTTTATCACGCTCACATCTGCAATATTTTAAGTTTCAATATCACTGCCTGGTATGGCAATTTAAGCATTAAAAATAAAAATAAACTTTATAGAATCCTAAATGCTGCAGGTAAAATCATTGGCAAAAAACAAAACCCATTTGGGCAGTTGTTTGAGACAAACATCTATAAAAAAGCTAACAAGATCCTCGAAATAAAGAATCACCCTTTGTGTCAGGATTTTGTGATTTTACCATCACAAAAGAGATACAAGACACTGATGGCAAAGACAAACAGACAAAAACACTATTTTGTTCCCCTGGCAATCAAATCATTAAATAGGAACAATCTGATATAAACTTTGTCACATGTAAATTATGAGTGCGTCTGGTGTGAATGTACACTTTGGTTTCTTATAGTTATAATGTTTTTTGTTTGGTGTAATGCACAAATTGTAAGACAAATTTCCATATGGACAATAAAGATTATTATTATTATTTGTTTCTAAGACCTTTAGAGCTAAAATATATTTCTGTGACTGAGCTTGCAGTTCTGCAACTGACAGTCTCAATTGCTGTATGTGAAGAGGGTCTTTTTCCTTCTCCAACTGCTGAAGAGCATTGCTTAAATTTGTCTGCACATGGTGAACAAGTTGCATCTAAAAATAAAAAGAAAAAAATTATTCATATTCATAAATTTATGAAACATTTAGTCCACAAACAGTAGGGCTACCACAATTTTTTTCAATATCATTCAGTTCAATTAGATTTTTTATTGTATAGGCCTGTATAGAAAAATAAGTAGTAAAAAGTTTTACCTGGTCATTCATTAATAAATCTGAACGGTGTTGGACTTTTGATTCAACTCCTCTGGACTTTGCAAACATATTTTGCTGGATATTCATTTTCAGAATGTGATCTTTAAAAAAAAAGAACAAATCTCATATTCATATTTAGTTCAGATAGGGAGAGATTTCATCTTGTCATAGCAAGTGAAATGAATATGCTGTCAGTTTATTACACCACATGGGGACACAATTGTTTTGGTCTTAATAAGCGGCTGGCCCTATTACAAAAAGCTTGCCCTATGTTGCAAGATGGGACATGTTTTAATTTATGTAACATATGAATGTTTTTATTAAGCCTTAGTAGTATAACAAGTATGTTTAACAAACATACAAACAAGAACTTCTGTTGCTTAGAAACTTTGTTCATTGCAAAAATAAATTTGCAAACAAGTTTTTGTAAAGAATTTACAACACAGTATATGGACTCAACACTTATCCAGTGTGACATGATGCATTTTCTAGACAGACTGTACTTGAACAATATCACCACAAACATCTAAGGCAGAAATGATACAGCCTTCATTTTCTAACTGCATGAAATACGGATGCAAAGTTTCAATGCATATTTTAGGATTTGGACCAACTCATTAGTGGCTTTAATGTCATTTTTCTGGTCTTCCCATGCAGTCATCTGTTTCTCAGTAATAGGAGCAACATTTGCAGCATCTTAAATTTCATTTTCATGGCAGTATTGAAGCTCATTATAGATGAATAAAAATTCTTTGTAATTTTAGACCTGTTGAAGTTTCACATTTCTTCCTTATGACTTCTTTTTCTTATTCACTCTCACATTCTTTGGTCTGTTTAAATGATATTTAGGTGCAAATAATATTACACATATATATTTTGGTACTTATGGGTTTGGTCTGATTAAGCAAAGCAGAAGGTCCAATTAACCTTTGGTACAATTAATCGGATTCAAGTGTATATATAAAAACAGTTACATTAATATGCAAATTATTATTCAAATTGCAGCTACTGCTAATCTTATGTTTCATAAGGTTGGATACATGAAAGAAGAGTAGGTCAAGAGACCTATTATTTTCTAACACCACCAATTTTGGGTAACTGATTTGAAGCTAGCTCAACAATTCCTCAAAACCCTGAATGGCTAAATGTTTACACCAGATGAGGCAGAGCCCATGACAACCAAAGTTGCTGCTTTCACCCAAACATGTACTAGCAAACCTCTGCATCAGGAAGAGCCAGGAAGAATCATAAGCCACTGCAATATTAGTCCTATTCAGAACACCATAAGGAGCTGAACTAACTGCATTTACTAAAGAACACTAGGTCATCAGAGACTGTTACCCTGATAATTCCATTGCAAACTTTTTTGCCCACCAGAGAGGGTTAACATCATCCATTGAGCAGTCTGTGGCCCTTCATAATTCTCTAGAAACAATCATATGATAGTGTTAGAAAAATAAAAAAAATGGTAAGTGTGTTGTAATTAAGCCCCAGAAAAAGCTTAGAGAGTCTAGTAATACATGAGGTGCCTGCCAGGACCTTCTCATGGTGCTGGACAGGTTCAGTTGGTTCTACAGTTCTGGCCAAACTTTAACTTATGGTGCCATGCTGTGGGAAGGAAGACAAATCTTGATATAACTTGACATAAATGTTCCTTAGATCATGGCAGAGACCATAGTGTATGTTTAATGTCCCTCCAATAATCAGAAGACTCTAAATATAAAACAACACCTAAATTTATCTGTATTAAAGAAGGAAAAATTTTATCAAATTGGCAAAACCTGATTTCACAGTATTTTATATATTTCACATCAAGACGGCGGAGCTGATGATGGTATACTAATTCAGATAAGCTAGGTTTGCCTTTTCAACTCTTCAAACTATCTGGTGCTCTAAGGCATTATCTCTACACAACAAGATACGAATCTATAATACAAACGTTAAGTCTGTGTTAAGTCTGTCCTTCTATACGGTTCAGAAATTTGGAGAGTCACTAAAACAAATATGGAAAAGCTCCAGACCTTTGTTAACAGATGCCTACACCAGATATTAGGAATTAGGTGGCCAGAAAAGATAACTACTATCGATTTGTGGGAGAGAACTAGACAAAAGCCCATAGCCCAAGACATCACAAAACGAAAATGAAGCTGCATAGGACACACCCTGCGAAAACCAGCTACCAATGTTGCAAGGCAGGCACTTGACTGGAACCCACGAGGAAAATAGGCAGACCCAAGCAAACCTGGAAGAGGTCAGTCATCAGTGAAGCTGAGGGTACTGGAATGACATGGGAGCAGATGAAGAAAGCTGATCAGAACCGAGTTCGGTGGAGAGGTGTGGTTGCGGCACGATGCTCCCCTGGGAGTGCACAGGATTAAGGCAGGTAAGGCAAGGACATTCAGTAAAACAAATGCTGTCAAGATTATTTAATATTTTAGCAAAGCCTCTCTGTATTTCAACTTTAAGTCCATATCTTTGTTGTATTAGTATTATTGTTTCTAAAGGCAATGAGGCTGTTCATTCATAAATGCTGTCATCATAAGGTTGGTGAATCTCTATAGTGCTTGTGAGAAAAAAACAATTGTATTAATTATTTTTTTTTTTTGCATAGGACTCCAGCAATAGTTGCTTTTTATCTTACTTATATAAGGAATTGATGTCTACTAGAAGCACTATATAAGGATGTAGGGTATTTTATGACAATGCTTTAGATTAGCATTAGACTTTAAAGTGTAAACGTAGATCTACAAAAAAAAATAATCTACATCACACAATGATCACATCAGATGAGTAGATCTAGAACTAGCTAGATCATGATATTTCTAAAAATGTTTTTAAGTTTTGAGAATAATTGTTGTCTTTAGAAAACAAAATTATGTCATTAGTTTTTTTAAGATCAACATACATATTGATTATACTAGTAGTTGTAATTAGGTATAATCTAGGTCTATATCTATATCTCGGAGTAGAACACAGGCTGTAATAGTGTAATCTGACATAGCAACCCAGTGTCCACAGGATGAAATTATTTCCCGTTGTTTTGTTTACGTTATCAACCTTAAACGCAAACTTTATTTAGACTATATTAATAGTTTAATAAAGATATATATACCATTATAATAAGCATTAATTTTCTAAAATATATGCCCTTATATAACTGTAATTAAAGTATTTCCTAAACATTTTATTTTAAATATAATAAGACGTTTTAACTATTTTTATTTCTTCCAAAATAATGGATACTTTTTAAGCAAACTTTAAAACCGGAAGCAAAAAATTTGTAATCTGGAAGTACGTAACTGTTTATCTCCCTTTTTCCCTTCATCGCCATCAGAGGTACACCTAAAAATTTTTTAGTTACTTTAAAAATCTGATATCATCGTCTTTTTACTATGTTAAATATTTATAAAATCATTTTTAATTAAATAATATAATTATCCTTTTATTGATATAATGATTTTCCTTCTCATCTATTGGATGTCAATTTGATTTTAAATCATCTGAGTCGAGACGTTTAGATCTATCCTAGAATAGATCCCGAAAAAAACAGATCTACTCGGACAATTAGCATAGATCTAGAATCTAGATCTAGTTATTGCTGTATGATTTTTTAAAGTGTTTGTGTTTATTTCTTTATAGCTTTGGCCTCGTAACATTTAATTATATTTAGAAGTAAGATCTAGATTGACTATATCAATCATAATGAAGATGTTGTAGATTAGATTCTATCATTCTTAGCCTTAGCATTTTAATTTATTTTAAATGAAATTTCATTATTCAAAAGAAAGGTTTAATCAACTTTATAAAGGAGCCTTCAATCTAGGTTATTTCTAGATGATTAGATCTATTCAAGAGCCTATCTAGATTATTCTAACATTAGTTACATAAAATGACATAATGATATGATGATAATGTATTGTTCTATGCTTTAGTTTTAGGTAGTTTAGTAAAGACTCGTTCTTTTTAGACTAGTCTTGGCTCTACTCTAGTTCTAGATTCTAGTAGTTGTTGATAGCTAATTTTTTCACTGTGTCAGTTCTAGATCTAATTATATCCAGATCAAGAATAATACTAGATCTAGTTATATTCTCTAGATCTAGGTCATAATCACTCAAATCAATAGTTTCGCTTTTGAACTTGAATCCCTATGTTAAGCCTAACCTACAGTATCTGTGTTTTTAGATCGTCAAGATGGTGCGCATGAATGTGTTAGCTGACGCGCTTAATTCCATTTCCAAAGCTGAAAAGCGTGGAAAACGCCAAGTGTTGCTGAGGCCAGCATCAAAAGTCATAGTTAAATTTCTTGGAGTTATGATGAAGCATGGTATGTTTTTATCATATTTTATGTTATCTTATAATTGGCTCAGTGTAGAATTAACTAATTTTGCAGCCTTAATCCAGATTCTACTTAAAAGTAAGACTATTGATATTGTTTGAAAAATGATTCAAACTACTTAAATTTGTTTGATATCAGCTTAAATTTGTTTGATATCAGGTTATATTGGAGAGTTTGAACAGATTGATGACCACAGAAGTGGAAAGATAGTTGTTAATTTAACTGGAAGGTTAAACAAAGTAAGTGTTTGTTGTTTTTTAAATCATTTCTAGTTATACATAAGGTTCTATAGCATGCTCAGTGCAATATGTTCACACATTGCATTATGAGTTTGCATCATCCAACATTTGTCTCATAATTTTAAGGGTGGAGGCTGAAATCATCATTTATTTCCTGTTCAGGTTTTTTAGGGCTGGTATTTAAGCATGTTATAAGAATTGACATCGCTTTATGAGTGTTATTGACATTTTCTTTAAACTTGTTTAACTAAAAGGTCCCTGATTTATTTTGTACCCGTATGTTTCAAAGGAAAATGGTAAATCTCATGTAGTGTAATTAATTTGCAACATTATTTAAAGAAAATACTAAATATGACTGATTAGAATTCCACAACTTCTTGTTTAGGTCTCCGTGACATGGCATTTCACAAACGCAGGTGTAGAAAATTTCTTAAAATTTTTGCAAAGTCTATTCCCATCACTGTGTATATGACAATATCAAGCACCACATGTGCTAATGAATCAATGTTTACCTATATATCATTTAATGAAGGGTGATGCAGTATAATTTTTGTGTTGAATTTTTCTTCTTCGTAACTTTACTTGCAGTGTGGAGTTGTTAGCCCTAGGTTTGATGTATCTATTAGAGATATGGAAAAATGGACAAACAATCTTCTACCTTCTAGACAGTTTGGGTAAGTCTTTCATTTCCTTTTTTTAACCCACTAATTCCTATCCTATATCCTGTTAAAAAAAAATATATTGTCTAATGAAACTCTGAATACAAAAATTCTTAATAAAAAAGCTATGAAACAATAGTTAATGAACAATTAAAAATAAAATAGAATGTCTAGTTTCAGATAATTTATATATATTTTTAATATCTTTAAAATAAAAACAAAATACTCCATTCCCTGGGTAGGCTATATGTCTAGGAAAAAGTCTGAAATTTGAAGGAGAAAAATATCAGATGTCACCAAAAATGTGGACTTTTTTTTTTTTCCACCACGTAACTGTAACCGGTAAAACACTAGATGGGTAGATCTAGTTGGGCATGGAGGCATCTATTATTAGATCTATAATGTGTCACTGGTGGAAGCACACACAATCACGGTTTTGTCTGTAATGCCAGCTTATTTCATTTTTGAAAATAAAACAGGTCGTTTCAGTTGATTGCAGAACTCACCCATGGTCAATCAGACTTTCTATAACCAATATCTAGACTCTGTATATAATAGAGTCTAGATCTAATCCAGAACCAGTCGCAGCTATGAAATTTTAATACAGACTTTCGCTAGATCTTATCTAGAGCCTAGGCTAGATTGAATGTCTTAAAGTTAGTTACTTGGAATTTTTGTAGTTATTATAACGCTAGGTCTAGACCTAGATTCAAGGTCAAGGAAACTTTTTCAAAGTTTGAAACAAAATCTGATGCTTAGAGCAACAACGACACGTATAGGCCTTTGTGCAGCTTGGATATAGATTTAGAAAATCTAGATCTATTTATTTAGACTAGTTCTATATCTAGATTCTAGTTCTAGATTTACAATTCAGTGTCTGGAAATTAGACTACGTTACTTTCTAGATCTAAATCCAAAACTATCATTACTAGATCTAATTTTACTAATAATGTATTCAACTGTATTGTTTATTTTATCGAATTAGAATTGTTTAGATTTAAATTCAAGTTATGAGAGACTAGAGTCTACTCTAGACTTTAATTAAAGTCAGTAATATATTAGATCTGTTATAGCCTATAAATCTATGCCTAGCCTATTATGACTGATAGATCTAAGTCTGTAATAGTAGGTATCTATTGTAATAGAACTATAATATGGACGCTTGAAATTGTTATTGTGAGTCGGGACGTTAGTTTTGCCCCCCACCCACCCCCGTACATTAAAGAAAACAAATGATATTTAGTCTATGTAGCATGTAGATCTTGAGTCTGAACTTAAAATCTAAAAGACTAGGCCACCAGAATGACTACATATCTAAATCTTGTTTGATTTAGATCTAGTATTCTTAGCATCTAGATCTAGCAGACAATCAAGTATGATAGGCCTATATAATATATATATAGATTTATATCTAGATCAATTTTTATTTTTTATCCAGTGACAAAAAAAAATGAAATCAATATCATTGTGATTGGGAACTAGACATAAGTAGGCTACTGTTACAATTTAAATTTTAATACAGTAACTCTAGATCTTTATCTCTTCTGAAAGAATTTTACTAGAGGTAACCTAGGTTTGATATACCTGAAGTCTAAGACTAGGTCTTTGCTTTTTAACTTGTATCTGTTTAAGCCACTGTAAATCAATATAAAAATTCTTTGAAATTGAGAATAAGATTTTACAACTGTTTAGATCTGTTAGGCTATATACTATATATATTATTGAGTTGCCTAAGTCTGGGCGCTGCAAGAAAAGTGACTTTTTTTAAAAAACGTTTTGGATGTTCCTTTCAAATTGAAGATTATTATTACATCCTAGTCTAAACCTCCTGCAGGATGGCAGCGAGTTAGTTATGGGCAGGCTTTCAACCCAAGACCTTGCATATGACAATCCTGAGTGCATACCACAAGCTCGGGTAGCCATGTTCGTGAGTCTGGAAAACAGATAAATATCTGGAATTCATTTTCACAAAAGCTGTATGAACCATGGTTTCATGAACAGCTAAAATATCATTTTTTAAAAAGTCTTCCATGCTCTCGTTCTGAATGTGACATGATAGGATCTATTAAAAACTATATTTGCATCCTTTCGCAATAGGCCATTTATGTAAACCAAATTGTACTGCTTTTAACTATAGTGTTGTTTGAACAGGTTGACTTGCTTGTTTATGGTAGTGTTTATATACTAAGCACTAATAAAGTATGCTCTTCAAATATTTATTTAATGACATCCTAATTTTTTATTTATTTTTTTTTCTAGTTTCATTGTGTTAACAACTTCCAGTGGAATAATGGACCATGAAGAGGCAAGGAGAAAACACTTGGGGGGCAAAATTCTTGGATTTTTCTTTTAATGACAGTATGCAGCGCAAACAATAAACATATTAAATTAATTTTAAATGTTTTTGCTTTTTATCATATATTTAAATAATATTTATTGAACCAATGACAATGTGTGGCAACTAGGTCTGCATAGTCATAAAATGCTGCACCTGTGGCTCAATATTCTGTCCTGATCTCTTAAATCTTGCATTAGATGTCTACATACAGCAATTGTGCTTTTCATTATTGATATCTAACAATAACATAAATTTAACCTCAATTTTGTAATACTTGGTGGAAAAAATTGGGTGACTTTGTGTATTTTATAATGTTACTGTGTTAAACCCTCTAAAATTGTCACTCTGTCTCAGTTGCAAAGAGAACATTTAGTCAATGTGGCTTATAATAACTTGCTACAGAAAACCAAGACTGTGAACACATAGTAGGGTTGAGAGAACCACTGCTTGGTAGACACTGAATTTTGTGGCCAGGTGGGGCGTTGTATTCCACCACTTTTGCTTTGAGGAGTCCAAAAGCAAAACCTGGAAAGCTTCCCTTAAAAGAGATGTCATTTGAATTTGCTTCACTAAGGTACCTCGTTAAGGGGATAATAGTGACCAAATAGATGCTACCTTATTAGATTATTCCAAAGCTTTTGACTAAGTTCACTGCCATAGTTTGCTTAAAAAAAAATAGAATATTTTGTCATTGATGGTCCATTGCGTCAGTGGGTGTACCTCAAGGAACATGACCACTACTATTTTTAATTCACATACATTGTTTACCAAATTGCATTAGTGCAGGACGATTACATAATATGTAGAATAATAAAAACACAAGATACAGACATTTTACAAAGAGAATTAGATGAATTACAGAAATGGGAATCAAATTGGAGCATGTCTTTCCACCCAGAAAATCGTCATTAAGAGTAACAAAACTAAAATTAATTTTATCTTATAGGTGGTAAATCGGTAACACAGACTTAAAATGCAAAATACCTAGGTGTTACCGGTTTAATAAATGAAAAACCCATGGAATCCCCATATTGATGAAACTTTTAAAAAATAAAAGCATTAGGGTTTATTAAAAGAAATTTCTAAAAATCAAATACATAAAAGTAAAATGTTATTTAACCTTGGTTATGCCAATAATAGAATATGCATCCTCACCTCAAGAAAACATTAAGAATGTAGAGCATTGAGATTCATAACAGACGAATTTGACTAGAGTAACACCTTTAGTAAAATCACTAAATTTAGAAAGCCTTCAGGACAGAAGACTTAAAAGTAAAGCAGCAATTATACATAAAACACTGAACCATAATCTTCAAATATTAAAACAAATTCTAATAAAATACCCGGTACTCAGAAAGACTCAAAGATAACGGCACATTCCTCGTTCAATATGCTAGGCTATGACAAATTTGTACAAATGCTCCTTCTTCCTTAGTGCCATTAGAGCATGGAATGGGTTGCCTGAGCTAGCCAGGAAAACCAGTGACTTAGCAAAATTTAGGTCATTGGTTAATATGCATGACGCGTATGACGTAATCATCTTCTTTTTTGAAGTAAAGTCTGTATCATATAAGATAGGGCTAAGTATTTTATTGGGTGAACTCTGGAAGTCTGTTTTCCGAGGTTATTAGTTAAGCCAAAAGAGGCGGAAGCGTACGCAAATTACTTAGTGAATTGATGAATCTAGTTGAGCGGTTGGACAAGCAGAACACATCACCCTTGGATGAAGTGGGGAAACAGCAAGCATGAACAGAACGGTGACTATTGTGGTGATAGTGATATGGAAGTTGACAGAAAAGTGTATGTGTTACTCTTCTAATGGTGTATCTTGTGATTGTGTTGGCTTACAAATGTGTGCTTGTGATGTCATGTACTCAGGTAGCGTGTGAATAGGCTTCTGCACATTGGAATTTTTAAAGAATAGGCTGTAAAGCACCATGCAGTGGCGTAGTTAGGGTATATGATGCCCAGTGCGGCAGATACTCATGATGCCGAGAGAAAACGTGTTGTTGTTGTTTTTCTGAACTAATGTGTATTCACGGTTAAAGTGTTGCTAATTGGCGAAAAAAATATTAATTTAAAATAAGATTCTTCAAATAAATGTTTCGTGCTTTCTTGCTCGCAAAATTATTAATAATTTTGTCGCATATAGCCACAGTTACCGCCCTTGTCAGAAATACGCAAATAAAGACAATATTAGGAAATGAATCACCTAGCCCAATAATTCCCAACCTTATACGGCCTGCGGGCCATTTTAATTTCTAGCACTCGTGTCGCGGGCCACATTAACAAAAAGATACCAAAAAGGAAATAGAGAATAAACCATTTTAAATACGGTAGTTAATATTACAATTTCGTGGCTCCAATAGGCCTACTTACACCATAATTAAATTACGTAACAATGGTTTCAGATGTCTTATAACTGAAAAAGTTCTCTACTAAAATGAGTGCTTGTGAACAATGTGACCATACCATCAATTTTTTCGCAAATGTGCGTGACTTAAGTAGACAACAGAAATAGAAATCTACTGTTGTAATTATTCAAAATTTCTCAAGCTGAAAATCTGGATTTGTAAGTCAATCAGTTCCAGCGGCAATAGTAATTATTTCGAAATCTGCTGCTCTGTCATTTAGTTTTGAATGGATGATTTTCACCAACATCGTCTACTCGACTCGTTTTGCTATGGTCATGCCAGATAGGCTGACAGCTTCATTTTTTTCAGGCCGATTTAATTCCATCATTGCTAGCAAGCACCTTTTAATGCTTCATTTCTCTTGTTAATGTGAGCTACTCTGACTCAACCATTAATGCTACAATATTTTTGTAATGGTTTGTTTTACAATGCCTTTTATGCTATGCTTCTTAAAAAACAGTCACATTTTACAGATCAAACATGTTGGCTTATTTTGTTCCACCAACAAAAAAAAAAAGATCTGTCCACTTTTTCTTGAAATTTCAACTTCCAATTTTCGTTTCTTCAGCTCTCCCCATTTCATTAACGTGCAAATGTCACACGAAACGGAACCAATCATGTTGATGTCAAACGTACACGAAACAAATTGATGCAGAAAAGATGTGCAGTGTTACACACATGAGATGTCAAGAACACGGCTAGCTCTAGTCAACGCGGTATTGTCTAAGACTCTAAAAAAAAACTATCAATTCTTGTTGCCGAAAAAAACAAAAACCTTGTGTTCTTATAGAAAAGAAAATTAACATGAATATTACAAGAAAATAGATTAGAATGAAATCCATCAAAGAAAAAGCTAGAGTCCTATCATAGAAAAAAAATAAAATTTTCAACCTTTTTTTCCCCTGCATTTTTTGGCGGACCGTGGTTTGGGCATCACTGACCTAGCCGATATCTTTTTTTTTTCTAACAATACTGTTTCAGATGTTTAAAGACTGACAAACCACAAAGCATATTTCGTATGTACAATGTGTTGTTTTTACTGAGAAAGTTTGTCCTTAGTTTGATGCCCCTCACCACTTGATGCCCCGTGCGGCCTGCACCACTCGCACATATCTAGCTACGCCTCTGGCACCATATGACACCTGAACTTTTGGAATATTTTATGCTGATGGCTGCAAATAAATCTTTAACAAGAAATTGATCTTATTCTTTGAATATACTTATCACATACCGTTACAGTGCCGGTATGTTAATATGCACAGAAGCAAGAGCTTTTCACGTTTGCCTCTCTAAGGGTTATGCTTTCTCTAGTCTTTTAATATACCAGGTACGGTACCGAAAGGTTTCCAATACATTTAATAAAATATTCATTTCAAACTCTTGAAAGTGGCTAATGTACCGGTGCTGTAAATAATTTTCAGATTACATACATGTAAAAATGAAATAATTACGCACGCTTACATCCAGTTTTCGATGCATTATCAAACTTTATATAGGGCCTACAGTACCAGTATTTGAAGAGAATTAGGTTCATACAAATAATATGGTTAACTAGTAATGCAGGGACCTATTTTGATACCCAGTCCACACCTGGCAGCAAAAAGCTCCCAAATTCGATATGTGGTATGCCAGAAAATCGCCTTTCCAAACGACTTCTTTATGGGAAGCTGTGTGCAGGAAAGGAGTCTCGGTGGGGCGGGGGGGGGGGGGACAAAGGCGTTACAAAGAAACCTTTAAAAGTGTGATGTGTGGTTCTATCATTTGGGTTAGGATACGATAATGTTCAATTCTGAATGAGCCTCCTAATTTACACCTTCATATACTGGTACAACAAAGTGCAATGAAGAAAATGTTGCTTCGTCTAAGAAGGTGAAACTTTAAATCGCAGCCCCCTCCACCCACCCACCCTTTTTTTTTTCAAAGAATTCTACGCAAGTGGCAGATTGCTGTCTATCCTTATGGTCATAAGGTCTGTGGTTACTCGACGGGTTATTACCGTCAAGTAGCGTAGCGCTGTAGTTAGTATATAAATGTAGGTCTAATGTTCACTAATAGTTTGTGATGGATTTAGTCCACAGACCTATAGAGACCTATATTTTATTATATAGGTCTATAATGATATAGTCATTCTAGTTATATTAGTGCTTAGAGTCTGGGTTTGTTTTTTAATAGGATTCTGGGTATTTACACACACACACGAAACATCCAAAAAAAAAAAAAAAAAAACACGATAATCTAAAGTAGTCGAGTTATGAAACTTCGTCTTCCTTATCTTATATATTACAGAAATCTAACCTCTGATGTTGTGAACAACATGGATGTTATTTTTATGCATTTTTATCGCTCCAATAATATACATACTCAAATAGTACGATGTAGTAGAGCTTTATTGGTTAATCGCGTTTCTCTTAGGTGAGCTTTTAACATTATTGAAAAAATAAATAACATTGAGATTTATTTTATTAAAATTAAATTATTATCAATCATTCAATGATATTATATTATACTATTTAATTATAATAGGCTACCCGGTAACTTTAAAATCGGGTAATAAATAGTGTACTGACAATACTGCAGATCAGCGTCCGGCGCTCATAAAAGGTATCAATAATTAGCCAAAATAAAATTTAATTAATTTATTAGATGTAAATAGTGTTTTTAATAAATTTTGTTGTAAAAAGTAACCTCTTTTACTTTATATTTTGACTATACATCAATAAAGTGTCTTAGTCTTAGCGATTGCCTAAATGGCTAAAATAACTAGAGTCTAGAACTACGAAGATCTAGATCTAATCTAATATAGATTCCTGATGATAAGATGATACCAGTATCAGATGTAATTACACTTAATACCATACTAGGCATACTACTTATACTTATCATGACTTATGTGTCTTACTATCTAGAGTAGACTAGTAGATTCTAGACCTAGACCTAGTATACTACTGTATATATGTTTTTAAAAAAATGTTTTACATGTTTCGGATGTTCCTTCAGAGTTGAAGATATTACTTCCTAGTCCAAACTTCCAGCAGGACGACAGAGGATGGGAGCGGGCAGGGTTTGAACCTGGGACCATAGATAAATCCAAATGACAGTCCAGCGCCCAAACCGCACGAGCAGGCAGCCATCCATGTTGTAAATCCAAACGACAGTCCAGCGCGCAAACCGCACAAGCAGGCAGCCATCCATATGTTTTAGAATTAGATTATATGTACAATATCATAACATTTAATTCTGAAGGAACATCCGAAACATGCAAAAGAAACTTGTAGATTTAGAAAATAAATACGATAGTGCTACTAGATCTAGAACTCTGGTTAAATTCAATTCTAAAATTAATATGGCCATGACATTTATTATCATTTAATAACCAAAAATTGATACTACTGATATAGTAGAAAGAGTCATTAAATAGAATAGGTAAAGTGATGCACTAAAATGACTTAGATGTATAATAACCTAGTCTTTTTTAGATTCCTTGTTATAAAATAATTAAGAATGCTGAATACATTTTAAAAATGTTAGATTTAGGATTTTAGGTATGTAAAATTCATCTGTGATGAATGAAGAGGAAAGTTGATTGCAGGTGACTTTTGACCAACGAAATATTGGTACAAGTACTCTTATGAAAAAAATTTGGTACAAATGTGGCTATTTCTAATTGTTACCAGTATGCACTAAATGTTACATCTTTTTTTTTTCAGATTGCAAAAACAGAATATGAACACAACAGCACAGCAGTATGATAAAGATCAATCTAAGCCATACAAATTTACAACAAGTCCTGCCAACACTCCAGTTATGATGCGTAGAGATAGAAACGAATATGAGCCTATCATTGTTGCAAGCAGCCTAGCAGTTTTTTTGATATATTTTTTGTATTGGAGAGAAGAAAATGATTTAGATGAATTGATGTTTAAGTCAGTACCACAATTAGACATAGCTGGAAAAAAAAATTGAGAAACTTTATCGCTACTAGTGATCTCAAGCAAAAAATGATAAAAATGCTAATACTATAAAAAAAAGTTGTAATTTGTGTACTAATGTGTATCGGTACCCTTACCATACGAGATACTGTTACCATTGTTTAAATCATCCACAATAAAATAATTGATGAAAAGAAGCATGTAGTCTACGATTTTAAAAATATTTACCTGTGCCAATTAGTTTATTGAGGAGAATTTTGCTAAGTGACAGTATGACACATTTCTCAAATACTCTACCTGCAGTTCAGTCAAGTACATGCCGGTAACTGGTTTGAAAATATTGTTAGACCAATGAAGTAATGTTTTTAACTACCTGGAACTGTTTTATGCAAGGCCACCACATCTATCAAACACTTGTTCAAACAGAAATCACATTTTTACAATTTTCAATGCATCTTTTTTTGTGTTATACTGTTCTCTTAGTGTGTATTTTGTTATATACAGTACCTGGTATCCATAATTTAAATTTATAATATAGAACTTAAAATGTCTTAACTATCAGGATAGTCATGAATTTATAAATAAATCCATGTAAAAACAAAAGGTATTACTGGTATCAAGGTCCTTGCAGACTACTAAAAATGTCAGAACTTAAAAATACACCTTTTGTTAGTCAATTTGTTTGTAATTTACATTCATGCAAAACTATTAAAAATTCTTCACACCAATCCAACTTTGTCCTTTTTTTTATTGTTATTTTTAATTTAGAGCAGGAAAGTTCTCGTTATACTTTTCAGATTGAATACTTTTGCAGTTTAAAAAATAAATAAGATTTACTATGTGTCTGGTATTTAATATTAGGGAATTGCTATTTATTTTAATTACAAAATTATATTAAAAAAAAACATAACTAGGGTATATAAAATTGGCAATATGCTGGTAAGGTACCGATATTCCTATTTCAGGTTTGGTAATTAACCTGCTACTATTCATAATATCTTTATTACAGATTGTAGAAAATAGGAGGAAAAAAAACACAGCTTCTTTTGAATTAATAGGGAAGTCTTCTGAGTAACACCCAGCGCTGTATCTTTGTATCTAATAACCAAAACAATTGTCACAATGTAAATTTAAACACAAATGTTCCTCACTAGTTAAAAAAATTATGTAGGTGTTCTAGGGCTTAAATTATTTTACTTTCAATAATTCACTCAGGGCAGAAAAACAAACTGATTTGAACTGAATTCATTTTTTTAAAATCATAAGATGCATAAGTACATACCAGTAGTTAATTTATTTTACTTTTAATTTTAATGATCATTATGCTTGATATAAAGATCTGACACAAGGAATTTGTAATGAATAAAGAAGACCAAGAACTGGCTTTAATGTTTTCAAGATTCTGTTAGCCCTCTCCCCACAGTAAATGCACTAAAAATTTATTGGTGCTCAGTACCTCTTATTTGCATGGCACAAAATTGAAATGTAATCTAAGTTTTGATTTACGGTACCGGTACTAAGGTGTTTTGGGAGCAAAAGATTTATTTTCGAGCAATGTTGCTTTCAAGAACTTGAGACCTTATTACAATATATCACAATGTATACACACAATAATTTAAATAATTGCTGGCTTTCTCAAACGTTTTCCTAGATAGATCCATCTGAAAGCATTAACCTGCCGAATAGGCATCTTCTCTCTCTCTGAAATACCTGGTACGGTACTGACACAATTTTCGTAAAAGTTTACAATTATTGCTGCAACAACCTACTCGCGTCATCCAAATAGTAAGTCGCATATGCATACTTCTTTGAGGGGGAACATTTTCACGTTTAAATGCTTCCTTTCGTGCATTTCTGAACCAACTCGTCTA
This sequence comes from Biomphalaria glabrata, assembly GCF_947242115.1. NCBI lineage: Eukaryota > Metazoa > Mollusca > Gastropoda > Planorbidae > Biomphalaria > Biomphalaria glabrata. The sequence goes on along the minus strand of NC_074712.1, from coordinate 54,063,072 downwards.
TGGCAGAATATACTCGAGCACGGACATTATGTCCCTCATTTAAAAGAACTTGTAGAAGGTCGTTGACTTTTAGCATCTAACTGCTGGTAGACAACTAAACCGTCGTAGGCATTTATTTTAACTTGTAAAACTTGAAACAACTAAACTTCTTTGTGAACAAAACTGAATAGAACTTGTATACAATATATTATAAACAAATTCAGCTTCAGATGAAATGCAATAAATATAGTACCGTAGACTTTAGTAATAAACATCTAACGCACTACAAAAGCAAGTCTTTTCATTCTGCCAATCTGGAGTCGTGTTCTAAGACCCCTAACAACAATGACGCTGGTCTTGCATCGGTTTTATCTACCAGCAGTTTGGTGCTACAAGTCAACGACCAGTAACAAGTCAGTATGAACTTCAATGTTCGTTTTGTCAAGGAACTTTCTTACCCTGTCATCGACTTGAACAGAAAGGAAAGCGATGCAAAGGAATTGATAAACAGACGCCAAAAAGTTGAAAGAAAATGTGGTGACGTCAGTTTCTTAGAAGAATGCTGGATGCTAAGTCAAAGATTTGCCATGCCTTTAACACAGGAGCCTGATAAGTAATGAACATGATATATGGATCAAGACGTAAGCCCTGCAAGTAAAGAAAGATGACAATTCCATTTTTTTTTACGATGGCGGGACATTGGCCGTCCTGCCTGGTCAATTTTAGCGAGACTAACCCTAAATCATAACATTTAATGAGTGTAATTAGTTGGCATATATACAAAATCCAATGACCTCTGGTGGCTGACCAATACACTCTTTCTTGAAATCATTAAATACAGGTACCGGGATTTTCTTTTATCATATTCGTAACATAAGCAATGCAAGACAGTTTTTTTTTTTTTTTACTTTATGACACCAGGTTTACCATTGAGTACACAGTCTTCACAGTGGTATCTCACAATAACATTTTAAGATCATTTTTTTCTCACCATAATACATTGATGCAAGCAATACCTTTTTCTCAAATTTTGAGTTATATTAATTTCTTCTTGGAAAAGGTCTATGATCCATGTACCATATAGAAAACAATACAATTTAATACATTAGTACGGTACCTGAAAGTGATAATCTACCCAGTAAGTGAACTGTGGCACTAATGATAAAGCTCTATCCATGCCACTCCTGACCGATCCTTGGTATATTTAGTGATTCTTCTTTAACATTATGTCCACATAATTACATTTTGAGTTAAATTTTGATTTTGTTGAATCGAAATTTTAATTAACAGTATGCAAATGTAATTTCATGACCAATATCTTGCAATTTGTATGACTGTAATAATATAAATTCATAGTTTTAAATACATGCTATAAGTAATAATAATAAAATACAACTTCAGAATTACTACTGAATGAAATGTACACAAACTGAACTCAACAAGTTGTAAACTTCTAGAACATTTATTTCATCAATACATTTAGCTACTATTGAAAATATATGGTTTATAAACAAGGGGTAGTTCTTTGTCGTCCACAAAAAAAAAATAAAATAAAAAAATTGGTGAATTAAACATTTTTGAGAAATAAAAATTAAAAAAAAAAATAATAGTATGGACAAAAATAAAATAGCCCAATCTAACATAAATTACGAATTTACATCAAATCAAACACAAAGTTGTATATAAAAAGAAAATTGTATGAAATGTGATTCACATGATACAAAATGATTTATGGCTAAGGAAAAAAAAAATTAAAAATTTAAAGGGATAATGAATATTATGAATGATGTTTGATGCTGCTGCATTTTTTTGTTGAGGTTCAACACTAGTGGAACAATTTATTTCCTGACCACACTATTGTGGTTAAAAAAAAAGTACCAGCATTTTCAGAGAATTCTTGAAGATTTTATGAGTTGTTTTCTGTAAATTAGTGATATTTCACAGCTAAAAATCAGTTTTCTTTTAAATCATGGACAGGAAATAAAATGCGTTTCTGTCAAATGGTATGTCAGTGTCACCAATATATTAGATATCAAAATTATACAAATAAAATTAGGCACGCTCCCCACGAATTCGTCTAGCCAACTGGATGTCTTTAGGCATGATTGTCACACGCTTGGCATGAATAGCACACAAATTAGTGTCCTCAAAAAGACCAACTAAGTAAGCCTCACTTGCTTCCTGAAAAAAAAATATAAAAAATATACATACCATATATATACCGGTATATATATATATTAGCATTCTAGGAAAACTAGAGCATTTGTCATAGGGGATAGCAATTGATTAGATGGCAAAAACTGCTTATTAATTATTGGTTTACCAATACTAGATCCTTTTTTTTAAGTTGTAAAGAAATTGCAGGCTTAAAAATATAAATTGAAGGTCAAAATAAACCCAACTACAGTATGTGACATTTCCAGCTTGAGTGCTATGTACCGGGTAAATAAATTGAACTGCAATAACAAAAACTTTTATCGTAATTGTACAATTAACCATTTAGCCACTAACCAGTAGTCAAAAACTATCTCCCCCATCCCTAGAGAAAGGATACAACTCAATATCATTTTTTTTTATTTAAGTTTATTTTTGACTACTAAATTTAAAGAAAAAAAAACTTTATAATAGAGAAAAAAAAAGACCTAGGGATTAGTATCATGTAAGCCTGGTCGTGCGGTTTGCGCGCTGCATTGTCGTTTGGATTTATCGATGGTCAGGGTTCAAACCCAGCCAGCTCCTATCCCCCGTCGTCCTGCGGGAAATTTGGACTAGGAAGTAAACTATCTTCAACTCTGAAGGAACATCCGAAATATGTAAAACTTTTTACAAAACAAAACAATTGTATAGAATACTTTTTAACCAATAGATCTTGCTGCGGAAGGGCTGTGGGGCACTAGGAGCTATTTTTTGTTTTAATTTTCATAATAGTGGTTACTTTTTTCTGAGAATTTTCTTAACGTATTAAGATAGAGAGATTTCAATTGATCCTGAGATCAAAAGTCAACTTGCTATCCAATAGAAATGTGAACTACATATTGATAAGCTACTTATTTATATCATCCACATTATTAAAGTGTAGTTACCTGTAATGCTCCAATAGCTGCACTCTGAAAGCGAAGATCAGTTTTAAAGTCTTGAGCAATTTCTCTTACAAGTCTCTGAAAAGGTAGTTTTCTGATGAGAAGCTCGGTTGATTTCTGGTAACGACGAATTTCTCTGAGTGCAACTGTACCAGGCCTATAACGATGAGGCTTTTTGACACCTCCAGTAGAGGGTGCACTTTTTCTTGCTGCTTTAGTAGCAAGTTGCTTCCTGGGTGCCTTACCACCAGTTGACTTACGAGCAGTCTGTTTAGTACGAGCCATGTCACTTGTTCACTGAAGAATATAAATCATTAAAAAGTTAATGTAAGCATGGTACATGGACTCATGGGTCACATAAGTAAACTATACTGTTTCCCCCTTTCCTCTTAACAGGGAAATTATTAAAGGTTAAGTTAAAGTCATTTAGCTTATCAATTATATTATGGGTTTAAGGGAAATAAAGGCCAAGAGAACCAAAAGTAATGTCTAAGCAACACTACATCACTTCAAATAAAAAATTACAGCAATAAAAATATAAAGAAACAAACTTTTCTTTTAATATTGATAAGCTGTCCAAAATTTACATTATTTCTTGTGGTTCTCAAATTTAGCATCCTTTTTTTCTCTCACTAGTGGCATTATAATAATAAAAGTAAAACTCTACTTTAATTTTTATTAAATCTAGATCGTAATTCCTTTTCATTGAAGCTATTCAATTTAATTAAGCAGAGTAGATCTAGACCTAGGTGTCCTTGAGTCTAAGAATAATAAATGACAGCACCCAGTGCTTCAAAAACATTGACCACCTCGAAATATTATTAAATCCTGTTTTATTTGAATGTTTACAACCCAGCTTCTTAAAGCTTGCACCCTTTTTTCCCCAAAGGAAGAATAAGATGGTTCTGGGGTTAACAATTTTTAAGCCCCTAGATCAGGGGTTCTCAACCTATGGGTCACAACCCCCTTGGGGGTCGATTGACGATTTGCCTAGGGTCGCCTAAGACCATCGAAAATATGGATTGTTTTTGTCTATTCTTCTTTTGCTGTGTGTAAGAGGAGGGGTCGCGGCCGAGTGGGGGATTCTAAAAAGGGGTCGCCAAGCTTAAAAGGTTGAGAACTGCTGCCCTAGATAAACAAAACCACAGAAAGCTTCTAAATAGGCAGGGATACACATTTTCACAACCCTGGCTATCCTTTCCAACTGAAACGTTAATTGGAAGAGGATGATTTTAAAGTTTCTAAATAGTTGTACATAATCTGTATATGCCACAAGTCATCATCAAAGGCATTAAAGAAGGGGAAATAAAATTTAAAAAAAACACTGTTTATATGATATTTTTGTTTGTCATTATTATAATGTAGTATAAAATTTATATTATAGTGGAGATGCTAACAAAAATTGGCGAGAGCTAGTAATTATCAATTCACAAAGTACTGGTAAAAAATGCTAAAAGACTAGGTGTGACATACACGAGTTAGTGGAGTCATGCTACTGGAGAAAAAAATGTCCCAAAAAAAAGCACAAAGTAAAGTAGAGAGAAGACTATCTGCTATTACTTCCCCTCCCTCTAGTGCGATCATTTAGTAAAAAACCCTAACCCTGACAACTGCTTGCGTCCTTGTGATAGCTTAAAAAGAAAATGATTTTAAGGATAAAGTTTGAAAATAAAAACATTTTAGATAAATTTTCTTCGATGTGCCCGTCGAATCTCCGAGCTGAACAATCACTTTCCAAAAATAAGAATCACGTTGAAAGCTTGTACACATGACAATACCCTTCTTTTAAATCAGATATGAATTTAACTATGCGTAGTGATCTATATTGCTAATATGCATGCACCTTTTTTTAATAACGTACGACACATGCTTCCTTTTCCTTGTAAAGGCAAATTTCATGATCAGGTCTAACTCTGAGGCATGGTATTTTTTTTATTACCCTACTGTAAAGAAGGAGACACACAGAGACGCTTAACAAGCGAAAGGTAAACATGGCAATTATCCATCAACCAGGTACACTAAAGACTATTGTATCTAAGGGTAAAGGCAAATTTCATGATCAGGCAGACATGCCTACCCCCAAGACCCAGAATGTGGAACACTCAGGTTGAAAATGTGGAATTTTGGGCCCCAATGTGGAACATACACGCATTAATGTTTGTCAGCCATACTGTATGCAATATAAATAAAACTTCAATTATATTACTTTAATAACAATACTAGTTTGCTTCTTATAAATTAGATGTAAATAGTATAATTAAAAGTAAGAAAACCTTTAATTCATAATTATGTCCTTTGTTTGAAATCAATAGTTCTAACTCCTATATTCTATATGATGAATTCTAAAAAAAAAATGTATTCTAATGACCTAGACTCAAATGTTACTATTTTTATTTGTTACTACTAGATCTAAATCTAATGACTAGATCTAGATTATTCTAGCTACTTGATTATCTATCATTTTCTAGGGCTTTACTCTAGTCACTCTAGAAGTTGTCTCTAGTTCTAGATCTAATATAATTTAAGAGTCTACTTACTACTAGTCTAAGACTAGACCCACATCTAATAAGATACGTTCTCTAAGTCTAAGTACACAGATTATAATAATTATATTATAGACATAGAAATATTTATGTCTAGATCTATGGACTTATTGAGAACAAAATTTATTACATAATGATACATAGAAATCTAGAGATCTATCACCTTCTAAGTCTATTTCTGTAGATAGATATTTAGATCTAGATTTACTATCATCTTCTGATGATCTAGTAATCTAAAGTCTAGTACTACTACTAGATCTAGATTACTTAGAAACCTAAGAAACCAGTTGAGTTAGTGTTACTGTTAGAAGATCTAGATCTACTCATCTAGTCTAGACTAGTAGAGTCTTTGTCGGGAAAAGAAAGGGATTTGAATGGAACTTTTGGCTTATTAGCACTTACTAGATTCTAATAATAGATCTAGTAATAGTATCTAGACCTAGAGTACTAGATTTATGTCTAGATCTAGCTCAACCATATCTTCATAAATTTAGGACACACCGGGTATGGGAGGGATGAAATGTAAACAATAAACACAGACCTATATTGCCTATATATATTTTATTTTGCATTCAGTATTTTCATTTCGAACTATTAATAAAAAATGAAAAATCAGAGATTTTTTTTGGTGTCGGAATTTAGACTTGGCGGAACAAAAAATTGTGAATGCGGAATGGCGGAACATGTGAGCTTTCTTGATACTTTTGCGGGACGGTTCCGCATAATGCGGGACTGTAGGCATGTCTGTGATCAGGTCTAACTCTGAGGCATGGTATTTTTTATTACCTTACTGTAATGAAGGAGACACACAGAGACACTTAACAAGCGAAAGGTAAACATAGCAATTATCCACCAACCAGGTACGCTAAAGACTATTGTACCTAAGGGAGCCGGTGTCAAGCCAGTCACATCACTTGCGTTGAGCTTGTTAGAAGAATAGACGCGCTAGGTATGGTCTAAAAGAATGTTACGATCCAAAGATGACGTGGATCCCCCAGAGCATGTTAGAAGAGATGCTTTAAGTTGTGAAGAGTATGAGACCACCATTTTAAATTTCTAGCAAAGTCAGCTACAGATAAAACATTTAACCTTGCGTTGGAGTAAAAATAAATAATAAATAAAGATAAAAAAATTTTCTTTAGTCTGTTTGAGACTTTCATCAGCTTAATCAAGCATACTAACAAGAGGGAAATTTGATAAGAAAGGTACACTTGACAATACCCATCATAACCTGTTAATTTTAAGTAGATCTATTCTATGCGAAATGTCAAAACCATATATATTTTTATATACAGTAGGCGAAAAGGGATGAAGAATTCATAGATACTCTAGATACTCTTTTCTTAAGTCAGACCATTACGGAGGAATAAAAATTCAAAACATGAAAATTGATATTGGACTAATTTACAATAGATAGACGCTGTATAATTGTGTCCATTTGCCAATGATGTTGACCGAATTTCCTGCCATTTTGCTGTCTTTTTTGGTAAGAAAAAGAATTTCAAATTTGTAAGCCAGGGTATTTTTTCCCTATGTTACCAGGATGACTTTAACTCTTCCTAAGGTTAAGACTATATTTTTTAGTTGGTCTATGCTAATGAGCCTGTCAAAATTTATTGTTTTTTTTTGGAGCTTATTTATTTGTCACACTTCAGACACATACAGCTCCCTTTTTCATTGAGAGAAAGTAATTTTATCTGGGGTCAAAGGAGACTACTGTAAAACAGACCTTTTTTTTCCCAAGGGTAAGAACGAGATAGGGTCTGGTGTTAAGACGATTTTTAAGCCCTTGAATGCCTAGATGCATTAGCCACTTAAAAACAGACATAATGCTTCTAAATAGACATAGAAACAAATACATTTCACAACCCAGACTCTCATTTCCCACTTAACCATGTAAATAGGGGGTGGCCAACATGTTTTACCATATCTGAATAAGAAAACATATCGTCACATGACGCGAGTCATCAAAGGGAAATAACTTGACAGTAATGAAGGGGAAATAAAAAAAATTTTTTTTAAACAATTATATGAATAATTTTGTTGTTTGTCAAAATAATATAGTACAAAATGTATATTTAAGTTATGTATGTGTTCTTGTGTGGGTTTGTTACATGTTTTACTAAAACAAAAAATTCAAACATATTTATTACAAAAAAAAAAAAGCTAATATGGTGTATGCAAAACGTATAACTATTTATTTAAAACCATTTAATAGGAAACAAATATGTACAAATGTTAGGGCTCTTCAGTGCGCGCCCTAATACAATAGATTGGCATCAATAGGCATCTGAAAAAAAAAAGTCACAGTAGCAATAGCAATGTAGACCTCGAGTCTACAATTATTAATCAACCAGGTGTGCTAAAGACCTTTGTGTGAAACATCAACATGCACTGGGCTTGTGATAAGTATATACGCACTATGCTTTGTGTGATCTCAGAGATTGTCAAAATCAGAAGAGAGTATGAAGCCCCCCCCTCCCCTTTTTCCATGTCTCCTAAGCATTCCATTAGAGAGGAGACGCTCTAAAAAAAAAACAAAAAAACAGGTAATAGAGCAGGAGATTAGCCATTATCGATCGACCAGTTACTGGAAATAAAAAGGCTAAGATGAGACAGGCATGCACTGCGCTAGTCTAGCTGTGCTGTGTGAAAAAAAGTGCCTGGTAGAGACAATAAATAAGGTAGAGTAGAGAGAAAACTCCACTTCTCACCTGTAACAGGCGATTTTTTCCCTAGCACGACCAGCTAGGCTATGCCCTAAGTAGTGGCCTTGTGTGACGTCAATTACAGGCAGAGAATGAAAGCATGGAGTGTGGGAAAAGTTACAATATGGCTGTATCGTTGCGTTAATGTACACACACACAAAAATTAAGGACGAAATTTCTTAATAGTTAATAATAACATGTTTTTATCCATATTTCCTTTCATGCGTCAGATAAATCTCCAAAAGTTAGCGGGCTAACAACTTTTACAGAGACAAAAATCCTACAGAAAACTTTAACGAATCAGATTTAATTTTAACTATGCATAGTGATACATCACAAAATAGCTATTTTATAGACAAAAGGTAGGGCATTCAGTGATAAAATAGTTTTTTACTTATATGCAATGAAACCACTATAGCTAAATTGGTAATTTTGAGATATAAATGACACAAAAAGAATTTTCAAAATCTGATAATTAGTTCAAAAGTTATAAATTTTTTAGTTATTTTGACCTCTTCTTTGCCTTTGTATTTTACTTATTTGGTTGTCTTGTCTTACATTGTCACTTTGAATTATTTTTTTAAATCTATATAGATCTAATTATTATTTAGCTTTTAAATATATATTTTAAGATACATTAAAATTAATATTCCTGTGATTTTTTAATGTTATTTAACTTTAACTTAACATTATGAAATAATATTTTAAGTGAGAAAATATGTTCATCTAACATGGCATTCATTCATGGCCACTCTCCCCCTCCCCCCCTCCGGCGATGTCTAGATCTAGTCTAGATCTAATTCTAATGTACATGATCTGACTTATTGGAGTTATGACCATGTCATAAAAAGATGGCCTAAAATCAAATGTATAATTAAATAAATACAAAATCAACTAAATTGTTTGAAAAACTTTGTTTTTACAGCTAAATACATTGATAAACATAATAAAGGAAAAATTCATTTGACCCATTTATACAGCCGGTAAGCACAAGGGGATTGGCTGGGCCCAGTCACGTGACCTACTTTTGACATCACGAATAACGCAAAGGGAAAAAAAGAGGGCTGCGCGAGTGATTTGATTGGACCAAAATAAAAGATTACTTTTAATCAAAAGCCGCTGGAATTGTCAATACTTACAAAAAAAACTACACACATAGAATCAGCAAGTGATGAGCTTTAAAACGATGTTTGAAATTTTCTTTCGGGTCAACAAAATACGAAGATATTACAAAGAGAAAACTTCAACCTGCAACAGTTTCATACACACTTAAGCTATCTAAATATTTCAAACAGTAATGGAAACGTCATCCATTTCTGCGTACAACGGTGTATCACATGACTATATACGACATATTTACAAGAGGCTTTTAAATAGAAAATGGGATACCCTAACCTCGTTTCACGGCAAAGTGGGACAAAAAAAAATAAGGACAATTTTTCAGGCGGACTGAACGGCCTACAAAAGGATGACAAATTCATTGACACCCTCAGTTTTTTCATTACGGAGTTATGAATTTTGAAATTTAAAAATGGCCGGAGATTGGCTTAGCGTGACCGACAACCATCCTTTACTTTTACTCTATAAACTATAATGTAAATTTTTATAAATCTAGATTCTAGTCTAGTCAGTCTAGATCTAAGACTAAGTATTCTAAGACTAAATGCTGGCAATGCTGCGTAAAATTTGGATCTAGATCTAGACTAATCTTAGTCTAGATTATTTAGATCTATAGAACAGACTCTTCAAACAAATCACCTGGTCTACATGAAGTAGACTATCTTTTCTTAAGTCTCTAGAGTCTAGATCTACACTACAGTCTACAACACACATTGTGACACACTACACTGACTACACTACTGTGACTACAGTCACAATACTTGACAATAATGAGTTAATTATTTGTTGTAGATCTACATCAGGTAACATCATGATCTTGTCGAGATAAATTTTTGTCACTTAGATTAGATATCTACTCTAGTCTTATTTTAACAAAATTTATTAGACTAGAAATAGGCTAAATCTACTAAAAATTTAATGTAAATGATGAGGTCTAGATCTATCAAAATATTCTACCTGAAAAGTAAATGTTTCCCGCTAAGACAACAGTTTTAGTGAATTACTTCCAAATTACAAACACAACGTTCTTCCTACCGCAAATTTTAGTTGTATGATGGGTAAAAAGTATTAATAACTCTTTCTAAAGTTGTATTCTATTGGCTAAATGACAACAACAAAGAACTTCATGACCATTGGTTAGAATGCCTAACTTTGATTGGAGAAAGGGTTTATTTCTGCTAAATTTCTATTGGTGGATTTAATGATAATTTGATTGGCTTATTTTATCAGTACTTGCATAATGAGATCCATTACGCCTAAAAAAACAACAAACAAACAAAACTAATAGTTCTACATGTAACTCAAAGTAAGATATAAAATGTTAAACTTAAGATTGACAAACCGAAACAGCATCAAGCACAGGATCTTGGTCTAAGCTTTCTAAAGTGATAGATTTTCGAGTTTTCTATTGCAATTGGTGGTCACTTCTAGTCAGCTGGGGAAAGAGGCCAGATATTCTTGTCTAGCAGTGGCGTATAACATGTAGGTCTACTAAATTATGATCAATGACGTATAAGAGATGCTTTAACTTTAAAATTAAGATCAGGTCTGTGGGGAAATACTGAGATTTTGAACTGAGACAGCGCAATGGTGTTGTTTCTAATTGTATTTTCGGTCACACGAACCCAAGGATACTCCAGTTCTCGTTCCGTTCAAGTTGGCTTCTCTCTGGAAAAGTCTGTTAGTGGAAAAAAAAAAAGTCCCCTTCGGGTTACCTCGGTGGAATCCGAGGTGAAAATGAAAGTGAGATCTGCTGATCACCCAGTCCCAAAACTCCCCTACGTCTTTCCACAAAGGGACCGTCATCAGGATTAAACCCGTCTAGCCGGCGTGGCGGTGCCTACACTGCTTTGTGTCAGTTACAGAACAAGAATATGAAGAATATGAAGAAATTCCACATAGTTGCTAGGCCTTCGTTCTTCTGGTCAGAGGACCAAGCTCTACAGTACGTAGGTCTATATGGCACGACCCAATCGTAGTAATGGTCGATGGCATTTCAGAAACTTCAAACTAGATATTGGGTGAAGAACTCTTGGTCCACGCTTGTCTGCTGGAAATCCTTCCTAACGGTCAAGGAGATATAGGACCTGAAGAATTCGGGTCTCAATCAAGGAAATCCTATGCCGAACTGGGAGTCTCCGAAAAAAATGAATTAGGCATAATAAGAGTTGCGATGACATCCTAGTACAACCTGGCGCCACACTTTCATAGAGGCCCTCAGAGCAGGTGGGAAGAGGCTTCAGACATTGCCAGTGACAGATTTTTTGTGGAAACAGCTTACCGCCAAATACGCCGAATGGCGCGGGAGGATCTAAGTCAGTAAGAATAGCACGTTAGATTAAAAAAAAAAAAAAAACTTTGGAAATAGTGCTTGGCGGCGGGGCTCCCTTTGCTGGCTATGTCGGGCAGTCTACAATTTTTCCACAAACTCCAGGAAGAACCTATTCTAGGGCACAATAAACATTCCCCCCCCCCAAAAAAAAAAAAATCTTGGCTACGCCCATGGGCCTCTATATTTATATTATCTTATATAATACTGACGTTACTTAAAGACCAACTGAAGAGGTTTTGGGGTCAGACGCGGAAACCGGTGTTATACTTTTTTTTAGATTCATAATGCTTAAAAAAACATACATACGAAATTTTAGACATATATTCTTTGTAATTATTTAGATATAAGCAATTTAATGTGAGTTTTAGGGACTATTAAATTTCACAATCTCGAAGCCATTCGAGATCAGTATTTCCCAGACAACCAAGGTCGATGACGTAGTTTAAGGGAAATTAGGTCAAATTTTTCAGTTTATGGCTTAGCGTATTTCCCTTTTCCTTTTTTACAGGAATGCTAGTTTCTAAAAACAAAGGCGACTAAAAAAACGCCAATTTATAAAAAGTGGATGTTAGAGTTGGGGAAATTAGGTCAAATCACGCAATTTATGGCTTTGCATGTTAGATCTACTGTTTGTCGGCTTATTCTTGATCTAGTCAAGCGAACAGCGTTTCAGCCCACGCAGTACCGCGAGCCTCAGTTCACATGTTTCGTTTTAGTCAAGTTACGCAATTTATGGCTTATGTTACTGCTTCAGGCTTATTCTAGTTCTAGATCTACTGCTTTTGATCAAGAGCAGAGTTCTTTTCTCAGATCATTAATGATGTACGAAATAGACCTAAATTTAGATCTAAATCCAATTAGATGAAGTCTAGATCTAGTAATAGTAGTATTGGATATTTAGAGATAAGACCTATCTATTTAGACTGATCCGATCGAGGTGCTGGGCCTAGATCTAGAAAAACCAAGTTTAAAATTATATACTCTATCTATACACTTAATAGTGATTATTAACCTTTAGTCGTCCCTAAATAGGCCCAATATGGGAAAAAAACAATTATTACAATGTGAATGTTGAGCTCATTCAATGTAGTTATTGTAGTATACGATTATATTTAGTTTGAATCTAGAGTCACAACCCCGTACAACACTAGGCAAATAGCTTTAACTTAAACCTTAACTTAGACTTAAAAGTAGTCTGATTTAGATCTGCTAGTAAAAAAAAGTACTAGATCTAAATTTCTAAAAACTAATCTATAAGGCAAAAATTAGACCTAGATCTACCAATTCTATAATATTATTAATATACGAAATATGGATTTTATTACACTCTTATTTAAATATATTCATACCGTATATTCGGGCCTATATACTTACATAGTTCTATAAATATATATCTAAAAATTGAAGAGTTTTCATTTATCTCACGCTTGACTCATTTGTTGATTGGAATAGAATCATTAGATAGTTAAGTTAGCAAGTTAATCTGTAACTTTAGGTAACAAAGTTTTAAATTGTGTTTAGACTATAAATGAAAGAGATTATCCTACTGGAGAAGGAGTTGTCGTTTTTTTCTTTTCTCTGGGAAGTCAGAGAAGTGGAAAATAAATTATAGTATCAATATAATGTTAAGTAATGCATATAGGCTACTGTTGATGTAATTATGCAACTCATTTTATTAAATTTTAGTAACCCAATTATTGCCAGTTAATCACTGAATATATATATATTTTTTTTATTGTTATTAAAAAATGCAGAGCTATTCATAATTTAAAGTGTTTAATAAATAAGGCTGGCAGTCGAGTCGAAAGATTAATGAGAAATGCAGTATTTTCCATGGCTACGCAGCCCCAGCTGCAAACTAGATATTTTGCTGCGTCCAGCGAAGACATAACCATATTCAGCTGGTGGTCAATTTAAATGTTCTTTATGACGTCTACGTCTTCCCTCATCAGTGGATTTTCTTTTGGCCTCTAATATGTATTCCACGTTGCAATTTCTAATAAATAGCATCATTCGAAGAATGAGATCCAACTTATTTTTTAAAAATGTAACCCCTTTACAGATCAAGTCATCATTGCAATGGACATTCAGATCTGCATTAACATAAAAATGATCAAAATTTGAATAGGTTTCGAAACGCAGAAAGTTGTGTGGTTTGCACTCCGAACTGTCTTCTCTGTGGTTCAAACATTGACCACTGCCATTAACTAACATCCTGCTGGAGTTTTGGGCTATGACTTAGTAATATTGAATCCTGATTCGAAACTTCGTCTAAACCTAGCAAGTGAAAAGGAACATACTAAAATAATGTTGTGTGTATAATGAAGAACTCTATTAAAATGTGATTTTGTATTTCTTCTTATCTTATATAATACAGACGTTACTTCAAAAAAGAAGATGATTACGTCCTACGCGTCATGCATTTAGTCATGCATATTAACCAATGACTTAAATTCTGCCAAGTCACTGGTTTTCCTGGCTAGCTCAGGCAACCCATTCCATGCTCTAATAGCACTAGGGAAGAAGGAGTATTTGTACAAATTTGTCCTAGCATATGGGACGAGGAATGTGCCTTTATCTTTGTGTCTTTCAGAGTATTTTATTAAATTTTGTTTTTGTATTTGAAGATTATGGTTCAGTGTTTTATGTATGATTGCTACTTTACTTTTGAGCCTTCTGTCCTGAAGGCTTTCTAAATTTAGTGATTTTACTAAAGGTGTTACTCTAGTCAAATGTGAATATTCGTTTGTTATGAATCTCACTGCTCTATTTTGTGTCTGTTCCAGTTTCTTAATGTTTTCTTGAGTTGAGGGGTCCCAAACGGAGGATGCATATTCTATTATTGGCCTAACCAAGGTTAAGTAACATTTTAGTTTTATGTTCTTATTTGATTTATAGAAATTTCTTTTAATAAATCCTAATGCTTTGTTTGATTTTTTTGTAGTTTCATCAATATGTGGATTCCATGATAGTTTTTCATTTATTATAACACCTAGGTATTTTGCGTTTTTAGTCTGTGATACTGGTTTGCCATGAATAAGATAAGTGGAATTAATTTGTTTTAGTTTTTTTGTTACTCTTAACAACTGACATTTTTCTGGGTGGAAAGACATGCTCCAATTTGATTCCCATTTCTGTAATTCATCTAATTCTCTTTGTAAAATATCTGTGTCTTGTGTTGTTTTTATTGTTCTATATATTATGCAATCGTCTGCAAATAATCTGACTTTTGTTCCTGAACTAATGCAATTTGGTAAATCATTTATGTAAATTAAAAATAGTAGTGGACCCAAGACTGTACCTTGAGGTACACCTGAGTTTACTGTTATCGGTGTTGATTTAGAGCCATTTATTATTACAGTTTGTTCTCTCCCTATCAGAAAGTCTTTAATCCACTGATGCAGTGGACCATTAATGCCGAAATATTTTAATTTTTTAAGCAAACTATGGTGGTGAACTTTGTCAAAAGCCTTAGAAAAATCTAGTAAGATAGCATCTATTTGTTCACTATTATCTAAACCTTTTGAAAAATCATCAATTAGTCCTATTAGTTGTGTTTCACATGATCTATATTTCCTAAAGCCATGTTGGTATGGTGTGAGGACATTATGTTTGTCTAAGTGGTTTATGATGTTGCTACATATTATGTGTTCTAGGATTTTACATGTGATGCTGGTAAGTGATACTGGTCTGTAGTTCCCTGGGTCAGATTTTTCTCCTTTTTTAAATAGGGGGGTGACATTAGCTTCTTTCCAGTCCTTTGGTACTCTGCCCTGGTTAAGTGAAGCCTGAAAGAGTATTTTGAACACTGGGGCTAGCTCATTACTTAGTTCTTTGAGTAATCTAGCTGGAATACCATCAGGTCCAGAAGCTTTATTTGGTTTGGTGTTGGCTAATAGTTTTTGAATTCCATTTTCTTGTACTACTATATCTTCTATGTTGTCTACTTGGTTCAAATTCAGTAATATGTCTTTGTCTCCTGGGGCTGAGAATGCTGATGCAAAGTATTTGTTTAGAATGTTTGCTTTAGTTTCATTATCATTATGTATTATGTTATGTTCATCTTTTAATGGCGCTACGCCTGTTGTTTCCATTTTCTTAGACTTAATGTATGACCATAGGTTTTTGTTGTTATCTTTAGATATTACATTGTTTATGTATTCACTCTGCAGCTGTCTGCTTACTTTTTGGGTTAAGTGTTTAATTTTTATATACTTTTTGTAAACTCTTTCTGCATTAGTTTCTTTAAATTTTCTATAGAGGTTTTCCTTCTGTTTACAAAGCTTCTTTAGTCTATTATTAAACCAGCATTTATTTATTTTGTTTGATGTGTATTTAGTTGGTATATGATTTTCTATTATGCTTTTAAGATGGTTTTTAATGAAATTCCAGAGGTCATCGACTGGTTGGTTAATGTCTTTTTCTAATAAGAATGTTTGTTGAAAGTTTAGTGCAGCTTGGTGTAGTTGTGTTAGGTTACATTTATTCCAGAGTAAGATTTTTCTTTTGGGTTTTGTATTGGCTACTGCTTTTATCTGACTGTGTATTTTTATGATCTCATGGTCTGATAGACCAGGGATAATTTCATAATCAACTACTAATCCAGGTCTGTTGGTTAAGAAGAGATCTAATGTGTTGTTTAATCTAGTTGGCTTTTTAATGATTTGATCTAAACTTAGGTTGTGTAAAGTTTCTATGAAAAGCTCATTTATGTCCTTAAGGTTTTGGTGTTTATCTATGGTTAGTGTTTTCCAATTTATATCAGGTAGGTTGAAATCACCCATAATCCAAAAAAACTGCATTTTTATTTGTCTCTTTAAGTGTAGTAATCTGATTACATAGTTCCTGCATGTATTCTAAACTAGAATTTGGTGGTCTGTAAATGCTGCCTATTATTAGGGATGTTGAGGTGGTATTAATTTTACAAAATGTTGATTCTACATTTTTTGAGTTAGGTAAGGTAATTTCTTCTGCTATAAGAGTGTTTTTTATTGCTAAAAGAACTCCTCCATGATTATCAGCCCTATCTTTTCTAAAAATTTCATAATTACTATTGAAAATTTCTGCATTATAAATTTCAGGATGCAGCCAAGTTTCTGTTCCTGCAATTATGTCTGGTTTCTCACATTCTAATAAAATTTCTAAGTCTGCTGTTTTGTTCCTAACGCTTTGAAAATTTATAACTAAGGTTTTAAGGTATTTTGGTATTACTTCTTTAGTAGGTTTGTTTAGTGAGGCTGTTGTATTAATTTTAGTAGATTTAGGTTTAACAGGAGTGGATCTGGCTAGTGGTTGGTGAGTTTGGTTCGGGATGGTGTTTAGGATGTTGTATGGGTTAGAAGTGTCCGCATCAAAGGAATCAAACAGTCCTGATGTAAACTGAGGTAACCCACACGGTACACAGTGCCATGATGCGTCTTTGTTGCCTAAGGCATAATACACAGGTGTATTCATATGGAGACATGATGCATGGTACCATTCATCGCAGGTGTCACATTGAATGGCTTTCTGTTTCAGGGTGCATATTTTTTTGCAGATGTTGCATCTATCTTTAGATCTAGGCCCTGGATTTGACTCTACATCTCCTGCCATTAATATTAACAGTGATAGGTATTTATTTCTGCTGTGTCTGATTGAGAACTTCCATTTGTGATGGGTAATCTTCTTTAATGTTATAGATGTGTATGTTAGGTAAAGTCTAAGTATAGTATACCTATAGTATTTACATTTATTGGTATTTATTATATAAAATAAAATTGTAGAATGTTTCTGTGATTTGTTTCACAGGGAATATTGTATTTCCAAAATGATGAAAGATCCATCTAGTAAACTTGTCTGTATGCCACATGTCATATATGTTTTCTGTAAAATAGATTTTAAAAAATGTATTTATTAACATTTATACTTAATTATGTATACATATATAGAACTAGTGGTTATAAATATATATATATATATATATATGTTATACTGATTATCTGATCTAACATCAACATCTAACTCTTATTGTTCTTAATAATAATAAATTACTCTACTCTAGGTCTAGGCAATCTAATATATATAAGACCAGGGCCGGTCTTAAGCCACTGCAACCTATGCGGTCGCAGTGGGCCCTGCACTTTCATAGGCTTCGTGCTAATTCTAGGTGTAATAGTTAAATTGCAATATATATATATATATAATATCGGTATATATATAACCAGGAAATCTCATGAAAGCTCATAAAAATCTCCTGAAAAATAGACAAAATTGTGGGTGTCATTCATTCCGGAAAACGCTAATCCTGCGCGTGATAAACGAAATAAGACATTGTCAGCTTTCATGTACTAAAATGTAATAATCAGGCAAATTTTCACTTTAATCAGAAGTTTCCATACTTTATTTACTTTAATAGAGTGACTGGCATTTTAATATGCCATAGGTTGCAAAGTTTGTAAAGTAAAGTTAATTTGATCGTAATCTTGTACTTAGTAAAGATTTAATAAAATTCAAAGTCGAATTTTTTTTTTAAATACGAAATCTTAATTTTCACTTATTATCCTTATTCCCACCCAGACTAGGCCCCGCGCAGTTTCACATAGGGCCCTTCGTTAGGACCGGCCCTGTTTAAGTTTAAGACTTAAAGAAATGTCACAAGTGTTTAGTAAAAATCTGTATTTTATATTACCAATATAAATGATGACTTATTATTTTTTTAGATCTAAAGTTTAGCCTTATTATTAATAAGTATAGTAAGGGCTAGTAAAGAGTATATAAATATATTCTATATAGTAGGTACTTTGATAAAAATTTCAAACTCAATATATTGTAATGAAACTGATATAGTTAGATAGAGCTCTTTAAACTGAATTTATTGATACCTAATTTATGTTTATAAGATAATTAGAACAGAAGTTATAGCAATTTTAGTGGCGAAAATTTTGCCTATATTTTTAAAAATATTTCGTGACCGAAAAAGGGAAATTTTGCAATAAAAATGCTGTAACTTATAAACTATTTGAGTTATTTGCATGAAAATTTCACAAGAAATGCATGATTATGTCCTGATATTTATTTTAATTTCAAACAACGGAGAGACTTTGACAAAATTTTCTTTTTAATTTTTAAAGTGAGGTTACTTGTAAAAAAGAAACGATCGACGAAGAAGTACTTTTTCACATTTCAAAGGCCATAACTTTTGAACCGTAAGAGATAATTGAATACAATTTTAAACAGAGATTCTTGATTACCTGTTACTACTTATTTTACCTTTAAATTATACATAGAAGTCCAAGAAAATATTTTACACTTCATGACGAGGCACCACGTGTCAAAAAAAAAAGACAGAAAAGTGCTTTTTTTCTGTTAAAAAGGCTGTAATTTTTTAATTTTCAGAGATATATGAATAAAATTTTCAGCACAAATGCATGAATTTAATTGTGTTGTTCTTTTCATTATTTTGAAACCTGAGATTGAAGTTAGCACAAAACTTTTTTTGGTTATAGCACTGTGGCGACAGTAAGTAGATGTAATAAGTCACCAGGTTGAAAATAATTTTCCAATATGAACTTTTTTGCTTGCCCTCAATGATAGTGGCAGAATCTGTTAAAGTATTAAATTACATCCCTGTCTGTTGCTGCCACATTAGTGTGTATGACAATCATGTCAAACCGCAGCCATATCTCCTTCTTGAGCTCTGCGATGCTGCCAGGTGTCAAAGTTAGTGTATCATCCAATACAACTTAACTACACCACTACTGCTCCCTGCCTCTGCATCATCAGTGTATGTTTTGTTTGTTTTACATGTTCCGGATGTTCCTTCAGAGTTGAAGATAGTTACTTCCTAGTCCAAACCTCCGGCTGGACGAGGAGGGAGCGGGTAGGGTTTGAACCCGGGACCATCAATAAATCCAAACGACAATCCAGTGCGCAGACCGCACGACCAGGCAGCCATCCGACTTTCATGTCACCACACTCACCACCTAGTGGCACACCACTGCCAGTTATGTCCATGATGAAGTTTTCTGTGAAAATAAAAAAAATATTTATAATTGAATAATTGTCTTTAATTTGATTTTCAATTAATTATCATATATTCATAATTTAACACAATTTATTAGATTTTGATTTATTTTAGAAAAGTTATTTTAAAATATTTTCTTAGCTACTGATCTAGCATAGTATGTAATAATAATATTCTTTTAAATAGACCTAGTATTCTAAAATTAAAAAAAAAAAAAAAAAAAAAAAAAATTATGTCTTTAGTCACTTTAGAAGATGAGTCCTTGCTAATCCAATCTAATCTTAATTATATTTAATGATTTTTAGGAATCCAGTCTTTTTGGACCTAGATCTATTTAAAATCTAATTCCACTGCTAAATTTATAAATATATGTATAGATCTACTATTTAAATTAAATAACAAAGATTTTTAAATAGGCTTAATTATAACGGAGTTATGATCTCGCAACTAGATCTAGCTTTAAAATTATTTCTTAATTAACGGCCTTGATCGCGATTGAATATCAGGCTTGTTGCGAGATAAATAAAGAAAATAACATCATAAAAGTTAAATATTATCATCAAAATAATATTTCTAAAGTTTTAAATTAATAGATGATCAAAGAATTGATCGCTGTTGATGGATTTAGAAATAAAAGGAATGTAAGAAAAATACGATACGGCCATTGTTATCATTGTTTCCATCATTTCCGGTAAAATGGTCGCGATCGCTTCGTTCTCGAAAACGATACCCCGTCCTTAGAGCTTACGACTGGCCATCAAGGCAACAACTTATTGAGATAAAACTAATAAACATAGTTAGGTCTAATGTTAATCTACACGCAGTAATTAGTTTCAATGACGACACGCGACAAAAAATATAAAAATTTTGAAGTCAACTTACCCGCTATCTGCCGTACGAGAAATGTCCATGAAAACAATAGAACCACGCTGATGTCGATCTAAATAATTAACTGATATACTATCCATGTGAAAGGAATGGGCACAATTAATCCGATTAAGGATGATTTTGAGAACAGAACCACATTATACTAGACCACACATTGTCTCAGCCTTATATACTGCCACAGGGAAACACTAGTTTCCGGTAACCAAAAAAAATCGACCTATTCCGGAAAATCAAAGTACCTATATATAGATTTAGCTTAGGCTTTAGGTTTAGTCCTTGACTATTATAATATTATATTTATATCTATGATTAATCTTTATGCTATTGCTAGGACACTACTCACTAGGTCTTACTATTACAGAACAGTAACAGAGATATACAAATTCAAGCATTAAAAAATGTTGGCGACTGGGCTTAGACTTAACATAGAGGCTAGTCTAGATTACTCTAGATCTACTTAAATTAGTTAAATCTACTAGTTTATAAACTATTACTAGTACTACTAGTAGTATTACTACAATTAGTACAATAATACAAGTCAAGTATTTATAAACTAGATCTAGATCTAGTGAGTGACTAGTAAAAGTGTTAGAAGGCCTAGCTAGAATTAGACTTATTAGAGATATAGAAAATAATATTATATCTATTCTAACCATTTAGTTTTGTTATAATAAAAATTATAATAGACTAATAGTATACTATTAGTATACTAGTACTATTAGTGTGACTATTAGACTTAGTAAAGTCTAAGTATAGTATACCTAGACCTAGATGAAGATGATCTACTAGTTAGTACTTGATGATAGTTGATGATACTAGAGACTACTGACTACTACTAGAGTAGACTAGATCTAGTGAAATCTAGTGACTAGTATAATTATATTAATTCAATAGTCTGCTCTAGAATATATTTTGAAAAAGTAGAAGAGTTCTCTTCAGGGCATTTTGGTGCATCCCATGATAAGTATCATTTAAAATTGTTGGACAGCTAGATTTAGATAAGTTTATCATCTGAATCGCTATCAATAACGTATCCAGCCATGTCTATTTTTATTTACATTTTCTCAGTCCATTACAATACGTCACTTCCGGTTTCGGCCATTGAAGCTGATTTTCAAATCTCGTTATTTTTTACACTTTCAAATTACTTTTTCTAATATAAATACGCTTTTCTAAAATCTCAAATTTTTAGGAACTAACTTTGATGCTATCTACTATCTAAATCAATCGCTATCTCAATTTCGAAAAAAACCTCTTCAGTTGGTCTTTAAAAAAAGAAGATGATTATAACGTCCTACGCGTCATGCATTTGGTCATGCATGTTAACCGAGGGATGCGTACCTCGTTATTAATTTTTTTTGTGGTCTGTCTGTTCGTCTGTCTATCCGTCTTTCAAGTATGATTCTTTAAAAAATTGAAAAGAAATTGAAAATCCGATTTCATGATATTTTGCAGCTTGTAAAGTTTTGGAACACCGGGTTATACTTTTGAAAGCGAACCCTTCTTTTTTAAACCAACAAATTACTGGATACTTTTAGGCCTTTTTTTTTTTTTTTTCTGTTTTAACAAGATTAAATAAGCAGTGTCTACTATCATTTATAGGCCAATTAAATTAGCATTGCATATATATTCTACCGTTACCTGGCCTAACAATACCAGCATTTCAGCACCACTTTCGACCCGCACAGGTCTATTTAGTTTAAACACAAGTGTGGTTGTGGTTGTTAATAGTGTGTAGTTGTGTAATACAGTTTAGTTCATAGCTTCTGATATTCGTGCTGATGATATTGCAATTGCCTTTTTACCTACCTGTGTGGACCACTACAGATTCGAGTTGTCGTTTTCCACATAAACACTCTTTGTAGCCTAATGTTGTTTAATTTTAATTCTAATTGTAGTATTATTTAAAACAATAAAAAGATACCAGAAAGAGTTTATGTTTTAACAAACTCATAGGTGGTCCAAAGTTGTGTTGTTTTTTTTCAAGAATCGCAGTTAAAAAAATAATTTTTTTTTGAATACTCAAAGCTTAATTGCCTGCGACAATCAGTGCAGGATCCATGAAAAATAAAGCCCAACGCTTGGTGACTCGATGTCCTTTTTTATTTGTTTGCACACTTGTAGGAAAAGGGCTACGGTGTTGACAGATTGACGAATTGATCTAGGCGGCTGTTTAAATAACACAATTTAGTTTTTTTTTTTTTTTTTTAATTTTTATATTATATACAACGCTATACACTTTGCCCAAAACAATCTGGAAAGGCAAAGGCATAGACCGCGATACAAAAAAAAAAAAAAAAAGACAGGTGAGCTTCTTGGTCATGGCTGCATATCTTGGACGCTAACTGCAAAACTAGAGAGGAGGTTCCTACCAATGGAATTTAAGATGGTATAGAAGGATTATTTACGAGGTATCATCTATACAGGCCGCATCACAAATGAGGAGATTCGAAACAGGATTACAATAGCAATAAGGCCCCACGATGAACTGCTTACAGACATATCACATGAACAAGAAGATGCAGGCAGAGTCGAGAAAGCGCTGGGAACACAACTTTAAGGAATGGATGGGTCTGCACCGTCACCACCGTCTGCCATTGAAAGAGTTAGGGGCCTACTATTCAAGGCAGAAGACGGGAGAGGAGAAAGACGGTCGACAGATCATGCGTGGTTTAGAAAACTTAAAGGATATGTAAAGGTGGTGATACAATTTGTATACCGGTACTTAGTATTTTAAAACAATAGTGCACTCTGACAGTCCCTGTCAGAAGATATTATTTATAAGTAGGCTAGTTTGTTGTTGGCCACTCACCTTACAAAAATAATGGCATATGTAGACCCCCAACTTGCTATTAAGTTGTTGTTTTTTTTTTAAATACTTTTGACAAAACCTGAATATGCTTCAAGAAATGTTACAACATCACAAAGTTATTTTTGTCCTTATTTTTATTTACTAACACACATTATCATGCCACCAGAGTGCATTGTGGTATATGTAAGACAATTTAAGTCTAGTGTATATTGAATGTACCATAGGATAGACCTATGTTTAGCCAGAGACGAAAACAAATGGGGGAGGGGGGTGTGAGTATTTCTACCACTGTCCTCTACAAACTTAAGCAAACATTTAAATCCTTAATCAAATAAAACGTTTGCTATTTTATTTTTAAGCTCGTAGTTGTAGTTCTCAATGTGGACTTATGCAAGCGCACGCAAATAGCCTACATTATTATCTGCTTTTTTACAAAGCTCAGACAAACCCTGTCTGTCTGGTACAAATTTTGTACACGTTGTTTCTGCCACTTCCCATTATCTGATCAAGTTGAAACTTTGCACAATTATACATTTTCCATAACAAACGAATCAATCACAAAAATTGACCAATAATTTTATCAGTTATCAGTTTTATTGTATTATGTCTTGGTGGGCGAATTATTAAAGTATTATTGTATTATGTCTTGGTGGGTGAATCATGTAAGTTTTATTGTATTATATCTTGGTGGGCGAATAATTAAAGTTTTATTGTATTGTGTCTTGGCGGTCAAATTAACAAAAGTTTTATTGTATTATGTCTTGGTGGGCGAATTATCAAAGTTTTATTGTATTATGTCTTGGTGGGTTTTGCTGTCTTGCCAAGCGAATGTCAAAATGTAATATATTGCATGAATGATTTAGAAACACGTTTCTACCATGTGCTTCGAATGAACACAAAAATATCAATCAATATTCGCTGTTTCATTTGAAATATGTATATCTGACAGTGTAAGAACAAAATATTCGCTGTTTCATTTGAAATGTGTATATCTGACAGTGTGAGAACAAAACATTCGCTGTTTCATTTGAAATGTGTATATCTGACAGTGTAAGAACAAAACATTCGCTGTTTCATTTGAAATGTGTATATATGACAGTGTAAGAACAAAACATTCACTGTTTCATTTGAAATGTGTATATCTGACAGTGTAAGAACAAAACATTCGCTGTTTCATTTGAAATGTGTAAATCTGACAGTGTAAGAAAAAAACATTCGCTGTTTCATTTGAAATGTGTATATCTGACAGTGTAAGAACAAAACATTCACTGTTTCATTTGAAATGTGTATATCTGACAGTGTAAGAACAAAACATTCGCTGTTTCATTTGAAATGTGTATATCTGACAGTGTAAGAACAAAACATTCACTGTTTCATTTGAAATGTGTATATCTGACAGTGTAAGAACAAAACATTCGCTGTTTCATTTGAAATGTTTATATCTGACAGTGTAAGAACAAAACATTCGCTGTTTCATTTGAAATATGTATATCTGACAGTGTAAGAACAAAATATTCACTGTTTCATTTGAAATATGTATATCTGACAGTGTAAGAACAAAACATTCACTGTTTCATTTGAAATGTTTATATCTGACAGTGTAAGAACAAAACATTCGCTGTTTCATTTGAAATGTTTATATCTGACAGTGTAAGAACAAAACATTCGCTGTTTCATTTGAAATGTGTATATCTGACAGTGTAAGAACAAAACATTCGCTGTTTCATTTGAAATGTTTATATCTGACAGTGTAAGAACAAAACATTCGCTGTTTCATTTGAAATGTGTATATCTGACAGTGTAAGAACAAAAATAATTTTAAAATGCAGTGTTTATTGGTCAAGAATTTAATAATTTATTTCTATTATTTTAACTTGAAATATTTGTAACAATTTTAGATTAAAACATAAAAGAATTTATACAAAATAATATTGAATCAGAATCACTAGAAGTTAAAATTTGAACAACGCACAAATATTTTACAAAATAGACCATAAAAAAAAAACAAGACCATTCAGTATCTTTAATAAAATAAGAAAAAAAAATATGGCTGTGTTAATTAAAACAATTCTAATATTTAAGCAGTAACAACAAATGCTTATTTTCTTTTTTACATTTTTTGGGGGGGGGGGATACTTAAAAGAAAGAACCCTTTGCTCTCAGATAAATAGTACCATTTATACAAGATATGCATTGTCTGCAAGATAGTATTTATTCTAAATAATACTTTAAAACAAATATTTCCTATAATATATATTCCTTAAACCACAACTAAAGGTGAAAACTAAATGAGAGGGAACAAAACAAAAGTTATAATAATTAAAAAAAACAAAAACAATTACATGTATGTACAAATTTTAAAAAAATCCAACTTATAGCATTATTTTGTTTTCTTCTAAGACACACAGAACTCCATGAAAGTACAACTAAGAATACAGAACATTTTAGTTGCCCATAAAAAACATCCTGTTAAACCATAACTATTTATTATAAATATTGATATTTACACCTAATGCACAATATGACAGAATATTTAATAACATTATTTACAAGTCCAATAAAAAAGATACCTACAAGCAAAAAATAAAGTTCTTGTTATATTTATAAATCCCTATGCAAATTAACATTGAAAAAAAAAAGTCCATTTTGTTAACTACAAAAATCAATAAATCAATAAATCTTACTTTAAAAACACAAGTAAACCAAAACAAAACATGCTCAACTATTTTCATTATTCCTTAAATAAAATATTTTTTTGTGTGTGAAATGAAACAAGAATTATGCCCAAAATTTTTTATATTCTAATTAATTTCTTTGATAAGACAATGTTAATTTATGTACACCTTTATACACACATTATGTGCTTTCATGTAAATATATAAATGTATACAATGGCAGTTGAATGAGAAAAAAATAAAATGTGTATAGTATTAATGGCTAGATATAACAGGATTTTCATACAACAAATCATAAGTGTTTTATAACTCAATTTTTTTCTTTAGAATTACAATCAAAGAGTTTGCTATTGCTCTAAATAAGCATGATTTCATTTTTGTTTTTAACTTGAACTGATATTTAATACATACAGTTGTGGGACAGTCTAAACAAGAGTACATAGCATGAAAGAATGACAATGATTTTTATACTAGTATTTTTTTTTTGTTGTTAATTAATCAGATCATCCCATTAAGAAAATGAAAATGTGAGATATTAACAGTAAAATCTCATTACAAGGAGAGAAAAATATCATCTACAATGGTTAATGCCAAAGAAGAACATGAACTAATGTGACACAGTAAACAGAAAAGCAACAACAAACAATATCTATTGTTTTTCTAAAAACATCACATTAATTTAACATTGTGTTAGAGTACTTTGGTGAACTCACTGTCAACCATGTAACAATTAGGTTAGTATCATACCCTTTTTCTATAAACACAAAGTAGGGAATGAATTAGCTAACAGTTCAAAAAAATGTTTTCTGCCAAAAATATCAACAAACTCTAAAAAAAAAAGTGCCACTACTAGTGCTATATTATTGGCCTACAAAAACTGCTTCAATGTTTCTATACTATAATAAGAAATAACCTAAAGATGGCGTAACAGTTGACCTAACAACATTCACTAGGTAACAGATCTCTATTGAAGAGAATTAATAAACCTTTTCTGACATCTCATATAGCTTCAGCAATTTTGATTTGAAGACCAACTAGTGTATATACATCTAGTACATAAACATATCTTAATGCACATTAATACAAACAAAATCATATGTCTTCTAAAATTGCAGTCAAATATGATGCAAACAGCTCTATACTATAATAAGAAATAAGTAATTCAAATATCTAATTATAATGTATTTAATATATAGTGTATACTATTAATGAAGTAATAAATTATATATATATACATTTAAACAAAATAATTGTTTTAAGTATAAAAAAATATTCACATTCAAATCAAACTAATAATTCATAAAATTGATATTAATGTTACAAGTTTTTTAAACTAAATTGATATAACACTGTAGATGATTTAGAAACTTGATACAGCATTAACAAAAATGTGAGATGAGGTAAAATATGCACACACACAAGACCATTGAACATATATTTTCCACAATGTTTTATGACAAGACGTTAAGAAGGATGAATAGTAGACAACATAAAATCATCAGCAATCAAGCAGTTCAATGACAAATATTCATTAGTATAAAAAAACATACAACAATGAAACCTAAGTTTGACAAAAATATGAGCCTTAGCCTTAAGCTGATGATTTGCTTACAGTAGAATTATCTTTTCTAGCTATGTATCTAGCTATGTTTCAGTTGTGTTTTTAACATTTGCCCCATTTTTTTAAAATCTCAGTATAAAAAAATGTTTAAAAAATTGCTGCAAGCAGAAACTGGAACTGAACTCAAATATTAGTGCATGATTTAAGAAAGAACTTTCTCAGTTTAAGTTTTAAACTGTCTACTCTAATTTTATTCCACAACAGCGCTGCTATCTTTGAAAACCCTTAGATTGTTTTTGTTATACGTTTTGGATGTACCTTCAGATTTGAAGATTATACCTTTCCCAAGCTAGCAACTGAGAAAATATACCTTTCAATAAGAGTGCTTTTTTTTCTTGAAATTAAATTAAATTAAATCTTTTATATAGCGCTACTTTCATGCTTATAGCTCATGCTGATAACGATCATCTTTAAACATGCGCATTTTAACACTAGAGTAACTCAAAAGCATGAACAATTTTTTTTAGACCAAATCTATATTGCATTCAATGTAGCAGAGCTTGAACTTTGTATTGCTGCATGTTAAAATCATTGTGTTCACTAGTTTTCCTACTTCTAAGTGAATGTGTGGGTTAAGGTTTTGTCAGTCACTAAGCAATGGTTTGTTTTCATTATGAGGAACATTCATTAAGCAGAGCACCACAATATATAAAGACTCTTTTTTGTAAACCTATAAACAATCAGTTTGTCAGTTTGTAATAAAACTAACAGAATTTGATAGTAAAAAAAAACTTCATAATGCTTTAACTTGTTATATATCAATTTTTAAAAAATAACATAAAAAAGATACAAAATATATTTATATTTAAAAACATTAATCACAGCCTAACTATACTTTTAAAGACAATCTTGTGAGAATATTTAAACTTACTTAAATAATAATAAAATTGATTTCACAAAATAGGTAATGTATTTTAAAAGGTCTAACACAGATTAAACAAAAATTAATAGCTTCCATTTTCTGCATGTTCAGACAATTGTTAGTTCAAATAAATGTATTAAAAACATATCTCTTTACACTTATATAATTCTGTTCAGCTAACTGATATAAATGTTTATTTCTGAACAATATTTCTAAGAAGTAGACAAAGTCCAGCCAATAAATGAGACAAAGAATGGGAAGATAACTCAAATAAATACAGCAGTGAAAACATTGAAGATGCTTTGTAATAAATGAGCTCAAATAGACATGAACTAACAAATACAACAAAATTAGACTATACAACTTTACTAATTAGACGTCTTTACAATGTACAGTATAAACTAATTGGAAAAACTAAATTGTTTATGCAAGTGCTAATAAATTGTGTACACATTGATACAGCATAGAAAAATAACACTATGTCGAGGCACTCTCCAACATGGAAACTTACATTCAAAAATGTTCACAGTTGAGAAAAAAACCTCCATTCTTATGTGATTACCATTTTAGAAATTTAGACACTATTAAGTCATTGATTTTCCTGCCTAGTCAAAACCTAACTAATTTTAATAGGCAATATGTATTTTAGTAACTTCATTATAATATATAAAACTATCAACTTTTGAACATCAAAATCAAACATAAAATCGTATTAGGGAACATTTATTGGCTACGTAAGTTGAAAGCCGGATAGGGCCTGTTTTTAAAGTGCATTGAGCTAAGTAATATGATAAAGAAAAAAACAAGTTTGTTTTTTTCTTCTTTGATCATGACATTGAAAAATACTGTACACGACCCAATAAAGGCAAACACCAGAACTGTTCACCTGCAGTTCTCTAGTCCATATTAATATACAATAACATTTAAAACATATATATAACAATATAGTGACAAGAAAATATAAGACAATATAGAATTAATCTTTTAATAACAGTGACATATCTCTTTTGTTTTGCATTTCTTAGTAAAGTTTTTGCCATTTTTAGAACTATATATCACTCTCAACAACTTTAGACTTCAGAAAGTTACGCATTATTAATTTTCAATTAGCATTTTAAAATTTTTACAGTAATGTGGGCAGGTGTTGTTTTATAACAAAGCAAACTAACCAAAGCAGATTACAGAGTAAAACTAACAAGCAAAGCATAATTACCTATTCTTCACAACTTGAACTGCAACAGTAAAACAAAAGCACCTTCTAAATGACATTTCAGCAGTGAAGAGTGATTTTATTTCAATTACCAATTAAGCTGCCCACATAAGAAAGGGGGAAGAAACAAAAATTAACATACAGAAACCAGATGAAAAAAAAATTTCAATAAATCAAAATTAGCATAATTCAATTATATGTTTTTAAAAGATATTGAATAAAATGTTCATGAATACAGTAAATAGA
This sequence comes from Biomphalaria glabrata, assembly GCF_947242115.1. Classification (NCBI taxonomy): domain Eukaryota; kingdom Metazoa; phylum Mollusca; class Gastropoda; family Planorbidae; genus Biomphalaria; species Biomphalaria glabrata. The sequence continues at coordinate 54,032,995 of NC_074712.1, read as the reverse complement.
CCTAGAAAATTGTATAAATGCTTCATTAATAAAATACAATATGAAAATTTTCTAACAATGAAATAATGTATCAGAATTAATACTTTGAAATATGTGCACTTTGAAGATAAATTTTCCTTTGAACAAATACATATATACACATTATGGTCTTAAATTCAAGCTTAACAATGAACAAAGCTAACTATTTACATTATTAATTTTGTTTTAATTTATATATGATAATTCACATTAACAAGTATATTTACAGTCTAAAAAAAAACAACAAAAAAAAAAAAAAAAAAAACAGCTAAAATATATATCTTAATATATTTATATTTCACAGCTATTTATTTACAATATATTTATCTAGAACAAATCAGTTTTTGTATTATTTTACAAAACAAAAAATTTCCAAGAGATACAAGACAAAATTAATAAGCAAGTAAAGAAAAATATACTTATATAAAAACAGAGACTAAACTTTCTTTGTATGCTTATGTCCAACTCTCTGTATTGCAAACTGCCCATAAGAACCTTTCAGCCTGTGTTAATTAGATGTATCCTAAATATCACCCACATCAAACTTTCCTGCCCAATTTTTGAAGCATTACCTGTGAAAGAAATCCACACCAATTACTTAAACAGCACAAGTCATACAAAAAAAAAAAACATACTTATAAACCAGGGGTGGAAAAATTACAGTCACATGCAGCCCACCAGAGTTTTATGCGGCCCGCGGACACCTACAAACATTAAGTGTTCCCACAGTTTTACATATAATGCACATATATTAAAAATAAATAATTATCTAAACTATTGAAAGTTATGATTCTTATGATGAAGAGACTTAAGAAACAGAGACTATACATTTCATTTTAAAAAGTTTAAAGTAAACAAAGATTATTCTTATACACAATGTCGAAACATTCTAAAACACAACCTCAGGCCAGTATTTAGTCAATGCTACGAAGAACTGTGTTGAAAGTCTTTGGTTGGCATGAAACAAGATTCCTAGTGTAACAACTGAAGGTGCCTGTGCTTTAACTGACAAAACATAGATTTTAAAAAATACAATACTGTCAGCATACACTCTAACCTCTACACAGGAAAGTTTGTGCAAAGCTGCATTGACTATCTAATATGTTATTGACCCAATCATCTTAGGGATCAAACTTATCAGAGCTAGGGGTCTTAACCACAGGAAGTTCCAAGAAGTATTTGAAGATTTGGAAACAAAACATTCAGTACCACAGTAGTATACGCTGGCTTAAAATGTGCATGGTAAAGAATATGGAAGAAATTGTTCTGTGTTCTAAAGAGTGCAAGACACACTTCATGTTTTCCTTAGACACTATTACAATGGGCTGTTTGCACATATAATATATGTGCATTTAAATCTTTTTAAACAAAGCTCTCCCATTTCTCCAGGCAAGAAAGTGAATATATGCAGTGGTCCCCCATTCCCCAAATTTTTTCTTTAAGCAGCCCTCGACAGAATATGGTTGCCCACCCCTGTTATAAACTAAAATGCTCAACAGTTATAACTGCATTTTTATTATGTCTGTCTTTATCTCAAACAGAGCTTTAAAGAATATAACTTCTGGGCAGATCTCTGATTTTTTGTTTTCTAAAAGAAATTATTGAAATTCTATTGTCTCTTTGGAGCTTCTATGAAGTTAAATTGAACATACTATTATAAAAGAGTGAGCAAAGTTAAAAATGTGAAAAGACTATGCGGAGAGAATGTATAGCGTGAATATGTGAAGTTTATAGCTAGGACTTTTATCTTAAAAAAAATCACACTAATCCTATTAAGTATTTTTCTTTTGTAAATTAAGGCAGTTATTTTAAGCTAGTGATATTATTACTGTAGAGATCTCTGCATAGAATACAAAATTAGTGACACGTTGCTGATGCCACTGCATTAGTGGTTAAAGAAAATTAAACAAAAGGATAAATGTCTACTTTGATCTTTTAATGTTTGACTCAAAGGTTGAAATTACAGGTTACACATAATACCAATATATGGCTTCACAACATCACAAGCTAGCAAGAATGGTATTCAGGCTTTCATATTATTGTAGCCCTTTATAAGACAAGCAAGCATGTGCTGGTTTATTTGTATATGAACAGGTTTGAGAATCCTCTTTAGGGGATCAATGTCACCTTTTTAAAATTTCATTTCTTTTTTTTTTTAGAAGTGTAGTGTCACATTTTAATATTGCAACTAAAGTTTAATTTTTTTTATTGAATATTATAAAAAGCTCTTTGCAAACAATGTTACAAGCATTGCAACTGATTCTTTTGACACATTGTTTTTTTAACCAATAGTAAAATGACAAAATAATAAAAAGTTGCTCTTAGTACAAGTGATGGTAGCTGCTTACCTTTTCCAATGTGTCCACATCTTGTTGTAGTTGTATTTTTAGTTGCTGTAGTTGTTGTATGTTAAGTTTATCCAACTCACTAGATCTTGACAATGCATAAATATGGGGTCCTCCTGTCATAGCAATAACTTGCTGCACCCGATGTAACTGTGAAGTGATCTTGAGGAATAAAGACAAAATAGGGGATTACAAATTAGATTTATGTTCAAACTTAAACATGTCTCCGGTGGAGACTGGGATATTTAATTTCTGGATTTTTGGGTGCCTCTGAATCCACCCAGCTCTAATGACAATAGTTGGAGAAAATAAAGGCGGTTGGCCATTGTGCTGGCCACATGACACCCTCATTAACCATGGGCCACAGAAATAGATGACCTTTACATAGATATAGATAGATTGCAAAGTTCTTACACTTAAAACAAAAACCTACATCATCCTTCTGTTTAACAGCTTGTTGTCTTTCTTCTTCTGCAAGCTTTGCCTTTCTGTTAGCATCTTCTGCTTCTTTCTTCCAAGCATCACACGCCTGGAGATAAACATGAGCTTAGAATAAACTCAACTCTGACATTTAGACTTTCAGAGATTTCAGATAAATGGTAACTTTGTTTAGCATGTTTAGCATGAAATCTAGTAAAAAAAAAATATGCATGCATACTCATTAGTTTGTTGATAGGAAACATTTTTAAAGCTAGTCATTATAATTGCTTTATATGATATACATGAAATGTGCTAAGAAAACAGTTAATGAAGTACAAAATAAAAATGACCTTAAAACAATGTATATTTTTTCATTATGTGTTTTTTTTTGTTATGCAGGTGTATTGTACTATTTTACAGTAGTGTAGTTTGCTGTACATACACATTTGGCTTGGGTGTATACACCTTCCCATTCAGCCATTTTGGACTTTGCCATCATGAGTTCTTCTCTAAGCTTGTGCACTTCTCCATTTTGAAGATGAGTGCTGAAAGACCCAGAAAGCATGGGAGACTGTGGTCCTGCACTCCGTGGAGACATTGAATTGGTATCACTTAAATTGGAGCCCATCTGATATTTGCTCATACCAGAGTAGCAGTTCAGCAGAGGTGAGGAAGACTAGAACAAAAAAAGGAAGGGTGAGGGTGGAAAGAAATATAACATCAAAGCAAGAGTAAAATTAACAAAATAATTGGTTGCATTCATTCATAATCGATTAAAGATTATTTTAAAGTTATAAATTTAATTAATCTTCACAAATCTTCATTAAATTAAGCAATAGTATTAACACTGACACAATTACAAACATTAAGATTATTATGGACGAAAATAAATTGCTTATGCAATGAACATTTAAAATATTATCTTATAAGTAGATTTTTAACCTTTTGAACCCGCCAGCCTGACATATCAGTCTCGCGCACCTTACCTTAAACCTAATGTCCGTCATTAAAAATCCAAAGGACTTTTCGACTTATGGTAAATGACAATAATCTTGAACCCATGAGTTTTGTATTTTTAAATGGTAAATTGAATTACAAAATGAAAATACACCTTATTGATTCAGGTACTCATAGTCTAATCCAAATAAATAAACTTTTTATGAAGCAGGGAACTATATCCTCAATGATTCTAAAAAATGAACTATATCTAGAAAATGATTACAATGATACTAATGATAGGGAAATGGAGATTGGCTCAACGATCATCTAGATCTAGATAAAATCGGAACAGTTACAGTAAATAAAAACACTTGATCTACATCTATACCAGCACCAGATTCATCGAAGGAATAGGGGAATAGGAAAGTAAGGGCAGGGCACTGCGAGGGTCCAAAGGGTTAAGAAACTGATTTTACTTGCACTATTGTTTATTACATACCTTTAAGACCAACATTGTTTAAAATAATCAGTCATTTATTTTAAAAAAGTACATTTTAAAATAACTATTGGTGCTTTAATGTTTGAAACTAGAGTATTGATAATAGTAAGAGAAAAAAAATGAAAATGAAAAATTACATGGTCATTTGAATCCTGTTTCTGTAATTGTAAAGGTTGCATGCTGTGTGGGAAACTCCCAAAAGGAGAAGGTGGGCTCTGAGACAAGCTGCTGATGCTACCTCGCTGTGCAATTCTACTGAATGGAATGCCAATAGGTATAGAAGAGTTGTTGCTGAAGCAGCCTGAAGTTGAAAGGCCAGCACTGATTGAGCTGCTCACTGAGTTGGCATCCATATCTTTGTCTAGTTCTCGTTCTAATGTTCCCATGTCTAAGTCATCCAAGTGAATTTCATCTAGTGCCTTACCTGAGAAAGAAAGACATCTTGCATAGAAATTAGGTGAACAAAACAAAACTAATAGTTCTCGAATATATATTTAATTTATGTTTCATAGCATTCAACTGACCTAGCACAGACTCCACACAGTCACCTGGTGGGTAAAATGCTGGTGCCAGAGGAGACATGGTTGTAGATCCAAGACTGAGTGAGAGGTTATGTCCTAAGTGATTGTACAAGCCAGCTTGATGAATTAATAGAAGATTCTCTTTACGTTTGGTCTTTTCAGCTGCATCAATTGAGGTATCTTTCTCTATTGATATCAACTGCTGTCGCAACTTTAACTAAAAATAATGAACACACTTATTAGCATAAAACATGTTTAATTCAAATGTATAATTCAGGAAGAGCAAAAAAAAAAATATTTGTAAAAATTTTTACCTGATATTCATCTCTTTCAAAGCCTGGAGCTCGCATGTATAGAGGTGAATTATTGTAATCTGAACTAACACTACAAGATCTAGCTTTTGAAAATGGATCTGGTAATGGACTATTCCTGAATCCACTTCCGTTATTACTACTACTTAGCAGACTCATCTGTGAATTAATAGAAATTAGTATTACAGAAAACAGACACAAGCTAAATTAAATTTAAAATTTACATCCTACACAATGTTAGCCATCAATTACTATACAACATATATTATAACTTAAATAAATATGAGATGGGATGGCTTAAGTGCTACATTCATAATAATAGGTTCAATTACTGAAGCAAACAATATTTTTTTTGGTACAATTTGAAGCTCATCCTCAGTACACCAGCTCTAATGAATACTTTATTTGTGTTGCAAAGGACACATAGCCCTATGGTCACAGCTGGTTAGCAAAGCTTAAACTACCCCTGATCTAGGTTTCAAAGAAACATACAGTACTTTGACTTAAATAAAAGAAACAAAAAAAGCCAGACAATACTTACTGATATTAAACTTGGTTGAGATGATATACTGTTAGCTCTTTCTTTACCAATTGGATTAGGAAGCTTCATATCTGATTTCCCATTAGTCTGTTTGAAATAGAAATTCACTTCCTTAAAAGTGAAATTTCCACATCATTACATCAACAAGTTTAATCTTATAATTTTAATCCCTTCAATTATTACAAACAAACAACATGAAAAATTTAGTAAAATTGTTTTTAGAATAATCATTTGCTCTATTTCAGTCCAAACTCTTAAGATATCGCCCAAAACAGTGAGTGAGCCCCTATCTCTGGAAACTTTATTAGTAGTTTATTAAATGATTTTTACATCTCGTCCAAACTCAGACCTATATCTTTATCTATCTATCTATCAATCTAAACTCTCTAAGTTAATGGTTTAGTATTAGGCTGCCAATTTGAAAGTTGTGGGTTCAAGTCCTGGTAGGAAAGTCGTACTTCTATTCATGATTTGAGGTCTCAAATGAAGTTTCTAAGTTCATCCAACTTTAAACTTGTCCTCAAGTGTGAAAAGGTTAGAGGGGTTGGCTCTAATGGTGGCTTAGTAACAGTGCTATAACACCATATACCCTAAGGAAAACAATATCTCAAAGGAGACCTTATTTTATGTTACCATTACAAATATATTCACAAAAATTATATAAAAACATTGTATCTACCTCTTTTCCATTAAGTTCATCCTTTCCTGCTATTGACTCTAATTTATTTGATGTTTCACAAGAAGGCAAAACATTAGTTACAAAAGCTGCTAAAGAGTTGGTACTTAGACTTGATAATACATCTCTAACTATGGAAATTTCCTCTGGAAAAAATGAGTTATAGTAATTTAAAATAGTGCTGACTTTTAAGTTCTGTTTAAAAACACGAACCAAACAAAAATCAAACCTTCTCTAATCATAGATTCCTGTATTTAAAAGTATTCTATATCATAACTCCAAATGTTTGTAAAACTGTTAAAAAAAGAAATAGTGACAAACTTACGCTCTACATGAGCAAATGCACAAAATGCTCCTCTAGGACAGCAATTGGTTTGAACCATATCATTACATTTAGTAGATTTATAGATCTGTGTAGATGAAAGGTAAACAATACAAAAACAAATTAAAATACAAAAACAAACAAACTTATATTCACTTGTTATATGCATTTTCAACCAATCCAAGATAAATAATGGGAGTGTGGGTAACAAACTTTTGTAAGGCTCTGCTATTTATAAGTATGTTGTGCACTCAAATTTGCATATTAAGTATTTAAAAAACAAAAGTGAAAGATTTTCAAATATCATAAGCTGCTGCAACACACACTAAACATTTGGAAAAAACAATTATTACATCTATTTGACAAATAGCAACAAAAAAAAAAAAAGTACCTCACAGAAGACAAAAAAAGTTATCAGTTCTTTTTTTGATTACTCCTCAAACAACTATTGTCAATTTACACATGACTATTTAATTTTGAAAACAACAGGTTTCACTTCAAGAAGACCATAAATATCAGTTGAACCATTTTTTAACACGAATACAGGTAAAGCTGAAATCCTTTTCATAAGTCCTAATAGCGCTCTGAATTTTTTGAAATCTAAAATGCAACTGACAACCAATAGCAGCTTTTCCCTTAAGGGAGGCTGCTAAAAAGAAAACAAACTCTTGTTGCCGCAGCAACATACATATAGCCCACAAAATAAAAGGTAATATATTTTTAGATACCTCAGGATGAAACTGTTGTTCTGTTCTGGTGTGGCAATACGAACAATTGTCTCCACTTTCACATTGGGTCGGATCACCCCACTCATCTCCATGTTTAACATTTGGACACGGTGTTGACCTACATCAAAGTTAAAAAAAAAAAAAAAAAAAAAAAGATGTGAAAACAACAAAGAACATTGAAACAATAACAAATTATTTAATAATTTAACTACAACTATATATTGCTTAATCCAATTCTTGAAAAAGATTACATTTCCAACAATAAAACCATTAAGAAAATTCATTGAAAGTTTCATTTTTTTTACTAGCCATTTTAAAAGAAAAGGAACAAAAAATCATTACGTAAAGCAATTAAATCTTTCAATTAAAATTCTATTACCTATATTTAAATAGTTTTGGACTTCTTCTCCTATCTCTAGTATTATGGAACTGTGGACAAGCATATCCTTGTCGACAAAGTCTAGGAGGTCTCTTACATGGTTCTGTTTTATAATTAGCTAAGACAAAGTTGGTATCTACAACAAAAAAATTATATGAAGTACAATAATTTTTTAAAATATAAACATAAAACAATTGTCAACCATTATAATTTTAACATAATTATAGATTAACAAATAAATTACATTCAATGTGTACAGACTTCGGATATCACGTACCATTCCAACGAGGATCTTCAGCAAGTACTTTATCTTTTTCTAAGGAACCAGGTGAAGTTGATTTCTTATCTAGAATATCCATTGAAGGCTGAACTTCTGTTGAATCATAAACAGGTGGCCTCATGTCATGAGCTCCATGAGCAAATGCACAATGGGGTCCATTTTTAGTACAATTTCCTTTGGAATCAGTCTCATACACACAAGTGCCAGTCTTATAGTACCTAAGGTGATATCTTCTCTCTGTATCTCCTGCAGTTCTATGCAAAAAGGGACAGCTGAGAAGCAAAATAATAGTTGTACAAAATTAATACATAAAAATGGTCTAAAATTAAGTATAGAGAAACAAATTTAAAAAGCCTTCTGTTCAATGTCTAGATTTTATGATGAAACCATTGTTGCTTGTTTTATTTGATTCAATGTCATGTTAAAAAGTTGAAAAAAAAATTTAGAGCAAAAACTTAAGTCGTAAAAAATAGAAAATATATCTTGGCATCGCTTGTGACACCAAGGGACATCTAGTTCTATCATTTATAGATAGAAGAATGATAAAAGTTTTGCAAAATAAATATAATGTATTTGAAGAAACTGATAAATGTGAGACCCTCTGTGAATATGAATATATATATATATATACACACACATGTATACAGTGCTTTTTTTTTTTGTGGGAAAAAATTAATACTTTTAATACTTTTCTTGTATTTTAACATCTATTATTAATTTTTTACTAGCCCTGAGCCCACCCAACATTATTAGGGGGAAAGTAAAGACAGTTGGCTGTTGTGTTTGCCACATGTCACCCTTGTTAACCGTTCGCCATACAAACAAATGCACTTAACATAATGTGCTCTATAAATCTCAAGGTCACTTTATTTGGTTTTTTTTTTAGTACACGTTTGAACGATTATGTACTATTACTACTTTACTTCTCACTTATGATAGACTATATCTATTATACTATTCTTTTTTGTTTTAATAGCTCTGCATTTTTTGTGTTCTATTCTAGATCTACAGATATCTGAAAAAGACTTGGTTCCAAAAATAACAAATGTAATCAGCTAGATCTAGAAAATCAAGTCCAATTTATGTAGTTTAAGTTTACAATTATTGGCATTGATCTAGAATAATGTAGATTATCATAGATCTAGTCTAGAATAGTTTGACTAGATCTAAACTGGTTAGACCGGCTAGACCAGATTTTCTTTAAATTTGAGGGCAAATGCTGAAAACTAATCAAAGTTAGATCTAGACTATTTAACTAGTAGAGACTTAAGCAATGAGCTAGCACCAGTGTTCAAAATACTTTTTTCAGGCATCTCTTAACCAGGGCAGAGTACCAAGGGACTGGAAAGAAGCTAATGTCACCCCTCAATTGAAAAAGAAGAAAAATCAGACCCAGGAAACTACAGACCAGTATCACTTACCAGCATCACATGTAACATCCTAGAACACATAATGTGTAGCAACATCATAAATCACTTAGACAAACATAATGTCCTTACTCCATACCAACATGGCTTTAGGAAATTTAGATCATGTGAAACACAACTAATAGGACTAATTGATGATTTTTCAAAAGGTTTAGATAACAGTGAGCAAATAGATGCAATCTTAATAGATTTTTCCAAAGCTTTTGACAAAGTTCACCACCATAGTTTGCTTAAAAAATTAAAATATTTTGGCATTGATAGTCCATTGCATCAGTGGATTAAAGATTTTCTGATAGGGAGAGAACAAACTGTAATAATAAATGACTCTAAATCAACACCAATAATAGTAAACTCAGGCGTACCTCAAGGAACAGTCTTAGGTCCACTACTATTTTTAATTTACATAAACGATTTACCAAATTGCATTACTTCAGGAACAAAAGTCAGATTATTCGCAGACGATGCATAATATATAGAACAATAAAAACAACACAAGATACAGAAATTTTACAAAGAGAATTAGATGAATTACAGAAATGGGAATCAAAATGGAGCATGTCTTTCCACCCAGAACAATGTCAGTTATTAAGAGTAACAAAAAAAAACTTAAATAAATTAATTCCACTTATCTTATTCATGGTAAACCAGTAACATACTAAAAACGCAAAATTATAATAAATGAAAAACTGTCATGGAATCCCCATATTGATGAAGCTATCAAAAAATCAAACAAAGCATTAGGGTTTATTAAAAGAAATTTCTATAAATCAAATTTGAACATAAAACTAAAATGTTATTTAACCTTGGTTAGGCCAATAATAGAATATGCATCCTCTGTTTGGGACCCCTCAAGAAAACATTAATAAACTGGAACAGACAAAAATAGAGCAGTGAGATTCATAACAAACGAATATTCACTATTGACTAGAGTAACACCTTTATTAAAATCACTAAATTTAGAAAGCCTTCAGGACAGAAGACTCAAAAGTAAAGTAGCAATTATAAAACACTGAACCATAACCTTCAAATACAAAAACAAAGTTTTACAAAGTACTCAGAAAGACACAAGGATAAAGACACATTCCTCGTCCCATATGCTAGGACAAATTTGTATAAATGCTCCTTCTTCCCTAGTGCTATTAGAGCATAAAATGGATTGCCTGAGCTAGCCAGGAAAACCAATGTCTTGGCAGAATTTAAGTCATTGGTTAATATGCATGACGCGTAGGACGTAATCATCTTCTTTTTTGAAGTAACATCTGTATTATATAAGATAAGAGTATATGATAAATTTGATAGATGTATTCTAGACTAGAGTGACTGAGATTTTCTACACTACAAACACTTGATCTATAAGTCTATGCTATGTCAAGTGAATGTGCATTTAAAATTGGTAGCAACAAACCATCTTAATTAGATTTAATTTCCAGAAGAGTGGTGATAATAATAAGGAAAAGTAATATTGATTAGATCTTTATAGTGTATTGACTGTATTGTATTTCCTTTAGAATCAGCTCTATTAATATATTACTTTAATTGGAATCATTTATTTGAATTCATTGACTTGGGAGTGACATATCTGTGAATGTGGCCCACAGCATGGCAAGAGCAAAGCCAAAAGAAATAAAATTTAGACTAGAATCTAGAGACTAGAATAGAGTCTATGACCATGTCTATATGAGTATATGATATCTAGAGCTAGAGTTAATCTAGTCAGTAGTAGAAGTAGTCTTATATAGACTTGTGTTCTTTTAGACTAAGTTTACAATTCAAATATCTAGAATCTAGAGTAATCATCTAGATCTATGTAGATATAGATTCTAAATCTAGTCAATGTAGTCTAGATCTAGATCGTTTTGATCTAATCATTCTAGATTCTGGGCTCTACACCCTAGTCTAGATACATGACTAAAAATTATGTCACAAAATGATAGAAGAGAATTTGATTAGAATTAGAGGTTCAGAAACTTGCTAAAGCCTACAATAAAATGCCCTAAATCATAGACTAGCTTAAGTCAAGAGCTAGATTCTAGGTCTAGAAAAATAAATCTTAGTACTAGTAGAATCTAAATAATAATATCTAGTCAATCTAGACTCTAGATCTATAAATATTTTTTTTTAAATATCTAAATAAAAAGCTATTTAAAACGTATTACATCATTTCTAAAAATATTTAGAATATAATTACTAAATTTATATTTATTTATAATTATAATGTTTTAAATCTTATATTACTTTCAAAACATCAAAAGAAATATTTTATTTTAATTGTCTTGATTATCATCACTATTTTAAAATAATGTTTATTTATAATCCTCCTGGCAAAACCAGAACAAAGAAGATCTTGCCAGCCAGACGTTGTAAACAATATTGCTTTTGTCAATGGGTCTTGTCAGGTCAAGTTCAGCATTAGTTCAAGGTCTCCCTTAACATAGTCTAATTATAGCCTACAGCTGATTTTGTTTTGATGCATAACTATAGAAATATTTCAAGACTAGATCTATAAGTTATTTTTACAATTGATTGCATTTCAACATTTATATTGAAATATTTTTTTCCTCTCATAAACAACAAATTAGAAAATAAACAATACTCACTTTTCTTTTAATGAAAAACATTGCACGAAGCCTAAATTTAGCTGAATTACCACTTTTCTTTGTCTTTGATTTAAAATTGTATAAAATATTCTCTAGACTCTAGATCTATGTTAATTTAACGACACTGTTATTATTGATTTCATTCCTAAAATAAAATTTAAAATATTTTAGCAAAATTAAAAAGAGTTTTAATACTCGCGAAAACAGATGTTGTATTGATAACAACATCCCAATTCAGTTTCATATCGTCGACTTGGGTCACAATGGTGGCGACCATGTTTGTTTACATATTGCATGCGACTATTTAGAAACACTTTAAATTAGGAATTTCAACAGCTGATATAAAAATGTAGCATTTTTAACTACGCAATGTATCCAAATACATCATTTTCACAGTATGAAACACAGAAATAACACTTCGTAATAATATAATCCGTCTTGCACTGAAGAAATAGAAGTTTCCCACCAAAAATTTAAATAGGACGAAACAATATGAATATCAATCGCAATACTCACTCATCTCCATCTGGGCAAATTCCCGTAGTTTCATCATATTTGGTGCAATAGATATCAGGACTATAAGAAAATGTTCCATCACGTTTTTTAACAGGCCTCCTCCTTCTCTGATTTAGAAAATGCCAGTGAAAGCAAGTAAAAGGTCTGTGTTGTTGACATTTGTGTTGCAGAAAGAGCTCGCACTGTTGAGTGCGAAATTCTTTTAAATACCTGCACAAAAAAATCAAATTATATTGATAAAAAAAATAACATTGCTGACATGAGATCTATGGATTATTTATCGTTTTATACAAATGACTCTTACATATAATGGTGTGGCTTTTCTGTTTGAACGGCAGCTAATAAAGAATCCGAAGCCGACGGCATTTTGTTGTCATTAAGAATTCTGCTGCGCATTTTCTTTGCGCAGACACTTTCGTTTTTTGATTGGTCGTTTAAGTCACATGGTGGGGTTTCCCCTACATTACGTCATTAAAAGCACTATTTTGTTTTGATTGAGGTCATTGTTTGTTATTATTGACACATTTGACACAGTTTACATGGTTGACTCTAAACCATATACCAAAACCATAAGATAAATAGATATCTAGAAGTTAACTTGCATGTACTCTTATTTCAGCAAATCTTTTGCTTTGATTTTTCGTTCTCAAAATTAAATGTAATGAATAAGTAGGTCCTATTATTAGAAGAATTTATTGAAGCTGGAAAGATCTATATAGTTTCTATCTTCTAATTTGTACTGTAAAATGTGTGGGAGACAGATCTATAGTAGTATCACATACTAATGTCTATGTGGGCATTTTCTTCTATTTTTTTGTTGTAACATGATACAAGAGGTCTAGATCTAATTTATTCTGTATATATGTTAACTAAAATCAATCACCATCGAAATAGAACATACCTATTAAAACAGCAGTTCTCTATCTTATCATATAATTTACGCTTATTATATCCATGTGGTATGTTGAGTAGACTTAAAATCTGCTTAATCCTTGGCTTTCTTGGCTAACTGGGGCAACGATTTCCATGCAGCCATGCTCAATTTTAAGTCTTCCCCAAAGGCCAGCTGCTTCATGAAAATAAATTATATTTTTTATGACTATAATATGCACCACACAAATAAGGAAATTCGAAACAGGATTCAAGTAGCCTAGTTATTGAGCCCTACACTAATTTAAGCTGCTCACTGTCAGGAAAACGCAAACTTAAACTGTATGGCCATATCACGAAGTTTTCAGAGCTCGCTTATAATATATATAGACTTTCCTCTGGGAACAGTAGGCCTACCATGCCGGGGGGGGGGGGGGGGAGAGAAAGAAGAGGCAGACAGAGAAAGCAATAATATGGGAAGAAAAAAACTCTGAATGGTTGGGCTTGTCCTTGTAAGAGATTCTAGTCAAGGCAAAAGAGACAGAGGAATGGAGAGACGGTCGACAAATCATGTGCGATGCTCCAACGGTTGAACAATCTAAGGGTTTTATGTGAAGGTAATATAATTTGCATAATTAGTATTTTGAAACAAAAGTGTACACTGACAGTCGCTCTCAGAACAAATTAAGTCTAAGTAAAACATTGGCATATGTAGGCTCTTAACTTTCTTAAACAAAAAAAAAGGGATTCAAAAAAAATTTTTTTTTTGGCTTTTGAAAAAACTTTATAAAAAAAAAGGCACAACAGACTTTTGAGTTTAATTCTATTTTTGTCAAACATCTAACCCCAATCAATCAAGCTTAAGTCTATATGATACTGCGCGTGTAAGTGTGTGGGCCTAGCTAGTAGCCTATAGGGCTACGCGTTGGGTCAATAACTAGCCAAGTTTATAATCTTCTCTAAAAATAATAAATAATAATTATATATCGTATCACATCTCTTAAATTCATAGATTTCCGTCACCCATTTTTCAATAAGACAATAAGCGTTTTACAAACTGTACGTGGGATGCCGCGGATCCTTTTAGGCGATGCTACGTGCTGAAAATGTGTAAGGGGGCTCAAATGCTTTCAATTTACTTTTCAAGAAACGAAAAAAAATGTATTTATAAATACATGTTTGAATATTAAACAATTAGTTACGATGACATTGTTACTGATTTAAAAAATAAGTAAGAGATGTCTGTTCATTTTCTAATATATAGGACGTTTCATAGTGTATACTGTTTTCGTAAGAAGTGTCTGCAACTAGATGGACTCTATTTTATTATTATTTTTTGTTGATGATGAAGACGACCTTTCCATACGTCTCCGTCAACGCTATTATTCTCGACTTTCTCTTGTCACAACGGTCGATTTTCCCCCTGTTGGCTAAAACGTAAAAAAAAAAACAAACAGCTTAATTTAACACGAAGATGATCGATCGCTTCCATTAGGAACAAATGTACACTTTTAGTATATCGAATGCTCCTTCCATTGTAGCATTGACCAGTGCTGCCTCCTTTTTATTTTACTTTTATTGACCTGTTATTTTTATTTCTAGAATGAATTGTGGACTGTAGACGCCAGGAGAATGCATTTTTGCTGCTCTGAATGCACTAAAACGTTTCAACATCGGCCCGTCATACTTTTAATTTTATTTGACCTGCGCTATTCTTACTCTAGAAAAAAAAATGCGCTGTAGACGCAAGGAGAATGAATCACTGAAGCTTAGAAGGCAGGAAAACGCCGGGCCCTGGACCCAGACCCTCTTGCTAGCTGAGTGGGGCAACCTTCTACCGTGCCACTACAGATTATGAACTGTTGAACAATGTGAACACGAATGGCTGGACATCCAAAATGAAACAGTATTGAAAAGGAAGTAGAGGAGGAGAAAAAGTGAGACATAGAATCCAAAAATGATTTGAAACAACGCATTCAAGTGATTGTTAAGTTTTTTTTTCCTGTAGCCTACCTTTTAGATGTTCCTTCAGAATTGAAGATTTTTTTACATCCTAGTCCATCAAGGTAGATTTACAGTTCAGGGATCACGAAGAAAGGGTTAAGAACTGCTGCTGATCGAAAAGAGTGGAGGAGGCGTCATCAAGAAAAGTTTGAGAAACGTTGAAAAAAACAAAAAGAGATAACGTTGAGAGGAGCTGGGAGCATCTAATGACGTTGTAGGTTACAGAGGAGCTGGGAGCATCTAATGACGTTGTAGGTTACAGAGGAGCTGGGAGCATCTAATGACGTTGTAGGTTACAGAGGAGCTGGGAGCATCTAATAACGTTGTAAGTTACAGAGGAGCTGGGAGCATCTAATAACGTTGTAAGTTACACAGGAGCTGGAAGAATTTAATAACGTTGTAGGTTACAGAGGAGCTGGGAGCATCTAATAACGTTGTAAGTTACTGAGGAGCTGTGAGCATCTAATAACGTTGTAAGTTACAGAGGAGCTGGGAGAATTTAATAACGTTGTAGGTTACAGAGGAGCTGGGAGCATCTAATAACGTTGTAAGTTACTGAGGAGCTGGGAGCATCTAATAACGTTGTAAGTTACAGAGGAGCTGGGAGAATTTAATAACGTTGTAGGTTACAGAGGAGCTGGGAGCATCTAATAACGTTGTAAGTTACTGAGGAGCTGGGAGCATCTAATAACGTTGTAGGTTACAGAGGAGCTGGGAGCATCTAATAACGTTGTAAGTTACAGAGGAGCTGGGAGAATTTAATAACGTTGTAGGTTACAGAGGAGCTGGGAGCATCTAATAACGTTGTAAGTTACAGAGGAGCTGGGAGAATTTAATAACGTTGTAGGTTACAGAGGAGCTGGGAGCATCTAATAACGTTGTAAGTTACAGAGGAGCAGGGAGCATCTAATAACGTTGTAAGTTACAGAGGAGCTGGGAGCATCTAATAACGTTGTAGGTTACAGAGGAGCTGGGAGCATCTAATGACGTTGTAGGTTACAGAGGAGCTGGGAGCATCTAATAACGTTGTAAGTTACTGAGGAGCTGGGAGCATCTAATAACGTTGTATGTTACAGAGGAGCAGGGAGCGTCTAAAAACGTTGTATGTTACAGAGGAGCTGGGAGCATCTAATAACGTTATATGTTACAGAGGAGCTGGGAGCATCTAATAACGTTGTAGGTTACAGAGGAGGTGGGAGCATCTAATAACGTTGTAGGTTACAGAGGAGCTGGGAGCATCTAATGACGTTGTAGGTTACAGAGGAGCTGGGAGCATCTAATAACGTTGTATGTTACAGAGGAGCTGGGAGCATCTAATGACGTTGTATGTTACAGAGGAGCTGGGAGCATCTTCTTCTTCTTCTTCATCGTTCTCATTGTTATGTTGGAGTGTTCATATGACTAGACCAATACATGAGATGAACTGCGCAGTGGTTTCCAAATCAGGGAGCTATCCATATAGTTTTCTTTCTATTGGGGTGATTTAGGGCCAATGTCTTATACGGGCCTCTTGGTAAAGAGAGCAGTTTTGGAGGACGTGGTCGGCATTCTCTGGTGATACTCCACATGGGCAGATTTCACTGGTTCCAATTTTGAGCTTCCGATGCATGTGTTGTCGCATTCTGTTGTGTCCGGTCCTGAGTCGAAAGATTAGACTAATATCGTTGTATGTTACAGAGGAGCTGGGAGCATCTAAATAACGTTGTATGTTACAGAGGAGCTGGGAGCATCTAATGACGTTGTAGGTTACAGAGGAGCTGGGAGCATCTAATAACGTTGTATGTTACAGAGGAGCTGGGATCATCTAATGACGTTGTAGGTTACAGAGGAGCTGGGATCATCTAATAACGTTGTATGTTACAGAGGAGCATCTAATGACGTTGTATGTTCATGAAACAGCATTGCTCACATTTAGTGCTGTGATTGTGATATGTTTTTCGTAGGATGTTTTGGAAAGATGCAAAGTACATTTATAATAAAAAGCATATATAATAACCAGACCGGCCCGTCTAGGCCCCTATCTAAAATAAGCGAGATTAATAATATATACATCTGCTAGAACAATAATACAATTTCTTATAGGCTACATAGTCACATGCGAATCATTATTTGGCACGACCAGACAGCTGCACGTTGAGAGGAGGACAAGGCTTCAAAAATGCAAAGTAAAGTTTCGTTTTTTTTTATGAAGAATATCAGTAAATCATAGGCTGTAAAATTAGTAATTTTACTCTTTTAGTATCACATTTCAAGGTGAAACGAATTTTTGAAGCAGTCCAACATTCGCTCCAATAAACGTTTAGAGCTACATGCACGACAAGTATTTCAAAATGTAGGTCTACTAACTACTTTGTAAGAACAATATGCTACTCACTGAGTTAATAAGCCCTTAAATATAAATAGTCTGATCAGCGTAAACGACAGCATATATAGGCCTTACAAGTTTCTTTTGAACAGCTTTGAATCTAGGTACAAAAATATACATGTTCAGGAAGAAGATTGTCAACAAATCTGTCATCTTCTGATACTTATAAGCTTACGTTTGGTTGTTTCAACCAGAAGATTCTAAATTGAATTCGATTTATGGATACAATGATAGTGCATTCAACAAAAAGTAGCCTAAAAGGAGGACATTTTTACATTTTAGACAAAGGCCTGTTGGACGAAGCACATGACTCCAAAAAAAAAAAAGGAGGACAAGTCCTTCTTTAGTCGGACATCTGGTAACCCTACTACCCCAGCTTCTCTTTGGACGACCCTTCATTTCTGCTTACTTCGTCCTCTGTACCTCGAAGCAGAAGATTTTTTATATGACCAATTAAGCAGCTCAGCGTTTGTCTCTTCACAATATAGGAGTTCTTCCCTTGTGCCAGGCATAGTGTTGATTTGAAAAGATGTGTTTTGTTTTCCTGATATCCAGCTTTTTTCTGTAGCATTAGGATGATAAGCCTACACTCAAAAGCTTGAATTCTTCTTTCAATCTCAGCGTCTAACTTTCACGACTATATAGAGATCTGGCCTTCACGTGTGGCTCAGATATTGAGTCCGGCGGAACTGTTCTCACTAACAGAAGTGGCAAATTGGCGAGTAACTGGCGTCTAAACAAGTGAGGCTTCGGGCAGGGAGGGGCTCGTTAGCCATGGCTGGCTACCCAACTCTTAATTCAAACCTCTGCTGCCTTGCAGCTATACCCAATCATGGGAAAAGTTTCGGGAGTCAACCCTGATGAAAAATCAGGAGCTGGCGACCATAAGGCAGTTTGCAGCACCCAGGCACCCTGGCAGAACAGGCTGATCCCAAACTGTATCGGCACTGCCGTTTCTTTGGATGCATCAGCTGCGTGGAGAGGGAGGAACTGATGTGTGGGCGACATCGTTCCGACTTACGACAACAGCTTATGCCTAGGCATTCATCCCATTTCCATGAGATGATCCATATAAGTCGCTTCGCGACTGAAGGAGGCCACACAGATATTTTAAAAAATTAATCGAAAGATGATGTTACATAATCTCCACAAATTACTTATTACTAGATTTAGATCTATTAACGGAGAATGCCAAGCTCAAACTGGCTTATTTATTTTATCGTTTCTGTTATAGTTATCTTCCATCTCTGTAATGTTTTACCATAGACATTGTCTATGTGACATGTGTTTTACCTTCTGTATAGTCTAGTATTGGCCTCCTTCAGTCGTATAACGACTATGGTTAATCTCACAGCATACTTCCTCGTGTGGTTGTGGAGCCCTATTTTGGAGAGACACTTCCGTCCACAAATAGCGCAGGTTAAGGTGGCTTTTGCTTCGGTGGTAGAGGAGCTGGCCATTTCTCGGATTGTACGTTTTTCTTCCTGAGCTGAGACTCATGTTCTTTCACTGTCCATTGAGTGTCCATATAGCTTTCTCGATCACAGCTGTCTCTCTCCATCTGGTGCGGTACCTTCTGTATATCTTATCTTAAAACAAATATAAATACATGAGACATGATGTCTCAATATGTCCTGCATAGACACAACGTATTCTTAATTAGTCTAAAGAATCAGAGGCATTTCTGCCTAATTAGACGAGGCCCCGAGCGAAATAAAAATAAATAATAATAATGTAGATTGAGGGCATAAATATATTTTAGTAGACCTAGGAACGATAACTGTTTGTTAATCCAAAAATCTGCTCAAAATGGCGACTACTGGAGTTTTACCTTTTGTGAGGGGCATAGACCTAACACACAATGATTTTTCGGTTAGTTATTTCTAATTTTTTAATATGTTTAGTTATTGTCAATTCTGCCTATCAGGTTCCTTTAATCATATTTGATCTAGATCTTGTGACACTAGTCTGTAGTACACTCACACTGTAACTGTACTGACTGACTGTAGTACTACTAGTACTCCAGTAGTAGTGTTACGTTAGTGTAGTTAACACTAACAGTAGTTGACTAGTTGTACGTCACTTCAACTTGTACTACTGTCTTAACTGCTTACTGTAGTAAGTTATAAGATAATAAATTGTAGTCACACTAGTCTACTCTAGAATTTATTTTAATTTATTTTTTATCAGGGAATAATTAGGCTCTGTTAATAAAGTAACTGCTATAATTATATATATAATGATATATAAATTATATATAGTATAGATTAATAGATCTAGATCTATATTAAATATTACTATTTTAGACATCATAATGATTTAGTCTTTTATTTAGTCTAGAGTAGAGTAGACTAAAACTTGAGTAGACTGTAAGTCACTGTACACTGTAGTGTAGAATGTAGACTCTACAGTGTAGAGTACTGTAGTCATAAAATAGTGTAGAGTCTATAAAAATAAAAACTAGACTATAACTATAATTATTATAATCTCTAGTGACACTCTAGTCTGACTCTAGCTCTACGCTCTAGCTAGAGACACTTTGTCACACTACTATCACTAGTAGAGTCTAGACTTCTATAATAAATTATAAACTTATTAACAATAAATTAATAATAATTTAAAATAAAAAAAAAATAATTTAAATAATCCTAACTGAATCATTTTTTTTTAAATCTAGAAATATCTAAATCTAGAATCTAGTCAGTCTAGAATAGATCTAGACTCTAGAATACTCTAGATCTATTCTATATCTAGTCATCACTGCCACCGGAATCAGTCAGTGACTGTAACTGAGTCAGAGAAAAAGACTCTCACAGAGTACAGAGTCTCAGTGTGGACAGTGCATTGGAGTGGCACCAGTCCAGCAAGGAAACTATTTGACTATAGAATACTATAGATCTAGATCTATAGTATTCTATAGATTTAGATTCCCTAGATAGACTAAGTCGTCTTTAGAAGTTAGATCTAGATTCTAGAATACTCTAGATCTATTCTATATCTAGTCATCACTGCCACCGGAATCAGTCAGTGACTGTAACTGAGTCAGAGAAAAAGACTCTCACAGAGTACAGAGTCTCAGTGTGGACAGTGCATTGGAGTGGCACCAGTCCAGCAAGGAAACTATTTGACTATAGAATACTATAGATCTAGATCTATAGTATTCTATAGATTTAGATTCCCTAGATAGACTAAGTCGTCTTTAGAAGTTAGATCTAGATTCTAGATATGAATCTTCTATTAGGTACTTATAACTTTATCAAAAAAATTAAAATGATCACAATGCAATGGAACCTACTTAGATAGAGCTTGAGGAATGCTTTCCAAAATATTTTACATTTTAATTTTACATTTGGACAGTTACATTTCTTCCGAGTGATCTACCATCATTTCCTTGACGTCTTTTACAAGAAATGAACCTTAATTTGACCTACAGGTGCTTTTTATAGGAGAATAATATTGCATTGTAGATCCAAAGAAACTTAATTTCTGAAGCTTAGAATGTAGACAGGCAGACAGAATTGATATAAATAATGTTTTGTATTTAAGACATTACTGTCTTGCACACTAGTACTGAAAGGAGGGACTCATTCACCTGAATGTAAAACAAATTTTTGGCAGCTAATTGAGAAAATTAGCACAAGACGCAGATATTGATTATTTTAAGTCACTGTTTACATGCATATATAGGTTATTTGCATTTATATTAAAAAGTCAACACAGTGCATTCATATGACTTTTGGTTCTGCCTCAGAACAGCATGTTATAATGTTTTGTCACATATAAAGGTAATCTAGATTATAATACTTGTAAAAGCAAAATTATTTGTACAGCACACACAAAGTTAAAGATCTCTAAAGTCACAGATTAAATGTTATGGGACACATTGATTAAATATAATCTAGGGTTAACATGTTATCTTGAAAGTGTAAAGGTGTAAGAAAAATTATGTTCGCACTCCCCCTTAGCTTTGTGAGCTCTTCTTGCATCAAGCATTTTGTATTCTGAGTTGTAGAAATGCCTTCTATTGATGTTTAGAGTGCACTATTAAACTGAGAAGGAAATAAAAAAAGAATAAAAGGCACAGGTCAAATAGAAAAAATTAAAGGAGGCAGTTCTAGCCAGTACTAAAATACTAGAGACATTTGAATTACTTAAAGCTTACGTATGTATGAAATGAACATGATTGTCGTAAGATCATGACTTATATTGTATCATGTCTATTTTTGTCATGCAAAAGTCATCAAAAGATAAATGCTCAGTAGTCAAGAAAAATTAGTCTGTTCTGACATGAGAAAGTCATGTGGAATTGCATTTGAGGAGACAATTAAATTTTTTTCTTCTTCTTCAAAAAAAAGTTAGAGTTCATCTTGTTACAGATGCCTCTTGTGAGAGCAGTATACATTCCAAAAAGTCCTGGCTACAATTCTATGTGAGAAATGTATATGATGTAGGTTCATACAGAAAAATACTGGAACACGTGATTAAGTGATAACTTTAATTTTAGTTGAAACACAATGTTATGAACAGAGTAATTTTTCCCATTAATATTGATGCTGTAGTGCGACTGGGATGGATGGATGAGATGAACTCCAATTGGTGGCAAGGTGGGATAGATGGATAGATGTGTTGAAGCAGGTCAGGGCCCTCCTTGGTGTGTAGTGTTACTGGGATGGATAGATAAGAATCTTTAAATTCTACTTATTATCTTACTCCACAATTAAAAGAAAAATTGTTTCTATGTATATCCTGTTACTTTGCTTTTATTTAGAAGTGGATATTAGAGCTATTAGGAGTGGGAGATAGGATGATACATTATAGAAATACATTAAGACTAGAAAAGTCTATTGCTACTGGTGAGCTTTCAGGTAGCCATAGTGCTGAAAGAGGAGCACTAGAGATAGCAACTATTATGCTGATAAACCACACAGCATGCATAGCAGCCAGATTGTCTTCCTGACTGAGACCAGGGTAGTCTTGCACCAGCATGCATAGCAGCCAGATTGTCTTCCTGACTGAGACCAGGGTAGTCTTGCACCAGCATGCATAGCAGCCAGATTGTCTTCCTGACTGAGACCAGGGTAGTCTTGCACCAGCAGGCATAGCAGCCAGATTGTCTTCCTGACTGAGGCCAGGGTAGTCTTGCACCAGCAGGCATAGCAGCCAGATTGTCTTCCTGACTGAGACCAGGGTAGTCTTGCAAGGCCTGAAAAACTCAGGACAGCTCTTGTAAACTTCAACAACAGTAAGATAACAGTCCTCCAATGGATCCCAGGGCACACTGAAATAGAGGCAATGAAAAAGCCAAAGATGTGAGATTGACTAAACAATCCAAAATCCCTCTCTACCCGGAAGAAATGAAAAAAATATATAATATATATATAATAAATGAGAAATGGACCAGCTCTAACCCAAAGTTCAAGAAAAAAGATGTCTTTTACAAGCTGTCTTGACATGATCAACTTATAATATTTGGCCTCAGAACTGGACACAGCAGAATGAGACAACACATATTCCAAAAGCTAAAAATATGGACCAGTGAGAATGCTGCATACTTTATCAAGAGGCCTGATCAACACACAGGCTCCAAAACCCCCCTATGTTTAAAAAAGAAATAAAAAAATACATTTTCTTTGACGATATTGGGTGCTGTTAAGCTATTAAATTAAAAAAATAACTTGTTTTAAAAATAGTTTCAGATACAAAAACTAACTTTTCTTCATTTTAATTAGTTAAATCTTAGACTAAAAAAAAAAACAAAATAAAAAAAAAAAGGTTTTATATTGCAGAGAAATTTTCCTGACCATGTACAAGATATGACAGGGCTTCGATGGCTACGGCTGAGTCACACAAAACTTGCTGAAATTCCAAAAGAAATAGGATTTCTTAACAAATTGGTAATTGATAAAAATAATTGTTTCTTTTTTTAATCTTTTATTTTTATGCACTATTGACTTAAGGTTGTTTTGAAACATACTAATTAAAAAATAAAACAATTCCAGGAGGATCTTGTTATGGTACATAATGATATCCAGTCACTTGGTAAAGAGTTACCTTTGCTTCCAGCTTTACACAGCATCAATTTCAGGTTTAACCAGTTAACAGATTCTGGAGTGCCAAGCAAAATATTTACTGGGAATGACCTTTCCATTGTGGTGAGTTTCACAAAATATGTAGGAATTTATGAAGCCTTATTTTAGTCTTTTTGACAAAAAATATGAAAGTTTTGATAATAATAGTTAATATAAGAAGAATATCGGTTACCAAAAACTTAAATCCTGATTATATAGGTATCATTATTTTATGCTTCTATACTAAAATTTAATGTTTTTACATTGATAGGATTTAAGTCACAATAAATTGAGTCAAGTCCCTCCAGAGCTGGAAAACAGCAAATCTGTTTTAGTTCTCAACTTAAGTCATAATCAGTGAGTAAACATACATTAGTATAATGTTTATGCTACATACAACTTGTTAACAATACATTAGTTTACACACAACTAATTTACAAAGAACTTTTTAACATAATATTTAGTTTACAAAAAAATTAATTATAGCTTTTTTTTTTTAAAACAGAATAGAAATGATTCCAAATCAGTTATTTATAAACCTGACTGATCTTGTTTTTGTGGATTTAAGCAATAATAATTTAGGTAAGTTGTAATATTTTAAGTACTTTTCATATTTATTTCTTATTACAATACTCTAAAAAGCTATAATGGTATATATTCCATGATGTAACTGTTAGACTATATTTTAAAATGGAATAGTTTACAGAATGTTTTTTTTTATAATATAGTTACAGAACATACTTTAAAAAATGCTTTATATATATATATATATATAAAAAAAACAAACAAATAAAATATCAATGTGCTTACATGTTTTTGTTAACCACTACTCTTCTTATGTTGAACAAGTTAAGTAAAGATATCTAGTAAACAATGTTACAAGTATAATCTTTGAAAGCTATTCTTGTACTATTAGTCTGGCTGTTGTGATGGCCACATAACACCCTCATCCTCATTACATCATCTGCCCTATAGTCCACATGGACTGAAAGGGGAACATAGCTTTTTTAAAATTATTAGTTATCATTTCCAGACTCATCTTTTTTTTTTTTTCTTGCCAATCATTTTGCAAAAAAAAAAAACCAAAAGTTTGTTTATGTGAAAAAAATGTATGTTTTAGCATAGAAAATGTATCAAAACAAGAAACAATATAACAAATAATATTCTGAGTCAATAAATCATGTTTTTTTTAAAATCTATACAAAAAAATAAGAAACCCTCCCCCCTCAAATGAGAAGATTGACGAGTTTACAGACTTTGATACTAGACAACAACCCTTTGATCCATGCTCAACTCAGGTAATCTCTTTTTACCTTCTTTCATTTGTAACAGATGTATAGGCATTAAACCTTCTTTTTTTTTAAGAGAGTTAGTAAAGATGTTTAAATACTTACTGACTAGTTATTTCTTATGGTGCATCTATTTGTTGATTTGTACAGACAGCTTCCAGTTTTGACAGCTTTACAGACACTAAAAATGAAGAACACTCAGAGGACACTTAATAATTTCCCAACTGGACTTGATACTCTGACTAACTTGCAAGGTAAGTCTTAAACATAGGACTAGTGTCAAATGAATTAATTACAATAATGTTTCTCATGATGAAAGTAGATGTAATGTGTAGCCAAGTTTGAATTCTGAATCTCCCAGCTTAGATATTCAAAGACCTTTATAGTGACCAACATTTAATAAGGGTAATAGCTATGTTTTACCTGACTTTGCTTGGCTTTTTTCGTTCTGTTTTTGTTTTGTATATAAATAATAAAAGACATCTATGCTGTTAAAATCTATGTCAAGATGTCTCATTGACCTAAGTCCTAAATTTAGTAAACTCTTGTTGTAAGGCAACTTTACATATCCTTTTTTGGTATTAAATAAAAGTTAATATATATATTTCATATACAGATGTTGACTTGTCCTACAATACATTGACTCGTGTGCCAGAAGCATTGTATAAATTGGAATCTCTGAAACGTCTCAACCTCAGTGACAATGAAATAACAGAGTTATCTCTAATGATTGGTAGGCCACATTTTAACTGGCATATTGATAATAGTTTTAAAATATATAAGGCTAGACAATACAAAAAAACAACTGTTCTTCTTTCTTTATGTTCTCAATATGTTAAAAAAATGTTTCTAAACATTTTCAGATATTTGGACTAAGATGGAAACTTTAAATTTGTCTAGAAATAAGCTCAAGGCTCTACCAGTAAGTTCTAGTTTTGCCTTTTCACTTGACCTTAATACAGTATTAGAAATCAAATACTATTTATATATTTAAATGTAACCATTCCTGTTTATTTTAGTCCTCACTGCATAAACTTCAGAGCCTTAAAAAACTTTACCTCAATGGCAATCAGTTGGACTTTGAAGGTATCCCAGCCAATATAGGCAAACTACACAATTTAGAAGTTTTTAGTGCTGCCAAAAATAATTTGGAAATGATACCAGAAGGACTTGGAAGGTAGGGCTGTCTAACATTTATTCTGTAAGGAACAAATATTTTATCACTAAAAATGAACTTAAAAAAACAAAGTCCAACAATTTTTTATTGAACTTTTTGAATTGAATCTCACAGATGTGGAAGATTAAAGAAACTGATACTTAATGAAAACAGACTTATCACTTTGCCTGATATTTTACACCTTCTTCCTGAATTAGAGGTAATAGTTCTATACAATGGTCTAACTATTAGTTTGCTTTAGGAAGCTGTTTAGTTCTATACAATGGTTTAAGTATTAGTTTTTTTGCTTTATGAAGCTATTTAGTTCATATATACAATGGTCTAAGTTTTAGTTATTTGCTTTATGAAGCTGTTTAGTTCATAATATACAATGTATTAGTTGTTTGCTCTACGAAGCTGTTTAATTCAATATTGGTTTTCTTTATTTTTTGTAGTATTCTGAAACACAATGTCATCACAGTGTTATTTCCATTTCTTTGTTTAGACTCTAGATGTGAGGGACAACCCAGATCTTGTAATGCCACCAAAACCACAAGAAGCCAAATCTGCACTGCAGTACTACAACATAGATTTCTCTCTTAATACACAGCTGCGACTTGCAGGGGCCCAACCTGTACCAGCCTCAGGACAGTCTCCATGTACATTTTATTTTCACATTAGTTTCTTTCTTTTTAACTTATTAAGAGCTTCAAGAATCAGCATAGTATTAATTTACTAATTGAAACATAATGTGTATACCTTTTAAATCACAGCACCAAAGAGTGATCCTGTTGCCAGGAAACTGAGACTCAGAAAAAGACGAGATGGGCAAGAAAGTGAAAAGGTTTTGAAGGTAGATATGCTAATTCTAGGTTATCAACCTCCCCCCCCCTCCCACACACACACAGAAAGAAAGAAAAACAGCATTTTATTCACCCTTTCAATATAAGGAAAAATGTTATAAGCTTTTCAACTTATTTGTTTAGTAATAATCTTAGTTAAACTTAGAAATATGTATGAATTGTTACTAAATGAACAATATTCATAATATTGTACAGGGTATGAGAGATGTGGCCAAAGACAAAGCAGAAGGTAAAGCTTCGAGAGATGAAGAACAAAAAGAACCACTGAAGTAGGTGTTGCATGTTCATTCATATTTGCATGTCTATATTACAATAGATAAGGAAGTGTATTGAAGTGGTTTTAATCAAGATAGTTTTTAAACCTATAATAGTTTACTTTTAAATTCTTATGCAAATTTTTATAATAAAAACCTTTTTTTGTTCCTAGACCTAAGCGCTGGGATGAAAATTTACACCGTCCACAGTTAGACTACAGTGAAATATTTGATGAGGATGTGGGACAAATCCCAGGTGATATAAAAATTAAAGTACTGTTTTGTAAGCATTACTATGCAGTTCACAGTTAGGTAGAATCAGGGATTGGATTACTTTAGTTAAGATAGTGATCATTATTTAAACCGACACAAAATTGTGATTCAAATGAAGATTTTTCTTGCTTTTAATGTTAATAAATTAAATAACATTTTCAATAAAAAAATAGGCTGCTAATAGGCTACATTTGAATGTAATAATAATAATAATTTTATTTATAAAGCGCTGTTAACAAACAAAATGTAGGCTCAAGGCGCTGTAATAACATAACAAACACAAACACAAGAACTAAAATGACAAACTAATATAAAAAAGGTATAAACAGGTAGGTCTTAATGTTCTTCTTGAAAGTAGTATAGCATGTTTTCTGTTTGAGATCAATGGGGAGTGAGTTCCAAACCCTTGGTCCGTGCACTGATAAAGCCCGCAGACCATAGGTTTTGAGGGAGAAACGTGGCACCACTAGAAGCGTTGAGTCCATTGAGTTCAGGGCTCAATAATAATAATAAATATAAATAGTACAAAGCACATAGTTTGTGCAGGTATATAAATTTTTTTTCTTGTATTTTTTTTTTTTTTTTAATCTAGTTTTTCAAATAAGTTTTATTTACCTAAGAGGGAAGTTGCTATATCATCCAATACTAAACAACTTTTAAAATGAAATTTGTAGTTTTTCCCTATGTTGCTATTGGTTTCTAAAAAATTATAGAATTGCATGATTGTTTCTAATTGTATGTCTTTTATTTAACTGCAGGTTTATCTTGTTGGGAAATTGAAAACTTTTTACCTAACCAAGTGGATGAAGGTATTTTATTTCTTTCTATAAAGCAATGAAATCTTTATGAGATCAAATATTTATATTTGTTGTTTTTATTTGCGTTCACATTTTTTTAACTCTGCAGGACTAATTGGAAAATTCTATCAAGCTGATTGTTACATTATTTTGAAGACATTTATAGATGACTCAAACAGTCTTAGCTGGAAAATATGGTACTGGATTGGAAATGATGCCACGGTATATACTTTTAATAGTTTTTTCCTTTAAACTCATGGTAATTAATCACTCCCCTTCCACCAATTAAAAAAAAACAAAACAACCATCAATACATTAACAATATATTTGAACATCTACAGCGGAATGATAAAACAAAACACTTTTTTCATATCCTAGGAAGTTCTCCAAAACTGAAAGAAAGTTAAAGTCCCCTTTCAGACCACATGATCTATAGGGCTGATGATGTTAAGGTCATCTGTTTCTGTGGCTTATGGTTAACGAGAATGTAATGTGGCCAGCACTATGACCAACCGCTTTTGCTTTCCCCAACTAACATTAGGCTCCTTTTAGAGCTGGCTGGACCCAGAACTCAGAGCCTAAGAGTGCAATTTTTTTAAAAAAGTTCAATTTTGCACTAATATACATTTTATTTAGTCTTTATTAAAACTTATTGCGGATGAATAAACAAAGAAAACATTGATTTGGGAAAAATTGGTCATTATGAAAAGTGCTTAGCTGTTACCTAGTATTCTACTTGGTAAGCAATAATAGATTAAACTCTTATAATTTTTGTATTGCTTTCAGCTAGATAAAAAAGCCTGCTCAGCTATTCATGCTGTGAATCTGCGTAATTTATTAGGAGCTGACTGCAGGACTATTAGACAAGAGCAGAATGATGAAGATGAAGACTTTTTAGATTTGTTTGAAAATGGTATCTCTGTGATTGAGGGTGGACGGACATCTAGTGGCTTCTATACAGTTGAAGATGCGGTGAGTGACATTGCTTAGATTTTATCAATTTGTTTCATTCACTCAAGTCTAGGCATTTTGTGAAATAATTGTAGATGAAATTTGGTTAAATTTTTTTTTTGCTTAGAAAGGTGCAGTTTCAAAAAACACAAAAATTTTAAGAATGTTTAATCTCATTTTTAAAACTGGTTAAAAATAACTTTCTATTTGACAAAAAAAAACACATTTTGTTAATGTTTTTTTTTAAATTAGTTCATTAGCTATAGACTTATCAAGCACAAAATTAGCTTCATTAACACACTATAGAAACTGGCTCTATATCTAGTTCAAAATAAATTCAGTCCTATTGAAGTGTGTAGATTTGTGCAAGGCCAAAGCACTGGGCTAGTGGTTCTCGCAATTTTTCTACATTTTGCCTCTAGGTAGAAAATGCTGAAATTCACAGGTGTACAATAACAGTTTCTTTATATCAAGAACAACAACAAGATTATTCATTAGTCTCAGCTGTTTTATGTTCTTTATCAGTATTTTAGTGTTTTTTTTTGCTCACCAGTGTATTTAAGATATAAATCATTTTTTCTGTGTAGGATCCAGAATTTAGACTTTACAGAGCAACAGGAACTCTATCAGTTCATATGGAAAGAGTGAGTTAAGAACATCTGACAGTGTTTTTAATTTATTTAATGTTGTGGCAACACAAATAATGATTTAATCTACGTCACCTTAATAGATAGAATGGTCCCTATGGGCTAACTATAAATATGTTATTATTACAAGCATATAAATTATCAGTAGTTGCTAGTTTGTCACTCATAATAAGCAATTAATTCTGTGTATCGATTAAAATGATTTTTTTATATCAATAAAAAATATTAAGTGCTTTGAAGAAAAAGAGAAAAATTCTGAAGTTGTTCATGAATGTTAATTCATTTATTATTTACAGTGTCCACTAGATGTGAATGTCTTAGATCCAAAGTTTGTCTTTTTATTGGATGCTGGGCAGAAAATCTTCATATGGAATGGAGCAAAATCAAATCTGGTCACTCGAACAAAATCTAGGTTGGTTTCCATAGTTATATTGAAAATCACTATGTTTCTGGATTTAAACATTTGACTTTTGAGTCCTGGGCAAAGAGAGATAACTCTTTTATAAAATCATTTCACACAAAAAATATTATCAAGTGCATCTTCTGTTGCTGTAATAGCTCTTCTTAAACAAATGTTTAAAAACTGTTTGTAACTTACTATAGTATTGTATTGCATTAAGATTCAACCTATCTTAACATAACCTTAGATTTCCTAATATGTGTGTATCTGCTTGAACAATGCAAGACATTAATAGCTCGTAGTAAGGAGTAAATACCACATAGGAGTCAAGGTACAATAGATGATGCTGTGAGACTATCAGACACAACCAAGGATTTTTAAAAATAAGATTCTGTTTTGTAAGTTTTATTATTATTATTTCTCCTTATTTTTTTTTTAGACTGATAGCAGAAAAAGTAAACAAAAATGAAAGAAAAGGTAATGCTGAAATCAATCAGTTCCCCCAAGGTAAAGAGACAACTGATTTCTGGAGAAGTTTAGGAGCACCACTAGAAGGGGTTGAAATTAAGGTGAGTTTTTTTAAAATATATTTTATTTATATATATGCAGGCCACAAATCATAAAATTGAGTGATATCTATATAGCTTTAATAAGAGCCTGAAATGTTTGATATATTTCAGTATTTCATAATTGAATTCAGGCTTGCTTATCAGAAAAGTTAGTAATAATTCTTTAATTGAATGATCTTACTTTTAGTAGTTGGGAATTCCAAATATTCTTGAGTCACTCAGGTTTTTTAAATCAGATTTTGTAAGAGAATCAAGATATAGATGTATAAACTGTGATGCTTTCGTTTTTTTAACACTAAAAATATTTTAAATTAAATTTACAGAGCAGCTCTCCATACTCAGAGTTACCAGTAAGTGATCCTAGACTGTATAGAGTTGGTCTTGGAAAGGGTTATCTAGAACTACCACAAGGTCAGTTTTTTTTTTAGATATTAGTACCTCATTTTATTTAGGAATCAGTTTTGTCCATTAGGAATGAAAATTTGTTATAATTGTATCATATCTATCTTGACTTAACACTCTTTTTATAATTATATCATTCTTGTTATCATTTTGTATTGTACAACATAAATTTTGTTTTTTTGCTCTCTATACTCAATTTTATTATACAGTAAAAAAAATATTATTTTTATTTAACAGTTCATATTCCAAAGAATCGTCTAGTGAATACACTACTAGACACTAAATGTGTATATATTTTAGACTGTATCACCGATGTATTTGTTTGGTAAGTCTAAGTTTAAATCATCATTTAAACACAATTCGTTTCAAATAGACCTAATACAAGTCCTGAAAAATGTGTCAGTAAAAAAAAGGTGCAATAATAATTGTTTCCATGTTAGTGACAAGTCTAGTGCTTAAATGAAAAGAGTTTGAACGGTTGACTCATTGTATACAGTCTATGTTTTCAAGCATATAGCACAGTCAACTGTTTAATTTAAAATTTTGATGCTTTTTTTTTCAGGATTGGAAAAAAATCAACAAGATTAGTCCGGGCAGCAGCTTTGAAATTAGCACAAGAGCTTCATGATATGATTGATAGACCTGAGTTTGTTACAATTTATCGTTGTTTAGAAGGGTAGGACTTGTTTATTATTTATTTTGCAACATTCTTTATTTTTTTTTTATGTTAATTCAATATTTATTTTAAGCTAATTCAAATTTTAATATGAATCTTGTTGTTTTGCAGATTTTTTTTCCAATGTATTTTAATAATTACATTTTTTGACTTGCTAACATTCATTTTTATACAAGTATAATTAGGCTTCATTTGTTTTTTAAGGACTGAGCCACAGATTTTCAAAACAAAGTTTATTGGCTGGGATGATGTTTTACCTGTGGACTACACACGCTCTGTGGAATCTATAGCCAAACGAGGGGCTGATCTCAAAGTAAGGATTTTTAACAATTTTTTTCTAAGATAAAAACATGAAACTTAAGATAAAGTTACATTAAAATGAATCTTTTTAAAGATAAAAAAACAAACTATAACCTAACCATACCCTATGTTTTAAAATACTTAATCATGTTATTAAGAAGAAATAAAATTTCTTTAAGCTAAATTGAGTTGTTGTTTTTCTTCTCTATAGTATAAAATATTTCCACAGGTTATTATGGAGAAGGATAAGATGCAAACAGACTTGTCTGCACTCTTCATGCCTAGACAGCCTGCCATGACTGAAGAAGAAGCAGTTCGTAGACATTATAGTTTTCCTTTAAATACTTTTTTTCAAAAAAATATTTCAAACAAAATAGTCAACATGCAATACATCTCTCTCTCATATATATATTGTATTAAGATTAAAACATGTTTATTTTTTATTTTCAGGAACAACTTGCAGCTGACTGGAATGAGGATTTAGACGGCATGGAATCTTTTGTTCTTGAAGGCAAAAAGTTTGTTCGTCTTCCTGATGAGGAGCTTGGTAATAATTGTAAAATCTTAAATTTCAATGGAATTAAAATTCAATTAAACATATTTACAAATTTATTCTGGAGCTTCATATTGCAAAAAAAAATATAAAAAATAGGCCTGCTTGCTTACTGTCACTTCAATGGGCTTGGGGGAGCTACCACATTCAGGTGGCGGATAGGGGAAGGACCCTTAGATATAAAGATTAGCTGTGAATACCAGCCTAACAGCTGCAGACCAACTAATTTGCGGTCATGGAGGATGAGGTGGGGTACTCTAGTGGTGAGGATACTCACTAAAAACATCTAAAAAATCCAGGCAAATGATTGCAAAAAGTGAGTTTAGGGTTCTCTAATTCTATACCCAGGTAGATGAAGCTCGTTAGCTTGGGATAGCAATTCATCTAGGAGAGAGAACTCCGAAACTAAACAACTGCTGCCTTGTAGATGATCTTGGATGATCAAAGGCTATGGAAGCACACCCAAAAAAAAAAGCAGGCTAGTCAAAGTAAAGGGGCCTCCTGTTGCATACCACATCGACACGCAACCTCATCTGAGTACGAAGAAAAAGAACTTTAGTAGGCTTTGTCACAATGTGAGCACAACATAAGCGCTGAACTAATAACTTGAACTTGTCATTAGTTGAAACCCAATATGCAATATGAATGGGAACAGTAGTTTTTCTGAATACAATGATTCAGTTAAAATATAATAACATTTACACAATAATAAAATGATTCTTTTACTGTGACCATTTTGTTTAAGTGACTGATCCCAGAATTCATCTACTGTCCCCTTTTATACTTTTGGTAATGTCTATGCTTCCTAAGCTATTCATCTTGACTAGTTGAGTTGTGATGTCGCTTTCATTAAAAACTTCTGCTGTAAACGTTATGACACATTTAAAACTTTTATGCATTTTGGGGATACATCAAGGGAAAATGGCAGATAAGTTGCCATGAGTTTGCCTTGATAAGATTTTCCTTCTTTATTCTTTCATTCTTGGCAATGGTAAGCTTAGTTCCATTGCAATATTATTTATATATATATTTCTGAAAATTATATTTTTGCTTCCTCAGGAATATTCCACACAGAAGACTGCTATGTGTTCTTATGTAGGTACTGGGTACCTGTGGAGTTACCTGAAGGTGAGGAGGATCTTGATGACGAGGACCTACCTGAAGATGAGTTTAAATGTATTGTGTACTTCTGGCAAGGAAGAACTGCTTCAAACATGGGATGGCTTACTTTTACATTTAGGTAAACATTAGTACAGTAAAATTGTAGCACTGATACTACAAGCATAAGTTTTTCATCCCTCTTTGAAAAGTGTTTAAAGATATAAACAAAAAAAATGGTTGATTATGCCCACTAAAAAGATTAATTATCACAGAACAACTTGTGCATCATGTCAAGAAAGTTTCTTTAAAATTAAAACAGAAACATTTGATATCCATAATGTTAAAAAAAAAGGTTTTTTGGCAAACTTGTATTAAAAGACTAACTAGCAGTAAATTCAAAGAAGTCTGTCACAGGGCATTAACAGCACCTTAGATGGTAGATGGAGGGGGAGTGTTGAGATAACTATAGCAACTATTGTTGTATCAGTCTAAAATAATAATTTGTTTACCTAAATATATCTTTATAATAAAAATTTGAACTTTATCTTATAACTTTAATATTTAGTCTTCAGAAAAAATTCCAAGCTTTATTTGGAGACAAACTTGAGGTTGTGAGACAATTTCAGCAGCAAGAAAATCTAACATTCCTTTCCCACTTCAAGCGCAAGTTTATTATCAAGTTAGGTAAAAGACCAGCAGGTCGTCCAGCTGACTCTGCCAAAGTTAAGCCAAGTACAGAATTCTTCCAGCTCAGAGCAAATGGCAGCCCCATTGCAACCAGGTGTATTCAGGTAACCTACGTAAGACACTATTTTGTCTTGTTACATTTTTTAAAAAGCTGTTTTATTAACTACTAGTCGACCGGTGACGTAGCATAGGCCGTTTTTTTACAGGGCTGGCCACTGCAACTTATGCGACCGCAGTGTGCCCCGCACTTTCATAGAACCCATGGTAATTCTAGGTGTATAAATTATTAAATTAAACCATTTTATAACTTATAACAGATTTCCCGCGGCCTCCTGATTTACCATGAGCTCCTGAAAATATCCGGAAATTGCAAAATATACGAATAAGTCCTGAAAATATCCGAAAATTATTAAAATCTTTTGAAAACTCATACAAATCTCCTGAAATATGTAGACAAAAATTGTCATTTTAGGGTGTCATTCAATATGGAAAACGCCTATTGCGATAAAAAAAAACGGCATTATGCAATAACCATAGTTATGGAATCTAGTGAAAGAAGCTTCTTGCACCTCAAACTAATGAAGAATTTTTAGGTCATCAATTCTCGTAGATAGATTGAAACATTTGATAATTCTTGCTATTGAGCGTGATCTATGTAGGAAATAGAATTTTTATGATATACTGTATGACTTCGCTACACGCAAAACTCATAAAGTAATTCTGTATGTAGTGAAGAATAAATAAAATGCAAAGACGAATTTATTTTCTAATACAAACTATTAATTTTCACTTATTACCCGTATACCTACCCAAACTTGGCTCCACGAAATCTGTTTCGCATTGGGCCCCACAATGTTTAAGTCCAGGTGAATACGGAGTAGATTACTTGTTCTCTTTCCATGACTTCTTGGTCACAATGGTTTAGTCCGACGCTGCTATTTAGTGACGGGTGAATTCTACTTGTTCTCCCCCCCCCCCCTCAATTTTTTTCACCTCTAAAATTACGTGGGGTAACTCTAGTCCGTCCGACTTTCAGAAATAGAAGAGTGATCTTTCCATTACTAGGTGTCCAAACTCTTGAGCCATGAAGAGAATTATATATAAAGATTGTATCTAAAAAATACTTTTATTTGATATCATAAAATATATAGTCATGTTCAAATTATTATTACCGGGTATTATACAAATTGTTTTATATTTCTACAGTTGGAGAAACCGGATGCAGTTTGGCTGAATACTCATTTTTGGTAAATAAATTGAATCCTTAATTTCACTGGAATTATTCCAGCTGTGGGTATAAGATAATTGAATCACATGAATTGTGTTATACCAAGTCAAAAGTCAAATGTGTTGTAAGCGAATCAGATTTAAACTCACTTTTGTCACTAAAAACAATCTGTCATTTAGAGTTACAAAAAAACATATTACTTGAAAATATTATTGGTTGCAAATCAATGGAAGTAAATGTTACACTTGTCTGTTTCGTTGGTGCATACATTGACTTCATTTTTGAAAGCAACCCTAGGACTTAATTTGATTGTTTCCATAAGGATGGGTTGATTTGCATTTAGAGAATACATCTAATGTAAGAATAGAAAACCCCCCTGCTTTTTTTTCTTTTGAAGCATTATTCAAATATGAAATATTCAATTATATATTGCTATCTATGACATAAGAACAAATGTTGGAAAAAGAGAAAATCAAAAGTTGAAACACTTAGTAACAATTCATTTTACTTCATTAGTTGTGTTACTATCAACACTTGGTTCAATGCAAACGTCTTTCTTTTCATTTGAAACAGTTTTATTTTGATGGTACCCTTTGACAGTGATGATCTAAAAGGCATTGTCTACGTCTGGGTTGGTAAGAAGGCTGACCACAAAGAGGCTCAACTTACTGAAGAGATTGCTTATATGATGTACAAGGTTTGTGCTGACCAAAATTATCTTCACATTTCTAATACAAAATACTTGACTGGTGCATGCTCTTAGGACTGACTTCTTGTTTGTTGAGCTATACATTTATTTATTTGTTAGGTATCTTTCATCTTCATGATGTCATTGTTCTTTGTGATTTCTTCAAGCTCTTCTTAGGTCTCTCATTTCATAAGTAATTATGTTACCTCTTGGATTCTGTTGAGAGACAGATCTGATAGGAGAGGTGGAGTTTTAGTACTTTAAAAAAAAATGTAAAGGCAATAGTTTGGCAGTACATTGTCTACCAGTATGAATATATTGTAAGAGAAAAATACTTTTGTATTTTGTATAACTTTTTAAAAGACTTAATAAAAACAAAGTATTTTATCCATCTTCATCTCAAATCCTATTTTAACAATGACTTTAGTCCAACTCAGCCCAGATAAAGCATCAAATTCTCTGTTGTTTAGGATAGCTTCACAGTTCAAATGATTAATGAAGGAGAAGAGCCAGAGAATTTCTTCTGGGTTGGTATTGGTGGCAAGAAATCTTATGACCAGGTAAGGCTTGGAGGAACTGGGTATAATTCTTGCTATGCATTTTGTTTGTTGTTCTTTTAGTAGTAGTAATTTGTAATGATAACCTTAAGTTGAAATGATAACACATTTGCTGTTGTGCTTTAACTTTAACAATTCCACATTTTTTCATTTCAGGATGCCTCTTATATGCATTATGCTCGCTTGTTTAGATGTTCCAATGAAAAAGGCTACTTCACAGTATCAGAAAAATGTGCAGACTTTTGTCAAGTAAGTATATGTGTGATAGGGATTTAAAGTAGAGAGGAACAAAGTAAAAAAAAAATATAGAGAGAGTTCTGTCTCCCAGATATCATAATAGTGGATGTTAATTTTATTGTTAGGATGACCTTGCAGATGATGATGTGATGTTGTTAGACAATGGAGAACAAGTTTATCTTTGGGTTGGTAAAAAAACAAGTGATGTGGAAATCAAGCTGGCTTTTAAAAGTGCAC
Organism: Biomphalaria glabrata; assembly: GCF_947242115.1. NCBI lineage: Eukaryota > Metazoa > Mollusca > Gastropoda > Planorbidae > Biomphalaria > Biomphalaria glabrata. The sequence goes on along the minus strand of NC_074712.1, from coordinate 53,995,304 downwards.
AGGTGAGTGGAGAGACCAATGTATATAGCAATTACGAGATCATTTTCATTAATATCTAATGGGATTTTAATAGAAAAATGAGGACTAGTATAAATTGTAGGGGTGTAAAGACTGGGGCTAATGTAAGTGTAAAAATCCTGTTAGTTTTTAATGGTAGAGATCTTCTGAACTCAGAACCTATTGTACTGAGTCCTGGTTGTGTCAGGATTGAAATAATGTTCCCCAGTCTACTTTTAGACTCATCCCCGCTGTGTATTTTACAGCTAAGTCAAACAAAGATAACACTCAAATAACAAAATCCAATAACACAGGGGATAGGCCAACAAAATAAGTTAGTTAACGCTGATAGCGAATATCAAATAAAAATGTTAATAATAACAAAGGAAACCGTGGAATGTGGTCAATTTAAATATCTATGTTCATAAAAAGCTCCCTCTCTCTAAAGCCCTCAAGTGTAGTCTCTTTATGTTTCGCTATTCTTCTTAAAATCTTATTTTAGTTTCTACCAGTTGGATCATCGTTTCTAAGTCAAAACTGCCCCTATTTACGAAACAAATAACTAATTCCTAATTGTGCTATAACACTACCCAGTTCTTAAAAGGGTACTTGATGAATGTAAGGTGGTTGGTTGTTTACTGATCTAAGACTTTGGATACCCCATACATTGTACTTCTTGTACTGAACAGGCTTTTTAGTTCAAAAGGGAAACTGACAGCTACCCCTCAATGCAAGTAATTTGTTAAGTGACTGAGAATATTAATAGATAGACCATTACAAAGTGAATGTCTCATGGTGAAAATAAAAATGTGCAGGCATTAACAATGTGTTACATTGACAAAAAACATCCTTTTTTAATTAACCTTTGAAAGGATACATTGTATTGTGTGTTAGCGTCTGGTATTTACACATTGTTAGACATTGTTAGGCATATCATTTAAAGGTATCATTGGTTAAAGAAAGAAGTGTTTTTTAATTTAGACATATTCACAATTATAGTAAATAACTGTTTACTATTGATTTTTTGTTCAGGTTTATATACAACATCTGCGTAACAAACAGCCAGACAAACCAAGGAAACTCTTACTTGCCATGAAATACAAAGAAAATAGACATTTTGTCAAATGTTTTCATGGTTGGGGCAAACACAAAGAGGTGAAAGATTTTAAAACTCTGCTGCCAACTATTTATTGATTGTGTTCTATGAAAAAAATGCAATCCTTGTTTTAAGTTTTGTGTTCAAACCCTGTACACCCAGTTAACCATGCTAGAAGTTTGGTCAATTTGACTTCGAGATTTTGCTGTGCAACTCTTTGTTTCTTTTCTGCTATAGAGATAATTCTTTTTATACTTAAAAGTGTCACATTTAGATTTCAAATGTTCATTGTGATCTTTTCTGTGCACGGTTTAAGTTTACAATGATTACATTGTAATTCAAATAAAAAAAAACTAAACTAATGTTTTCTTTGGCTGTGGCCTTATGTATGTTTTTTTTTAATACAGTTGATACTTTAATGTCTGTGATAGAAATCTTGCTATACTTCTGACAAAGGCAATTTACGAATTAAAACTTTCTTTTTTAAATTATTTAAAAGGTAACTATTATGGTGCTAATTATCATGTCATCTAAAATGTAACTTTTCTGTATAAAATTCTGAATTTTCTGATAAGATTTTTTTTGCTTTGTAATATACTATTTGTAATATCAGTTATAATTAGATGCTAAGACTTATAGATGTACTTAATGAATACATCTGACATATGGCTGATTACATTTCATACTTTCAATAATTATATTGAATATATAACTAAACAAATGTTTGTACATTACTTTTTTAGCACTCATAAGGAGTTAATAAACTTAATAAAAGTCACTTATCATGTTCCAAGCTTTTGATTTTATATTCCAAGGATGTTTACCTTTTATAGTTGCACTTTTTTTTCTGACAAGTCAAGTCAATAAAGCACAAATGCACTTTTTAACAAAATGTCTTGCTATGATACAATAGCATTTGATGGAACACAGATGGTATATGGTTTCATCATCAAAGACTGAAATGTTCAAGGTTATATGAGAAAGTTTAATTAATTAATTTTTTTTTTAATCAATACAATTATTTGTGAACTTGAATGTTCAGGCCACATAATTTTTTGATTATTTTTTTTTAAATTCAAATATACCATTTCAAATGAAATAGAAAAAAAACAACCTCACACACTACCACATTAAAAAAACACACTTTCTTAATGCCTTTGTGTAAGGGTTGTCAATTGTGTCAACAACATGTCATGCTTAAAGGCTAGCGTTTACTTCCTTAGATGTCTCTATTCACTGTCATAGTCTCCAGCTCAAAAAACTACCTGTAATTATCCCGTTGTACTGCAAGAGGTTAGAACTAGGATGTAATAAATTGTCATTTCTGAAGGAACATTCTAAAGCCTTGCAGTGATAATGGACAGTGGACTACCTGAAATCTGTGGACTTTACATGAATTGGACCAATGTAAAGGGGCTGTGATAGATCTTGAGCTGTAAGGGATTTCTGTCCAAATGAATAGTTTCTTAAAAAAAACACAGATACTTGATAAGGGTGTCCTCTTGGCCACAATGTGGAAGACAAGTCAAGTGTCTATTTTCTAAAAGGGAGTCTTTTTAAAACTAACTAAAGAAGCATCTCTCTGGTTTCAACACTTTAAAGACGATTTGAAGGTGAAGAATAGGAAAAGGTACAGAGTGTCACTCACTTCCTCCTTAGTAGCATAAATGGAAGCAGTCAGAAAACCAACGACTTAGCAGATTTTAAATCTAATTTACATGCATGGCAAGATAAACATGGATACGTGTAGGACGTAACTATCTTCTCATTAGATGGAACTTCGCTAATTTGTAAGAAGTAGCACTCAAGATCCTGTATTGATAAAATAAATGAGAAAAGCAGCTTATTTTTTTTCAGCAGCACAACTACAAAGCAATACAGAAAAGCAGACAATTTTAAAACCTTCGTTCTCTCTTAAACCTTCGCCTTGGCCTTAAGTGTGATGATGTGCCAAATAACTAGGACCATATCAATCGTAAGCTCTACAAACGTCTGTGATGTAATAAATCTACGGAAGGCAACTCAACAAGGATAGGTATTCATTTACAGGACATCGCAAACACGTTGCTTCTCTCTCTAACGCCAACATTCAATTCTAGTCTCTAACAGTGCATGGCGCAACTTTCAGTTTAATCGTATGGTGCAGTAGTGCATTGCAGGGTTATAACAGTAATTTTCAAGATACGAAACTAAACTTTTCGCTTTAAAAATACAACTGTATAGGTTATGTACATCTAGACCTAGACAAATACATCTAGAACTAGTGTCAATATAATATAATTTGTATAATTAATATTACAACATATTAGAATCTATTGTATAAATTTAAAAAAAATTAGATCCAGATCTAGAGTTTTAGACATATCTAGTGCGAAACTTTTCTTCCGTTGATACGACTGATAGATTTGTTTGTGTTGATTAATGGCTACCGTAAATAGATCTAGATCTATAATATGCTCATTGAATTGCTTAAATGATATTTAGAAAGCGCATAATCTATTCGTAATTGTAATAACTAATAGTTATTTATTTTATTATTATTGCTAATTGGGCAAAGTATCTAGAGCTAGATTCTAAATCTAGCTAGAATCTAGGCTCGATCTACACAAATCTTGCACAGGAAGTAAAGACTTGGTAACACTTGGTTGAGACGTTGAGTTTAGATTAACGACGAGAGTAACGTCACTAATAGATCTATAAAGACCAGAAATGTCATACAGCAGCAGAGAAAATAGTCGCAGGTCTAGCAGCGACGGAAATTTAGGAGGCTTTAGAGTTTATGTTGGAGACTTAGGATCGCGAATAGGCAGAACAGATTTAGAAAGAGAATTCGGACAGTATGGGCCTATTACAGATGTTTGGATGGGAAGAAAACGGGAAGTGTAAGTCAACTTGGACTTGAAATAAAATTATAAAGTACATGAGACATGATCATATCTAAACTCTAGATTAATATTATTATTATAGATCTAGCTCTATATTACTTTAGTATTAAATACTTAATATAGATTATAGATCTAGATCAATATAATATTTGGTGGACGCCTCTTCCTCCTAGGTCCTAAATCTATCTAGTCTAGATCTTTTATCTACATTATTTATTCTCTATATCTTTCTGTAGTGTACAGTCTTAAATTCTTAATTCTCATTACTGCTGCTTCTCCATACTACACCCTACATGATCAATGCACTTGGTTCGTCTTCTGAATGTGAAGGGGTACTTAGCAAACAACTCAGCTCTTGTTTTTTTTATACTGGAAGACCAAGTAACTCCTCTCTGCAAAATCATTCATTGTTGAATTGTTCCTAACATTACCAAAACATGAATAATAAAAAAAAATATTAATTAATGCTAATTAAATTGTGGTAATTAATTAATTTTGTTTTGGTTCCAAAAAGGGAAACAAATCAATTATAAGATATATGTTGTTAATATGAAGTTCTTGCCCCTATTTTTTTAAAAGTATTTTTATTTTTAATTTTGTTTATTTATACCCCATGCTTATTAAATATATTAAAATATATATACAGCCAATACAAACGTTTAAATATATAGAAAGCATAATACATTTTAACAATGATCTAATGTCAGAAGTAAAGGAATGACTAGCAGCAGGTAACAGCTTTCTTTAATACACAACATATACTTAAAAGCAAACTTTTATCCTAGGAAACAAAGAAAATCATTTACAAAACCATCAGTCCTTTAGTCATATATGCAAGCCAAACCTGGACGCTGACAGAAACCAGAAAATCTGCTAAATACTTCGGAAAGAAAAAATCCTCAGAAAAATTTATGGTGCCATACATAAGAAAACTGGATGGAGAATTCACACCAACCAAGAAATATACCAAGCTATATGAAGTCCCCTCCATAGTGACTGAAATAAAAAGGAACAGATTACGTTGGGCAGGTCACCTTGAAAGAATGCCAGAGAACAGAGGAGAAAAGATTGTTCACCAGCAAAATTCAAAGACAGACCATGACTATGGTGGCTTGATGACGTAGAGGCAGATCTACAACATCTAAAAAGTTCGAGCATGGAGACGTAAAGCGCAGGATAGATCGGAATCGAGAAATGTGCTAAAGCAGGCCAAGGGCCTCCATGGGCTGTAAAGCCACTGGGATGGATAATACAGCCAATATGTACATGTATAAAATATACAACCTCAACAATTATTAAATTTATAATATTTGTAAGCCTATTCATTTATTTCTTCAAATTGAATGAGAACTGTTTACTTTCTATAACTTTATAAAGTTTAAAATATTTTAAAAAATGGTATCGAAAAAGTAATTGATCTTTAACAAAATTAATCAACTATTTTAACTTGAATTTTTTTTTGTACTGATTAGAAGTTCTTTATTTTAACACCTTTTTAGACCCAGAATATTTTATGTTTGTATCAAAACCTATTACATTTTAAATCTTGTAGAACTTCACCAAGTTATGCATTTGTTGTTTACCGGTATCCAGAAGATGCAGAAGAAGCAGTTAGAGATAGAAATGGAAGGTGAGAATTTGTATTCATTTTACAACTTCTACATTATTGAGAGATTTTTGAGTACATGCAGAGTTCTTCTACATAGATAAGCTTTGTTTTTTTAAAAAGGATTTTTAAAAAATATGTTGCTTGTTTATGTACAGATTTGCAATTAAAGGTAAGATGTTTCAAACAAATTTATCTGTCTGGTGTGTTGTATGTTTGTTTTATGTTTCGGATGTTCCTTCAGACTTTAAGATTATTACATGCCAACCCAAACAATATGCGTTGGGCACGGTGTGAACTCGGGACATTAAATGACAGTCCACATGATCAGACAGCCACTCTAATTCTTAGAGGAGTTTCATATTTTTGTTTAAGTAAAAGAAGCTGCTTATTATGCAAGTCACATGACACCACTATGAACAGCTACCTACAGATATGGACAAATTGCATAACCATCAACTAGGATCTTGAAGTAACTTATAAAAATGTTGAAGTTTTTTGTTTTAACCTTTCAGAAAGTTGTGTGGACGAAAAGTACGTGTTGAGCATGCCAAACCTATAAATAGTAATCCTCGTAGATTCCGAGGAGGTTGGGTTAACAGAGGTAGAGGAGGAGACAGAGGGGACTATAGAGGTAACCAGCAAAGTAGATTCAGAGAGAGATACAACAACAATAGGAGGTTAGTACCAGTTTGTTTATACTTCAATTGGTATCTATTTTAATATTGTTGGTGTGCTATACAACTGATTTCATGTTTTGAAATATTAAGTATAATCTATTTCTGAATAGCTTTTATCGTATGGCACTAAGTTTAGCTTTATTTTTTTCTTAAATTAATGTTTCAAAAGAAAGGTAATCATTGATTAGTTTCCTAGTTCACTGAACGTCAGCATTTATTGTTGACACTTTTTTTTTAGTTTGAGGTCAAGTAAAACAAAGTAAATAGTGTTAAAATCTATGAATTGAACTATGGTTTCAATTCTAGTTTCTTGCCATAATGCTTTTTAAGAGATTTTTTTTTATGTCTTTTGTAGAATTATTTTTTTTTTTTTTTTTAAACTTTATTTTATCATACTGGTACATAATTCATGAGAATAATTTGAAAAAGTGCATTGGTACAGTTGTTTTCAAACTATGGGTCACGCGTCACAACCCCATTTGGAGTTACAGCAGTTTTACAATCCTATTACAGTTAGAGGCCATTTTACAGAATATTGTTTTTAAATTATTAAGATAGGATTGTGATAAAAACAACAACAAACCGTTTGAGAAAAAACAAATGATTACCTTTTCATCTCATACAATGTTTCTACTTTTGAATGGTCTAAATATTGATGTTAAAAATATGATTTAAATGTTATTGTAAGTGCATGTAATCCAAAAGTACAATATTTAGGACATGTGATAGTAGATGAAAACAATCATAAATTAATATTTCATAAAGCTCACATAAATATTTTGAGTTTTATGTGCCTTGTACATTAGATTTTGTGCCTAATTTGAATGGTTTAAATATTAATTGAACAGTTATACAAACAATTTCTGTTCTTTTCTTTATATGGTGTCTGTAATTTAATTTGTTGTCCTGACACATTTATTCAAGGGGGCATCCATACTGGCCCATCGTTAGATCAGCCTGAGGCAAGCCTGACAGTACCTGGAATCGTTTCCTTATCATCAATACGTTTGATTTCAAGCTATCAGAATGTTCTTGAGGGCCATGTCCTACCTGTGTGAACGCCCGGTTCCCCCCAAACCTGTCATGTCATTTGCAATGTCTGTTTGGTACCGAGCAAGCGAGGTCCTGACGATGTTGACCTACTCACATCTTGATAGCAGGAGAGGATGAGCGTAATGAAGAGCTTAAAGATTCATTTTGTCCGTCTTCCGTGTGGATCGTATTAACAGGAATCACACTTTATGTCAAGCACAATCCTTTCTCCATGGTCGTTATACACTCGAGGGCATTCACTTGGCCTGAAGTAAAAACAAAATCATTTGGTAATGTGTTTGTTGGGTATATATCCTGTAGAACAAAGAATACTAACTAACATTTTCAAATTTTCATTAACATAATTTAAAATTTACAGCTCTTTGAAGATTAGTATTTATTTATGCAATTCATGTTGATTTTTTAATTCAAGATTTTTAAAAAATATTTTGTATCATTGCCATAAATTTTTTTTTCTTAATTATCAAATAAAAATACTATTCTACTCATGATAAGTCTTGCAAATTAACATTTGAAATAAAGTAATTAAAAATAATTATAATGAAAATTCAGCATATGCAATCAAGATATAAAGTATTTCATATGTTGAGCAGATGCTATAATTTATGACTAATATACTCTTTAAGTATTATTGATGAAAACAAGGTCATTTGTTTCCATTTTTTTACAAATTCATTACAACAAATAATTATTGTTTTTCTTTTGATTTTATTTTTAAAGGTCAAGATCTCAAAGTCCTGCTAGAAACAGTAGAGGGCAGCAATCACCATCTTCAAACAGGTCATTTTATTAGTCATTTTTTTCTTTTAATACTAGAAAGTATTTGGCTGATGCTGTTCATCCTGCGGAGTTGACCTTCCTTTTCCCCTATCTTTGTAGATTTGTTGTGAATCAGATTACTCTTGTTAGTTCAAATTATTTTGTTTTAGCTGAACACTAAGGTTGTTAAACAGAAATCTGAGGGATTGGCTCTTCATCTTTTTCAGCTATCTGTCAGATAGGAATGGCATGTTGTTCTAGTATGTATTCAGTGGGGTCACAACAAATGGTTGGACATTTGGTTTGCTTGACAAATGGCTCACTGACATTTATTTTATTAACAATAGGTTCACATTATAGAAATATTTTGTTAATATCCTGCTCACAAAACATTATTTGTCCTGAGAGCCTAGTTCTGTGACTTACTATTAAAGTGATTTTCTTTTTTTGTTAATAGATACTGCTAATAATGTTGTTTACAATCTATGTCTTTTGTATATTTACAGAAATGATGACTTTGATAGTTCATCCCCAAAGAAATATGCTAAGCGATCTGCTTCAGACTCACCGGACAATAAATCAAAGTAACTTGTTTTCCTCACAAGTATTATAGTCACCTTTAACTTCAAATATTTCATAGTTGATTAGAATTAATAATTACATAAAAAGTAGAATCTACTCTATGGATTGAATAGAAAGTTTTAGTGATAGAGGAGGGTTAACGTTCTGTCTCATCTATTTGGGTTCCCAGTTTCTATACTAATTACAAGTTGTATACTTAGTGAGTTAGCAGTTTCTGTCATACGTCTTCTCCAGTTATTCCTATAATGTACATAATGTCAATTTAAGTTTTGTGTTAATAAATTGAGCTAATGGCAAAGTCAATGTTAATTAAGATGTTTGCATTCAATATGTTCAGGAAAAAATTCAAGAGAGATGTGTCCACAACACCATCCCCACCCAGAGCAAAAGACAACACAGATTCTGATAGCTCATCATCACCTCCACCAAAGAAATCAACTAAGAAACAAAAAAGAGGACACTCACCATCACAGAGTCCACCAAGACATGATGAGCGACCATATCAAAAGTTTCAGGTAGATATACTTTTGTTTTTATTGTGCATACAGGTGTGTGTATGGTGTTTATTATGTCAAAGACTTGTTTAAATGAGGAGCAATAATCTGTTAGTCCACATGAAGTCCTGGTGATGTTTTATATTCAGTTTCATGTATAACTATTGCCCATGAAACCATTTATGAAAAGAATCTGTTACTTGGTAAAGTTCAAAATGAATTTTGGTCATTTTCTCAAATACTTGAATTCTTATTTGGTTAAAATTAAATCCTAGTTTTTGATAGTTTTGACTTAGTTTTATGTTTACAATGTTCATAATTTTAAACACTATAGATACATTTTTTAAAATCATTTTCTTGAAATTAACATTTTTATCAATAACCATTGCACAGTAGGCCTATCATAAAAAGTATCTCTAGGTAAAGTACATAAGACTACTTAATGACCTACATTTTTTCCCCAAATCATCTAGAAGTGTGTGATTCATGAAGGTCATATAAGTCTGATGCCAAATGAAACCAGACCAATCAAAATAGTTTGTAAATAGGGTATCCTGCCACACAAAGATATGAAGTCACTATCATAAATCTCTATTGTTTTGCAGGAAGTCCCAAGAAAAAGTGCCCAGAACAAAAAGAAAACCAATTATGCAGACACTTCTAGTAGTGAGGACTAGTTGCCTTTTCATTGATTTATTCATTGCTTTGTAATATAGTTTCAATTATAGTATTTTTGTAATGGCTTTTTCTGTAATGTTGAATCACATCCTACATATAAATCTATTTTGCTATTGTGTGTGACTGTTCCATTAAGAGCTTAATGCTTTTGCTTTCATTCTAACCTTTGATTTACTTGAACTTTCTATTTATTCATATGCTTTGTTCAATGGCACTGTTTGAACTCACCATGACTAGTTTATGTCTCCATAGCATTTATTAAGTACATTTTGACTTGTAATGGTAGCTGATGATAGGTACATTTGTTTTCATATTCGTGAATCAATTAGAGTAATACTCAATAAATTGGTGCAATATTATATATATAAATATTATTTGAAATAAAACCAAGTGAATGAACTATTGTCTACACATTCCAATGTGTATTGTAGATGAGAAAATACTTTTGCTGAAAGTTAAGTTTTATTATAAATAATATGATTTATTATTTTTGTCATACAATTTTTTTTTTTTAGTAGCTTTAAGCAGCACCTAAAAAAAAAACTTGACTTTGTTGGATGGAACAATCTATTAATATTGATGGACAATGTCTAATGTAGTTTGAACACTTCAGTATTGTGATGCCCTGATACAATTCTTTATTTTTGTTCAAGATTGTGATAAGCTTATTACTATTATTTTTTTTTTTAAAGTTATTAGTTGAAGATGTCCAATGTAAGTTTATTCAATATTGATTAAAGTCAGAAATTAAAAGCAAAATAACAAATTTGTTTTATTTTTTTGATACAATTACAGAATTTGCACTTCATAAAAACATGACTAAGGTTTGTTGATACCAACATGGTTGATATCTATACAAACAATCTTACAACACACATTCATGCACTTCAATAGTACATCACTTGTAAATTATTACAAATTGATACTATTTACAATATTCTTGAGGTTAAAGTCGACCGTTTGCCAAAACTTGAGCCAATTTAAAGTAATTGAGTTCATTGATAAATTCTATTTAGTTGTTTAAAAAAATAATGATTACAGCTTTCTTGTATCTGAGTAATGGCCTCTTAGGCCTGCAAGCAAATAAATTTGAAGTTACTAGCAGAGACAAGTAATATGCCTTCTTAGTGTTGATGTGACATAGTGGTTTCAGTCAGTTAATGAATTTGAAGGAACACCCCCTATTAGATGCTGATAAACAAAGCTCTGATAAAACTTTTTTTGTTTTCAGTTTTCCTCAAACTTCCAGTCTTTATTTTTTTTTATATAGCTTATCTATAAGTATATTCAATTTGTATAAAGTTCCATTACTCAAGTGGCTTGGCATCACAAATATGAGCTACTTTAAAGAAAAAGTGTCATTTCATACCAAAATAAAATGTATAGTGAGCAATCAGAGAAGAATGTAATGAACTTGTTGAAACCGAATCACAGAAACAATAAATTAGTATCAACGTACAAAAGCTATGTACAACATTCACAACAAAAGTGAGTACACAGAGAAATAGTCCTCTTCATAGGATGGCATCAAACCTGCAGACACATTTTTTTTTTTACAATAAATGTTAATACACAGAGAAATAGTCCTCTTCATAGGATGGTATCAAACCTGCAGACACATTTTTCACAATAAATGTTCAAAAAGCTCAAGATTGTTTCTTGTAAATAAAATATTCAGCTTTTAAAAAAATGCCAATCAAAACATAAAAATGATTTTGGTAAATTGATATGTAAAGAATGTTTTGTTTTCTTCCATTAAAAGAAGATATACTGCCATTAAAAGAGGTTCAATTTATTTCCACCCCCTCCTAACAGTCTGGAGCTGAAAAAAATGTATAAAAAATTTCTTTAAAATTCAAAATTTGTGGAACTAAATGAAACAAAGTAACATAAAAACATTTTGTGCACATTGAAAAATGTATGCTATAAAAATATTAGCACCTGGGAAATTGAGAGCAACCTTCACAAGCTGTGACAAATGAGCAATGTTACAGGGCAAACAATTTTATGTTACAATACTCCCATTACTTCAAATTCACCATTGACACCATATTTTTTGTTCAACTGCTCTTCCTCAAACTTGTGGAGTTCATTTGGTGGGTTTCTCCATAAGTCTACAGACCGTGGACGCTCTATACGTTTTGATTTAAAAGCCACTGGCTTTTGGTTATTGAGCAGACTAGTGGTAGGGGGGTGAAGTGGGGCATGAAATGGACGGCTATGATCTGAATATACAACGCTGGCTGTGTTATTGTTATTATATACATCTGGGTGAGGCACCATTTTGGCAGCCGGTTGATAGGGATGTATGAAAGCCGATTGCAGTGGCTGCGATGGAAGCTGAGGATAAAGGTGATGAGAATGCTGAGGGTTGTTGAAAGATTTGATGGAATTGGCAGAATGACTTTGTTTCACCCTTAAAATAGGTCTAGAGGGGTCATTCTGATGAAGGTTTTCAACTGGAGAGACAGCAGTAGCTTCAGCATTATCAGTGGTGGAGCCACTGTGTTGTTCACTGCTAGTAGCCATGATGACATCACTGCTGGCCTGCAGTCCACTACTAGCTGAACCACTTTGCTGAGCAGCACTGCTGTTGGTACTGTTATCTGGTTGGCTCAGTTGAGCATCACTACTGCTGTCACCTCCATGCACTAGTGCATCATTTGCAGATCTGGACTGGCCCAGTGTTTGAGCTCTTTTGTCAGCTCCAGATTCTGGGTTTCTGGGTGAACTGAAGCCACTATCTGAAACTAAATTGTCCACTCCATTTTTGGCCATCACATCTTCTTTCTTAAGAGCATGTGGCTGAGGTTGAATAGCATGGTGCTCTATCTGTACATGAGGCTCCACACTGTTAACATGATCATCGTCACTCTCATCACTTTCCTCCTCTGACTCATAATCATCTACAACTTCCACTATTTCAACATAATGCTTATTACCAATATCAATTTCTGTTCTATCATGGGCATCTGCAAGCTCTATCATACCCCCTGAAGATCCAGAAATTTCTCTGGCAGATGGAGATCCTATTTCAAGAACAGATTCTAACTTATTCACATGATCATCAACAACAGTCTTGGGGTTGATGTCGGATCTGAGGCTCATTATCTTAGGACCGAAAGCAGCATTGTCATAATAAATACTGGGAAGTGAGTTTTGAGGGACTGGCAAGTCAGAGTTCTCTAGATTAGAGTTAGTGATAGTGTGATACATGACAGAAGATCCCACAACCATGTCTGTCACATTACTTCCATACACAACAGAATTATAGGCTGCTGGGTTGGTCATATCCCCCTGATAGACAACTGAACACAGTGCTGGATCTGTAGTAAAGTGAGCATTTTGATTAGTGCTATTTTGGCTATCTTCAAAATGTACACGGCTTTGGTTGGCTATATTTCTTGCAGGTAAATCTCTATACTGTTTGGAAGTGGTATTTTCATAGACTGGGCCCCCAAAGCGTTTGTCTTTATTTTCTGCAGCAGCAAGACCTACACAGTTAACACCACTGTCTCTAGATTGCAATGTTGAAGAGTTTTTGTTAGGAAGACGACCTTTATATTCATAGCTGATGTCATCACCTTGTCCATAATAGCTATAAATTTTATGTGTCCGCTTTCGTGACCTGTGAGACCTTCTTCTATGAGGTAAGTGTGGCGGCCCGTAAATTCTGTCCCTGGCTTCATGACCCTCCACCCTATAATTTGTCCTATCATTTTGTCCCTCGTAGCGAGGTGTTGAGTGCATAGGCCCAAGTTTTGGCTGCTCAATCAGTTTTGCATAAGTGCTCTCATCACTAAGGTGGGCCACAGGCGACAATGCTGATACTGAATGATAAACGTTGGAATTCTGAAAGGGGGTAATGTCCGCAGGGTTTACCACATCATAATCAGTTGGATGCTTACTGCCCTCCTCCAAATCCCTGAATTTTCTGGGCTGATGTCTGGAATTCCTGAAGCTATCATAAAGATTGTCAGGCCGTAGTGGCCTTGGTTTAACAAAGTCACTTTCATGTGTCGCTACTTCTGTAACCTGCTTTTTATCCTTTACTTTAGTTATAGCATTCATCGCCATGTAGTCAACATTTTGAGGAAGGACTTGCAACTTCTTGGTACTCTGATAGCGTTGATCATTGACTGGGCGTGCTCCACTTGGGGGCAGAGTGGTGACTTTAGAGACATATGGGGCAGAAGATATCCTGGTGGTCTGCTGAGTGACCACAGAGACCCATGACTCAGTCCGCTTCTGTTTATCAAGCTGCTGCTGGTACCAAAGCCATTCAGGGGGAGGAAACTGAGCTGAGAATGTAGCATATTCTTTCTCTTTAGGCTCTTTCCCTTCATTGCTCACCTCCGTCACAGTGGATGGACGTAAAGGAGGTACAGGAGGTGGAGGCATAAGAAGTTTATCCTTATCTTTATCTCTCTTTTTTCTTCCAAATATTTTAGAAAAAATTGAAGTTTTTTCCCCTGAAAAATAAACATAAAATACACAAATTAATTCAACACTTACTGAAATGATATTTTGAAATAAATATTGAAAAAGCTAAACAGTTTGTCATTTTTTGAAAGCCCACAAATCAGTCCTCTTAATGACTAAACATGATAAAAAATATCGAAAGGCCAATATATATGGTAGGCAATAAATTGCTGGCTAAATAATAATAATAATAATAGATTCACCTTTTTCCTTTTCTTGGTTGATGTTGTTAGATTTGACATTAAGGTTGACATCTTTCACCATCTTACTCCCTTTATCTCCTTTGTATTTGATGGATGAGGATCTCTTCAATTCTACACCCTCATCAGACTTTGACTTGACAACTTTCTTCTCCTCTTTAGTTCTGCCCAGGCTGCTGGCTCTGGAAGATTTACCAGTTGATCCATTTTTTAACTTTTCACGTGGAAGTTCCTCTTCATCTGAAGATTCTTCAATTGTAGTCACCTGGAAAAGTTGTGCCCAATCAATTACAAATACAAATAAAAGCTATTCAAATCTGACATTGCTCTTCTGCTACCAAATAAAAGCTATTCAAATCTGACATTGCTCTTCTGCTACCAAATAAAAGCTATTCAAATCTGACATTGCTCTTCAGCTACCAAATAAAAGCTATTCAAATCTGACATTGCTCTTCTGCTACCAAATAAAAGCTATTCAAATCTGACATTGCTCTTCTGCTACCAAATAAAAGCTATTCAAATCTGACATTGCTCTTCTGCTACCAAATAAAAGCTATTCAAATCTGACATTTTTTCTGCTACCAAATAAAAGCTATTCAAATCTGACATTGCTCTTCTGCTACCAAATAAAAGCTATTCAAATCTGACATTGCTCTTCTGCTACCAAACAAAAGCTATTCAAATCTGACATTGCTCTTCTGCTACCAAATAAAAGCTATTCAAATATGACATTGCTCTTCTGCTACCAAATAAAAGCTATTCAAATCTGACATTGGTCTTCTGCTACCAAATAATCGGAGACAATGGAGGATAATGATTTTGAGAAGCTATTTAGCATAGCCTAAACTGCTTGGCTGCTTATCAAGGGGGAAGGGGTTCAAGTTTGAGTTGTGTTTGTTGAGTGTCTTAATGTAGCATGGAAACCTTCTCACATATAATCCCTCTCCCCACAGGTCCAAAAAAATAAAAGATTGGAAAACAGCACACTGAGCATGTGTATATATGAAAGTTGCTCTATACAAAAGTAATTCAGAAAATTGATGACAGCATTGAGAAATGGCAATCCTATAAGACTCTGTGTGTAAAATCAATGAGACAACCTTATATGTACTTCTTTTGAATTATACTCAACATTTTCAAACAGTATAGTATTTCTATTCATGTACTGTAATAATAATTCAGAGGTGTGTATGTGAAATACTGTGTTTGGAGCTTAACAATAATAAAGACAAGTATCTTGAAGGTTA
Organism: Biomphalaria glabrata; assembly: GCF_947242115.1. NCBI lineage: Eukaryota > Metazoa > Mollusca > Gastropoda > Planorbidae > Biomphalaria > Biomphalaria glabrata. The sequence continues at coordinate 53,979,545 of NC_074712.1, read as the reverse complement.
AGGAAATTCTTTTAATGGTGAACAAAATCATTAAAAGTTATCTAGCAATTTGTGGATAGAGGAAAGTACATTGTACTAGTCTCTATTTTTTACCTATACCTATGTATCTGTTGGACCACCATGCAAGATTTGTCAACCGTCTTTCTCCATTCCTCTGTCTTTTGGCTTAGTTAGAACCTCATTCAATGGCACACAAAGTGTAGTGTTTAAAAAAAAAAAAGCATCTCTAGGTCTTGAAAGGAAAAATTACTGACTATTATGTATTAGATGAGGTAGACATACCTGGCAAGATATGGACCTCATATGAGCCCTTGATGGTAACATTGGAGGCTGTTGTCCCACCTGACCTTGAAAGACAGGAACATACATGGGATGGTAGGGTAACCATGATGCATTGGTTGGCAGGTAGGAGGAATTACTGTTAGACTGTAACCTGTTGGTGTCTGGCGTAACCACAAAGTAACCGCTCCCTAGAATAAGAAATGGTAAAAGAAATATATTAACTAAAGCTGATCTTTAAAAATAATACAGATCAAAATATTTTGGCTTTCACAGTTCCAATTATCCAATGAGCAACCTTTTCCTTCCAGACACGCCATCATAGCATAAAAAAACCCCAAGAACTCAGGAATAGTACAACCTTAAATTTACTAGGTCAAGTTGAAACCAATGAAGACCAGCTAGGGAAGGGAAATCCCCACAGTCTTTAAGAAAACAAGATGTAAAAGAATGCACAATTCCCTTCCAGCCAAGAGTCACAGCTACCATTAAATTCCATTCATAACAATGACCTTGAACTAACCAATAAGGGACAATCATGATCAGACTTGTAGAAAAAATTTCAGTATCATTGTTAAAAACAAAATAAAGTGTTTTTTTTGTCTACGGACAGCAAAAATGTTAAATTGAATTCTTTAATTGGTGTTTGCAGGTTATAAATAACATGTAGAGCTACTGAAACTTTTATGTAGAGACAAAGAAATCATTAACCTTATGATCTATATCAGACATTTAGTTTGATGTCAAGAAAATTGTGAACAGTTTTTTTTTTCTTTCTTTAAGCAGACAAACCATGCCAACTGTCTTCAAAACAAACACTTTTTGTTATTTGCATGGACTGTGACTACACCTTCGTGGAGACAAATGACCATAGTTCACTTGAGATGAGACAGTTGATACAAGACATAGAATGTGCTGACTGTACCAGCCCATGGAAATTCTGAGCTAATGTCTAGTGAAATATGAATGTATGTTACCCACTACATGACCATAATGTTACCCACTACATGACCACATAGCCAAGACAATGGACTCTTGCTGAATTATATGTTTGAAAAACAACAGCGGGAGGAAGATTTTGACACTCTCCCTGCAGAAAAAAAAAATGAATTTAAAAACTTGTTTTATTTTTTTTCTAGAGTTATAAGCCAGGTGCTAATAAGTAAGAATAGCCTCCATTTTTATAAAACTAGTTGAGATAAAAAGGATTTCACAAGCACTAACACACATTGGGAGTAGCCAGGATGGAGGCAAAAAAATAATTGTGTGCGTGTGTACATAATTAAATTTTTACAACATTCTGACCCTTCATTCTCTCAGAAGACTTTTACTGTACCCTAGAATAGGTTCTTCCTGAAGTTAGAGGAAAAACTGTAGACTCCCCGCCATTGCCAGCAAAGGGGTCTGGGGAAGCGCTGTGAGCTCCTCAAGCATGGGGCGGAGCCCCGCCGCCAAGCACTATTTCCGGTATTGAAAGCCAACAAAATGCATATTCTGAGGTATCTACAGTGCATTATCCTACTATTAAAAAGTTTTATTTCAAAAACATTATTATGTGCTATTCTGACTTAGATCCTCCCGCGTCGTTCGATGCATTGGGCGGCAAGCAGCTTCTACAAAAATGTGTCACCGGCAACGTCTAAAGCCTCTTCCCACCAGGACCTCCATGAAAATGCCGCGCCTAGTTGTTCTAGGATGTCCCTGTTTGCGCTTTCCTCGTAATGGCCTCCATGTAATCACAACTCTTAATTATGCATTATTTATTTTGTCGGAGAACATGTCCCGCAAGCCTCATGTGCCGCTCTGTCACAACCTTACTAAAGAGTCAACTCCTAGTTCGGCATAGGAGTTCCTTGATTGAGACCCGATCTCTATAACTGACTCCTAAAATCTGTCTTAGCCATCTTTGTTGAGCCACATTTAGTCTTTTTCAATTTCGGCAGATGACTATTCACTGCACGTTATTAGTGGAGCCCAGCCACTGGTAGAAATTTGTAACCTCTCTTGGAATTAGGCGACTGTAGTTTGCTTTAGATTTAATATCGAAAAGGGAAGTTTTATCGTCAAAATCTTTTTCTTTCTTTTTTTTTGGGGGGGGGGGGTTAGGGAGAGAGAGAGAGAAAGAGTTGTACGCCTAAAAATCTGAGGTGTTTTGTTTTTTTTTAATTCAAAACCCCCTTAGCTACGCTCATAGGATTTGGTGACTGTAGTTTGCTTTAGAATAAAATTGAAGAGAAAGGTTTTCAACCTCAAAACTCACTGTATGGAGTATTTAAACTCAAAACCATTAGGAGTGGTTTTAAACTATTAAAAAAAAACCCTCTGGATGTGGGGGTTTAAACTCAAAAACCCCTTGGCTTGGCTATGCTCATAGCATTTTGAGTGTGTAATTTGTTTTTTTTTTTTTTTTTTTTACATTGAAGAGGTGGTTTTTAGCTCTAAACCCTGTGGAGAGGGGTTTTAAACACAAAACCCCTCTTGGCTATGCTCATAGAATCTGGTGACTGATGTATGGATAGTCTTATATTGAAGAAGAGGGTTTTATCATAAATTTCGGAGGGGGTTTTAAAATGGAAATCTTCCTTAGCTATGCTCTTGGAATTTGGGGATTGTCGTTTGTATTCTTTTTTTTGTTTTTTGTTTTATAGAAGAGGGGGTTTTGACTGCAAAAGCCCCTGGTAGGAGGGTTTTAAACTCAAAACCCCATTGGCTGCGCTGGGGCAAGTGATGGTTTAGTATTAAAATCTCACCTGAAATAAACAGAATCAAAGCAAAAAATCAGTCACTAAATCCCTGCAGGGGGGGGGGGTTCATTTCGGGAGGCGGGGGGTGTTGACTAGTACGCCCAAGTAACACACAGACATACATCCACCAAAGTACGAGAAAGTAGATCAATCTTGTGATCGGCTGTATGCAAGGCAGCAATTAGCCCTGACGACATAAAAAACCAAACAATACAAAATAATAATCCCCAAGATGTTCTAGATAAAAATCCATTTATTCCTTCCTTGGAATTACAAAAAGGGGACAGCCAGTCGTCGTCGCGTTAAACGGAGAGATTTGCCGAGTAATCCCCCCTTGCAATGTACGTGTCTGCACAAGGTGTGACTGACAGAGAGAAGTTGTGTCGCGGTGCTGTCAGTGGAAGATCTATACAAGATAAGACTGCATTGTACCTTCTGATTTATGAGTGTCAATAGCAGGACGACATTCAATGTCTAGTATTTAAACTCAAAGTGCCTAAAGATAGATGCTTGTCGAAAAACAACAAACAAAACGTTAGGACAGTGGGAACCTATTTGTACAAACAGAAAACTGACAAGAAGAACTCGTTTCTTATAAGTGTCTAGACAGTTTTCAATCAGTTTAAATTAGCACGCAACAACAAAAGGACAAGGGCAGTAACTGGGAGATCATGTCTGGTTCTCTAACCAGCGAAGGTTTCCTAACATGCAAGCTTTTGAGATTCGACACATTTTCTTTTTGCATATGTATTTAGCAAAAGCAGTGGGTCTCAAAGTCCCCAGAATTTGTGTTTTTCAAACGATGTAGATCAGTGGTTCTCAACCTTTTTAGTACCGCGACCCCTTTTTGCAATCCCCCCACCATGCGGCGACCCCCCAAAGGTTTGGAACTCACTCCCCATTGATCTCAGAAAAACAACATGCTTCACTATATTAGAAAAGAACACTAAGACCTATCTGTTCAAAACTTGTTTATGTCATTCTAGATCTCGTGTTTATCTTTGTTAGTCTAGCGCCGTGGGCCCGCAATATGTTTGTTAACATCATTGTATCAATTAAATTATAATGAATTATTATTATGCCTTTAACCAAATAAACTACAACACAAAACTAGTAAATGTGCAGCTCCTAGCATTGGAATGTTAGACTCAACTGCCAACGTATCCAGCGTAGTCTTGGAGGTCAAGATGACCTCTGGTGAGAGATAACCCCCACGCTGACACACACACGTGAATACTGCCACCAAGGTTCATGACGTCCAGTGCTATTCAGACAACTAATATCCCCCCCCCCCTTTCCACCCGGGGAGACACAGTAGGAACTCAATTCCCTATTCACGACCTCTTCTCCCCCCCCCCTTTTTTCCCCCACATACTACTTTTATCGCTGTACGAATCAAAGCCGCGGAACACGGTCTCAGACGAGCTGAATGTCCTTCAAGTTTTATGTTTTAGATCCTTGCTAGTTATACAAGTATTTGACTTTCAGCCGATTCACAGTTGAAACATGCATCCACTAAGTCTAGATCACTTGTAAGAAATAAGTAACAGTGTTTAGTTGAGTCAAAATTCATCCAGTATATTAATTACCATAATAGTTTTTATTAGTTTATTTCAAATTAAAAAAAACAAACAAATACAAACTGAATTTGCAAAATTAGAATGCGCTGGTCAGACGCTAAGACAGCTGAACTATGTTTCTATAACAATGACACTAGTGTTAGAAGATAACAACTTATAAACTACGTGTTGCTAGGGAGAGGAAAACAGGCGTGGAAGCTTGGTTCATCAATACCATGCAAGATCCTCGCGTCATCCGTAGTGCTTGTTGACACAGTTGAGAAAGTATATGTGAACAAGTGCTGGCTAGTACATTGATGTGAAATGTTTCTGTCACCGAGTGACGAGCAGCACCTGTTGTTAACACCCTACAACTTCTTATCTCCACTGAACCTTCGTGATCCCAGCACTTCAAAACTCTCTGTACTGCAGTGCAGGTCTTGCGGGGCCCTTTATTTCACTGTGCCAAGATCAAAGTAGCACTTGTACAAGGGACGGTAATCTAATCATTATTGAACATGTCAACTGGAAACAATTTCAGTTCAATCATCCAGCACTTGCGTCTACAGATTATCCGCTAGTTTGTTCTCTAATATGACAACACAGTGCACACGGATTTCAAGAATACATTCATGACAATGAGGTGCTTTCATTAGACACAACAAGATGTAGAAACAAATCAACCAACAATGAACCTAGAGAAACAAATGGCGGACTCACCAGTGATCTATTTTTTCTTACATTGAAGAGAAGCATAAAAAAAGAACCCCCCCCCCCCCCAAAAGAAAATAAATGATTGCTACAAGTGTGTGTATATGTGCATGAGCCAATCAAGGCTCTACTGTTTGTGAGATATGGGCATCTAGAACCATTGTAGTGATTGGCTTTGAATCGTTGTGTTTTTTTCTTTCTTTAATTTAATTGTACGTTATGCTATGGTTCATGGTGCGGCTTACTGCGCTTTCTAAAACACATTGACTAGTTAAGACAATGGTTTATTTTATCTTCGTCTTGTTGCTTTGTCCAGATAACTCTTATCTTATCTTATATAATACAGACGTTACTTCAAAAAAGAAGATGATTACGTCCTACGCGTCATGCATTTAGTCCTGCATATTAACCAATGACTTAAATTCTGCCAAGTCACTGGTTTTCCTGGCTAGCTCAGGCAACCCATTCCATGCTCTAATAGTGCTACAGCCATACTGGTAGCTGTACATCAGCCGTCCACCCCTATTTATTCACGCAGTCGCATTCATTTTGCTTATAATTCCACAGACATAATAGCGGAGTTATCGTAAAAGTAACTACGAAATATGCAAGTCACTTTGTTATACACAATTGTATTTACTCGAGTCAAGTCTAGTCCAACAGAAATACAAACTTCATTTTGTAGGAATACATACACAAACGCAGTGCGCACATACTTAATGTCTTCAATAAAATGTAAGCGAAATGAAAGTGCGTAATAAGTGTTGACAAATACTGGTCTGTCAATCAATCAATCAATCCATCCAAATGACGTCCAGATTAAAGAAATAAAAGCTCAAACATTTGAGTATTAATCAATGTAATGACGAGATTCTGTACACACACACAAGAAAAGCTAAGCAACACAAGTGTTTGTATTTCATTAAGACTGAAGTAGCCATTTCAACCTGATCTACAGGGGCACTTGTAACTTCTGTAACATGTCAAACACAGTGAACACCCCAGCACTGAGTATTTGTTAGCACAGACCAAACGTCTATCAGACTCCACAACATTTTCTTGAGAAGGAAATAGTTTGTTTTGTTTGTGTTTGTATTGAATGAACATTTTCTAGAAGGTCGTGAAACGTTCCCAGTTGTAATCCCAAGATCTGGCAACTTGGACCCTTCAGACTTCAACCCCAAAACGTAGATCACCCTCCCTGTTATGAATTAGAATTCAAACACTGTCCTGGGTCTATCTTCTGGTTTAATTGCAACACAAAGATATTGGGGGGAGGGGGTTACACTTTGACATCTAATCAATTCAGATTTTTTTAAAACCATGTTCATCTCGACTTTGGATGACTGCAGTCAAAGTTAGTGTTGAGTATTGCGTGGGTTGTGTAAAGTGTGGAGAGATAGGTGAACTTGAAAAAACAGAAAGCACATAAAAATCAAACTTTTTTTTAGAAGAGGGACCAAACCCAACAAATTGTGGCGGGCCATAATATTTTATTCTTCATCTAGTAAAATAAAGAAATTTAGATCTAGTATTCGATGGAGTGATATCCAAATTTAACTACTGCGATGCACGAATAACAGTTCGTCAGAATTTGATTCAAAGTTGGACGTAATTAAACTATGGTTAATCTATCACAACTGGTTCTAAGTTTCATTACTGGGGAACAAAAAAAGCTGCTTTTCAATGTTCAAGATGCAAACGTAACCCCAATTCTCTGAGCATCACATATGGAAGTTGGAAAGCTGAACTTCGCCAGCAAATTGCCTCAAATTATTTTCATAATTCCAAAAGTAGTATTCCTTCACATCAGTCATTGAATGTATCCTCGTGGAATGCGACAAGCCACTTTTTGCTAGCTGATTTGTACATAGAATCGTTGCTTGAAATCTTTAGTGTCATAGCAACTAATTTTTTTTCCTTCTATCTTAACATTTATTAATATGTTCATTTGACAGAAAATCGTGAAAAGTAAAAATATTCGTGACCGAATCTTATAATATTCTCTATTCAGCAGACCCAATTTTTCTCTCATGGTGTTTCCATTTTCCATTTTCATCTTATTTTCGTGTAGTAAAGTATACTATAGAGTTTTACATGTTGAAGGGAATTTAGGAACTCTTTAAAATTGTGTGCGAGTAAGCCCACTGGAACAAATAATTTTTGCAAGAATTACAAACTTTTACATAGACGACTTGTTGAGGACAGTTTTACAGATCGAATCAACAGTCACTAGGTTCAGCCACATTAACTGTTCGCCGAAATTTTGTGCACACAAATCTTGCATCATCAAAATGTAAATTACTATTAGTCTTATCGTTCAATTCGTATTCAAGCTTGAATTTGTATATTCTGACTGAAATGTTTATTTTTAATCATTTTTACAAAACTAGTGTAGGGCCTCATTAAACCTTTTCAGCGGGCAGTAGTTTGCCCATCACTGGTATAGAGTATGCCAGTAGAATCGTCTGATAATTAGCCTGCACAATATCTAAATGACACACTCAAATGTGTGCATGTGAAATGTAAAGCATGTGATGCCAACGTTTTTATGAAAACTAATTAAATTTAAGCTACAGTAAAACAGAGCAAGACTGTCTAGGAATTAGAAGAACCTTAATGGCAGAGATCAATAGGTATTAGGAAAAAGACAACTCGACTATTCTTGGCAGCATTGAGCAGATTGGAAATCAAGCGGACTTTTCATTCCTAATCTACTGTCAACGACATGTAAACAAAGAGAAATGAATGTAAATGATCAACACTGCACTTATATCTCCGACGGTCTGACGGTTAGATTCTTACATGGCTAGAGTTGTCACTACTAGTGTGTGTGTGTGGCCGATGGTTCAATGACTCATTATGTTCAGGTTTAGAAAGACATTAGTCGCTGCAACCAATTCAAACAACACACACACACACACACAGAGTCACTGAGCGAAACACTGAAGAGTTCAACAATTTTCTACTTGACTGACTTTCTTAGTGCCGCAGTGGCTTGCAGCTTAGAAGCGAACACAGGAGGAACGCGTTAACAGCGGGCTGTTTCTCACTTTAGGACAACTTCAAGCGCATAATGGGGAAATGAGCTAACTACAAAGTAATGGGGGCCTGGTCCAACAGTTTTCTAGCTGTGCTCCTAATTAAATCTCTTCGTTTTTTTTTTTTACTAAGTAGATTGTCTATAAACTCAAAGAAAATAATAATGAATTGTAATCAGAATTTATTATATAAATTAATGTACACAAGATGTGAGAGAGAAAGAGAGGGAAAAAAGAGGGGGGGGGGAGAATTTATAGGTTAGCAGCTATTCCAGCTTACAAGAGCATATAATCTTCAATATCATGACAACTTATTATTAAATGTGTATAATAGAACTTGGTATCTAGCATCGAGTCTAAGATCAATGCTTTGTTTCATTGACTGTTGAGTGGTAAGCACAAAAGTCATTCATTGTTACAAGTTGCTCCTAGAGAATGACTTTATAGATACGTTCGGCCTCCAATAAGGCCCGACGTTGTCTGAGGATGGTGAGGATGATGAGAAGTTCCACAATGGTACACATTTTTTTTGTTGCATTTCCCGGATCCGTCGGAGAAAGCGGAAAAGAAATGAATTTTTTTCCCTCTTATTTCGCCTTACAGTAGAGCACTGAAGACACGCGCACTATGGAACTCCAGTTTAGTTTTCCTGGTAAGTTTCTGGTTTCCTAAGCTGGTAGTCAAGCAAATGTTGACGCAGGCTTCCCAATGCGCTTTTTATATGAGAGTGTGATAGAGTGTGTGTATTGGCTGATGAATTCTGATGTAACCAAGAGCAAGACTTTCGCAGACCAGTTTAGAGGAAAATCCGTTGAAGTTAGAAATGAAACTGAAGACCGAGACCGAAGGACGCGTGTAGTTTTGGAGTTCATCATAGTTTGTTTTCATTGTTATACTTGTGTTTCTATCTATGTCTCCACATTGGCAATGAAAGCTGTCACTAAAAGTTATGTTTGCTCAGGTTTTATTTCAATGGACTATTAAGAAACTAATACGCCTACGGTTTAGTCTGACTAGCTGTCTGGGCCTACAACCGAGACCATTCTTTATAGAAGGTTTCAACACTAACCTACAACCTGTAAGCAGTTTAGACCAATAGCTCGTTGCCATATCGTACAGACCCGTGACGTGGCAAAGAGCTATTGGTCTAAACTGTCCACAGGTCGTGACGTTGCAGGTCAGTGTTAAGACCTTCTCTAACGCATGGTCTCGCTATTACCCAACTAACCTGATCATCAACACTTAAGGACAGATCATCTTGGATTGTGGAACCCAATAGCATCCAACTATGAGGCAAACAGAATGGAGAATTCAACTACTAACAAATGTAGCGGTCAGTCTCTCTGTGCCAATACACTATTTCGGGGCATCCAACGCACACTATATCGTCTAGTTTTTTGTTTGATTGTTGTTTTGTTTTCACGAGGATTCTTTTCTTTATGTTATTTTATTTAATTATCCGCCCATGTATGAACCTATAGTGTGTGTTTGTTGATGTCTATAAACAGACTACGCAAGGACATACTCTCCATTCAGAGTGACATTAACGACAGAGTTTAACAAGTGTGTGCACATTCTATTCAAACGTTGTTTTCTGTCGCCTTCTCCGAGACCCCCAAACAATGGTCGCAGCCCAACACTATAGGATTAGAGCGTGCATATATTGATCCCCTACATTGAATCTTGGAGGCCCCTCTGTTACTGGACCAACAGTAAGTCAAATCTACGGGAAAGAAATCCTTTGTGAATAATTGTACTTCATATGATTCAGTGCACCTATTCATACGATTGGATGAAACAAGCTCACACATAGAGTAGACGTCTAATTGGACCGAAGGAAACAGTAGAGAGGGGGTGGGTCACATTTTTTCAAACTCAAATAGGACCTACAGAAATAATAATAATAATAAAATAATACTATACTGTAAAGTTCAAATGTCACTAAGTTATTGAAAGTCTATTGATTCTATTAGGTGGCCTGGTTCTAATGGCTCCCCGGACGCATATTTGACGATCAATAGACTATCTTACATGCTTAACACGTTCCGCGCAAGACGGGTGTGGACACTATAGTGTATAGAAGCACGGTGCTAGGTCATACATTTTATTTTGAAGATGGCAAAACAGAGGTGGCCCCTCCGGCCGGAAACGCTATAAAGATAAGTTCTGGCGCCGTTTTGCACTCACTGGCAGAGAGGAAAGTAGCTGGCAGCAGATGGCCTCTGAAAGAGACAGTCGAAGAGCTCTCACGAAGGACACACATTTGTGGCTCAAAGAAAAATCCTTGCCGAGGACAGGCGCCCGGCGAAAACAGCTTTGTCTTTATCAGATGTGACAAAATATGCAGATTGCAACTGGGTTTGCACGTGAAACACTGCCCTCATCTTTAATCTTCGGAACAATTATATTATTTGAACTGGACTAAGTCAATAAGATTATGAACTTACATACAATAGCATTTAGATTTTTTTTTAAATACGACACTTGCACATCCTATTCGATTAATCTTATTCTAACAAAGGGATATGCTTATAGGGCGGGAAACAAATTATAAACAGCTAGCTTTTTGGCCTACAGAATCTCTTGGTATTCTTACTACGTAACTTTCAACCAAAATGGGTCGTTTAAGAACGCCAATAGTAGACGTTGGGCATATTTCGAACGAGCACTTTTAGATGTTGGGATCTGAAACGTTTCCTACCGTGCCCGCGGAAAAATGTAAACAAAAAATAATAATAAAAAATTAAATAAAATTAAGGAACAAATCTTAAAAAAAAAAAAACACCACCATGAAAATGAACTATAAACTGGTGGTTCAGCTTCTAACTCAATGTGTTTCATTTTTTGTTACAGCTTTTACATTTGTTGAAACTGAACCACATTCTAAAGTATTAACAAAACAACACTATATAAAAAATTAACAAAACAACACTATATAAAACAAGGTTACAAAAGACAGTTTGTGTGGAAACACAAACTCAAAATCGGCCCCCCGAAGTAAAATGTTTTACATAATTCGGATAATCCTTGAGAGTTGAAGATAGTTTATTTCCTAGTCCAAACCTCCCGCAGGACGACGGGGGATGGGAGTAGACAGGGTTTGAACCTTCGATCGTCGATAAATCCAAACGACAGTCCAGCGAGCAAACCGCACGACCAGTGGTCCACCAAGGTAGGCTTCAATATTTTAAGAAAGAAAATCCGAATGAAATTATATCAAAGACAAATGAGAGATAAGAATGGAGAAAGAAGGTTAACAGATCTTGTGTAGTGCCCCAACCGTCCCGCAGATCAAAGGATACGTGAAAGTGAATGTAAAGTTAGATGTGAACCTGGCCTAACTAGTTTGTGGTCTATAGGGCAGATGATGTAAAGTTCATCTGTTTTTGTGGCCTACGGTTAACGAGGGTGTCATGTAGCCAGCACAACGACAAACCGCCTTTGCTTTTCCCCAACTAATGTCAGGTACCCATTAGAGCTGAGTAGACTCAGAAGTTGAAAATCCCAGTCTTCACCAGGATTCGAACCCGGGACCCTCGGTTCGAACTAAATAAGTTAATTGTTTTGAAAAGGCTCAATCTCATATTAGAATCCTCAAAAAAAAAAAAAAAAAAATTCCGCTATATTGAAAAAAATGTTCACGAAAATGATGTTTATAAGATTACTATTCGTCTTAAATTAGGTCTAACATATAATGCATACTAATTAGCTTTTTCTTATAAAAAACTGCTTGCATAATTAATTTTAAAAATTAGAATTTTCGCTTTCAGGAAAAAAAAAAGTAGCCGTTGCATCAGAACTTTGAATGGTCTAAAATATTGTGAAGTCGGATTTTCAATATCTCTTCTAGTTTACGAGATCTAAACGGGACGGACGGACAGACATTTCGCACAAAACTAATAGCGTCTTTTCCCCTTTCGGGGGCCGCTAAAAATTAATTGATTCGGTCTAAGTACTGCTAAAAAACTGACAATAAAGACAGCAGTAAATGTGTTCGTTGAATGTAACTTTTATTGGCTTTGCACTCATAGTGAAACGGTATCAGGGACTATCATATAACAACTGTCAGTAAATCTACTCTGCTTAACATGCCATTCCTGGGCAAGCAGTCAGTGGTTAAAAGAACAGTTTCCACGAAGAGTGCCGGGAGAGACCCAGACGCACAAGGCAACGTATCAAGTGGACCTACAACACAAATATGCGTTTAACTCACCAGGCGTTGACGTGGTCAGCATTGTCCAATTAAAGGAGAAACTAGGCAGCAGGGCGTGTATGTGAAGGTTTGAAAGAAAACGTGGAACGGAGGGGGGGGGGGAGAGCAAGATGTTCAAAGAAGACGAGGATGATGGATGTGCAGATAACAACAGCCAGCAAACAGGTGGACGGGTGACTTGATGCCAAACTTTGTTGACAACACTCATGCCTGTGAGGAATTTTGAATTTTAAAGGGGGAAAAAAAGGAATACAGATGAACACCTCTTCTGAGATGAATATCTAGCACTAGAATTACATTGACTTGAATACATTGATATCCGTTGCCTGGATACCAGACACACATAAAAAACAAAGACATCTATTCAAATTCTTTCAGACCGCTGCCAAAATGAAACTCTGTTCTATCAGTAAAACACTGAATAAATGTTCAATAGTTATCTTAGTAATAAATACATTTTCTTGAATCGGTCTATCTCAAAAAAGTAATTTACTTTTCAAATCAAGGAAAAGAATGGCAGCGCTAGGGGAATGCATATGACGCTTAAAAAAATTGACATTTTTTTGTATCGGAACAGCTGCCTTATTTTCTTGTTTAATTATCAAGTGACCATTCCGGATATTCCCCTCTCTTTGCCCCGTCAGAGCGAACACGACTAACTGGTTACTTGACCAGAGGGGTGGTAACACTATCTCTCGAGCACCTTCCCTGGAGAGACCCCGCTGGGGGTTGAACAGGAAATAACCGTTGCGTCAAGCCCGTGTCAATGTTCTCACCAGGGCGATGACGTCAATGACATTCACTGGCGCGAACAAAGTCTTCCCAATCCTCAATGGTCAAGACTTTCACATTAAACACTTGATTAATTAAAAATAGATAACTGAATTGTACATTGAAAAACACCAATACCGGTAAAAAAAAAAGTTTAAACAATTGAACAAACTTGAACGGATCATTCAAATGATTTTACATTCCTTTTCCATTAAAGAGAAAAAGATGAGTTGGTATGAAAGCGGATCATGATTGTAAGATTAGTTTTTTAAAAAGGCAAACCTCCAGCGCCACCTACTTTATATTTATTTTAGTAATGTTCGAGCAATGTTGGCGCTGAGCGTGTGTCAGGTCACTACTGAGAAATAAACAATACTATCGTCCAAACGTCAAGAAACGAATAGAGTGTGAACTATACAACGTGCAGATGGAAGTAGAAGGAGTTGGAACAACTTCAAGCGAAAGACATCTATTCAAATCAGATCAGATATTTGGCAACATTTCCACTAGAGTCATGTCCTAACACTGTCACTAGAGTCATGTCCTAACAGTGAAACTAAAAATAAATAATTGGATGTGTAGGGAGCACGTTGAATGACAAGGTTGTCACAAGGTCATAAAGAGCATAAGTGTTCACGTTCAAAACTACAATCAATAGCGCCTTCTCATTATATAATGTATATGGAACCTACTAGGTGTTTGTACACGATGCTATGAAAAAAATGTTAAACGATAGGTCTTATTAGATATGAGAGAGAGAGAGAGAGAGAAGAGGGGGGGGGGAGTTCTTATCAATAGCTAAAAAAAAAAAGGTCAGTGGATAGTTTGGAACGTTTCTTCTAGCCTGGGTAAATGAACTGTACCAATGTAGACAAACAGTAAATGTGATCTCCCCCCCCCCCCCCCGGCTAGACGCAACAGTTGAATGTAATCGTCTTCAAACACACCCAAACAAATCAACCGAGTACTTTATCCTTGCGTGACACATCCGTTAAACCGACATGATTCACACCAGTCTTTGGCTTTCTTCAAACTGTCTAGATATGAAGGAAGGTGTAAACACGTTACATGAACACAGACTGATCACACCAGATAGTTTACTCCTGAAAGAAGACATGCACCACACACAGAAGCTTGGAGTAGATACCATTCGCTATACTAGGAATTAGTAGCCTACTTGAGAGACAAACCACGACAAACAAACCCGAGTACATTTAAGTCAGTGCAACTCACAACTGATATACAATGAAACTTAGACGAGAGATGATACAACAGTGAGACATATTCGCTCATTGTAAAGTTCCCCTTTCAGACCTTGCGATCTATAGGGCAGATGATGCCAAGGTCATGTGTTTCTTTGGCCAACGGTTAACGAGCATGTGACCAGCGCAACGACCAACCGCCTTTACTTTCACCAACTTAAGTCAGGTACCCATTAGAGTTAGGTGAACTCAGGGGCGCCCTAAAAATCCAGAAACTCAAAATGCCAGTCTTCAACGAAATTCGAACCCATGACCCCAGGTTCGGAAGCCAAGCGCTTAACCACTCAGCCACCGAGCTCCCATTCGGTCATTGTGCAGTGCATAACCAGGTCGTCATGGAACCTATTATTTATTTTGGCGGTGCTGCGGCCTGCGTGTAGGAAAGTTATATGTTACATGTTTTATGCTAAATATAGTAAGTTATATGTTACATGTTTTATGGTCCATCGGCAAAAAGGTGGTACACCAATGGTTTATAGGAATGATGACTAGATGGTTGAACATTTTTCATGTGAAAACTATATCTCGCACGAAATTAACCGAAAAGCATTTTGGAGAAAGACTTTCTCGATACTATCACGATAATTTGATCCAATGAATAGCGGCAATGGAACAGGCTTATTAAAATTACAATCAAGAGATATAGTAATCAGTGAACTCGGTGTGGTCAACTCAAGAAGACTAACCTGTGTGGAAGACTTTCCTGTCCTTGATGAGATTGCCCAGAGTTTCAAACACCAACTGCTGAGATGGTACAGTCATATCCTTGTACCAGTGACTGAGCTTCTCGTAGATGACATCCAGTGTGGCTACTATCCTCCTCATGTTTAAATCCATGATGATGCTGCACAGAGCATCGGGCAGGGGCATAAACTGAGTCTGTGGAATCACTTGCATCTGAATGCCATTCACGTCACCTGGAAATAAGAACAAACACATGTACATCTAAGTGTTTTTTTATAAAATAACTTTGAATGCATTAGCAAGTGTGTGTGTGTGTGTGTGTGAGAGAGAGAGAGAGAGAGAGAGAGAGAGAGAGAGGGCACTATTACTTAACACTCCGACGAAGAGGATTGTAAATCTATTAGATAAACTAAGAACGTAGTCATGTTTAGAATGGAACCCATGTTATCAATGTTCGATTTTTTTTTCATGCTTTGGCCACATTAAACTTGGAATCTCCCAGTAATTATTTGCATAGTTTAATTATTGTATTAAAAAAATGATGTTATTAATTTCATCATCAAAGAGCGTTCCATCGATTTCCTCTCCGTCCGAAAACCCATTTAGCAGCAATCTACTTTCTCTTAATGGTAAGGTTAATATCTAAAGTAGGAGTGGGCCCACAGGGAGCGACGTCGGACATCCAAAGTCAATTTCTCTGTGGTGGTTAATTGTACATTGTCAAAACAAAATAGAATAAACAGAATATCTGATCCGTGCACACACTCAGTTAACACAGTTGTCCACATCAATGGTATAACTGTAGTTAGGAACATTTATGTTTATCAAAAAGGAGGATGACGATTAAAGTAGAATATAACTACGGAAAATAACACCCACAGATGAAACAATAATATCTGACTATCTCTGTCTCTAGTATGCCATGTATCACTATCTTTATTAGGTCATGTTCAAGACACAAACTAATTGTTACATTCTCAATCACCATTCCATCTGATCGATCATTCTAACAACAAACTTACAACCTAAAGCTTGTGTAACACACACACACATTAAGCTGGCGTTATGATCCAGTGCTAGAATGTATGTTTATACTTTGGTTTAACCGTTACAACAAGACGCTATCATTATATAAAAAAAAAGCTTTTGGAAGGCTGAGCTCAAGATGAAACTCGCCAACACAAAATTGTGTCGAGGCAAGGAGTTTTTCCAACACGCAGTGCATATAGACAATACAATTTCAAACATGTCAAAGGTGTTGACATCTCAAACATACACAAGTCAGCAACAACCAGAAAAACGCTCAGCCGTACAAGAAATGCAAAGAGAAAGCAATTCATTATGTAAACTTACACAGTGATTCGTCGCTTAATTAGTGGTTTGCCTTCACACAAATGTGTGGCGTTCAAATAGTTCACACTCCGCGCCAGTTCATTGGATGCCAACGCTCATTTAGACTAGTATTGTAGACACAAAAGTCTTTAGTCTAATCAAGCAATGAAATAACTAGTTTAGTAACTTACGCAAAAAAAAATACATTTAGGGATAGGTCAATTAATTATACCAGATCCACACGTGTCTTGACGTTCAGCCCAAACCTATCTAGTGGTCAATTCAAGAGAGCTTTGCCTGCTTTTTTTTTTTCAAAACGAAATGGCCAAAAAGCAGCGTGATAGATGTTTGTAATAGAAAGATATTTAAAATAGAAGAGAGCCACACAATATTGTACTGACACTTTATCCTCAATATTATCAGGGTTCATTGCTGGTATTGAGTAATATTTATTGGCCATGCACAATACTCAAACGTTTCTTTACGAAATAGATCTACAAAATGTCAAGTCTGTTAACTAACAAACCTTTTCTTAAATGTCTTGGCTCTATAAACTGTTCTCATCGATTTCTGTCTTAAGAGAATACTATTCCGGTTCTAGTCAATAAATCTATCCCAACACTAAGTCATGAACTAGTTATCTTTAGGACAGAACTTGATGACGGCAGTTTACGGTAGTGACTGGAGTTGTAAACCAATCTAGACGACATTATGTCCCCCGTGTTGTTCGTACAAGAGGAAAAGAAACGTTTGGAGTATTATGTCAGACAGCTTTTAGACCTTGCCAGCGAATGTCACTGGATTGGGTCAATCTGTACACATGTTCTTCTGTTTGTTTCAAAGACCATCTAAGTTGATTGGAAGAAGTTCGTGTCAGTGCTGCTGGTCACTTACAATCAAAGTTGACCTTTATTTTCACTTATTAAAAGCTTCCCAACGGGCAAGCAGATTTGGTATAAACATTTTATGACCTACTCAAATCTCCTGAATATAAGGAAGTCTGCTCAAGCTGGAGACAACGAGACGTAGGCATTATTCAATATGTCTCGTCAACAGGGCTAAATATTTCAAGATAACAACATTAGCCCAGATCACACAAGCTTAACTGATTTTCGAAATTTTCCCATGTTTACTGTACAGTGGACCAAAATAAATACCTGCGTGTAATAATACTTTGCGTAGCGCTATTAACAAACATAATGTCAGCTCGAGTCGTTTTGAACATACTACGTGTAACGCTACTGTTGAACAAATGGTGTGCACTAAATAGAACATACTACGTGTAACGCTACTGTTGAACCAATGGTAGGCACTAAATAGAACATACTACGTGTAAGGCTACTGTTGAACAAATGGTGTGCACTAAATAGAACATACTACGTGTAAGGCTACTGTTGAACAAATGGTGTGCACTAAATAGAACATACTACGTGTAAGGCTACTGTTGAACCAATGGTGTGCACTAAATAGAACATACTACGTGTAAGGCTACTGTTGAACCAATGGTGTGCACTAAATAGAACATACTACGTGTAAGGCTACTGTTGAACCAATGGTGTGCACTAAATAGAACATACTACGTGTAAGGCTACTGTTGAACCAATGGTGTGCACTAAATAGAACATACTACGTGTAAGGCTACTGTTGAACCAATGGTAGGCATTAAATAGAACATACTACGTGTAAGGCTACTGTTGAACCAATGGTAGGCATTAAATAGAACATACTACGTGTAACGCTACTGTTGAACTAATGGTGTGCACTAAATAGAACATACTACGTGTAAGGCTACTGTTGAACCAATGGTGTGCACTAAATAGAACATACTACGTGTAAGGCTACTGTTGAACCAATGGTGTGCACTAAATAGAACATACTACGTGTAAGGCTACTGTTGAACCAATGGTGTGCACTAAATAGAACATACTACGTGTAAGGCTACTGTTGAACCAATGGTAGGCATTAAATAGAACATACTACGTGTAAGGCTACTGTTGAACCAATGGTGTGCACTAAATAGAACATACTACGTGTAATGCTACTGTTGAACAAATGGGTCTTTATATGTTTTACTTAAAAGTCATGTTTTGGTTTAATCCATAGCCCAGGCCGACACACATTCTCACCAATGTGTGAAACCTAATCGATGCGTCACAACGACTCCCGTAGAGTACCTTATAAAACCATTACCTTCGGTTTTCACAACAGACTGCGGCTTTGAAACGAACCTTCTATTTCTGCATACATTATTGTCCCCGCGATTTTCTTTCTGCTATAATCACAAGCAGGCAAGGCCAGCGTTAGTGTGTACATTACAGAGACATTATCAGAATGGCACTGTCAATACATAATGTACATTTGGTCCAAAGTGATTTGTACCTATTAAAATCTCCCCCGCCCCACATCAACTTACTCTGAAGTATGTTATTTCAAACGCCATGGCACTAAACAAAATCGATCGAAATCACGCCAAAAACTCCGTTAAATACCGATCATGTTTTCATCTGTAGAGACTTGCCCTTTAAAAACATTGCACAAGGGGACTCGATCATGGACGCTTCATTTGATCAGAATGGAATAATTATATGCCAGTTTTGTATTGGCTATCATAGAGCTGAAAACCACAGAAGAGAATGCATCGTAATATAAGGATTTTTTTTTAGCTTGGTTAGAGAATAAAAGCTAGGGCATTAGGGTTCCATTAGCACACTCTTGGGTTTTTAATCAATCGTTTTTAATCTGTTCAACTGAATGACCAACTGTGTATATGCCGGACAGATAATAAAGACAATGTGTTACAAAGTCTACTGCAGTAAAAGTATTGCACGGACCACTAGACAATTTGGTTCGCAGACTAAAGTCGACTGAGAAGTCTTGAATTGTAGCTTTCAGATGAAGGTGAAAGAAAGAGAGACGAGGCACCCCCCAACACACACACACACACACAGAGGAAGGTTACACATCCAGCTACACAACCAGTGAACCGACGCCGTCCGCATCGAGTGACACGGACACGCACATCCCTACTTAATAGCCCGAATGGCAAGTGAACAATAGAGGGTCAAGATGGTGCAGACTGGACGTGGTCAAAGATGACTCCTCCGGGCATACGTCAGACAACGCAACCTGCCATACAGCAAGTAGGGCATCTGGGTCTCTGGGACTAGGCAATCATTGCACCCAGATGTTTACATACATAGCTAATTTTGAGTATTTGACCTGGCACGTAAATAGTAGTTGGGGGTTGAAAAAAAAAAGGGGGGGGGGAGTTATTGTTGAAACTAATTGAGACTAGTTACGATTGGTGGTGGGTTTCGTAGTGGAGAACTTGATGTCAACTCAAGCACATCCATGGCGTAAAGTCTGAGGTTGTTTGGCTTGGTAGTAAAGTGATTTTTTTTACAAGACTTCGAATTTAGAGTTACAAGTTAAAGTTCAAATAGTTTCAAGTTAACACAAGCGTCAAATTTTTATGCTACTCTGAATAAAAAATAAAATATTTGTTCAAATTTGTTGACAATGTATACTTTACACTGGAACAACTCAGAAAATAACTCAATATTGTCAATTAAAAGTGTTTCAAATGCTAAACAGGAAACACACACATTTTGATGCACATGGCCAAACAGGTTTTAAAAAGAAAGATCAAAGATTATATAACTTTTAAATTACATGCAAAATAAAATAAGCCTCAGGTTTTGAAAAGCAGGCCACTTGCTTAAGCTATTATTACATTAGTCCTACATTCATATCAGTTGGTAATGACCCTTGAAAAAAGTTATCAGTTGAACAAATATGTCTTCCCTTGAGGAGGCTTTAAAATGAAATGGTTAGTTCAACTTAAATGTCCTCCTTGATATTGAGTATAAAGTATTTATACTGAGTTGAGTAGTCAGAGATGAACAAGTTTCCTTTTAATGAAAACCATTTATCACAGTTTATCAGATCTGACAAATAACAAAGTTCTTATGTCTCATAAAGCACCCATAAACATTTGATCCCTCAAGATACAACAAAGTGAAGACAAACTTCAGTTGACACAAATCTCTTAAATTACAACCTACATTAGTGCAACTAGGGTTTAATAACTTGATTTTTTTAAAAGTTTGGCTCCCTGGGAAAGGAAGGGGGGAAATACAAAAAAGAAAAAAAAAAAGAAAAAAAAAAAAAGCCTACCATTGAGTTGTAAAATCAATTTATTATTATTTAAAGTTAGTGACACGGTTTTGATATATATGGACTAACAGGTTTTGATGTTGTCACTTAAATCAATTTATTATTATTTAAAGTTAGTGACACGGTTTTGATATATATGGACTAACAGGTTTTGATGTTGTCACTTAAATAGTCACAGTAGTTTTAATAAAAGTTATTTCTCTGCAAAAACCATGACATATATGTAATCTGTGAATATCGATTTGAGAAATTCTGTTTCTTTCAGATTTACTATTCAAAGAATTTAGGAATGAAAATGTACAAAGGAAGATTTACAAAAAAACAACAACATCAAAACATAATTTAAATAAATCTTATAAGTGAAGTTTAACTGTCCCTAGTGTTATGGAGTGTGTGTGTGTGAAAGACAGTTGACAGACTAAGGTATAGGTGAAGGTGTGTGTGTGTTTCTATGGTGCTGGTGGGAAGAAATGAGTGATTAGCTCTGAATGATGCAAGATAGGTAACTTTGTCGTCAGCTGTATTAGTTAGAACAGTCAACCCCAGAACATGAGGCTGAAAATAATTGTTATTGTAGTGAGTTAGATTTTGTTCAAAATACCATTTTATGTTTGCATTTCATCACAAGTTGATTTTGTCTATATTATAATAAAAGTAGTATGTAATAGTGTTCACAAAAGAAGTTATTTGAGTTATTTCACATTTTACAGGTTAAGATATAATACACCTCAACAACACCTAGATATATTTAACCCATCTAAATTAATTAATATGCCTATAGGTATTATCTAAACATAATGAAAAACTATTTAATTAAGTTATTAACTCATGTCATAAATTACAGATGTTTCTTAAAAAAGATAATTACATATTGACATATTTACTATCCATCAGTGTAAATTAAACATCAGAAGGCTAAAAAATGAAATAGGTTTAATTAATGTATATTATGAATTTTGAAATGTATGAACAACTTATTAAATTTACACATCTTGGACTTGGCCTTGATATAGATTAATATAGATCAAGAATTTTAGAGACTTTTTGATTAAGTATTATTTTATTTTTAAAAATATTAATTCATGACTATGAATTAGATTCTATATAAATATATGTAAATTAGAACTAGGTTCCAGATTAATCCAGATTCTACACAAAGAAACACATACTTCACATACTCATAGATCAGTAGTCATTGACTGAATGAGATATATGTAGTATGTATCTGGTCACCTGGTCAAGATTCTAGATCTACATACATTACATCTACTCTAGAAACTCAGCCAAAGACGGCAAAGAGTTATTAAATATCCTTTTATTCGTATTTTTTTATACTATTTATAGTCATAGAGACAGATCAGATGTAACTAGATTGTCTAGATCATATATAGAGATTTCCTCGATCTAAATTCTAAATCTAGAAAGTAACTTCACTAAACAACATTGTTTTATTTACCTATTCTGTCTATAGTAAATCCTCCTGGTGCTTTAAGCACTCGCCTTCCCCATGCTGATCTGAGATTTTCAAGATGAATATCTTCACCTGTGACTAAAATAGTTGATGGTTCAACAAAACCTTTATACTCCAAACTTTTAATACTTTCCACAAGTGAAGGATTCCAATAACACGTTTTGTTTCTAATTTTGAAATCTTGTAACAGCTCTTTACCGTTATATCCACTGGGTGAAAGAGCTTTTTGAACCTCAGAGGACTGAACAACATTTCCATCCGATGAGTCGATATGAGTTTCATCGTTATCCAAAACATTTCCAGAATTCCCCCTACTTTTAGGAACCAAAACAATCGCTAAACACTTTGACACAACTGGAAGATTCTTACTAGAGGAATTTATTTTATTTTCCTCTCGAATATGTTTGTGGGACATGCTTTGTTTTGATTGCAGTCCCGCGTCATGAATTCAAACCAGTTCACATTTTTAAACAGCTCGCAAGACTACACGCGAATCGAGGCTGGGAAAGTTTATCACCTGCCCAGAACTCTCATTGATCAAACTCGCATAGCATCTCGCGCTAGGCTACTCTTGCTGGCGTTTGGTAGCGCCCCCTTACTACTAGCCCCTGAGATAAAGGAGGGGGGGGGTAAAGAAAAAAAATATTTCACTGCTACATTGACATTGTGTTTAAAAATTAAATTAGTCTAGATATGGAACTAAATAATGAAATAATGTTTTGTTATTGGTTATTAAACTAATAGATTTACTAGATTAGATCTTATAGATTCTAAATCTAAGTCTAAACAATAGCAAGATTATTTTTAGAGGACCTAAACATAAATAAATTGTATTTTTTGTACCGGAAATCGCACTGAATCACTCACCTATGAAACGATTGTTTACAGGATTTAAATTTTGGAACTTCTTCAAGTTCTTATACTACTATTACTATAGTCTGTGTCTTATTCAACTTATAGTTATATCTGTCTAGATCTAGAAGTCTAGATCTAGATTAGACTCTAGATCTATGTAGATCTATAATATTCTATAAAAATAGATCTATATTACCATAGATCTATCTTGTCTTATCTTATTATGGTATGATACAGACGTTACTTTAGGTGTCCGAATAGCATAAACTTTAACTTTAAGTAATGATAATATTATATTAAATATATTAGTAATGTATAGGTCTACTACTCTATATAGATCTATAATTATAATTTGAGTATAATAATATTTTTTTTTCAGTATTTCTAATATTATTCTAAGACTAAGAGTTGGTGTCTTCATTCTTCATTTGTGTTGTAATATTAAATATATTTATTATTATTATATATTAAATAATATTATTATATTATTTATTATTATATATATAATTATAATAGCTATTTATACTTATATAGTCACATATAATCTAGATCTATTCATTGATATCTTCAACATTCTTATTTATAAATCTTTGATTTCATCTATCTATAGATTTTGCCATCTTTGATCCTTATAATAATAATAATAATGCAGGCCTACAATCAGTGTGACATGTTTTTTTTTCACCATTACACATTTACAGCTTTCTGCCATGTTAGTCCTATATAAACTCTCACTTTCTCTCAAAGTATTCTTTAGGACATTTTGCATAAGCATTATTAATAAATTATAAAATATATTTTTCTTTACTTCCTCATCTGTCTTTATTATGTAAAAGAGTTAAAAAAGTTCCCCTTTCAGACCTTGCTATCTAAACTAAGGTCATCTGTTTCTGCTCATTGACCCTCTGCCTTTACTTTTCCACAACTAATGTCAGGTACCCATTGAGGCATTAGAGCTGGGTGGACTCAGAGACATCCAAAGATCCCGAAGTTAAAAATCCCTGTCTTCACCAGGATTCGAACCTGGGACCACTGTTTGGAATGGCTGGCACCTTACCACTCAGCCACCGCACCTCCTGTCTTTATTAATTAATGTCTGCATTTTTGGTCTAAACAGCTTAGGGCTTAGGATCAGCTGGAATTATATCCCTTAGTCTTTTGTTCATCAGCAGTTGTGAGCAGCAAAGGTTTAACTCTGAATAGTCATTCAAATTAGATTTAAATGAAATAGAAGTATTAGAAAAATCTTCTTGCAATAAAACATTTTACAAAAGCCTCCTTTTGTCATTTTTAGCCAGTATCAATTTTTGAAACTGTTAGGTAGAGTTCAGTGTAGATGCTCTCGCACCCCTTTAGGTTACAATTTGAAATTATAGAGAATAGCTTGAATAATTAAAATCCATATTATATATTAGGATGGCTGCCTGGTCATGCGGTTTGTGCGCTGGACTGTTGTTCAGATTTATCGATGGTCCAGGGTTCAAACCCTGCCCGCTCCCATCGTCCTGCGGGAGGTTTGGACTAGGAAGTAATTATCTTCAACTCTGAAGGAACATCCGAAACATGTAAAACATTTTACACAAAACATTTTACAAAACCAACACAGTAGTTTTGTTTTGCTACCCTTTGGCCTAATCATTTCCTCTTATGATCGTTTCCACCCAGGCGCCATTGTGAGGCAGGGTAGCATTCCAATGATAGCCAGTATCTTCTGTAAATGATTAGATTAAAAGTTATGGGAGGTTACTTCATCTAAAATGTACAGAGCTCAAAATAATAAATTACAAAATTGTCAAATAGCAAATTTACCCTAAGAAATTAATTTATGAAATTCAAATAGATTTTATGACTTGCTGACGAACCACGACACAGAAAAAGCAGTGACTCACAACTTGTGATAAGCTGCACTAGAATACTAGTGCTACTGTAAGTTTGGACACATTTAGTTTATTATGTTAATACTTGTAACATAGCTTGAAAAAAAAATGGCTATTCAACCTTGCTTACTTTTAAATTTGGTTATTTTTCTAAGTATTTTTCACTAAATTTTAAATTTATCTATTTTTTTAATTTTTTTTATAGGTTTAAGTCATTTCTAAAGTCAAAGAAAAGGAAAATCAAAACTGTTGGAGCCTCAGCTAAAGTTTTCATTTAAGTTTATAATATTCCATTGGTTAAAAAGAACAACTGATCCATCAATGACAATATGGTACATGAGATTGAAGACTTTTATGGAGTTTATTTACTATATTGCCTAAATCCAAGATACAAAGGTAAAACATATATAGGGTATACAGTAAATCCTAACAGACGTATAAAACAACACAATACTGGAGCTCATGCTGGTGGGGCAAACAGGACAAGTGGCCGAGGACCTTGGTGAGACTATTTGTTATGAATGATTTTTGTTTATTTGTTATGAATGAATGTGTATACTTGACATGAAGAAGTCTCCAGAATTTTACACTTTAATAAAAATTTAAGTTACAATTTGAAATGATAGAGAATAGCTTGAATAATTAAAGCCATATTATATATTATAATTATTTTTTCTTTATTGCTCTTCATTCTCACTGATGTTCCTCCCATCCAGTCTTTTGGCACTGAAAAAAAAAAAAAAGATATATCTATGGAAATGAAAAGGAAAAATCGGATAGCTATAGTAGCCTACAAGCTATAAAGATCTGAAATAATAGTTATATTTATTTCTTTTTGTCAGAAAATATCATGAACTTTTAATTAAGAAGATAGCTAGCTATTTATTGTTTGTCTTATAATTGCAGGGTAAATGCAACCTAAAAAAAATGTTTTAATAATTTAGTTTTATTCAGTTATCGTTATATGCAGATAGTAAACAATCATTTAATTAGAATATCAAAGTCTCTACAACAAAAGAATTTTTTTTTCTAATATAATTATATTTTGTATTTTAATACTTTATTTATGTTTTTCTATTTTAATCAAAAACAATTTTTTAAAAATTCTTTTTATGTAACATTGATATTTAAAAAAAAAAATATATAGATTCATAATTCTGTCCTATTTCATGGGCCTTCACCATAGTTTCCAGCAATTTTTAAACTTAAGACTTTTGGTTTTTTTTTTTTCATTTTCTTTTTCTTGACTTGGGATAACTAAATAAACAAACAAAAACTTAATAACTGTAAGTTAACTAGTATATAAAATAATATACACTTAATTCAAATAATATTTGTATGGTTATTTATTTTTTTTTTTTTTTAGAATTAACTAATTGTCTTGCTAATATAATATGATTTCATAGGGATATGGTTCTAATCATACATGGATTTCCCAATGATGTTAGTGGACTTAGAGTAAGTAATTTTCTTTTTTTTTGTTGTATTCAGGAACTTAATTTTTTTTTTATTAAAGGTATTCATTAGACATGTTACAGAAGAAGAATAACTTAGTTTTTACTGAACAAATTATTGTACATAAGAACATGCAATAGTGTATATTATATACACAGTAAATAAAAAAATGTTTTCATTTACACACCTAGTCTTACACAAAGAGGATGCACAAGGTCTACTACATTATTCAAATTAATAACATATAGAATAATCAATGAAATAAATAGAAAGACATTTTGATGAAATACATTTCTTTAAAAAATCTTTTTTTTTTTAGCTTGAATTCATATTTATTGCTTGAATACAGCATTGTAAATGAGCTCTCGAATCTAGTGCAACACCATAATTTTAATAATTTAGTGAATTTCACTCTAAATGGGTAATAATAATAAGTTTAGTCAACATGTGTTTTTACCCAGCCTGTGCCATTAAAAAAAACCTTAGATCTCAGTGTTCTTATTATTGGACAACCACTTGCAAGGGTTCACTTTTATGTCTGTTGAACATGAAATGGGCTACCTGTAATAGCCAGGGACAAAAATGAATTACACTTATCCTTCACTATTTCATGGTTCATCTTTCGGGGAAATTGCTACTTCACTGTTTTTTTTTCAATGGGCTTATGGTGGTCAATCATGGATATTGATAGAAAATCTAAATAAATTGTGAAATATGAATAGCCGAAGTATTTAATTGAATCCAGTAAAGTGTCATAAATTTTTCTCTATTTTTTGCTATTATTAGCCTTTTGTCAGCAAAGAATCCTTATGAATTCATTTTCAAATGCTTTTCTTCTTCTATTTATTTCATTTATTATTCTATATGTTATTACTTAATTTTCTCATGTAAAATACATGTATTGTCATGTCCATCCGGGTGAAATTTATTTACATTACACTTAATCACAACTTAGGATTTATTTATTTGTTTTAGAAAATGGTAGGATATCACATGTATTTCCCGGAGAAAAACATTCTTAGTTCTAGAAATACTGCTTAATGCGAATGATCAGTTATGAATAGTACCTGAAGAGTTTTAAAAGTCCAAATACTTGTTAAATTCATAAAAAATATCTTTTCTCTACTTTACGGAAATTCACTGGTAGTCTTGGAACAATATACCATAATTTAAATACCTAAGGAATGCTGTACAAATATTTATTTTCTTTATATTTTGATTTTTTTTTTAAAATCCTATTTAGCAACATGAAGGACAATAAATGTATCCAGAAACTTTCATGGACACTTTTTATAATACTAGTCATGATTAATTATTTTTTTTCAGTTTGAATGGGCATGGCAGAATCCCCATAAATCAAGACGTCTGCGTGATGTTCCCAAAAAAACATATAAAGAAACAACCTTTCAATACAGCTGGCGTGTTGTGTGCAATATGTTACAAACACCACCATGGAGTGGTCTGGCTCTTACAATACGATGGCTCAAGCAGGAATATCAACTAGAATTTGCTGTTGGTAGGCCATTAAAAAACATTTTATCACTCATAGTTGATTCATTGATGGTCACTCTATTCTATAATATTTTTTAACTTTCAACTTATTCTCTTAAAATTTTGTTTGAACAGAGCTAATAGTGTTACTTGCGTATATTACTTTGAGTAGACACTTATTTAATTAAAACAAAATTTTCACTGCTTCTGATAGTTGTTTGTCTAATCTTTTTTTTTTTTTTTTGTTATATTATTTATTTTATTTCTTCCATATCATTATATGAACTTAAAACCAACTCGTCAAAAAAGTAAAAAAAAATTATTTAGAATGAAAAAACATAGTATTGGTGATACAAACTATTAGGCCTCTTTTGTTCTATGTCATAAAAATATATATATATATTTTATTAAAATTGTTTTGTATAATTAATTTTTCAAGTTTATAGCATGCTTAATGCGCTGTGTTCCAATCTCTTTTGTAGACTAGTGGGAAAGGGGCTATCTGGGAAAAGGTTTCCATACTGCCTTTGGGCGCTCAGCAAACAGCTCATGTCGAGTAGCGGTTCAAACTCAAGCCCCCTTTATAGTTAGCCAAGAGATGTATGCCTCTGTTTTTCACCTACATTTTCTTCATTTCATTTACTATAGAATATTTTGACCAATGTATTTTAATATTTTCTGAACTAGGTCTTGAGCCCCCTCTACATATGCCAGTAGTTTATGGTCCTGTGGTCAGCAAAAAAATTCGAAACCAAAAGAAATCCAAGAAAGATGAAAGCTGTCAGCCATCTCAGGCTTCTAGTTCTGGAAGCAATAAGTCTGATCTGCCAGAGAATAACTTTTGTGCTGTGTGCTGCATCCGCACAGAGGTAGAGTGTAAATGTATTATAATTTCTATTGATTAGTGATAATTGGAGAACACTCAAGATTCTATTCACAACAGTTTGATTCTGGTTTAAATTTTTATTGAGCTAAGGGAAATAACTTGCCAAGTAATCAGTTTGTGTATTATATGAACTCAATCATTTATATTGATTAATTTGATGATCATCTATTCAAAAGAATTATTAAACTTTTTCTTTTATTTTTCAAACTTACTGGTTGGCAATATGTACATCAACATTGTATTGGGTTTTTTGGCTAAACTGAAAACCCATTTATTTAAAGAATATGTCAATCAATACATTTCTTTTTTCATTGACTTAGACCAGACTTGCATCATTTCTCTTACGTACGACTCACAAGGAACATCAAACAGTATGTTCCCTAAAAGTTTTGCTTTTAAAATTGATTTCGTAGCTTGGTCCAAACGAAAACTTTCATTTATTCACTAGATCATCAATGTTTTCTTCTTCTTATAAATGATTATCCAGAGTATGCATTTTTTTTACCTTTATAATAATACAACTATTTTATTTGTGTTATCAGAAGGACGATATAACTCTGAGGTGCCTTCATCCTAGCTGTTCAATGGTTGCACACATCATCTGCTTGGCGAAAAGCTTTCTTGATGACCAGACCAAACTGCTACCCATTGAAGGCAAATGTCCAAAATGTCGTGCAAACTTGTTATGGGGTGAATTGGTACGCCAAAGAAATGGGTGCTACAAAAATTTGTCAGATTCAGCTGTGCAGGTAATCATGTCATCCAAAAGTAAAGTAATTTCAAGAGTGTTTTGCTACCCACACTATTTCCATCCACCTCTTACTTTTCTCAACAGAAATCATGTTCCCATTAGAGATAGGTAAACTCAGGAAAGTCCCTAAATCCCCATTTCAGCTAGGATTCAAAGTCAGACCTTTAGCTGATTGCCATATCACTTTAGCCACAACCACAGTCATGCACTATTTTAATCTTATAATTTAATCACATATTTCTAATGTCCTACTCAGGTGTCAGTGTTTATTTTGGCCAATTGTTTGTTTTAAGAATCTAAATAAGTGTTTATATATGAAGTCCTTATTCAGCAAACCCCTTCCTTGTACTAATGTCTCAGCATTTGTTCTGTTTTCTCACTTACTCATGATTGTGTGGTACCCGGCCTGCCACCTGCAAGTTTGGGCTGACTGTAATTATCTTCAAATCTGAAGGAACACCTGAAACATTTAAAACATTTACAAATAAATAAAAAAGAAAAACCTCTGCAAGTCAAACAATTTTTTTTTTATTGTTTGGCACATGGAAAGAAAAAAATATTTTTTTAGTGTTTGTTCTAGCAAAGGTAATAAAACAAAATAATTGTGTTCTCTATTTGTATGTTTGTGTTATTGTTATTCTACACTTTTTTTAAATGTGTAAGTTGTTGTTTGTCACTATAAAATATATAGGTAAGTTATTGTTTTTCTTCTTTTATTCAGCAAGATGATGATAAAGCAAATACATCATTGGAAACAGACAATGCAGACAGTATGAGTGAATAAAAGGGACAGAAATTTGAACGTGTTCTGTATAGAATTTTGTGTTGATATGACATGATTGTTTTTGTATATAGATAAAAATTCTGAAAAAGATACTTGCTTAAGTCTATTCATCCTGTCCTCTGGAGGTCTTCGATTTATCACCTCCCTTTATTCAGACCTATCTTCAACCAAATCAAGACTTAAATTTGTCCTAGGTCTGTGGTGAGATTTCTCCATCTATACCTGATTTGACCTTCATCCTAGATGACCTAACCATTACAGTCTTCTGGTTTTAACTTTGTGTTTGTTGAATTTTAGTAGTTTTTAGTCTAGGTCTTGGTTGATTCATGTTCGCCATATTTCCTCTAGTACTTTGACTGATATTCTGTTTTTTCAGCATGTTGTGACTATAAATTTTTATTTATTAATATTAGACATTCATTATTTTCTTGTATCAAGAATAGCACATTTCAAAATTAAATTAATTATTCATTCATCAGCTGTTCTATTGACATTGCCATTTCATTATTTTCTTGTATCAAGAATTGCACATTTCAAAATTAATTTCAATATTCTTTCATCAGCTGTTCTATTGACATTAACATTTATTTTGTTGGGGTGTAGTCACTTGTAGTCATGCATGTTGATGTGCCTCTTAAAAATAAAATTGAGATGTGTTTAAAATGCCTTATCTTTCTATATCTTCTGCATTAGTAAATTATTATAGTGATTATTATTAATAACTTTATACCTAGTAGATGTGACAAAATAGTAGCTCACAACTGGGTCTTTTAAGCCAAGTGAAATATACTGCTCTCTTAATTGAGACTGACCAACAATGCTTTACTATTATTAGAGCCCATTGATTGAGTACACACCCTTCATATCAGGCACTAACTAAATTGTTTTGTTTAATTGTGTAACTTTCTTGTAATAAATGAAGTAATGATTCCATCCTTGGATGCATGTTTAGTGCAAAATAATTTTCCTTTAGTGTCTATTTATGCATTTTTATACAACCTTGTATTGTGGTAATTTAAAAAAAATTAACCAGATTGTGACTGTAGTTAATAATTTATAATATTTATTCTGTCTGTTTATAAATTTTTATAAAACTTTGTATTTTGCAAATTTTAAAAGTTTATCATTTTGTGACTGCGTGATCATTGTAATTTTACTTGTGTTCATTCAAACATACTATTTTAATTGTTTTTAGAAGAAGAAAAAAATGCTTCCATTTGTTTTGTTTTTAAATTTTTGTTTTCTGTTGTTTTGTTGTTTACTTCTTATATCTGTAATTAAAAAAATAATTTTAATTTTGACATTTTAAAATATTAGTTATATTATATATCAATTATGAAATCAACACTTTTTAACACAATGACAATATTGACATTACCTTTTATACAGATTGTGCAGTTTCATATGTTGCATGGCTGAACCTATAATAGAAGTGTACAGTGTACAAAATTTCACGGAACACTTGAAAAGTTCATAATACTTTTATTCTGATACATTTTTCATCTGAAGTACAATAAATGAAAAAAAAAAAGTGACCTTTCAAAAAATGTTTAAAAGTTCAAATGAATATACATTGATGCTATGAATTTGTGATGTGCTCAAAAAAATGCTAAAAAAAAACTGCTAACTTACATCACTTCGAAACATTAGCTGGATACAAAACATTGACAGATAAAATATAATATACTACAAAAAAAATGTTACTCTAATATTTGGTTATGTTGACAAGACTGATACAACTGACTTCTTATTTTGACGATCAGCCCAGCATAAAACATAAAAATTGGCAATACTTTTAAAAGAAAATTATAATGCATTGATTATCTTGGTGTATGTTGATTCCTATGGTACTTAGACGATAATTTAGGTTTTCAAAAAAGGAAAAGCCTTTTCTATTTGACATGTACATATCAGTGAAATGGGTACATGGAACATTTGAAATGCTGCCATGACTCAGTAGCTCTATTTCTTCCCTTTCTAGATTAAGGGTAAAATGTAATGCCTATTTAGGCTAGTTTCTTGTCACACTAGTAGAGAGGACTTGTACATTGGACAGAATTTATTTATATAAACTATTCATATGGGTAAGCAGAAAATTTTTTAGTATAAAAATGTTCATTAGCAAAAGATATTTTTCCTTTTGTTTGTACATAAAAAAAAATTATTTAATATTTTTATTGCAATGGTTTTATTTTCTTTAAATTATTTATTACCAAATAGTAAATAAAATATTTGTAAAAAATGTATTTGTTCTATGATTGTCATTTTTTAAAAAGTTATAGCACAATGAAGATAATACATTTTTGTCAATTTAAGCCTGTCATATTTGTCATGGACATACTGAAAACTTTTTCTGAAAATTTGTAAAAATTTCAGGACACTACAAATATATCAAATACCAAAAAAAAGTTCTTATAAATTAAACTTATATGAAGTAAATATTTGTACCCACTTATCCCACAAGCTGCACAGAAATTTAATTTCCTGATTAAAACTGGTAATCAACTTGGAAACAATCCAAAATCAGAACGCATTTATGGCTTCCACATTTCTTTCCCTTTAAATTAGCTCATTTAACAAAAGTGTATACAATTAGTGCTGGTTATTATTAGTTTGGTACTCTTATTAAGAAGCATATTTGAATGACTGGGCCAGAATTTTGAATAAATTATGAAGTTGGTGTTTTAGGACTTTTACTTTTTCTTGACTCAGGCTGTATCACTGGGAACCTGTAATATAGAAACAAGCAAGCATTATACATAGCCACAAAACAATCAATTCAAGATATTGATAACCAGTGTTCATTTTATTCTTTTTTTTTCCTTATGTTCTAATGCAACAGTAATTGACATTTGAAGCTATTGGCTGATTGGTAAAATGGGTCTTCTTGAGATTGAATCTCAGTGAAGACTGTAATTTTGAACTTAAATTTCGGATGTCCCTGAGTCCACCCAACTCCAATGGGTACTAGATATACATTGGAGAAGTAAAGGTGGTTGGTCCATGACAAGATGACACCCTTGTTAACCATAGAAACAGATGAACTTTACAATATCTGTCTTCAAAGTCTAAAGGGGTACCTTTATGTTTTAGGCAAAGCAAAATTTTAAATATTCTACTATTTATTTAAACAATTGATAATACAGCAAGCCAATTAACGTAATCATTTTTGCATGTTTTTAGAAAAAGTTTAAATAAACTATAAAGGTTTGTTTTTTTCAAAACAAGGATACACTTTAATAGACTAAACAGTTCCTAGCTCATATTTAACTTAATATTAAAACTTACCTAGCTGCAAATAACTTGTCTGACAGATATACTGGTAAATTGCTGATAATAAATGCTCTCAATCTGTACCTCCAGTAAGGTACATAGCGGTAGCTAGGGTTTTTAGTGCAGACGGCTTCTATCATGTTATCCACAACCTGCATGAAATAAGGCAACAATGTCTCATACAATGATGCTGGATATATAAAAACATTCTAGATTGTATAAAATGTTAGAATAATGACAGCTATATATTACAATTTTAAACTTGTGAAGTAAAAAAATCATAAAGGGAAGTGATCTACTCTAAAGGGAAGTAATCTATTTGGCTGAAGTTTTATTTGATACTAAAAAAAACCCAACCCTTTACTACAAACATCTGTTCCATGGATATATGGATAGCAAAAAAGAAAGGGAGTAAATCTGTTACTTATTTAGTCAATATTTCGCAAGTGTTAAAAAGCATATATATGGATAGCAAAAAAGAAAGGGAGTAAATCTGTTACTTATTTAGTCAATATTTCGCAAGTGTTAAAAAGCATAATACATTTATTTGGAAAATTGCACTGACCTCCATAACATTTGGTCTGGCCTGTTTCAGGCTGATAGTGACTTGTTTCAAGAAAGCATCAAAGTACTCTTCCCCATAGTCAGCGCGGACATCAGTTGGCGTCTCTGCCCATGACTTCCTGTTTCTGTCTATCAAATAGTTCTCGTAGGTAATGGGTGTCCTGTAAATAGAAAGAATATAGATCTAAGTTACAGAAATCTTAGAATAGTCTGAGCAATAAATAGATCTAACTCCATCGACAATAAAGCAGTGTTCCCAAACTCAAGTCCGCGAGGTTACCAGACGTCCGGAAAAAGGAAGCCATGTCGTGAGGTCGTGTCCTCCGTCCGACAGGCAATGGCAAAAGAAAAAAAAATGTTTTATTTTTTCACAACAATTGGATATTATCCCTCCATCGGGTTTATTCCTTCGTATTTTCTGGATCAATTGCACCAACTGACTCATAGACTGCACTGTCACAAGATGACATTTTTTGACAACCTCCTTCTTGAATAGGTGTTCGTTTGTTCAAGGATGTTCACAAGAAACCAGTTACTCAAACATAGATCACGATCTGCTAGTGTTTATTTTGCAATCCAAGGCATAATAATAAAGTTGAAAGGTCGTTTTGTTTTCTAATCAGCGTGCAGTGGGCTAAAGAGGGAAGTACCCCCCCCCCACCCCAAATCAGTGAGTGAGAGACACTTTCCTCACAAAGTACAATTTGAATCAAAATGTCGTGCATGGAGTACCAGAAGCACGTTTGCCCTAATGGTTTTCTGCTGGGGGAAAGATGTATCTGAGAAATACAGTACTAAATACAGTCAAGTTTTAAAAAGTAATAGGAAATAATCCAACCTGAGCTGTGCGATGTGTTTTTAAGTGTGGGAAATATCAACATAGAGGATTGACTGATATATGTTAGATCCGGTAGTCAGTTAGAAAAGAATAGAAAACTGGGGAAAAAATATCGAAATGGTTAAGACAAGGGATCTCAACCTAAAATGGAAAAGACCCTCTTCAAAGGGCTTTATTTTCTGCTTCAATCGAAATTTGCTTATAATCATTAAAGGAAAATGGCTCAATAGAAGCAAAGCTCTTGTGATTTGAGATACAATTGTGCCATGATAGGGATCTTTTGTTTTGGCATTACAAAAATTAGGCGGCTGCTTAGAAACAAACAAATCAGTATCATAAGTGAGGAAAGAAAGAATGAAAATTGTGTTTTACAATATTATGCAAACATTGATGTCATTGTTAAACAAATAGCAAACTTTTGCTTTTATAAACTAAGCAGCTTTGAAATAGACAAGAACATCACGACGAATTGTGTGACAATGCGAACAAATGCAATAAATTTGTTATTCAAACTGGTGCACTGCTTGCACACTTGTATGAAAAGATCTGACAAAAGCTGATTTGTTCCTTATTCCGTGAGCTGCGGCTAGTTGACTACGGAACAAGATCAAGATGCCTGTAGGTTGCAGTCACTATTTCAATATGTTTGTGTCTCTCCATATGGAATCTTCTTGTGTCAAAAAGAGCCAATGTAATCATAGCACATTCCCAGTTAGAAATAATCAAGCTGTCTTTAAATAAAGCTAACTTAATTTCCTTGCAAACTTAAAGGTACAGAAACATATACCAGAAGCGAGTACTGATGGACGCCGATCTAATAAGTACGGGGCAGGGATGTAGCTAGCTCCTAGTAGGCGCGGATTAAAAAAATAACATGGTGGACTTCCACATCTTAAGAAAACGAGTGATCCTGTATGTATCAGTACATTTTCAAAAAGATATTTCAATATGTGCACGACATCAAACAAGTAAATAGTGTCATGACACTTAATTCAATTACACATATCCATATAATTAATAGTGTCGTGACATGACACTTAATTCGATTACAAATTCCTAGGAGCAATAGTGTAAAGACACTCAGTTCTATAAAGTAATAAATGACTATCTTTCAGTGGTCTCTGCAGGCCCCTTTTTATCAAGGGCCCAGGCGCAATGAAAACCTTGGCGCCCTGGTAGCTAGGCCATGGCCACTGCTATGAGATGACCCTCCCTTCCATCCTATATATAGGAAGTAGTTTTTAACACATTTAAACAGAACAATTAAACGATAACATTGCATCATGGGAAGCTATACAATTGACTTGCCTATGTGTGTGTGTGTGTGTGTTTCAAATAATAACTATTAGAAGTCGTCCGGGAGGAGAGAGAGAGGGGGGGGGGAGGGAAAGACTGTGTTCAGAGACACGCAAAAATAAAATCTCCTCTAAATGCTATCAGGTTGCAAATAATCTAACCCATGGTTACCAGGGTAACGAGAATGTTTGCACAATACAAATTGTAATCCGAGCTCACTAGCAGAAGTGTTGGCTTGTGGTTTACCTCCTCCCCACACACCAATGAACATAGGATACTTAGTCATATCACCTCAACTGCATTACCTCAGTTTGTGTTGCAGTCCTAACAGTTTGTTTGTCTAAGTCTAGTGTGATACACTGTACGGCATTACCGAGAGCTTGCTTTATGCTATTCAATATAAACGGCGAATTGTTTAATAAGATATAATAAATCTACATATATTTTTTTTTGTTTGAGAATAAGAAATACCATGTCGTTATAGAAACACATTTTAGCAGACGGTGTTCGTTCACCTTCTATCTTCTAATCTGTTTGACCTATGACCTCCAAGCACGACAATGTCTTTTTACATGACTCTCAAGTCAGTTTTTTTTTTTAAATAGATGATTTATAGCATTGAACTCCGGAAGAGGGGAAGCAAAGTTACCCGAGATTGGAAAAAAACAAAAATGATATAAATCTAATATCTACAGAAATAAATTGGCGCATAATGGGTACCTGACATTAGCCAGGGAAAAGTAAAGGCGGTTAGTCGTTGTGCTGGCCACATGACACCCTCGTGAATCGTAGGCCACAGACAGTCAGATTGGCCGTAACTTTATTTCTCTATGAGAAATTTCCCGATTCCTAAAACGGAACAGCAAGATGAGACAACTCATCATTTATGAACATAGGAGCCTGAGGCATGCTTTGTTGAGTGGTGGCAACTCATTAAAGAGTACATAATTATATAATGTATTAACAGTTGAGCACGAACTGGCTTTGCTGGAAGTGAGAACCACTGCGCAATTCATCAAAGATCTTTTAAAGACCAGCTGAAGAAGTTTTTGGACCAAAAGCAAAATCTACTGTTATACATTTTTTTTAAAGAATCGTAATGCTTATAAAAACAAGCATACACAATATAATGCCTAAATTTGTTATAGTTATTTAGATATTAGCACTTTAATGTGCTTTTTATAGACACTATAATTTCACAATCTCGAAGTCATTCGAGAGAGAGGGTTTCCTTGACTACACAGGTTGATGACGTTATAGCTGGGAAAAAAGGTCAACTTAATTTTTGGCTTAGCGTGTTCTAGACTAGGTCTGGTCAAGCGTATTGCGCTCAATGCGCTGTATGCCCGTAGTCCACCGTAACGGCTTCTCCAATTAAAATACAAAATACAACAATGACCAGAGTTATGGAACTTAATCTCGCCTCTATTCACAGACACCACGATGGACCATACCTCCCAATGATCACTGATAAGTTAACACGAAACATTCCTTCCTTTTTTTTTTGTTGATGGTTGTGGGGGGTGGCCTACATTGCCAGCTAATTAACTCAAGGGTTCTCACTGCTTATACTGTACGCTTGTATGTATTTATTGTATTTCCATCTCATTGAAATATTTGGATTTTTCTTATTTTCCCTGCACTTACTTATATAGGCCAGGCTCTATTGTTATGACTTTGATGTTAAATTTCCTCATCTCCTGCCTCAGGGCATCAGAAAATGAAATGCAAGCTTTCTTGGACATGGAGTAAGCAGCGAACGCAGGCAAAGTAAATCTACCTGAAATACAAAACTATGTGCTTGTACTCAAACATAATGCCACAACATAGTAAACGATTGGACTTAGGAAATGTACTATAGAATATCTTGTACAACAAATGCAGCTGTTGAGCAATAATTAATAACTTACGAGGTAACGATGTGCTAATTAGGGGCTATTATTCTTATTATTTTAGCTACAAATTAATCAAAAAGAATTCAAGCATTAGTTTAACAAAAGTTGCTGGGGAAAATTCATAGTCTCCCACAAACTTAGAGTTGACTATTTGTTTTAGACAGTTTTATTTGTAGTTGTATATCATCCATTATTTGTAAATTTTTGGCAAAACCAAAATTAGCGTTTAAATGTAATAGGCCATATAGTCTATAGCCTATAGATTTGATTGCACTTGATAATCTGTAGACGACAAAATTATCCGCAAAAGTTTAAAATTGTAGTAAGTCCTATTTAACCAATTTGAATTATGCCAGATTGTGTTTTATAATGGAGAAATAGGAAGCGTCATCATGAAAGAGACAACGGCATCGAGTCAATGATTGTTTTCTCCATTTTCCTTTTTTTTTTTATCAATCCTTTATTCTTTCATTCTTTGTTTCATTCTTTCTTTCATTCAATTGTTCTGATTTTCTTTGATGTTGCCCTAACCTTTTTTTTAAACAGTCTAATTTCCATTTCACGATTCCCAGCTCTCTCTCTCTCTCTCTTTAGATGGCTCTAATGTTTTTCAAGTCTGTTTCACTTCCCTAAATGTTTGTCTCTTTAATTTTTAAATGCTATCTTTTTTTTCCTATCAGACTTTCTTATTTACGAACGTTGCTATAATAGAACCTTCCATTTTTTTCAATTGCTTTCACATAGCGCAACTTTCATATAGCGCAACTTTCATGCTTATATCATACTCAGTGTACTACCGTCCAGTCTCTTTTGTGGACTAGCTGGGGAAGGGTATCCGAGAGGAGGTTTTTCCGTGCTGCCTTTAGGCCAGTGTTTCTCAAACTGTGTGCCGCGGCACACTAGTGTGCCGCCGAAGATTTGCAGGTGTGCCGCGGGAGTTTTCTGAACGACATCCCCACTTACAACGACCAGTAAAAGTAGTGGACCGCTCCATAGTGACGGGAAGGGCTGTTAGCTATTCAGGTTATGTAATTGTCCACTATATATAGACTCAAATGTAGGCCGCCTTAGCAAATGCACAGCAGTTCTTGAATTGGAAACGATAATAATAAGCGATGTGTTTCATGTAAATTGGTTAGGTGTATGTTAATAATAACAAATTATCATTAAGCATTATTTATTGTTATCCATGGAGAAATACGTTAACAAGAATGAAACTGCGAAAGTGTTAAATGAAAAGCAAGGAACCAAACGAAGGTACAAAGAAGATGACATCGGACATGGTTTCATATCTTCGGGAACTGAAGATTCTCCATTGCCATTCTGTCTGATCTGCAATGCAACTCTATCGAATGAGGCGCTTGTTCCAAGCAAATTGAAGAGACACTTGGAAACAAAACATCCAGCTGTAAGCGCAACCGAAGGAATACTTTGAAAACATCAGGGCTCAACAAAATAAACAAGCTAAGAAACTTACGAACTAACTAAAGCTACCAGAAAGGGATTGATTGCAAGTTATAAGGTTGCTTAGTTATTAGCAAAACGCAAGAAAGCCTAAACAGAGGCTGAATCAGTCATTGCACCAGCTTTAGCAATAGTTGTTGAAACTATCCTTGGACCCAAAGCCGCCAAAAAGTTTATAAGTCCCTTTGTCAAATGATACTATCTTGCGCAGAATTGAAGACTTATCGTCAGATTTACAAGGTCAAATCTGCGAACACTTCGACGTGACTGTTGATGAAGTGTCTCTGCTGTGGTCTCTTCAAGTTGATGAATCCACTGACGTTAGCGGCAAAGCCCAGCTGCTAGCTTTTATTCGGTTCATAAAGAATGAAAAATGTGTCAACGAATTCTTATTTTGCAAAGACTTACCAACTACGAGCAAAGGCGAAGATATTTTCAATGTGGTGAACGAAAACATTTTGCTCTTCAAACTACAGTGGAAAAACTGTGTCAGCGTTGGCACCGCAGGCTGTCCTTCCATGAAAGGTGATTGATTGATTGTTGATTTGAGGCACATCGGCACAATTTAGGCCATGTCGTGCCTGCAGTCCCTTAAGGACTACTCTCTCTCTAAACAACAAGGGCCAGATTCTATACAGTCATATAATTAAAATCAAGGTCTATTCACAGTTAAAATAGTAAAGGTAGTAAAAATTTAAATATTTGGTAAAAATCTAATGTAAATAGTGCATGTTCAAAAATTCAGAAATCACATCTTCGTAGATAGCCCCACTTCCCGAATAAAGCCCAGTACCTTCCCAGGGTCGACATTATTAAATAGTGTTTTTAGATTAGTGGCTCTAAAATATTTCGCCCTGACATCCTGGTATCTGGGGCAATCAACGAGGATATGTTTCACGGTGAGGCGAGAGTCACAGTACTCGCAAAGTGGGGGCTCCTCTCTCTTCAGTACAAAAGAGTGCGTGATGTAGGTGTGGCCAATCCTAAGTCTGGACATGGTTGTGCTACCACGCCTTCCATGAAAGGAAATAGAAAGAGATTCGTCACTCTTGTGCGTCAAGAAAATCCAAATGTATTAGTTGTTCACTGCATGATCCACAGAGAAGCTCTTGCCTTCAAATCTTTGCTGAAAGATTTGATGTCTGTTCTGGACCAAGTGATTGAAGCAATTGATTCAGACTACAAATGTCTTCTGTATCACACCAACGTTCGTTGGCTCTCCAGGAGAAAAGTGTTAAAGCGTGTCATCCAACTCAAGGCTGAGCTGATTTCATTCTTGGAGGCTGAAAAAAAAAAAGACTTTGGAATTTCTATTCATGACGAGATCTGGTGTTTTAAGGCGAGATTTCTCTCTAATGTATTTGACAAATTAAATTCATCGAATTTAAGTCTTCAAGGACCATCGGAAACCATCATCACTGCATCCTCAAAACTGAAGTCATTTGGTGAAAATGTGTCTTTGTGGCAAAGTAAGTTTTCGAAAGGACTGCTTTCCTACTTACAATTAATGTTCTTCAAATAAAGAAATCACCCCCGAAATTCTGGAAACTTTGACACACCTGCAGTCAGCATTGCAGCATTATTTTCCAACAGTTGGAATAATGAGTATGGATGGGTCAGCTATCCATTTGGAAACAATGAAGCTACAAATCTGACAACTGAAGAAGAAGTGCAGCTCATTGATTTAAAAAGCGATGCAGTTCTTAAGTCAAGTTTTGCCGAGAAAAGCCTGGATGTGTTTTAAATTTCAATTAACAAGTTATATCCTGCAATCAGTTTAAAAGCAATCAAAATAATTCTTCCATTCGCATCTTCGTGGTTTTGTGAGTTTGTATTTTCAGCACTGACTGAAATCAAGTCTAATAAAAGAGAGAGACTTCTTGCAATAGACGATGAAATACGAGTTTGTTTGCCAACTCTGGAGTCTCCATTAGATCCCATTTGCTCTATAAAACAGGCACACCCTTCTCATTAAATGTAATACTTAAAAACTGGTAAAAAAATTTTTTTTCTTTTTTTATTATAAAACAACTGTTCTTCTTCGTGGTGTGCCGCGAAATTTTTGTAGCTTTTTTTCTGTGCCGCCAGACAAAAAAGTTTGAGAAACACTGCTTTAGGCGCTCAGTAAACACAAGAGAGAGAGAGAGAGAGAGAGAGAGAGAAAGAGAGAGAGAGGAGAGAGGCAGAGAGAGACAGAGAGATAGCTTGGAGAAAATGAAAGTAGGTAAATGAAAGATAAAGATTTAAAAGGAGGAATGCTTGTGTTACTTTACTTCCCGTTTGTTTGTTTATCTGGATGTTGTATATGCTTCTCCCCCTCTCTACCCACCTCACTCTCTCCCTCTCACTTGAAGTCTCAGTTTCACTCGCTTTCTTCTATTTCCTCATTAGTCCTCTACACCAGGTTCAGACGTACAACCATGTCTTGACTTTAAAAAAAAAAAAACTCACATCACCTGGCGTACTCACCTGCTAAACTCGCCACGTTAATAACACGACCTTCTGACTGCCTGAGCAGGGGCAGGAACCCTTTAGTGACTCGCACGGTGCCAAAAACATTTACATCCATAATCTTTTGGAATTCCTGAACAGAACACCACTCGATCTCACAGAATGCAGCGACACCTGCATTGTTCACAATGGCCCATAACTCTGTAGATAAAATGTAGTTGCTCTATCAAAAACTTCTAGCTCTTTTTTCTTTTTTACAGAGCTTACAATATTTAATAGCAAATAACTTTTGGTTCGTTTCATTCATTTGAAAACTTTTTGAAAGGCTAATACTTAAGTACATATATTTAATTAGCTGCTTTTAACATGCTGTTTTTGTTTAAACATCTCTCCATTAGGCATGTAGATCTAGGTCAATTGAAAAATATTTTGTGCTTTTCAAAATAATTATAACTTCTGGTCCACAAGTGAAGTTACCCAACTCCCCCACCCCCCCAACTCAGTATTTTTAAATGCTCAAACAAATTGAAATTATGTCCAACACCGTACGTGTAATGACGATCAAAGATACACCATTCTAATGTGAAACAACTCCCTCCTTTTCCCCAATCCCCTGTTGTCCAGCAGTAGCGCTAGGCCTTTTTCTTATAGATTTATGTCCATTTTAGTCTTGAGAAATAAGTTACTTTTCTGCATTTCTGAAAATACATCATTTCATGTTACAGCTAGACCTGGGTATATCTAACTTCAAACTGACTTGTTATTTTTTTATTTTTGTTTTGGATATTGAAACAAAATGACATTTGAAAAGACTATTGTGATCAGTCAAGTTGACGCATCTACTGGATATTTTATCCATATGTAACATTGTAAAGTTCCTCTTTCAGACCTTGCGATCTATAGGGCAGATGATGTTAAGGTCATCTGTTTCTTTGGGAACGGTTAACGAGCAGGGTGTCATGTTGCTAGCACAACGATCAATCGCCTTTACTTTTCCCCAACTAATGCCAGGTACCCTTCAGAGTTGGGTGAACTCAGGGGCGCCAAAAAAAAAAATCCCAAAATTTAAAACCACAGTCTTCACCAAAGTTCGAACCCAGGGCCCATCGTTCAGCCAACACGTCCTCATATGTAAAATTGTACTGTATCAAAAGTTCATGCTTCTAACTAGAGTACTAGACCCTGTTGAAAGCAAACAATGAATAAAATGCGTTTAATGTTTGAT
The DNA here is from genome assembly GCF_947242115.1 of Biomphalaria glabrata. Taxonomy (NCBI): domain Eukaryota; kingdom Metazoa; phylum Mollusca; class Gastropoda; family Planorbidae; genus Biomphalaria; species Biomphalaria glabrata. Next base: position 53,936,197 of record NC_074712.1, on the reverse strand, counting down.
TTAAATAGTTTGGTTGAAATGCAATTCAGTCTCACCTAGCAGGCCCAACTCTAAGTTGTATTACACAACGTGCTAGCTAGCAATGGTAGCAACTCTAATTCAGTGTTTACAAAACAATTCGGTAGTTTGGAAAACGTTTTAGAATTCAACGAGTCACTTTTAGGAGTGACGTTTCTATAATTGTTTTTTTAAACAGTCCACTCAATGCGATGACGCCATACTCAGTGTATGTCAGTCAAGGCCAAATCACTTTATACACACGCCAGATTTTTTTTTTCATCTTTATATAGCTTTAATATTGCATACATTTTCTGCTTTTTTTAAAGCGAGAAATTGATAAAACTAAGCGATATTCCTCGTTCAAATGTAGGCCTACAATAAAATTATGTGTAAACGAAAACTATTGAGGCATGTTTACTAATAAATAAAACATAACATCGCTTCAAAAATGAAGACTTACATATAATTGTGCTTAATGTGATAAGTCGGACAGGATTGTCTATTTTCAATTGAACATTGACTAGAAAAAAATAATTGTTGCGAAGACAAAAGAAATGGTCTTTAAAAAACAAATCATTGAACGTACGGTTCTCCCCGATATGGTCCTTGACATACTTCACGGCCTGCAACACTTGGAAGTCGTCGGTGACATCAATGGGCACTATATGGAGGCGGTCTGATGCTGCATCTTTCAGCGATTTGGCCCCTTCTCGGTCAGGCGCCAAGCACCCGGCGAATACATGGTAGCCCATTCTGTCGAGTCTGACCGCCAGCTCATGACCAAATCCGCTGTCACAACCTGGGGATTAAACAGCACAAAAAGGACTTTAGTAATAATAGTCACATCGGCGCTTACTGAAACCTTAAGAAATAGAACACTGGAAACTTTTCCATACATGCTTACTCAATAATTACCATTTAATAATAGTCATGATTGCCAGTGAATTGTAGATTTACTTTTTACAATACCTCTATTCAAGTCACATCTTCTTGAAGGGAGGGCGGAGGGTGGAGAAACATGGACACGGATCTCAAAATGGCTCTAAAGATTTTCCTAAAAATTTAACAGTTGATGTTTAGCCTAACTACGAAAACTCTAGTTTGACCGTTACAATTTTTCAAAGTCAAAAAAAGAAATAAAATTAAATTTGGGTAGAGAACAAGGTCTAGTTCTAGATCTAACATCGGTTTTGAAAGAACTATTGCGATCGGGAATTTCCGAATGTAAAGTATTATTGATTCAGGAATTGAATAAATTAATGTTCAGGAAAATTGTGCGCATCGTCTTCTAAGTCTAGATCAAACAGGGACGTCCTCGTATAACATGGCGTCACACCTTCATTCTAAGTAAGTCAAGTAGATCTATACATTTGCTTACCCAGGATTCTTTCTCGGGGGGAGGGGGGGGGGGGAGAGGGAGGGGGGAAATGTTCCATTGTTTTTTAATCTAACATCCATTACTTATTAAGAGAAAAACAATCGTCCTATAAGTTATATAAAAGAGGTATGTTTTTTTTAAAAGTATTTATAATGTTGTTCTTGTTAGGTATTTAAACGCCGACATAACACGTGCATACACTTTACATAAGTACTTCGCCTTTTCTCCGAACAAATCAACACTTGCAAGGAATTCAAACATTCATTTCAATCGCAAATATTTTTGTTTCAAATTCAGCAACTTTCTCTTTCCCTCCCCAGCCCCGCCCTTTCTTTTTCCTTAATCCCTTTCTAAATTTCACAAAATCTTTGGCTGGATAGCTGACGTTAAAGTAAATTTCCCCTTTCAGACCTTGCGGCAGTGCTTTTTTTTTTGTAACGGTACGCACCGGTACGCGTATTGACAACATTTTCAATGTGGGGAAAATTATTACTTTTCTCCGGCATCTATTTTGTTAAAAAACAACAACACTGCCTTGCGGTGTATATTTGATGATAAGAACCTAATAAAATGTTAAACATATTGTTACGTATTTCTGAATTTTCTGGCTAGATGTATTAGTTGGCACACAAATAAAAACACAGCAAAGAACTTGACGACTAAACTTTCATTTGCATATAAATTTAATGACTATTAACTCTAACATTACTGTAACATGTAGCGTAGAAGACTGTACAATATCTGTCAGTTTACAGTTAGCTATACTTCGTTGCACTGCATCTCTTCACTTCGTTGCAATTCCTCTCTTCACAACTTGCACCGAGCCGTATTCCACAGAACAGACCAACGACACACTTCCCAGTGTCGCTCCAGGTCTCCCAAAGCTGAACCAAGTCGTACTCAAGTCTACCGAATCAGAGCCGCACACGTCTTACATCGACTGTATCGACTGTAACGGCTCAAGTCCACTGTAGTTCGCTGTATAGACTTTAACGACAGTAGTCCACTCCAGTTAACTCTACCCTAGTTAACTTGCATCGAGTCGTACACATTTCTCTTCCACAGAGCCGCACACGTCTTACATAGTCTGTATCGACTGTAACGGCTCACTCACGACTCCATACGACTGACTTTCACATTAACTCTCTGGCTTATATAGAGTCCCTAATCGCTTGTCCAAAGTTGCACAAACACGGCTAGTATTCTCTGAAATAACACGTGAGGAAACGTCACATCCTGTCTTTGTTTGTACATGTAGATTCCAGGGAACACTAGCTGCTGTGTCATCTCGCCGGGGTCATACGTTGACCTCTACCTATCACTGTTCATTTGTAACAATATGACAGTGCAAGCCTTTCCTTTTTATCAAAATAATGTATAGAAACAAAGTGGATAAAACATAGAGAGAGAGATAAGAGAGATTTCCATATTCATTACATTGTAAATACCATATAAAACTCAACAAAACACATTCAAAACCTAAAGCCTTTAACCAAAAAATATGTAAAAAAAAATATTTCTAATCGTATAAACGCATTCCTTTCAGCTAGGAGACTGCTGATAGAAAAGTTTTTTTTTTGTTTTTTATTTGCTTTGACATTTGTTGTTAATGAGGACAACGTAATCTAACTGACCGAATTCTCGGCTAGCCTCAGGACTTGTCAGGACGTTAGACCATAGACCTACATTCATAGGGTCAGACGGTAGAGGGGAGAGAGTGAAGGCCTTGTACAAAGAAATGGCCACTAAGCCAATTAGGATTACATAGTGTGAAAGGATAAGTGTTGATGAAGGACATGTAGGGTATAGTGCAATGTATATATATAGCCTACTAAGACTAGGAAAGAAATGTAAGGGAAATGTAAGAGAAGCTGAATAATAAGATTTTCGATCATTTTAAACATGAAATTCAACTAAGAGTTTTACTGACAGAGCCCTCTTGTGATCAACAAAAGTCCTACAATATGCAAATGAACTCTTTGGTGTCAGCAGTTAGTTTACTTAGTGCACTGGTCACACACACACACACAGAGACACACACACACACACACACATATATATGTGGTATTAGTATTATCTACGTGCCCCATCAACGACTATCAAGTGTCAAAAGTTTGGTGTTATTGTTTGTGACACGGCGTTGTGCCATTTAGCAGGAAACTTGATTCCAAGAATTACCCAAAATGTGTTGATCTAATCCTCACAAGGCTCCGATAGTGGTTTCATTAGGGACACCGGGCTAAGCTTATTTAGTACTTATGCACGTTTAGCATATATGACTGTGTATATATTTTGTAAATATGTGCCGACTTATGAACTCTCTTACGTGAAGTCTGACGTTGTGAATCTCATAGAAAGCAATCTCTTTATGAAAAAAAAAAAACAAAAAAAAAAGCGAGAAACATTGTTGCAGTGTCCAGGTTGGGTAACACACACACATTTTTTTTCCTCCTGGACATGAACTGTTTGGCTCCAGATTTTGGTCTCAGCCTGTCCCAAATTAGGCTTCATCAACTTCTATAAATAAAGCCGGTAATCTATATTTTCTTTTTTTATCACATGCTCTCCTGCCAATACAGACAATAGAGCAAGATGTAAATTAAAACTCATGCTAAATAGTAGATACACTATTTCCCTACAATGCAATAGATGTGGCATAATATGCAGGTCCAAATTGCGCTCAGCCTTAAAAGTTTAATAACATTATTGAACAGAAAGAAGCACTCACTCACAAGGCCGACGAGTCAGTATTTCATGTACCGGTACTTTATATTCTATTAGCGTTTACCAACTAGCTATGCCGCTCTATATCCTTTCTACTCCTATCCCACTGTTTCTATCCCAATCAATTACTAGCCCAATATATCACTGGCCTATTCAATTTTCCCAAGACATTCCCGTAAATCTCAAACTAGAAAGGTGCAGCCCACACACACACACACACACACTGTCGGGATCAAGCCAACGGAAATGCCAGGCCGTTAAATTTAAAAGTGTATTTCATACCTCAAGACGTTGAACTCACATAATTGGCGAGAAAATGAACACGCGTGTTTGTGTTTGTATGATACAGGTGTTACAAAGAGATTAAAGTCTTGTCGTGTACATAGGCCTAGTGTTTAAGAATTTGAACCATAGACAAAGAAATGTAGACCATTTTACTATGTGCCATAACAAATTAACTGTGATTTTATGTGTGTGCAAACAATCCAAAATTGGCACACGATTTTCTCATGGTACTGTAAGCTGATAAAAGGGGACGCGGACGTATTTTTACAGGTATCTAGGAAAAGAAAGGGGGGGGGAGTAAAATGTCGAGAGCCTACTAATTTAATCCACATTTCTTGTAGCTATATGTTGATATATTTGCAAAGGAAAACCGATTATCGTGTTCTAATTACAGTTCTTAAAACTTCTTTCTTTATCCTGACATTTGTGCCATAAACACATGAAAAACAAAATGTCAGCTACGTCCATGACCATGGCTGCACTCTAGACTTTGAGATGTAGAGTCATGATGTCTAGATCTAGTAGATTTATTAAAAAAAAAAACATGCGCAAAGCAGAAAAAAAGGAAGAAAATTTCTGTTTTACTTAATGGAGTTAAAAAAAAAAACTAAAATAATTTTGGTTAGGAGTGAATGGTGCGTTTTTTTTTTAAACAAACCAATGTAATAAGACATAGCTTCCATTAATAAAAGAATTGGCTCTTCATTACATTTGTAGCTTCTTACATGCACTGGAAGGGATTATAGCATGCAAAATTCTAGTTTGAAGAAGATAGGACAGTCCCAGAGTATGTCATGTTTGTCGAAGGACGCTAATTAATTGTGTGACACTTCGTATGTAGACATTGCTAATGGTGTGACAATTCATCATACGACATTGCTAATGGCGTGACAGTTCATCATAAGACATTGCTAATGGTGTGACAGTTCATTAAAAGGCCTTGTTTAATGGTGTGACAATTCATCATAAAACATTGCTAATGGCATGACAGTTCATCATAAGACATTTCTAATGGCGTCAAAGTTCATCATAAGACATTTATAATGGTGTCACAGTTCATCGAAAGGCCTTGTTTAATGGTGAGACAGTTCATCATAAGACATTTCTAATGGTGTCACAGTTCATCGAAAGGCCTTGTTTAATGGTGAGACAGTTCATCAAAAGGCCTACTTTGATGATGTGACAGTTCATCATAAGAGATACTTAACTGATGTGACATTTTATCAAAAGGCCTTGTTTAATGGTGTGACAGTTCATTGAAAGGCCTTGTTTAATGGTGTGACAGTTCATCATAAGACATACTAAACTGATGTGACAGTTCATTGAAGCCTTGTTTAATGGTGTGATAGCTCATTGAAAGACATACTTTATTGGTGTGACAGCCCTTCATAAGACACTGTTTAATGCTTTATAATGCTTTATGGTGAAACATTTGTGTGTCTAGACATTGTCACAAAATTCAGTTCTTCTACTCTACTATTAATGAACACACGACACTGGAATGTAGGCTAACAATTATTTACACTAGTGTTAATCAAACCTTTTACAAAGAAATGCCCTCTTATCTTTCAAGGGTGTAACTATGTGTGTTTGTATGTGTAGATGTTTGTGTGTGTGTGTGCCTATCTAAGCGTGTATGTCAGCAAATTAAAAATATATTAACAATGACAGTACTAACAACTTACAAGTAGGTCAATAGAAGAAAGGAGTGAGGCGAGTCTGTCTAAGCGTGTACATGTTGAAACTGGTGCCAGAGATAGATATGGCAGTATTTTTATACTGAAAACCGAGATGGTGTTTATTTATTATTTTTGGGAGAGAACAGGGGCTTGCTGTAGACTTCTGAGATAAGTGAGGTTTTTTTTTTCCTCCATGTAACCAATTGGTCGTGGCTTTAAAGAGCATGTTCAGATCATAGAATTCAAAGACAAAGTCTAAAAGCTTTATCCGTTGTTGTTGTTGTTTCAAGATTTATTTTCGATGTTATTTTCATACGTTTAAAAATGTTTAGTCTCACATGTACAGGCAACAAACTCACAAGTAAACTCTGCACTATATCCAGAAGAAATGAAGAAATTAATTGTAGATAAAATAAATGAGAAATGGACGAGCTCTCATCCAAATCACAAGAAAGATGAAGCTTACTATAAGCTATCCCGACAAGACCAACGTCTAATCTTTCGACTCAGGACCGGACACAACAGAATGCGACAACACATGCACCGGAAGCTCAAAATTGGAACCAGTGAAATCTGCCCATGTGGAGTATCACCAGAAAATGCCGACCACGTCCTCCAAAACTGCTCTCTCTACCAAGAGGCCCGTATAAGACATTGGCCAATTGGCCCCAAATCACCCCAATAGAAAGAAAACTATATGGAGAGCTCCCTGATTTGGAAACCACTGCGCAGTTCATCTTATGTATTGGTCTAGTCATATGAACACTCCAACATAACAATGAGAACGATGAAGAAGAAGAAGAAGACATGTACAGGGTGTTCCTGCAGAAGTGAAGAGTTAGTTTCACATGTACCGGGTGTTCCTGCAGAAGTGAAGAGTTAGTTTCACATGTACCGGGTGTTCCTGCAGAAGTAAAGATTATAACCTCTTATCCCAAGCCTCCCGTAAAACGGAAGTGGGGGGGGGCAGAATTTGAAAACCGAGACCATCGATACGACAGACCAGAGCACAAATCATTGTCCGTAGGCTTAACGAGTTTCTGTGTGTATATGTGTGAGGAGAGATAAAGACAGACAGACAGACAGAATACCACTGTACTCAGCGTTGTGTGGTCTATATAACATAAGATTGTGCTCATCTTCGTCTCAATGCTACATCGAGTTCGTCTGCTCATGAAAGCAGGGTTTTGTTCAACTTCCACTCAACTCTGATTCCTCTCTGACATTTGTTTGAGAAATGGAGTGATCGTTAAATGAACTTGTGTGTTACCCGTGCTTGTAATCGTGCTAGTATTTGTAATCGTGTTCGCATTCTCGTAGTCTGTGACTCGTGACCAGTCTGTACTGTGTTATTGTGTGTATCAGTCGTGGTTTAGTGGAATAAAGCCTTGTTTCTAAGGTTATGAATTGACTTAGTATATTACAATTTATTTCAATAAAACCATTCTTAAATGGACAAGTTTTTGCGTCACAATAGACTGGATGCTGATCAGTTACATGGAAACATTGGATTTCTTGTTTTGACAGATTCGCAACGAAGGTAGGGGCTAGTGAAAGCGAACAGTTTGACCTGCTATGCAACTTTGTGTCTCCATCCTTATATCAGTATATTTCTACCTGTTCTAAATACTCAGAAGCAAAATCTATTCTTGAGAATTTATTTGTGAAGGCCCCTAATGAAACATTGGCCAGACATTTGCTTGCAACTTGCAAACAAGAAGTCGATCAAAGTCTTGATCAATTTGTACACAAGCTGAGAGTGATGGCCAGAGATTGTCAGTTCCGAGCTGTCAGTGCTGACAAAAATGAAGAGGACGCCATTCGCGATGCCTTTGTTAGCGGCATGCGTTCGAGTGTAATTAGACAGAGGCTACTTGAGAAAAGATCCCTTGACTTGAAAATGGCTTTAGATATTGCCAAGACTCTCGACATGGCCCAAAAAGAATCCAGTTCGTTTAGTACTCCGTCTCAATTGGTAGAGTCATCTCTTTCGTCATCGGCAATCTCAACCGAAGAAATGGTGGACTCAGAAACAATCGCAACAGTGAATACTAAATGTTTCTTTTGCGGAGGTAGTCGGCATCTCAGAGCGAAATGCCCTGCCAAAGACTGCATGTGTCATTCGTGCGGGAAAAATTGACATTTTTCGAAGGTTTGCAGGTCTCGCAACACTCCTATAACCAAAACAAAAGTCAAAACATCTCCTAGCCACGGGATTAAAAGACAATCTTGTAAAGATTGTAGCTGCATTAAGGACTCTACACATCTAACATCACTAATTGCTACTTCGTCTGTACCTGGTTTAACTAAATCAACAGTACACATCTCTGTAAATGGCGTGAACCTAAAAGCCCTAATTGATACAGGTAGCGGGGAAAGCTACATTTCTTCAAACATACCAAGAGAGTACGATTGGTCAGTGACACGTTCAAAGCACAAAATGTCTATGGCGTCATCTCAACTGTCAAGCGTCACAAGAGGCCACACGTTTGCATCGCTAAAATACAAAGGGGAAGTTTACAACCAATTCAAACTTTCGTTACTAGATGAACTTTGCACTGATGTAGTGCTTGGGTTAGATTTCCTCGCATTACACAAAGAACTGATAATTCCATTCAACGGTGGTCGACCTGCATTTCATGTCTGCTCGCTCAATGCTGTTAAGGTAGAGGCACCACAATTGTTTGTAAATTTATCCCCTGATTGCAGACCTATTGCTACTAAATCTCGTCGTTACTCCTTCCAAGACACACAATTTATTAAAGCTGAAGTTGAGAAATTGATACGAAACGGTATCATTGAACCTTCCAAATCACCTTGGAGAGCTCAAGTCCTTGTCACGACCAATGAGCGGCACAAAAAGCGAATGGTCGTTGATTATAGCCAAACTATAAATAGATTTACTTACCTGGACGCTTACCCCATGCCTAGAGTGGATGAAATGGTGGAGAAAATTTCCAGGTATGAAATCTTTAGCACATTGGATCTGGAGAGTGCTTATCACCAAATACCTATCCAACAGAGCGAAAAGAAATACACAGCCTTCGAAGCTTGTGGTAAACTCTACTAGTTTTGCAGAATACCCTTTGGGGTCACTAACGGTGTAGCTTGCTTCCAGAAAACCATAGACACTATTATAGAAAAAGAAAAGTTGTCTGACACGTTTGCCTATGTCGACAATGTAACAATATGTGGTGCAGATGTAGACTCCCATAACAAAAATCTGTTGCATTTTCAGAAGGTAGCTCTGGAATACGGAATAACTTTCAACGAAAGTAAAAGTGTATTTGCTACTAAGAAGGTAAAGCTGCTTGGATATGAAATATCCAAAGGGCATTTGAAGCCGGACCCTGATAGATTTCAAGCTCTGCGAGATTTGCCACCTCCAAAAGATCTGAAGTCTCAGAAAAGGATTGTAGGACTTTTGGCATATTATGCTCACTGGATACCAAATTTCTCCGACAAAATGTATCCTATAATGAAAAATCAAATTTTTCCTGTACCTACAGAAGTAAAAACAGCGTTGGAAGACTTGAAAGAAGAATTGCAGAAAGCAGCAATTTTCACCATAAAGTATGACCATCCTCTAATTGTGGAAACTGACGCTTCTGACATCGCAGTAGCTGCCACTTTAAATCAGGAGGGAAGACCTATTGCATTCTTCTCTAGAACTCTTTCACCTACTGAAAGGCATCAATCTGCCATAGAGAAAGAAGCCACTGCAATAATTGAAGCCATACGCAAATGGAAGCATTATTTGTGTGGCAATCACTTTACCCTTATTACGGACCAGCGGTCTATTTCATACATATTTAAAGACACTCATGACAAGAAAATTAAAAACGATAAGATACAAAGGTGGAAATTGGAACTAGCAAGCTTCAAGTTTGATATACAGTATAGACCTGGGAACGCCAACACAGCAGCAGACACCTTGTCTAGAGGGCACTGTGCAACCATGACGAAACAAAGTAGCCTGAAGACGTACCATGACTACCTGTGTCATCCAGGTGTCACTAGACTTCTACATTATGTCAGGTCAAAGAACTTACCCTTCTCGGTTGAAGAGGTCAGACAGACCATTCAACAATGCAGAACCTGCAATAGAATTAAACCGCAATTCTATAAGGAATTTGCAGGTACGCTCATCAAGGCCACACAGCCGTTTGAAAGAATAAGTGTTGACTTTAAAGGTCCTTTGCCATCAGCTACTCGCAACAAGTATTTGTTAACAATGATTGACGAATATTCGCGGTTTCCATTCGCTTTTCCCTGTCCTGATATGACATCTAAGACAGTAATAAAGTGCTTCGACCAGTTATTTTTCCTCTTTGGAACACCCAGTTACATCCACTCTGATCGTGGCACATCATTTATGTCCACAGAAACTACAGAATATCTACATTCTAAGAGCATAGCCACTAGCAGGACAACGCCCTATAATGCCAAAGGAAATGGGCAAATAGAAAAGCTGAATAAAACATTGTGGCAGGCTATTTTATTAGCATTGGACTCAGGGAAGTTGGAACTATCACAGTGGGAATCTGTGTTGCCCCAGGCACTTCACTCAATTCGATCATTACTGTGTACTTCTACTAATGAAACTCCACACGAACGGATCTTCAAATTCAACAGAAGATCGCCAACGGGAACATCCTTGCCTACTTGGCTACAGAACCCAGGCAAAGTATTACTAAAATCCCCTGTAAGATCTTCAAAATTTGACCCATTGGTACAAGAGGTTGAACTTATTAGCTGCAACCCACAGTACGCCCATATACGATTTCCAAACGGCCGGGAGGAGACAGTGTCGCTTAGGCACCTGGCACCAAAGGAAAGTTCCACGAACGACTATTTCGAACCAGAGAACGGTATTCTGCCTCAAGAGGTCGGTGACTCTTTGGATCTCTCACCAGGGAGTCGCTACGGGCCTGAAACTATCAGTAATTCACAGAGTCCCACCCCAATGATGTACAACCAGCCAGAAGTCATCAGTGACTCACAGGGGAGCCACCCAATGCCAGAGGCCAATATTGACTCGAGTCCCGTACAGGACAGTTACGACTTGCAAGGAGAAAAGTCTACGCCAGAGATACCTCCGGATCCTTCCCTTCATACGCATGGTTATAACCTAAGACCCAGAAAGAAATAAAGGAGGGGTGAATGGAGTGATCGTTAAATGAACTTGTGTGTTACCCGTGCTAGTATTTGTAATCGTGTTCGCATTCTCGTAGTCTGTGACTCGTGACCAGTCTGTACTGTGTTATTGTGTGTATCAGTCGTGGTTTAGTGAAATAAAGCCTTGTTTCTAAGGTTATGAATTGACTTAGTATATTACAAGAAAGTTTGATTTAGTTATAGTTTGTATTGGCCACATGACACCCTGTTTAATTTTAAACCTATAAACAGCACACATTTATTTTTTTAATCTCTGACCTTGGAGGCCTAGCGTTTAATCAGTTTGTAGACACAATTTAAAATATTTAGGATGGCATCGTCTACAAGTTTACCAGAAAATCAAATCATTAAACAGATACTATCTGATATAAACTTTTAGATAAGATAGATAAGATATTTTTTTATTGATCCAATCAAATGGAAATTCAGTTTGACTACAGTTGACAACCTCGGCGTAACTACTGTAACAATAACAATATAGATGAAAAATACTAACAACATACACGCACGAAACACATACACACTCACAACCAGCTCTTTTATGAATTAGACTTCTATGTACTTTTCGATGACCACTTCGTTCAGATCTGATGTAACAGTGGTTTAATGGGTGCATGTTATCTTTAAGAATCGTGAGTGTTTTGGAAACGCATCTTTCATGAAAAAGATCTTCAAGAGATGGTAGTATGTAAATTATGAGTGAGTCTGGTGTGAATGTATATTTTGGTTTTCTATAATTATAATGTTTTGTTTGGTGTAATGCACAAATTGTAAGACAAATTTCCTTATGGATGATAAAGATTATTATTATTATTATTAACCAACTTTTGTTTATCACAGCCTTATCCACTGACCTCAAAAATACTAACAAGCAAGCCAAAAGTTTTAATCTCTTCATGCTGTTCACTACTTACCGGTAATAAAGACAGCCTTGTTGGCAGGGTCCACCCTAGGCTTGGGTATCGTTGACCACAGCAACACCACCGAAATAATCAGCAAGGCAACATAGAAATACAGCTCCGAAGTGGAAGCAAGAGATTCCAGTACAACACTGAATGGCCAGGGTCTGTACATGTAGACAACAGCGATAATGTTCAAGAGTATTAGTGCCACGCACGTTCTAAACTTCATCGTTGAAATATAGTCACGTTGATCAATTAGATGCCAATGGAGGCAAAACTAAAACAAAATGGACTATCCTCTAGTGGTCCCTAGCGAGACATTGCTAATTTATAATCCAAATGAGCTCTCGAATTCTCATCCTCTTGGTCTGAAAAATAAAAGTGAAATAATAATTTATAACAAGCGACTTCCTCCACGAAAAACAGTTTATGCGCATTATCTAGATTGAGTGCGTAGCATATTATTAGGTTTTTAAATCCGTGAAAAGGCTATAAACACAGACCTATCTATATACTTTATCTAGACTGGACATCGAGATCTTTTAACACTACAAAAAATGTCGTGAAAAAAAAATTCAAAAAAAGCTGAAACAAGGTAGTGCTAGCAGTATCAAACTTTAACATTTTAAAATGGAATATTTCTTCAACATAGTCACGTTGATCAATTAGATGCCAATGAAGGCCAAACCAAAACAAAATAGACTATACTCTATCATCATAGTGTTTAGACAGAATACAGCAGCATAATTTGGTCTCAAATCTTATAGCTAGTGATACAACTCGGTTACAGCGCTGAAAAAAAAAACCATAACAAAACAGCTACAGAAAAACCTAGTTGAACAGGTAAGTATCTTACGTTCACTGCGGTAAATGAGCACACTTCCTTTAAGCGAAGGCATTTCTCGTTTTTACTTTTTTTTAAAAAATATATTATCATTGACTTTTTTTTTTAAAGCAGTCATTTCGCGTGGGTATGTTTTTTTTTTTTGTGTGAAGTGGAAAGAAAGTGATGCTACCATTAAGTGGATAATGTAAATAAGCTGGCGGTGGTTGTGACCTTGGTAGTTGGATGTGTGGGAATGTGTAGGTAATTGTGAAATACTTTGGAGGAATGTTTTGAAAAGTATGAACGTTAAAAAGTAATAGATCTATGACCTATAGAATAAATATAACTGACGTACAGAAATATTGGTTTGTAAACGCAGATTTCTTACACTATAGTTGAACAAAAAAGGTTTTATGTATTGACTGAGTGTTCAAATTATAAACACAAATTATAGACCTTATATCTAGTAAACATCATTATTACCTTTAGAAGCAGCACTTACTAAAAGTGCAAGGTCATGAAGTGACTTTTTTATCGTTGTTTTTCACCTGTTCAGTTCACACAATGTTTCTGTCCCTCTTAAATGATCGTTTTTCTGCAAGTTCCCCAAAAGTTGTTCCTTTGTCATTAGGAACAAGTTTGTCCAAGACACAGTGAACTCAAGACCATTACTTCCCAACTTTCGCTGCTGCTCGGCAGATGGCCCGAGAAAAAAAAAATGTTTGCTGACAATCTATGAGGTCTCCTTCAGAAGCGAAGTGACTATGGGTCGTCTTATAGAAATGAGATGAATCGTGACCTCCGTGACCCCATATCGAAGGTGCCGGATGAATGCTTGGGCATTAGCTATGGTCGGAACAATGTCGCCCACACAGAGGTTCCTCCCCTCCCCCCTTCTCCACGCAGATGATGTATCCAATGGAACGGCAAGTGCCAATACAGTGTGGGATCAGCGGGGTCGCCGGTTCCGCCAGGGTGTAACGCTGTGTACTGCAAACTGCATAAGTGTCGCCGGCTCCTGATTTTTTCTCAGGATCGTCTCCCGAAGCCTTTCCCATGTTTGGGTATAGCTGTAAGAGGTTTGAATTCAGAGTTTCCCGAAGCCTTTCCCATGTTTGGGTATAGCTGTAAGAGGTTTGAATTCAGAGTTTTTCGTCTCCTAGTTGGTAGCCAGCCAAGGCTGACGAGACCCTCCTGTCCGAAGCTTATTGGTTAAGACCCTTCTGTTAGTTTAAAGTTACGCCGGACTCAATATTTGAGCCACACGTGAAGGCCAGGAGTTTAACTGGTTGGCAGAGATTTTATTTGAGACGCATTCCTTTGGAAGCATTTTACAGGTAGTGGAGTGATAAAAACATTGTATTGCTTCCTACACTGGGACAAACTCAAAGAAAAAATCTTTTTTTTCCTAAATCAGCCATAACAACATGACAGTAAATTTTAAAGTATTTATTGGCACGAACAGTGTGGCGAAGCAACTAGTTTGGCATCTTTATGGAAAGAGGAAAGTTGGCAGACAAACAAGCTTCTTTGGTAATAATGGGGCAAGGCTGTCGGTGTGCCATCAAATATAGATGATATCAAAGTAAAAAAAAAGCTTTCTTTTTTTTTTCTTGTTAAAAGTTTAATCGTACCGTCTCACGTCTCTACGAACAAATATTTGGCTAGCATGCCGAAAGAGTCTCATAGGCTTGCTTCAAAAAATTATATATGTGGAATGTAGAACAAGTTTATTTTAGCGAAAGAGCAAGCTTCACTGGCTCAGCAAATAGTTGTTTACCTTTTCTTATATGGGTTCGAATCTCGGTGAAGATTGGGATTTTTTATTTCGGGATCTTTGGGCGTCTGTGAGTCCACCCAGCTTTAATGAGTACCTGGCATTAGTAGGGGGAAAAGTAAAGGTGGTTGGTCATTGTGCTGGTCACATAACACCCTCCTTACCGTGGCCACAGAAACAGATGACCTTGACATCATCTGTCCTATAGATCGCATAGCCTGAAAGGGGAACTACTTATTTCCCCTTATAGATTTCTTTGCCTTTGTATGTTATTGACTATGGATATTCTGAATTCAAAGCGTGTAACTCAATACATACAATAAACACTGATAAGATGTTACAGCTATTTGGAACTTAAAGCTGATAAGGTTTAAAGGAGTTTTCAAAACAAGGTGAGTGGAAGGAAGAAAAATGGAACTAGATCTAGAAACGTCTAACTATTGTGTGACTCAAGGTATTCAATGTTATTTTAGTTTTGTGCAGCTAGATCCAGGTTTTATCTAGGTTTTATCTGTGTTCTTGCTTTTTTTTTTATCACTGTATCGTCTGCTTTAATAATTAAACTTTGGACTCGGAACCGGGTTAGCTTCTCATAAAATTGACACACCACGCAAATAGACGCTCTTATGTTTTTATGAAGGATAATTATACTTAGATTTTAGTTTATGTGTGAGTGTGTGTGTGTGTGATGTAGATGTGTGTGTTTTGACGTTGTAGGAGTTGGGGGGGAGGGGCGGATTGTGAAGAAAACAAATGTAAACAATTTCAACATTCGTTATGAGGCTTGTTCTGGTCCTGGTCTGACTTTGCGTCATAGATTACGAGCCTAGGTGAGACTTAAGTTTGGTGTCCGGCAATAAAGTCACGTCCCTGGTAGAGTTACCGATTAATTGCACCAATCATTAACCTTCTCATTTCGCCAGACGGACGTTTTGATGATTGGTGTTGTTGAAGTGACGTCTGCTTTAATTTGAACTTTGGACTATTTCCGTTGTATGCGACACTATCAACTCAACCGATTAAAAAAAAAAACTGAGTCACAATTTAGTATCAGTTTTAATGACGTGTTTTAATCAGTTTTAATGAGTGGGCCTACTCTTCCTACATACTCACCAACTCTCGACAAGCATGTGACAGTATTTATAACTATTGAATAGGTTAATACTGAAGTCAAGAGAAATGGTGGGGCAAATATTTTGTCTAAATTTGAGGAAACGAAAGTCGTCAAATCTTTCCTATTTCGGTTATAAGTTTTTCAAATTTTTCCTACATAAATTTATAATATTTTTTAAAAAGTATATTATTTTTACATACCAATTTAGTGCTTTAACTTCTTTATTTTAAAGTTCTTTTTTTTTATTAATCCCAAAAACATATTGAGAATGAACAGTTCTTGTTAGGACCGAAGCAAGCGTTGATGTTTAAAACAAAACAAAAAAGTGACTAACGGCCACACAGTAGAACCACAATTAGGCTCATTTCTCGTCCTTCAAAGGGTGATGCATTCATTCGTCATATTGCAGTAGACAAGGATGCACACCTGGAGATTACTTAAGGCCTACTCTCGTAAGCTTATCTTAGAGCCTTGGCGATATGTAGGCTATAAACCATCATAAATAAGACCACACAGTTGACCTAGTTTATAGATGTATGTTTGTAAAGACAATATGGTTAGTTGGTTCTCAACAGGAAACAAGATTTGAATTGTAACAAATTGTGTTTTTTTTTCTCTTCTTCGTAAAATATTTCTCACAACTGTTCATTAAAAAAAAAAACTAAATTGAGAAGGAAATTGACAACTTACCAACAGGCTGTAGAATAGATCTAGATATCACATGTGAACCCTGGGCTGGTTTGCGGATGAATGGAGCGGTTTTCTCTACCTTTGTGTTGTCAACTCTGGCGATTTGTAACTAGATCTAGACTTTAGTCGCACACATATGCAAGACGATGGTAGTCGGGGCATTATCTTTGCCTTGTTTGTTCGACTGCATACGTCTTTGCTGTTACAAGATCTGATGTTACTAATATATTCTATTTAGTTTCGTGTAGAATAAAATGCATGATAGAATTATCCATTTTGAATTAACAGAAACGTTGTCTAAGGTAATTCCTATAGTCTTGTTCTCCAAAGAGGCCCTGCTACGTACAACATAGTCTTCTCTTTAACTTTAATGCATGTCTCGTATTAAGGCATTCCTGTCTGTGTTTGGCTGATAAACAGGTGGTAATGAAGAAATAACGTTGATAATTTTAATTAAGCTTATTATTTGCTAATTATTGTTCTGTATCCGAAAGCAGGTTTTTTTTTCATTAAATGTGTAGGTCTGTTTTACAAAAATGATCCAGCTTAAGCCTGTATAAATCAGTGTTTACAGCAGCTTACCTGTCGAGATGTTTGTAAAAAGTTTTACATGTTTCGGATGTTCCTTCAGTGTTCAGATAATCTACTTCCTAGTCAAAAGCTCCCGCAGGAAGACGGGGGATGGCAGCGGACAGGGTGTGAACTCGGGACCATCGAAACGACCTTGCGGCTGTTCAGCTCGCATACCGCACAATACATCGATCCATCGCGTATGTTCATCGGCTTTTTCCCCAGGCGAAACCCCAGAGATCAAGTTTGTGTGGCCCAAGTCCGGCATAGGCCTAAAGCAGTCCTTTAATTATTCACACCTTTTGTTAGAGCTAATATGGTCATATAGTAAGAATAGGCCTAATAGTCAATCAACATACCCGTTAGCATATCGAGCATCAGATCATCATTATTATATAACACACGATACCTCCGGGGTTAAAGCAAAATCGTTTTTAAAAACATGTCCTGATGAAGATGTGCTTTGAATTTTTAAACTCTATCTTATGCAGAGTTGGCAACAATGTGTTGACTATTTCTTTCCCGCGATTACTCTAATCCCACTAACCACTCTTAGTAAAGTTATTTAAGTAGGTTACTTTCACCTGGTCACGTGGATTTAATTAAACTAAATTTAGAAGAAGAAAAAATTAGCATGACGCTAGAAGTCAAGAAAAACAAAATAATAAAAAAAATTACTTGACTATACAGATACCAACTTGAATTGGTCATCACGCAGAAATGAAAACTTGAAGAGGGGGGAGGCAGAGAGAGAGTTACACATTTGAATTACCCCCATCTAGCAATATTTACATTTTCGTCTGCGGAGTATGGGGAAAAGAAAGGGGGAAAGTTTACTGTACCACTCTCCAGATCTGCTGGTGAAAATGTACACAAAAGCGTACTGCCAGAGCCAGCGATCCATACAAACACACACTCTCTATATTCTGTTTGTACAAAATGTCCTCCTCCCTTCATGTGCCCCCCCCTCTCTCTCTTTGTGTTCTGTGGTAGTGACTGTTTCTTTTCATCCACAATACCACCTTAAACGTTTCTACACTATTACAATCAAATCGTCTGATAGTCTTCCATCTTGGAAAAACAAAACACGGGCACGCGCAATCGAGTAGCCTACAAATAGGCCTACTTCCAAAAATATCATAGATGTAGTGGCGTGTCCTGTGTATAGGCTCAACTCCAATATGCGAAGCACCTGACATGATCTTTAGTAACGTTTATAAAAAGCACTATTATGGTAGATCAAACTATGACTATAATCTGTGGAAAAAAAGAAACTGGCTAGTTTGTGTTGCTACCACGTCTGTAATACTCTCGAATGAACTGCATCAACTGCTTTCTATTTACCATTTTTTTTATGGGCTTGATGGTTGTCTGAAAATGCAAAAGATTTCGTTAGAATGTAACGTAATACTTCACGTGGCTACGCAGTTCTGGTTGTGATTTATACATTTTTGCCTCATCCGACAGCAGACGAAACCTTTGTCTGTCGGTGGTCGATTTAGTTCTTTCCGCCGTTTACGCCTGTCTTCGGAAGGAGATTTCCTTTTGGTCTCATATGTATACCCCGCGGCCTTTGTAAAAGATCTCCAGCTGTCTCTTTCGAAAATCACCTGCTACTCTTTGCCAATTAGGCATATAGTAATCTGGCGCCTGAGCTAATCTTTGAATTTTTTAATACACAATTTTTAAAGGTTACTAACCATTACAGCTTTTATTGATAACATCTTTCTGTCGACGCTGGATAGAAAAGTAAAGTAGTTTTTAATCATCTTGTCACTTAATGCAAACTTTAAATATATTTTAGTGTTCTTCAGCACTTAGTCTCCATTTTACAAAACTTCTCAATTATATTGGTATAGGAAGCCTCCAGAAGTTTAATGAAATAATTAAAGCCAACGAATTAGGCCTACACTTAGAAAGACAAAAAGATAAAGACACATTCCTCGTTCCATATGCTAGGACAAATTTGTACAAATGCTCCTTCTTCCCCAGGGCTATTAGAGCATGGAATGGGTTGCCTGAGCTAGCCAGGAAAACCAATGACTTGGCAGAATTTAAGACATTGGTAAACATGCAGGACAAGATGCATGACTCGTAAGTCCTAATCATCATCTTTTTTATTTTTGAAGTAACATCTGTATTTTATAAGAAGATAAGAAGAAGTAGTACCGCTAGTTCATCACCTTTGATACGCCTCTGAAACGTGTTTTTAAAAAAATACTTATAGAAGCAAACATCTTTTCTGGCATTCTAAAAGTAAGGTGCACTAAACGCTGCATAGGTCAGTGTTGTTACTTGAAAGGTCAATGCCACAGAACTGAAAACACAAAAAAAATCTCTACACTACTCACTGCTCAAAGAATATTTCTGGCTCGTTTTATCAATATTCTTTGTAATCTTTCTGTTTTCATTGGCGTAAATGTCAGCTTGGTTTATGGCAAGGACACACACAGACATAGACAAACACGCCCTTCGCCCACCCTACTCTTGTATGTTACTTTGCGGCGCCACTATGTAGACTTCTGAGACCAACGCCTCAAACGCCCACCTAAGCAAGTTTTAGAAAAGCGACGGAAAAAAAAATGGGTCGCTCTATTTAGATCTAGAAACTGTGTGTAGTGAAACACGTCCAGGGCCAAAGGTCGTATTTACGTGACATATTTAGATGGCTAATGCCTTGAAGTGAAGGAGACAGCAGGCCCTAATAGAAATAATAATGCTAGGGACATTTTACGGCGGTTAAAAGCTGCTGCCAGTGTTGTAATTCATTCTACATTTTTTTCTTCTACTATGAGTTTTTTATTTTTTTTTTTTATTTTTATTTTACATTGATACGTGCATCACAGATAGATGGCAGATTTAGTTTCAGTATTCATGTTAACATTTTAAATACAGTAAATGATTGTTGTCAAATCAATTATATGAGGCTATGGTACACGCATTTAGTTGTGTGTTCTTTTAAGTACATTATTCGAAGGACATCATTTAATACTTCTGGAATTGTAAGCAATCATTTGTTCGCTAACTTATTAACTGCATTTGAATTGAATGACCAATAAACATATATGACGTCCTACCACGCCGTGGTCACGCACATTTTTTATTTTTACTCAAGAGGTGTGGTATATCTAGAAAGGATGTTTGGAAATTCATATCAATTGATAAGATATTAAGTTGATTTTCAGGAAAAGCTAAAGAATGTCAAGGACGCTAAATGTATCTTCAATGCTGCCAAAAAAAAAAAAGAATTGAGAAAATGTTAACTATATCTTAATGCTTGGCAATTGATCTTTCGTATCAAGTCTCCTTTATTACCGCAAGTTAGTTGCCCCTTGGGGTTTTACGGAAATACGTTTGGAAGTCTTGCAAGTCTAATACTTTCTCCATATTGAATTTGTGTGTCTGCTACAAACGGAAAAGTTTAGAAAATTTGATTCTGAAGTGCTAAAAAAGTGTACTAACATTAACATTATCTTATGCCTTTTAAAAACAGTTTATCAATACTCCCTTTCTTCTGTACACCAAGGTAGTACTAAATTTATTTTTTATAAAAGCTATTTTTCTAAAGTAAGTGGCTATTCGCTTTTCCATTTATTTTCAGCTCTTGCGAGTCACTGGGTCATACGCCGAGCGCGTTTACTTAAGACGCACATGTCAAAAGGGCCCGAGGAATGCAAATTTGATACGCACTGCTGCTAACATACTGCGGGGGAAGAGTTTCGTATTGGCTGGTAGATCTTGGTGTTAACACAGTGATACGGTTACAAACGCGATTCCCAACTTGAGGCGTGCGAAGTACTGTCTAGATTTTGAGACGGCGGTCATTTTCTTTTTTTAAATTGATATGACCAACATTGGTTCTTAGGTTCTGTAATATATGACGCGAAAGCCGCCATTTTTTTTTAGGCATCAGTGTTTACTATAAAATATGGGGGTAAAAATGTTTCCAGTTTTGTCTTTGCAAACATACACACACTCATCTTATCTTATAAATTATAGACGTACCTTCAAAACAGAAGATAATTACCCATGTGTTCATCTTGTAGCTATAGAAATGTAGGCCTACATAATGGATGATCAGAATAACCTTATTAAACAGCATTATCTTTTACAATTGTTTGTAGATCTAGAAAATGTTAATTACACAGTCTTATGGGCGTACGCCTATTACAGTGTGTGTGTGTGTGTGTTGCCTAGGTGATGGTGAAGAGAGGTTAAGCAATTGGTTGGTGGCTCTGCAGTGAGGAGGATGAAATTACAATAGGGTCTAGCCGAGTCTTACGTAATGCGAATCGCAGACGATCTATGGACATGAAAGAGAAATAAGGTATCAAAGAAGTTTGTTCAAGTTATTTAAAGTTAATTTATAAAAAATATAGTCCGCCTACATCATAGACTATATATATACTCTATGGCAGCGGTTTTCAACCTTTTAAGCTCGGCGACCCCTTTTTATATTCCCCCACTCTACCGCGACCCCCCCCCCCCCAACACACACATACAGCGATAGAAGAGTAGTTAATAACAATCCACATTTTCGATGGTCTAAGGCGACCCCTGGCAAATCGTCAATCGACCCACAAGGGAGTCGCGAACCACAGGTTGAGAACCCCTGGTCTATGGCCTACATCGCTTTAGTTGTACTAGCAACTGTGTGCTACAAGCCAACGACCGATTATCAACAACGCCCAAGTCAATGAAAAAAAAACAAAACAACGCTGATTGAAGTCAGCCGTGACAAGCTACTCTAAATATTGTTCTTTGCTCATTTTTTATTCCGCCATCTTGTTATGTAATGTTACCAACCGAGACCAGTGGTGATAGAAGGCCTCAACGCTGACCTGCGACGTCGCAAGCTGTGGGCAGTTTAGACCAATAGCTCGTACCCATGTCATAGTTTAGTGTTGAGGGCTACTATAACGATTGATCTCGTACCAACTCATGTCAAATGTGCAGAAGACATGATTACGTCATATAGCTCTTCGGACGAGCTCGATGAGAAGAGGTCACAGGAAAAACGTTGCGAAAGGTAGTTTACACTTTCTTACTAGCGCTCTTCTTTGTAAGGAATCGAAAGAAGTGGCTACCATCGAGCCAAAAGATCGACAATGCAAGCATTAATTAGGCTTCTGTTTAATGCCACAAGAGAAAAGACTATGTTCGTTTAATGGGGAACCATAAGGGTTTTTTAACATGATGGAAAGTTGATGGGGATAAGCTACACTTTAAAAGCGAGTGTGGAGTGAATATAACGCTATAATGGATTTATTTATTTAGATCAGATGTGTGCAAGGTCACGGTAAGTTAATATCAATGCACCTTTTCAGCTTATTCCAAGGTGTAAGATTGACTCTGGAGGTTTACACAACGATGAACATCAACATGACCGAGCAGACAAACAGGTTTACATTACTTTAACAGTCAAGGACGAATGTTCCCGATTTTTTTTTTACATCTGCATTTTTTTAAAGTTCACATTCCACTGCCTACTTCTAAATCTTTATCTAGTCTGTCACTGGCGGATCCAGAAGGGTGGAAGCAGGGCCAGCCTTAAATAACTGGAGGTCTGAGGCGAAGTGAATTTTGGCCCCAAATAAAACAGAAAAAATACAAAATAAGCAACGAAAAAAATAAACTTACGCAGTTCATTTAAAACCTAGTGTACTCTAACAATAGCATTGAGCACATGTTTTGCTATTTCTTCTCTAAACAAAAATATTTCTGAGCCCTGTGCGAAGCCCCCATCAATCGGAGTCCTAAGGCGGCTGCCTAGTTAGCCTATGTCTAAAGCCGGCCTTGCTGGGAGGGCGTGGTCGTATTTGTTTTTTTTGTGTGGAGAAATTACACACTTTTGGGGGAAAATCTAAATTATGTATGCTATGTATTAAAGTAGATATATACTCATCGTGAAGCACTGTATTAAAAGCTTTGGTATGAGCGACGAAGTCCAATTTCTGTTCCTTGCATTTTTTCCTGCCTTCGTTCCATAATAACTTTCATTCTGATGTATGCCCTACCTATATAATACTCTACAATTGTACTACAATTCTCACAAACCAAATCTAGGTTTGTAACGTTTTGTAAATGTTTTTTCTCGCACATTCTCGTATCAAGTTGAAATTGTGCATAATTAGTCATGCATATGCAGTCTTTATCAAAAGGCCCGATCAAGACACTAGCCTTAAGACACCCCCATAGAAAGAAAACTAAATGGAGACTGGAGAGCTCCTGATCTGGAAACCACTGCCCAGTTTAACTCGTATATTGCTTTAGTCATATGAACTCTCCCACATAAGAATGAGAATGAAGATGAAGAATGCACAGTCGATGGCAATACATAAATTAAGGTGGCCAGATATTTGTGGAGCGAAAGCGTGACATATGTCGATTATTGGACGTAAAAAGAACAGGCTTAGATTTTTTTCATTCAACGCCTTAGACGTTATTACAACACATCACATGTGCACACACACACACACACAATTGTCACGCTATGTAGGCCTACACACAAAATAATTTATATAATTGCTGGCTTTGTGAAACGCTTTCCAAGATAGATCATCTTTCTGTGCGATCCATCTGAAAGCGTTAATATGTGGGCTAGGTCGCTTCTCTCTCATCACAGTTTGCGTTAAAGTTTACGATTGTCGCTACTACATCACTTTTTGTATCCAACTCGCGACATCCAAATAGTAAGTCGCATGCGTACTTCATTGAAGAGGAACCTTTTCAAGTTTGCATGCTTCTTTTCAAGCATTTCTGAACCGATTCATCAATGGCAGAAAGTAGGCCTACTTCATGAGCATTGAGCACTGACATTCTGTCCCTCAATTAAAAAACAAGATTTCTGCATGGAGTATTGCCTCAATGTTGTTGTGACAGGTGGGGAAATGTGACGTGTGTTTGGCACGTTTTATGTCTAGGGGATGATTATTTTTAATGCTATCACACCCCCCTTATCAGCATATGAATCGGGAACAGACACGCAACGAGACAAAGCAATGAAAGATAGATACAAAAGTTAAAATAAAGGATATTTATTTACATAAATATACATATAATAATAAAAAGGGGGAGGGTTTGTATCTATCTCTAGTATATTCTATGGTTAATCATCACTCTTGCACATAATAAGAGAGTATGTCACTTTGTCCTCTGACTTAGCTGGTATTCCTGTTGATGTCGCAGCTGGCTGTGTCCTGGCTTGAGGTTCTGCAGCTGGAGGTGGCGCTCTAGCGGATAGAGGGACGCCGGCGATATAGTTCTTGTGGAGTCTCAATCCCCAAAATCTAATATCTGTAGTGGGCACAGTAGGGCGGGTGGCCGGCTACCGTGGGCACAAGGTTACTGCGGGTAGAGCGGATCTGCCGTGGGCAGCGTAGTTGACAGGATATGTCCAGTGAGTTGCAGAGGGTTGGCGTAGCTATGACGTCTCACACAGACCTGAGCCCATAGGGACGTCGCACCTAATAGCTTGACAGGTGGGCTGTCGAGTAGGCGGGCAATGCCGATAGCGCCAAGTAGTAGAGTTGAGTAGTGTCGTGTAGACACTGAACAGCAACAGCAAATAAATAGGCAGGTCTCAGTAGGACAGTGCAATGCTGGATAGCACTCAGCACATAAATAGGCAGGTAACTCTTGATAGCAAATAGGAGATTAATCCAATAGATAAAAGGCAGACACCTGAGGGAGGCACCAGGTATTCCTCTAGGAGAAAGAATGAGTGAAGTAGTCCAGACTCGATAGCTCGTATGAGAATGAAAGAGAGTCTGATTTGAGTTGGTTTACTTTATATATGCCTGGGAAATGTGGGCGGACACAGGAAACGTCCTAGGCTTAGCATTATCTTACACGTGGGTGGAGTAGACTTGAGCCGCACCTTGGTGTATCACGCGGTATGTTGACCAGGGTAATCTCTTAGATCAAAGAGAGACGTGAGAGAAGGGGGGGGGGAAGGATTAGCTTGTATTCAAACCAAGGTGGCGTCAACCGCGGCTGTCAGACATCCTGTCGATAAGATCAAGGTCTGAGCGTATCTTTGCCCCGGTCAAGGGAAGATAAATGAAAGGACTGGCCTAACTTTCTCCAAGGTGGTGGACTAAGTCTAGCCTGGTAGAGAGGAAAAGGTGTGGCGGGTGAATGATTTAGGGGTAGGATGGAGAAATAATTAAAATAAAATAAATAAATAAGGAAAAATAATAATTAATGCTGTGATAATTTAGAGTGACTCTGACAGCGAGTTTTTGACTTGTCACATACGCCGCCGCCAAGATGGATCTATCGCAGAAAGATCCATAAAGTGCGAGCAGACTGATGTCACTCTAACTTTAAGATCAGTTGTTATCACAGCATTAGAAAAAAAAATCTGGAAAAATAAAGGGGTAGCCATGCCAGGAGGAGGGTCTGTCCAAGTCTGTCCGTGGTCTACTTCACGTCCCTGTGTATGTAGTCACCTGAGTGAAACATATGGGGTTGCTTGGGAGAGTAGATTGGGCGATTGGGTGAGTAATCATTCCTTCCTGGGGCGGATTGGGGAGTGTGATTGGGGCTTAGGCGGGGTGCCCAAGTCACGTGTGCTCGTTGGGGCTTACCTCCGAAGCCGCTGTGAGGCGCTTCTTTGCGAGAGTAAGTAGTCAGCTTACCTCGGTATCGTCTGACATGATCAATGTCAGGGAAGAGTGGCCTGATAAAGAATGTGGAGTTCTGCCTGAGAACGTCCCCACGAGTGCGATAATCTGGCTTACATCGTGGCTTCCTGACACGGTTAATGCCAGGGGTAGGTTGATATTGAATGGTGGCTGAGGAGCCATGTTGAGAAGAGTTTGCACGAGCGCGAGGGTTCGGCTTACCTCGTGACTTCCTGACACTATCAATGCCAGGGGGAGGTTGATTCGGAATGGTGGCTGAGGAGCCATGCAAAGGAGTGAGTCCACGAGAGCAAGGGTTCACCTTACCTCGGGGCATTCTGACACTGTCAATGTCAGAGGAATGTTGCTTAATTTTGGCTGAGTAGCCTGGGTCAAGTGGACCCTCACGAGAGCGGGTGTACGACTTAACTCGTGACTTCCTAGCAATGTCAATGCCAGGGTGAAGTGGTTTGAGCTTCGCTGATGAGTCGGGACTGAGCGTGTTAGCGTGGTGACCAGGGCTTCCAACCAGCTGGTTGCTGCCACGTTTCTGCTTCGTCGATCTACCGACGGGCAGAGAGAAGTATGGCTTGTTGACTACTCCAAGAGGGACATATTTGGAGCCTAGAATGAAGTCATATACTGGCGTGTCCATGACGGCGGCGTCGATGGTGCCATGTACGTATCTGCACTCCACGTGTACCCTCGCGACAGGTAGAACCTGCGGAGGAATCTCACGGTCAATAGACTGGATTGTCACTGTTCCACCAGTGAGATCCGATGGGTCAATCAGCTTCTTATTGATAACCGCGCCGAACGAACAGCCTGAGTCGTATAGGCCCAAAACTTCGACACCGTTAGCCAGAACGTTCTCTACTCCCGGAGGAGAAGAGATGGGGTGAGGTAGCACTGGTGGGAGTTCTGGTTGGCCGAGATCAATGGCACTGGGTTGAGGAACCACGGCCATCGTGGAGACGAAGTATGTGTCCTCCTCCGGTTGGTCAGAAGGATCGATCACGGAGGGTTGAGAGACTGGCGTCACCGTAGATAGGGTCCGTGGGGCCTGCTGCTGCCGTTGTGGAGTGGATCTACTGTCACGCGCGCAATGACGTAAGTCACGCTGAGAGTAGTTGGGCTGGTTATAGCGAGACTGATGGTTGGGGCGGTTATTGTAGTTATGAGGGGCTGATTGCCGGCCTGGTGCCTGGTTGGGCTGCGGAGTTTTAGGAGGAAGGTTGGATTGAGCAGGAGAAGTTGGTTGGTCTGTTTGCTGGTCTGTCGCGGTTGCCTTGCCTTTTAAGTCCTTTCGGGCGTTCAAGTACCGGTCAGCGGCGGAAGCTATGTCAGCGGGTGCAGTTGCTTGTTGCTCCTTGACATAAACTCTGACCTCTGGGGACATGCACTCCAACAGTTGCTCAGAGAGGATGAGGCATGCTAGGCCATCAAAAGTCTCCGGCAACTGGCTGAGGGCGTGCCACCTGACAAGGTACTTGTCCAGCCTTTCGCAGAGGTTGCCGTAGGTCTCTCTGCGTTCGAGGCGGGAACTTCTGAACTTTTTGTGGTAGGCCTCGGCGGTCAGCTCAAACTGGACGAGTAGCGCCTGTTTGAGGGCTGTGTAGTCCTCTCGCTGGCCGGAGGGAAGTTTGGAGTAAACCTCGTAAGCTTTGCCTCGGAGGCATTGGGATAGCCGGAAGCACCATTTCTCCTCTGGCAGACTGTAAAAGCGTGCTACTTCCTCAAAACGGACAAGATAAACTTCGATGTTCTCCGTCTTGTCGTCGAAGTGCTCCATTGGCATGTGGGGTAGACCGTTCAACGAACTTTGAAAGGATGCTGGGCTAGCCGGGCGGGACTCGGAAGAAGCCTGGCGGGCGGCCTCGTTCTCTTTGTCCGCGGCTATCTTTTCTCTCGCCGTTATTTGTTGCTCTCTTTCTCGCTCGGTGACTTCTCTTTCTTTAGCAATAGCAATAGCTATTTCAGCTTCCTTTCTTTCTCTTTCTCTGGCAATTTCATTATCCTTTTCCTTCATTGCTAGCTCATGCTCCCTTGCTAATCTTCTTTCTTCCTTTTCGTCTTCCTTTCTTTTTTCTTCTTCTCTTTCAAACGCCTCAAATCGTGCTCTCACAAATTCTTTCCGTTCTGCCTCATCGTCATATAAGGTGGCCGCAAAATCCTTCAATTCAGCCATTTTCTGCTTCATGTCAGAGTCCGCTTTCGAGCGTGTGCCGCTGGCCATAATGATGAGGGGTGGGAGATGAGAGGTACTAGGATGATGGAGGGGCAGATAGAAAGGATAGTAGGATTGAGCTAGAATTAAAGAAAGTGGGTTAGTGAAAGTGAGTCGCTGGTTATAGGAAAGAGTGCAAAAGGAATGTGGTGTCTGCCTATGTTAATCACAAGTTCCTGCAATGAAATATTACAAATAAAATGCAATAATAGTATAAATAAAATATGACAGAAGTGACACTCTTGATAATGCGAAGTGATGATACTTATAAATATTTAAAGAAAAAAAATATTGATAGGAATTTTAGTTATTGCTGCCTGTTCGTGCCTGCTGTACTAATGGGTTAAATCCCGGACAGGCCCCCAAAATGTGACAGGTGGGGAAATGTGACGTGTGTTTGGCACGTTTTATGTCTAGGGGATGATTATTTTTAATGCTATCACACCCCACTTATCAGCATATGAATCGGGAACAGACACGCAACGAGACAAAGCAATGAAAGATAGATACAAAAGTTAAAATAAAGGATATTTATTTACATAAATATACATATAATAATAAAAAGGGGGAGGGTTTGTATCTATCTCTAGTATATTCTATGGTTAATCATCACTCTTGCACATAATAAGAGAGTATGTCACTTTGTCCTCTGACTTAGCTGGTATTCCTGTTGATGTCGCAGCTGGCTGTGTCCTGGCTTGAGGTTCTGCAGCTGGAGGTGGCGCTCTAGCGGATAGAGGGACGCCGGCGATATAGTTCTTGTGGAGTCTCAATCCCCAAAATCTAATATCTGTAGTGGGCACAGTAGGGCGGGTGGCCGGCTACCGTGGGCACAAGGTTACTGCGGGTAGAGCGGATCTGCCGTGGGCAGCGTAGTTGACAGGATATGTCCAGTGAGTTGCAGAGGGTTGGCGTAGCTATGACGTCTCACACAGACCTGAGCCCATAGGGACGTCGCACCTAATAGCTTGACAGGTGGGCTGTCGAGTAGGCGGGCAATGCCGATAGCGCCAAGTAGTAGAGTTGAGTAGTGTCGTGTAGACACTGAACAGCAACAGCAAATAAATAGGCAGGTCTCAGTAGGACAGTGCAATGCTGGATAGCACTCAGCACATAAATAGGCAGGTAACTCTTGATAGCAAATAGGAGATTAATCCAATAGATAAAAGGCAGACACCTGAGGGAGGCACCAGGTATTCCTCTAGGAGAAAGAATGAGTGAAGTAGTCCAGACTCGATAGCTCGTATGAGAATGAAAGAGAGTCTGATTTGAGTTGGTTTACTTTATATATGCCTGGGAAATGTGGGCGGACACAGGAAACGTCCTAGGCTTAGCATTATCTTACACGTGGGTGGAGTAGACTTGAGCCGCACCTTGGTGTATCACGCGGTATGTTGACCAGGGTAATCTCTTAGATCAAAGAGAGACGTGAGAGAAGGGGGGGGGGGGAAGGATTAGCTTGTATTCAAACCAAGGTGGCGTCAACCGCGGCTGTCAGACATCCTGTCGATAAGATCAAGGTCTGAGCGTATCTTTGCCCCGGTCAAGGGAAGATAAATGAAAGGACTGGCCTAACTTTCTCCAAGGTGGTGGACTAAGTCTAGCCTGGTAGAGAGGAAAAGGTGTGGCGGGTGAATGATTTAGGGGTAGGATGGAGAAATAATTAAAATAAAATAAATAAATAAGGAAAAATAATAATTAATGCTGTGATAATTTAGAGTGACTCTGACAGCGAGTTTTTGACTTGTCACAGTTGTGTACTAAATGCAGCCACAATTCAGCACACGGGTTTTCAAAGAAAATATTATGGTGGGACATTTCCCCTGTGAAAAGAAGTTTGATTTCAAAGCAGGATATAATTAAAATTTAAATCGTCTCTCCACCCAAGGCTTTAGAGCAAACCGCCTCGTCTTCCATAGCCCGAATTCTGCTATTTTCTAACTGACGTGTTTTTTTGTTTCGTTTAAGATTTCCCTCGAAGGATGACACAAAGAAATGTATCATCAGGAGAAACAATTTCATTTTATTGTGGCCGCGAAACATCAGTGAACGCTGTCAAAAAAACAGGGCCACACTAACTTGCTTCTTTACTTTGTTCATCATATAGGGGCTAAAACTTTAGTAACGATTGCTTCACATTTGATGGAAAACTGTATGATAGACAAAAGTACATTTACCAGATGCGAATTGATCTATCTATTAGATATTTAAATGTTGGGTATGTACCTTAGTGGAGGCTTACTGATCAAGAAAGATTTTAAAATGAAAGCGTGACGTTCATTAACTTTTTATGAAAGCGGGACATTTGCCGTCTCTCCTAGATATTTTATGAAAAGCGTGGCAGACGGTCCAAAGTGGAACTGTCACGCCTGAGTAGGGTCACCATAAAAAAATCAATATTAAAAAAAAATAAAATTAGTGCAAATTAAATAATTTTATTGTATAAATAATAGGGAGCTTATTCATGCAATATTGAGATATATGCCAGTGATTTTGTGGTTCTTCTCTTGTATCCTTTTTTTAAAAAAATATTTTGCTTGTTTTAAACTAAAGTAATAATATTAAATCTAGATGTAGTCAATATAGGCGGTCTAGATCGAGAGACGGATCCGGTTGCCGTTACGGCTAAGGGAAATAATCGCTTTCTCTTAAATAATGAAAGTTTAACTCAGTGTTTAACCTTGGAGCAGTTCAGTTATTTATGAACAAAATAATCTTGTTAAATAGAATACAGATATACAACTGTACAATAATTGTCCATCTTGAAATATAGAATTCTCACTTTCTGATATATATCTAGTTTATAAAGTCTAAAATTGCAGTTTACCTAGATGTAAATAGCGTCTTCTTCTATGACGACAATATTGGGACGTATTATATGCATGTCAGGATGGCCGAGTGGTCTAAGGCGCCAGACTCAAGGTATAAATCCTTACCTATGTAAATAGGTTTAATGGGTGTTCTGGTCCACGAAAGTGGGCGTGGGTTCAAATCCCACTTCTGACAACTTTTTTTTTTAATTGCGCCATTTCTCCTCAGCTGTATACAAAAAGAATACTTTTCAGAATTTTTTTCCCACTTAATGTCGATAGAGACTAAAAGGGATTTAAAAAAAAAACTGTTCTTGTTAGTCTCTTTAATGAATTGGTTCATGAATATTCTGTTTTAGATTTTTAACAGTTCCATTGATAGAACCAAGTGTGATGAAAAGATAAAGCTGCACAAACTATAAGGATAATGTGGCCATTACAAATGACCAAAACTTATTTCATTTCTTGATCAAAAATTATTTTCCATTATTAGACTTTCACGTATTAACTTTCTTGTTTACACTCCTTAAAATGTAAAGATATTTTTTAAAAAATAAAAATACTTATAACAGGTATTGTTACTTTTTTTTATTTAATATTTAGGACTACACTTTTGTTATGGTCTAATTTCTAGTAGTCAACATTTTCAAATAGTGAAAAAAAGTAAAATACATAGTAAATTATTTTGTCCATTTAGTTTTCTTTCTATAGGGTTGTTTTGGGGGCCATTGTCTTAATTGTTAGGGCCTCTTGATAAAGAATGAAGATTTGAAGTACATGGTCAGCGTTCTCTGGTGACACTCCAGAAGGGCAGATTTTGCCTGTCCTGATTTTTAGCTTCTGAAACATGTCTCATTCTGTTAAGTCTGGTTCTGAGGTGAAAAATTACATATTGATCATGTCGGATAGTTTATAATAGGCGCAGTTTTTCTTGTATTCGGATGAGAGCTTTTTTATTTCTTGTTTATTCACTATTACTTTCTTCATTTCTTCTGGACAAAGTGCAATGTTCAATTTTGTATTTGTTCTCCCGCACTTGGCTGGTATGTCAGCCTTCAAATTTCCTTCTAGTTCAATATATGCTGGTATAAGTTGAAGAACAATTGTCTCGCTGTTTTTGTTGAGCTTTGTAATAGGTTATAATTATTTCTTCTGGACAAAGTGCAATGTTCAATTTTGTATTTGTTCTCCCGCACTTGGCTGGTATGTCAGCCTTCAAATTTCCTTCTAGTTCAATATATGCTGGTATAAGTTGAAGAACAATTGTCTCGCTGTTTTTGTTGAGCTTTGTAATAGGTTATAATTATTTCTTCTGGACAAAGTGCAATGTTCAATTTTGTATTTGTTCTCCCGCACTTGGCTGGTATGTCAGCCTTCAAATTGCCTTCTAGTTCAATATATGCTGGTATAAGTTGAAGAACAATTGTCTCGCTGTTTTTGTTGAGCTTTGTAATAGGTTATAATATTGTAATAATATTGTAATTGGAATAGTTTCACATAGGAGGAATCAAGCTTTGGAGGATGTTTTTCCATCCTTTAGGAAGACAATCTAACTGTGCAGGGTAGTTAGGTGATTTATCAGTGTAGTAGTTGTTAGTTCTGGTGCTCCAATTTATGATCTGTGGCTATCAGAGCTTACCAGTTGCAATGGATTTTTCTAGCTTTTTTCTATTGGCCATTCGATAAGTATTCCATCTCCTCCAATTGTGGCAGAGTACTGATATAAATTTACTGTTTTAAACTTCAGAAATTTTATTATAAGTGTAATCAAAGGATGTGTGGTTATTAAATTAAAAAAAAGGTTTTATTTGTAGAAACCAGAACATGCCACTAGGTTTGATACCCTCCCCTTCCCCCCAAAAAAGTGATAAGAACACAATGACCCACTAATGCATTTAGACAGCAGCATTATTAATAAAATACACAATTTTTGTTTGGTAGTGAACAACACAAAGTGAACTAACAAACCTTAGTAATTTTTATTAAAATATATATATTTTTTTTTTAATCAATAGCCATTTTTCATTATAAAACTCGCTCTGGTTTGTACACAATATTTCTCCCACACCCAATCTTGGATCAAGCTGAAATTTTGCACAATTATTTCTTTTACCTGACAATGCAAGAATTAATAAAAAAAAAAATGAACCAATTAGTTAATTAACTATTTGTAATAGATCATTATGTTTAGTATTTTGAACAAAGGAAAGAAATTGTAATTGACTGAAGTGATGGTATAAGCTGAATTAGTCCCATTTTTAGGTCGTCGTCTGATTCTTAGTGAACACAAACATGAAAAATAGGACAATACTACGGAAACAAAAGACAACTATACAATCTTCCACGTTCATAAGCTCTTCACTAGCAGAGTGGTTACCATGTTGGCTTGAGAAGGCTAGAGCCATGATTTTGAATTCAGGTCATTACCTCATTTTTTTAAATTTTTATAAAATGCTTTTTTTTTTATTGTTAGTGTAGATGTATTACAAATTTAATTAATTTAATTACCTGACTGGTCCTAACTAATTGATACAAGTACACTTCATACAAGCTTTGTTTTTTAAAGTATTTTGTTTCTTATTTTCTTTTTAACAACACAATAAAACTTTATTAATTTATTACCACTACATCATTTAACATTAGACTTGAAAAGTCAACGCTAGTTTAAGTGAAGCAATAAATCTTAATAATTTTTATTTACAAATAATTTATGTTAATCAATGGC
Source organism: Biomphalaria glabrata (assembly GCF_947242115.1). Classification (NCBI taxonomy): domain Eukaryota; kingdom Metazoa; phylum Mollusca; class Gastropoda; family Planorbidae; genus Biomphalaria; species Biomphalaria glabrata. The sequence goes on along the minus strand of NC_074712.1, from coordinate 53,902,685 downwards.
CTTTCTTTTGTGTGCCTTTTAACAACACAATAAAACCTGAAAGCTTATATTTATTGAACTTCATTTATTAACACTATACCATGTTAAAAGAGATTTTAAAAGTCAATATCCTTTGCTATATAACTTTCAAGCCCACACTCTATTATACAACTGTACACATAATTTCTACAGAAAAAAATATAACATCTTTATCTAGAATCTCCTTTCATTTGCTCCAGATAGGCTTCATATGTTATGCTTGGGCCATGCTTGGCTTCATTGTAGTATTTCTTCTGGATAAACTTTCGCCCTGAGTAACCACAGACAGCTATTTCAGGTTTGTCCTGTAATAGTTAAAAAAAATGTATACATAAAAATGTGCTTGTCTGAAATTCAGTTCATGACTCTATCATTATTATATATTTCTGCATTGACATTATTTGGCTGCACTTAAAACCCAAAAATGTGATTTAACAAATCAGTAGCAACACAAACAGATGCATAATATATGAGTATACAAATTTTGTCTTTCTTATTAAAAATTGGTCATTTTTGAATAATACAATTATGTACAACAGAATTCTGTATGTGTTTATAAACAGATAGTGCTGCTTTTTCAGCACATTGCTCCTTTCATCAAGTAAAAGGAACATACTTTATAGCATGGGATGCAAATCACTTTACCCATCATGATTTATACCCGCTATAGAATTTCACTTCTACTATAAATAAAATGATGGTGAATTCTGAATGCTAACATATTCCTTTTTCAAATTTGGTCTAGAATTTCAAAATTGTTTAACAAAAATAATGATCTTTAAAATTCAACTGAACATATGTCTAATCAAGTAATCTATGAAGTATCCTATAAAGAACTATTCTACAAAATGGACAACAATCATTTAATTCATTATGTAATGGGGAAATAAGAAAGACAAAACAAAAACAACTAACCAAATTAATATAAACTTTAGGGTGACCTAGAGCTCCACAGCTATTGGACCAGGCATGATTCTTGTCTACCACCACAACTGGATCTTCTTGGATAAGATTTATTGCCCAATTAGGATTGATCTACACATGACAAGCAAAAATAATATTAAAGTGTATAGTTTTATGACAGTGATCAGAAAATGTACAAATCCTAACATCAATATAACTAGTTTTAACCTTAGGTTGCTATACTTAAAAAGTTTATATTTTTTTTTCATACCAGTTTGTCCTTGTCAACAAAGCGAAGATTTCTATAATCATCTTTGTCCCAAACCTAAAAAAAATATATTTAAGTTATAACTTCCTAAGACTTAGAAGCAAAAAATATAAATTACAAACCATTAAGGAATGATAGATCTACAATAAGAGAAACAGTTTCCTATAAATACAAAATACTGTATCATTGTCAGCTTTATTTAAAAAATGAATGCAACATTTAATGATTGTAAATGTTTTTTTTTAGTATTATTATTAGTATCATCAGTATATTATATTATTTCAAAAAAGTTCATCAATATATATATTTTCATGAATCTTATCTATGTTTTGTGTGTGCTGTGTTCTTGAGAAAATGAAAGGTTTTGTAGTTACTTATAAAATTATTTTTAGCATTAAATTGACTTGGTAGTGTCAGCTTCCATACATTCAAGTGCATAAAAAGGATAAAAAGATTCGACCATGGATCACAGTCAGGCGCCATCAGCTGCCACTTTAAAAAATGTGTCTTTCCTCCTGATAAAAAAAAACAAACCATCTGTCTGTTATGACAGAGATTCTCAAACTTTTTTGACCTGGGGACAACTTTATATAGTCAAAATTTGCCACTGACCCCTAAGTGAAATAGCTACATAAATGCATATTACATATTATATATGTAACAAATGTAAACAAAAAAAAACAACATTTTATTAAAGGAGATTATAACTTTTTGTTTTATAAAAATTTAAAAAATGAATACTTGGAGTTGATGAGATTTTATAAGATCAATGACCACAAATTTCAAATCTGTTTCTTTTAATTGTGATGAGGTTCATTATGACAATGAATCCATATTGTACCAAATAAGATGACTGGAAAGCAGTCAACAACTTCTTAACAATTTGGATAAGTTGTTGTTTTCTTAACCAGAATTTATGGTACAGTATCCTTCTTTACACATTTGTTAGGGTTTCAATAGCTGCTATTGCATAAGTATGGATTCATCTGTGAAAGGTCAATTGCAACTGGTGATCTCTTGGACAGCTACAGAGCAGAAAGAGGAGCACTAGTGCTAACATCTATCATGATAATAAACCACACAAGTACGCCAAACAGCCTGATTGGCTCATGTAAATCTCAACAACAACAGCAGTGCAGAGTGAAATGATTATTATTAAAATTATCTGATTTGATAATTTTTATTGAAGAAGTTATTTTCATTGTATACAATTTTCATCTTTCCGTGGACTTTCTTAGTCATCTTGCAGACCCTTAGGGGTCCACAGACCCCAGTTAGAGAACCACTGTGTTATGACATGTGAGCTTAGTTATAAAAGCAGCTGAAGGAAGGATTCTTTCATGCTCTGGTTTGGCAGTAATTCATTGCAGAAAATGTATACCAGTATATAAAGTGTAATAATGTAATAAAATCCCAATTGAAACTGGGTCTTCTTAGGTCAGATGGTTCTTTCGATGTTGTTTCCGTAACACTGGAAAATGTGAGGGGAATGCACATATATGTTAAAAAAGAACTGGATACAGATCAGAAACACTGAAAACACATGAACTTCCTTTAGAAGACAAGTCATAAATTGCACTGAAAAAAACTTTAAAAAGGACTGCCGAAAACCCAGAAATGGGACACCAAATTAAAAAATGACCAATTGGCAGACTAGTATCTAGATTTAGTTAGATTAGTAAAATTAGTTCTATATCATATCCCTTTTCTTTTCCTCTAACTATATCTAGAAATATAAAATAGTCGAGTAATAGAATATTAGATATATAGATAATTATATATTATAATTAAAATAATACTTTAGAAAAAAAATTATAATATTAAATATACTCATAATAGACATAATTAATTATAATAATATATAATATAGAAAAATACTCATTATTTAATTAATAATAGATACTAGATAGACTTAACTTCTTATTAAGTGACTTAAGTATTAGTCAATATTTAATTATTATTATTATATTACAGACTAGACCAAGACTAGTCACTAGTAATTGAGTAGTCTGGCTCTAGTGACTAGTAAAGACTAGAGCTAAGAGTGGACTTACTTAGACTACGACTCTTACTCACTTAGTCTTACTCTTAGTAGTATTAGAATAGATCTAGATCTAGTACTCTTACTTTTAGAGTTAGAGTAGTGATCATTAACTAGACTCTAGTCTAGAAACTAAGACTAAGAATCTAGTAACTTACTAGATCTAGATAAAAGATCTAGACCTAGATTCTAAGATTTTAAGAATAAATTTTATTTTTATTAAAAATAGATCTAGAATTCTAATTCTATTGTAAAAATTTTTATCATTTTTAATTGTAAACTTACTTGTCCCGTATGTGTAGGCTTATAAACATTTGGCCCCTCATTTATATATTTGACAGTTGACGCTGAAAATGCTCTTACACTAGTAGCAACAATGTTAGCCTTAGACTTAGATAGCATCCTAAGAGACAAGGCAGCCATTTTTGTTGTGAATTGTGACCTTTATGCCAACTTGAAGTTATAGTTATTTAAAGCTGACAACTTAGATTTTTGTTTTCGTTTTTTCTTGTCTTATATAATATATATTACAGCCGTTAATTATGTGTCAATCTATAAGTCATGCAATTAAACTTTGCTAAGTCGTTGGTTTTCCTGGCTGATTCATTAGTAATTATAGGGAAGAAGGAATACTTGTACGAATTTGTTCTAGCGAATGGAATAAGAAATGTTCTTCTATCTTTGTGTCTTATTCTGAGTATGTTGTTAGGTTTTGTTTTTCTATTTGTAAATTATGGTTTAGTGCTTTATGTATTAGATCTATAGATACTTAACTTTTATTCTTCTGTCCTGAAGTGTCTCTAAGTTTAGTGATTATACTAATGGTATTACTCTAATCAATTTGAATATTCGTTTGCAAAGAAAACAAACTATAAAAGAAAGTAAAGTAATTAAGTAAAGTAAAATAAGTAGTGAAAATGAGTAAAATAAACGGTAAGTACACTCTCAGTAGGCTACTGTGAACGATAAGCGTTCACCCCCAGCTTGTCCATCGCGACAAGAAGCAAATATTCTTCATTAAAGTTATTGACAGTTTCGATAGCCACAGTCAACGTTTGCAGTCTGTTAACCGTCGGGAGGCACGGATAAAATTGACAACGTTTAGGCTACAGTAAATAGTTTATTCGGTGATTTAGTTGTTGTTTTTATTTCATGAAACAAGTATTTACAGTGCTCTTAATATCCCATAGAGCAAAAAAAAAAAAAAAGGGCGGGGGCGGTGCACTAGTTCTTTTCTTAAATAATCTGTGTAACTAGAAAGTAATAAGAAAGTTAAAGCCACGACTAAAGGTAGTAACTTGCACCCCCCCTGCAAAAAATCCTTCGGGCGTCCATGCCTGAAGTGTCTCACTCCTACTTTGACCAACTCTTTTCAATATCTTCCTTAAAAGGATAATGGGAGATGCTCTTGGTGGCTACAAAGGTTCTTGTAAGCATTGAAAGGAAGAAGAATTACTAACATGCGCTTTGCAGATGAAATAAATGGTCTAGTGGCAGGGACAGCGGCGTTCCAGTATCATCTCATCGCGACCACCACGCTGGACACCAACTCGAGGGTTGGTTGGGATCTCCTGTGTCCCGGCTGATTTGCGGATCTCACTTTGGGAAAGACTGGACTGACTAGTGTGGCCTTTACGGGCCGCGTAAGGCGGACTGGTTGGCGTCCACGTACTAGGCTCTAACTAGCCCGTTCCCTGGTGCTCTAATGGAAGAATACGCCGCGAAAATGGTAATTTCGATACTGGGAATGTCAAGAAACGCGCATGAACCCACTCCTGCCCTGCAGGAAACTATTCTCAGTGGCAGGGACAGAAGAAGAATTAGCTGACATGGTGATACGCATCTAGTTCTAGGCAAGAGTTCCGCTTCCATTGATATGCAAAGCAATGCAGAAAAAAATGTATTTTGACCAATAGCCAACAGGCCTTAAAATGGGACATCAGTATTGGAGACGAAAAGCTGACAAGTGTCAGTAGTTTTAAATACTTCAGACTGCATGGGTGGTCTGGGTTTCAAAATCGGCCCTGGCATTAAATAAAATTTTTTATAATGCATCCTAATACTTGCAAAGGGAGCAACAACCTATGCGACCGCAGTGTACCCCGCACTTTCCTAGGTGTAAAAGGTGTAAATGATTAAATTAAAACATTTTATAACTTATAACAGATTTTCTGCGGCCTCCTGATTTACCAGGAGCTCCTGGAAATCTCCTGAAATTGCAAAATATACGAAAAAGTCCTGGAAATCTCCGGAAATTATTAAAGTCTTTTGAAAACTCCTAATAATTTCCTGAAATATAGACAAAATTGTCATTTTGGGGTCTCATTCAATATGGAAAACGTCAATCGCGATAAAAAAAAAGGCATTATACAGTACCCGTAATTGTGGAATCTGGTGAAATAAGCTTCTCGCGCCTCAAAATAATGAAGAATTACTTGAGGGTCAACAATTCTCGAAGATAGATTGAAACATTTAGTAATTCATGCTACTGAGTTTGATCTACGTTGGAAGCAGAATTTTTATGATATACTGTATGACTTCGCTACACGCAAGGCTCGTAAAGTAATTCGTACATAGTAAAGAAGCCTACTCTAACGCAGGGAAAGGAATCCAATGGACTCTCACGCAAAAGCTGGGAGATCTGGAATTCGCTCATGGCATGGCCCTATTATCACACAGACTACAGGATATGCAAGAAAAGGTCACAGCTTTAAGCGAAGTAGGAAAAAGAGTAGGCCTCAAAATAAACCACCAAAAAACTAAAGTACTTAAAGTAAACAATAAACAAATTGGAAACATAGTACTAGATTCTCAGACAATAGACCAAGTAGAAAATGTTATATACCTTGGGAGTGTAGTCAGTATATCAGGTGGAACAGATGAAGACATTAAACGCCGTATAAATCTAGCGCGTCAGACATTTACACAGCTAAAACCAACCTGGAAATCTCCTTACATCTCAAACAAGACTAAACTAAGAATCTTTCACTCTAATGTCAAGGTTGTCCTACTGTATGGTTCTGAAACATGGAGAACAACTGAAGCCACAACAAAAAAAATACAGACCTTCATCAACAGATGCCTGAGAAATATCCTAAAAATACACTGGTATGACAAAGTAGATAACACCAAACTGTGGGAGATGAGTGGACAGAAAAATATAGAAGTGCAGATCTTAGAGAGGAAGTGGAAATAGATTGGTCACACCCTTAGAAAAGATACCAGCAACAGAGCTAGGCAGACCTTAGTGGAACTCCCAGGGAACAAGACGCAGAGGAAGACCAAAAAGAACATGGCGACGCAGTGTACTTGAAGAAGCAGAGAAGACCGGGAAGAGCTGGGAAACCATCAGAAAGCTAGCAAGAGACCGTGGAGAGTGGCGTGTTTTTGTCGAGGCCCTATGTTCCATGAGGAACTCAAAGGAGTGATGATGATGATGATGATGAAAGAATGAATAAAATGCAAAGACGAATTTATTTTCCAATACAAACTCTTAATTTTCACTTATTATCCGTATCCCTAACCAAACTGGGCTCTGCGCAATCCGTTTTGCATAGGCCCCTCAATGGTTAAGTCCGGCCCTTCTATTTTGTGACGGGCGAATACAGAGAAGATTACTTGTTCTCCCCCTCCCTCTTTTTTTTTTCGCCGCAAAAGTTACGTGGGGTAGCTCTTGTCCAACTTGCAGAAATAAAAGAGTTCTCACTCCATGACTTTTGGTGGTGTCAGGCATGGTTGGGTCATGAAGAGAATTATATATAGAGAGATTTTCACTTGTAAAAACTTCTTTCACCTGATGCAAGTGATCAAATTGTCAATGCTATAAGAAAAGCAATTTGCGACTTTTGAACAGCAGAATTCAAACCATGATCGATCGCATTATTCAACATTTCATTATGAAGTTGTTGTTTTGCCCAAGTAATCATGAATTTATTCGCTTACTATACACGATCTTCTCGCCTACTGTCCTAACAATCCCCCCCCCCCCCACACACACACTCTCCTTTGATTTGGATGAAACAATCGAGACACAGTGCCACGACATGCTCAGTTCCGTTTTGCAAGAAACTGCTTAATGGAAATGTTTGACTGTAAAACATTGTTCCTTTGCTGAGACTCATTTTTTCCGTAAACGTTTGTGATTCCTTGTCAATTGTTTTTTCTCCCTAATAGCGATTTTCTAGCTCATTCCAACCGCTGATAGCACAAATGTACTTCAAAGCCAAACTGGCACTAGGGTTTTGATCAAAGATTCACAATTTTTTTTAAAGTCCTTTACGAGGCCCCCACCAAAACAATTAATGCCGGCTCTGCTCTCTCCCCCATCCCTCCCCCTAAAAAATGATTAATGAGTCATGGGTTTATGTAATATTAGTATGTAAGGCATAATGACCAAGGAAGCAGAGCTCAGGTTAAGAACCAAATGAAGGTGAGGAATTTTGTATTTGAGTTTTGAGCTCAATGCTATTTCTTGAGGGAAAATGCAAACAAATTGAAACCATTCATCCATGAATGCCCATACTAGATAAATATTGGTAAGTAGATCTAGTATGGAGTTGAACAAAGTTTTAGCTGCAAATATAACAAGGTTACAAAAGACAGTTTGTGTGGAAACACAAACTCAAAATCGGCCCCCGAAGTGGTCCACCGAGGCAGGCTTCAATATTTTCAGAAAGAACATCCGAATGAAATTATATCAAAGACAAATGAGAGATGGAATGGAGAAAGAAGGTTAACAGATCTTGTGTAGTGCCCCAACAGTCCCGCAGATCAAAGGATAGGTGAAATTGAATGTTAAGTTAGATGTGAACCTGGCCTAACTAGTTCCCCTATCAGACCTTGTGGTCTATAGGGCAGATGATGTAAAGTTCATATGTTTTTGAGACCTACGGTTAACGAGGGTGCCAGCACAACTACCAACCGCCTTTACTTTTCCAGAACTAATGTCAGGTACCCATTAGAGCTGAGCGGACTCAGAGGCGCCCAAAGTTGAAAATCCCAGTCTTCCCCAGGATTCGAACCCGGGACCCCCGGTTCGGAAGCCAAGCGCTTTACCGCTCAACCACCGCGCCTCCCCTGGCCTAACTGATGTCTTATAATTGATGTAATTTTTTGAAAAGGCTCAATCTCTTATTCAAATCTTCAAAAAAAAAAAATTAAAAAAAAAAAATTTTCCGCAATAAGAAAAAAAGTTCAGGAAAATAAAGTTGATTAGATTACTATTCGTTTTAAATTAGGTCTAACTTATAATGCATACTAATTAACTTTTTCTCTTTAAAAAACTGCTTGCATAACTGATTTAAAAAATTAGATTTTTCGCTTTCAGAAAAAAAAAGTAGCCATCGCATCAGAACTTTGAATGATCTAAAATATTGTGATGTCGGATTTTCAATATCTTTTCTAGTTTACGAGATCTAAACGAGACAGATGGACAGACATCAAAACTAATAGTGTCTTTTCCCCCTTTCGGGGGCCGCTAAAAAACAATGCTTAACTAAGGGGAAGAACTCTGCATGTACTACTATCTCTCAATAAAAAGTTATTTCCCTTATTCGATATCAACAATAACTAATTATCAATAATTAATAGACTAATTGGTTTCTTTTTTATTAGTGTTATTTTAGGTGCAATAAATAATTGCTTAACTATTCATCTTAATCGAAGAATGGGTGTGGTAGAAGTAAAATGCACACTTAGCTTTATCCACCAATGTCACAACCAATATGGCTAGCGGATAACTAATATTTTAACTATTGTGATATCTTTCGACAGATAAGCTAAAATGACTTCCGGAATTCCTGTTTATCTGGAAGATAGTTCCAAACATAGACCGTTAAATGTATAAAAGGGGAGACATGAAGGGTCCTGGGTTGAAAATGACCCATCAGTGAAAAGATTATGTTATTGTTATTTCAATAAATTTTAAATAGTTTATTGCTACCATTATTTAATAAAATAATTCTATAATATTAGAGATACTATTTCCTACATTGTTTATATTAAATATTTTTTAAACTAATTTACGTCTTTGACACTTACAGATCCATGATCAAGTGGGAATAGTCAATTTCCTAGATATCACACAGGGTGACAATGAACAAAATGATACATTATTGCTGATAAAGAATTGAGACATAAATTGGTAGTTATAAATTGCTCAGAAAACAGCTAAACTTACAAAGCTTAAGGATATTACCCCTGTTCACAAAGATAGAGTGATAAGCACATTATAATATGCAAATCTTACAATTTTTAATAAAGAGTTGGCATGAAAAGTTTGAGCAGCAGAAATATTATGGCATAGGAATGTCATGGTATAGACATGTCAAGCAGAGAAATTATCTTAGGAAAGAATGAAATAAATTCAATGACCCTCATGAAAACAATTATATAAGAAAATAATTATCAGTTCACAATTTAGACTTTCTGTAAGGGAAAACAAATGTGGGCATACTAGTCAGTTCTAACATTGGGTGAGACTTGTACAAGTTTCCAGAAAACAGAAAGAAATATTCAACAAACTAAGTAATAAGAAAAATATAAAAACTTGTGTGTGTGTAGAAAATCATGTATATTAACAACATTTGCTCTAATTGTGAGTATCACACAATAATTCCTAATAAAAGACATGACCTAAAAACAACCAGTACTCAAAAGATTGTTAGATTTATTTTTACAAAGCTTATATCAACTCTCTGTCTGTGTGTATGCCTCATTTCTCTCACACCTATTCTTGTATCAAATTGAAACTTTGCACCATTATTCATTGACATAGACATGAATCAATTAAAAAAAAAGTAATCAAGTTTGTTAATTAATTACTGGTAATTAATTATTTTTTATGATGCCAAGAAGGGAAACTAAATTTCAGTATTCACTGATATGGCTAAATTTGTTGGGTTTAGGCCCATTAAATGATTGTTATCGCTATTTCTCCCTCATGAATTCTCTGATCAAGTTGATACTTCAAACAATTATTTATTGTACCAAACAAAATATGAATCAGTAAAGAAAAAAAAAGTCAATTTCTCATTGGAAATTAATTATTTTGATCTCAAACAAGGGAAATGACTTGTTGTTCCCCTTTAGATAAGCATTTGGTTTTTTTAAAATTAAAAAAAAAAATATTTTGATTGTGATATATTTGAGTTTTATCTTTACTGCATAAATGAAAAACACATTTTTTGTCTCTTCTTTTCTGAAACAATCAATTGCAGGTTGAGCATTTGATTAGTTACTGGTTATAGAAAAATTTTAAACAACAAAATATTAAAACAAAACAAACATATTTTATTCAACTGTACTACTTAATAGGGAAAGCATGTTAGGAGTAAATTTATATTATTAGTCACTATTTCAGACACAGCTTGAAATTATTAGTATTCTTGGTAAAAATCCAGCTCATTTCAATGTGATATAATGACCATGGATTGCTACTGCAACACTGAATCAAAAAGTGTATTCAATCCATCTATAAATAAGTGAAAGCTAATGAATACATAATTTAACTTCATCAGTTGTAGATGCCCTTCTGTTTCAGTCTTGGATTAGCATCTTCTTCTCTGATTACTGAAAATATACGACATTGTATATATTATAATTTTGGTGTAAAAATTTTGATGGACTTTCTAAAATTAACCAGTTAAATATCTATCTATTATAAATTTTAAAAATGTAAAAAATATTTTTTGCACTATATGAGCTTATATTCCAATGATTATTTTCAGCTCCACCAATGGTGCCCACAAACCTAACATATAGTAGCTAAAATTATAATAATATTTCCCAGAAGAAGAGAGAAGCAAAGTGCTGTAATGTCGAGCATTAACGTAAATTCATATTTGTGTTGGTGTCATGTTTCTGCACCCTAACCCTAAGCAACTCCACTAATAAAGCCCAAAACCCTAGCAGCTATTAACTAAAATTATAATAATATTTCTAGGTAGCATTGTATTGAATATTATAACATCTATTGAGCAGTAACCTGTGTCCAATCAATACTGTGACTGTGACCTAATTCAACCTTTTACCAGAAACCGGTGTCAGGTCAAAGAAGACACAGAACAAATAATAAAAATATGCATTAATTATAATTATCCAATCTGGGAAAGAGGTCAGGAAAAAAAATTGCATACATCAGTTTCTAGAAGGTCTTAGTAAATCAAATATTTAGAATAGAAGTTTCTATGATTCTGGAAAGTATGGATTGAAAAAGTATAAATTGGGGGAGAGCTAGTTAACCGGGGTCCTTGCATAGTAACTGTCTTGGCGTTGTAATGAGTTCTTAAACGAATGTAGGTCCACTAGTTGAAATTGAAGTTGTATCATTCAGTTGTTTCGATAATAAGTTATATCAGTTAGAGTAGTATTAGTAGAAGTTGAATATTATCAAAATATTTAAGACAAGTTGTTGTGAACTAAAAATCTATGTATATGTTTAGTTTGAAAAAGTTTAATAAAGAAGTAAGAAAAGAACACAGATATTTCTTCAGTGTGTTGTCCAGTTATTTATATACATCTCCAGCAAGATGATAATGTTTGTGCCATTGTTAATATAAGAAGAAAAAGATGCAGATTGTGTTGAAAGAATAATAATAATAATACATCATTGATAAATATTTGGCAATAAAGAAACAAAAATCATCCCAACCTGTATATTCATATCTGTGTTGATGCGCTGTTTCTGGATCATATCTGAAGGCAAAGTTTATCAGTCCTAATGTACCTTTAGAAAAAAAAAAGAAAAGATATTTTCTTTAATTATGCTTCTCCTGCTCACAATACTAAAAAAAAAATTAAATTAAATTGATTTGAAAATACATAATAAGACCAGGAAGGGAAAAAAAAGTAAAGGTGGTTGGTCATTGTGCTATCCACATGAAATCATTAGCTACAGAATATAGGCTATTAAAAAATCTTATGTATATTTTATTATTATAATAGATTAACACTGCCTTTCAGTATTTTGCTCAAGACTCATCATATACAGGACTACAAAATTTAATTCCAAAGTACTGGTATAAAGAACAAAAAGCTTCACTATAATTACCTATGCAAGCAACAACCAAGGAAGCTGCAATATCAGGCTTCTCATGCCATAATTTTCTAACAAATCCAATACCTAAAATTGATGAATATCATTATATAATATAAATCTAATAATAAACACATGTCATAGTATAAATATTATGGATAACAGTTATTTTAAACAGATATTATGATGATGATAATGATGTTAAACTCTCCAACAAATGAGGCTATTAAGAAAGATTAATTCAAAAGCTCCTATTTGAATTTGTACTTGCAGTCAGTCACTTTCATTTAGCTTCTAGGATAACTGTTAACTTTTTGTGGTTTGGTTTTATAACACCAAGATTCTTTGTATTTTTTCAAAAACTTTTTCCCAAATGTATAAGTACTGATAGATCTATATTTAATGAATCAATATGGGAATACTGAGATTAAAATTAAATATTGTTCTGTTATAGATATTTGTAGTCAATGTAGAACTTAACCTACAGTCTTAGAGTAAAGTCTACTAAGTACTAAGTCTAAGTAGTACTACTACTAGTCACTGCTTAGTCAGTACCAGTAATAGATATAATATAGATTTAGACAGAATCTAGATCTATTCTTTTACTAAGCTCTATTCACTCTTGTAGATCTACTTCAAGTGTCAGAAGTAGTGATAAAGATGTGAGTGAAGTGAAACTACTAACTTAGTAACTAATATTTATAATAACTTGTGATGAAAATTATAATTTAATTAGTAATTACTAGATCTATTACTGACCTACTCATCTATGATAGATCTAGTATTAGATTTATTTCTATAGATTCTAGAATATTAATTCTAGATCTATCTAGATTTATATTTTTTCTATATTATTATGATTATATAGAGTAGTTTATACTATTATGACACCTATAGGCCAAAATTTCAAAGTTTGACTTTGACAGTGCATTATTTGACAATGGTTTGACATAGAAAAGAAAATGAAGTATCAAAATCTTCTTAAGTTTAAGGAGAATAAGGATGACTACTTATATCTGTACACCTAACCTATATTTGTTACTATATTTGTGGTCAAAGAGGCCATTTGTTTTCATTTAATTCAGACAAATTTGACCCACATTATTTGATTCTGGACACCATAATTTATTTCAAACAGTCTCTATATTTAGGCATCAATAAACTCAGATTTTAATTCTATATTAACATTAATTAAATTTTAAAATACCCAGGCATAGCCCCTCACATGAAATCATTAAGATGTTTTCAAATTATGCATAAATACGAACACGAAAAATAAAAACATGAACACACTTATTCTACCAAAATTAGGTTACTGGGATACTGACTAATATACCGACTTTTAGAATTATTTTATGTTTGCATGATTAGATGTATGTTGAATTTTTGTGCTTTTTGTTTATTCATTTATGAATCAAAAAAATCAGCTCCAAAAACAGAATAAATATTACCGGGCTCATTAGCATAGACTTAGCCAACCAAAAAATATAGTCTTAACCCTAGGAAGAGGTAAAGTCATCCTGGTAACATAGGAAAAAACAACAACCTGACTTACACATTTGAAATTCGATTTTTCTTACTAAACATAAAAAGACAGCTAAATAGAAGGAAATTGGGTCAGAATCATTGGAAAATGGACAAGCACATTATACAACGGGCTAGTTTCATACTAAATATTAAATAAAGATTTAATTTTAATGACCACAAAAACAGTGAGTGTCCAAATTCATGTAATGTCTGGATTAAATAAACTATGTATAATTAGTATAATAATAATAATAATTATTATAATATTTAATTATTTAAATTTAAAGGGAAACTCCGATAGTTTTTCAAATTTGAGTTATTAACATATTTAAATTCTGCGTAAAAAATTGTAATAGTAAACATTATATCATTTTTTATTTATTTAAATGCTTAGAAAATTTTATATTTAATAAATTAGTCATTAAATTCTTGACATCTAAAAAAAAAACGGGATTCCTTGAGATTTTGTTTTAAGTTATTTCATGCGTCACTTCCCTAAACAATACTGAAAGAGAAACTTGATTTAACCAATCGTATCGCTTCATTCTTAAAGTAGCTGTTAGGCTTAGTGACGGCCTAGTCCAGAGCTATGATACAGTTATATATATAAACATGTATAGATAGATCCAAAAGCATTAGGATAACTAACTCGAGAAAAAAAAGTAACATTTTCATCTAAGCCTCTCCCTATCCCAAGAAGTAAATAGATCGTGTGTCTGAATGATTCTAACAAGCTGGTCAGTGTAAGGCTAGTCGAGACTACATGTAGTCGGTCATAAGAAAACCAAGCGATAGTGTTTGTTGTGTGGTCTGGCGAGAAAATACACACTGCCGTGATTAGTCAAGCATGTAAATCTACTTTTAATACGCATTTTTTCTTTGCTTACAAGATCCTAGATCTAACTGCATAGACAAAGATATATTTCTTTTACGAGAATGTAAACTTTGCTGTATGGTCTCCTGTTATACAATAAGTCAATAGATTAAAACACCTTTGTGACGTCACATAGAAACCTGATGAAAGTCTGACTGTTTTGGATGCGCAGGAAAAACATCAATTACTAAGTTATTATTGCAAATAAAAAAAAAAGAATATATTCATTATCTGTAAATCAAAACACATATTATATCAAAAATTGTCAAAACCATCGGAGTTTCCCTTTAATATAAAAATAATAGACTAATAGTAATAATAATAATAGAATAATATTAATAGAGATAGAAAATATAAAATCTATTTAAATATCTATTACTATAGTCTATAGTATTAGAGTCAATATAAGAGTCATAGACTATAATTTATACTAGACTATAGTCTATATTACTATAATTTATAGTTGATAAATAGACTATTAGTATAGTAGTATACAGTATAATAATAATTAGATCTATAATATAATAGACTTTATTATAATAAGTTTATACTAGGTTAGGACTCTAGAGACAGTAGACTAGAGTCTAGAGTACTAGACCTAAGATGGCTAATAAGTAATAGCCGCCTTAATAGCGTTAAATAGGCTAACCGCTGCTAAAGTAAGACTAGGGATCTAGATTCTACTCAGACTAGACTGGTCGGTAATAGTTTAGATGCCCAGAGACATTTACTGACAATTTTCGACTACACTAAACTTTGAAATTATTCTAGAATCTAGACTAGACAGATACAAAGTTACTCAAAAGTATTTAGATTTATAAACGACCTTCTCTTTTCTTACCTTTAGTCGCCATTTTGTACAAAACAAAAGTAGAGTCTATATTTCTTGTTTTGAAGAGTACCGGGTATACAAAATCAACTGAAAATGGGCACTTAACTACATAAATAAATATACGCGGAGTGGGTCCGTATTTTTTTTTACGTAAAATCTTAAAGGTTAAACTGGTCACGAAAAAAAAAATCTTAGGCAGACTTAGGGAAGACCCTTAGATCTAACTAGATCTAGACTAGATTCTAGATCTATACACATAGATCTTGATCTAGTAGACTCTATTTATAAATTTGATTTTAAAAGTGTTGGGAGTTCGTCACCTTTATTTGTGAGCACGTCACGTTTGTGTATTTCGTCATTAGTATTGTTGAGTAAGCATGGCGCCTCGCATTGCAAAGTTAATATTTATTTAGATCTAGTCAAGATCTAATTAAAGTTAAAGTAATAAAGTAAATAATCAATAAAGTTTGACTATCCAGTGTGTAGCAGTGGAGAGTCGTGTAGACCATCATCGTCGTCATCATACTAGATCTATTCTATGCTACTATCTAGAATCTAGCTAGATCTATACTAGATCTACTAGTGTGGAAGTGTCTTAGTACTCACTGACTCAGTAGTACTAGATCTATACTTTGATACTTGAACTTGTAGTCAATGATAGTCAATCTTCTAGAGTTCTAGACCCTTGCCCTTACTAGATCTAGTAGTATCTACTATTACTATAAACCTTTTAATATTCTATAGACTATAGTTATAGTAATAGTATCTACTAGATCTAGAGTCTAGATCTAAATCTAGTTACTAAACTAGACTCTAGTACTAAATTACTAGACTCTTACTGAGTTACTCTACATACTAACTTAAACTTAGGACTTGGACTAGTGACTAGAGTTTGAGTCGCCTTAATTTTAATTGGCTTAGGCTTAATCTTAGTTAGTATTCTTAGAGTTAGAGTCTTAGTAACTCTTACTTACTTACTCAACTTACTGAACTTAGCTACTCTTATTACTAATTAGTCTAATAATTAGATTATTAGATCTATCATCTAGTCTCTATTTAAATTATTATATTACAATTACAGTATTACTAGACTATATAATAGACTAGACTAAGTGACTAATGAGTCTAACTAATGTCTCTAGAATGTAATACTATGATTAGGTACTTTGATAAAAATTTCAGACTCAATATATTGTATTGAAACTAATATAGTTAGTTAGAGCTTTTGGAACCGAGTTTATTGATACCTCATTTATGTTTCTAAGTTGATTAGAACAGAAGTTATAGCAATTTTAGTGGCGAAAATTTTGCCTATATTATTTTTTTAAAATTGTGACCGAAAAAGGAAAATTTCACAGTAAAAATGCTGTAACTTATTTACTATTTGAGTTATTTGCATGTAATTTTCACCAGAAATACATGATTATGTCATGATATTTATTTCAATTTCAAACAAGTGGTAGACTGTGACATAATGTTGTTATTCGTTTTTAAAGTGAGGTTACTTGTAAAAAAAGAAACGGTCGTCAAGAAGTACTTTTTCACATTTAGAAGACTCTTACTTTTAAACCTTAAGAGATAATTGAATACAATTTTAAACAGAGATGCTTTATTATCTGTTGATACTTATTTTACTTTTAAATTATAGATAGAAGTCCAAGAAAATATTTTACACTTTATGATGTGACACAACATGTAAAAAAAAATGACAGAAAAAGTACTTTTTTTTCCATTAATAGGCTGTATTTTTTTAACTTTCAGAGCTATATAAATAAAATTTTCAACACAAATGCATGAAATTAATTGTGTTGTTCCTTTTATTATTTTGAAACCTGAGATTTGTGTTAACACAAAACTTTTTTTGTTATAGATCTGTGGCGTCAGTAAGTAAATGTAATACGTCACCAGGTCGAAAATAATTTTCCAATATATGAATTTTTTTGCTTGCGCCCAATGATGGTGTCCGAATATGTAAAAGTATTTATAACATCCCTGTCTGTTGTTGTCACATTAGTGTGTATGACAATCATGTCACATCGCAGCCTCCTTTAGTTATGCCCATCGCCAATGATGTTCTCTGTGGAGAAAAAAAAATAAAGCTCTTACTTCTTAGTCATGATTGAAGCTTCATTTAACACCATATCAACATAAATGTCATAAACAACTTTAATTTTAAAAGAATATTTTTAGGACTTGATCCTGTATAAAAATCTATGTTATGTCTCTGTATCTAGCCAAGAAATCTTATCTAGAATTTACTTATTTAGATTTGATTGATCAGTGATCTCTCATTGATTTGATCTAACTCTAGATCTAGAATCTAGTAATGAATACTATTGACTTTTTATTTGTCTACTCATCTAGATTTGCTTAGAATCACTATATTTACTTAGTATTATATATTAAAAGTGAAATAATTTAATTAAAATTCATAGATCTAGATAGATTGTGGAAAACAATTACGATAATGCAACTAGATCAAGATTTATAATTATTTTTTAATTATCGGCCATTATCGCGACAAATATTATTATTATTTTTTTTTAAATCCTTTCAAAACTTAAGTAGTGAGTAAATATCATTATAAAGATATTATTTATGAAGTTTTAAATCATCGATGATCAAAGAAAATGAAGGATTATGATGGATTTCAAAAGGGAATGTGAAATACAAAAAGGATGCAGCCATTGATAAACATAGGATCTATCACTTCCTGTCTAGTAATGGCGGCCGGTTTCACTTTAAAAAATTAGACCTAGACCAGTCCGTTGGCATTTGCCACTAAACAGGAGCACTTATTGCAATAAACTTTATTAAACTAATTAGATTTAATATTAAACTAACCCAAATAACTAAATTTAAATGTAGAATGAGCTTAATAAAAAAGAATTTGGTGGTCAACTTACCAGTATGCTCAACACGATGGATCTCCATGAAAACAATAGAATTTATGGCGATGTAGATCTAAAGAATTAATAAATATCCTGTCCTTGCGCGATAAAAAAGCTTTGATTATCCTTTTGAGCATGGATTTTGAAAACAATATCAGAATGGAACACAATGCCTATTGTCCTGGGCTTATATACTGACGCCGGTAAACTACCAGTTCCGGAAACCAAAAAAAATCTAGCACAACCGGAAAATCAAAGTACCTACATGATACTAGAAAAATAGAATCTAGAGTAGAGATATAATAATATTTAATAAATTATAATTTGATTGTTTCACTGTATTCTAACATTAAATTTCTTAGAGGGAAACTCCGATCGTTTTTCAATTTTGAGTTAATGACATATTTAAATTCTGCATAAAAAGTTGTAATAGTAAACATTTTACCATTTTTTATTTAAATGCTTAGAAACATATCATTTATATTTAATAAATTATTCAGTAAATTTTTGACATCTCAAAAAAAACGGGGTTCTATGAGATTTTGTTTTAAGCTAGTTCATACGTCACTTCCCACAACAATACTGAAAGAGAAACTAGATTTGACCCTTGATCGTATCGCTTCATTCAAACATTAGCTGTTAGGCTTAGTGACGGCCTAGTCCAAAGCTATGATACAGTTATACATATATATATATACATGTATAGATAGATCTAAAAGCATTAGGATAATCAACTTGAGAAAAAGAGTAACATTTTCATCTAAGCCTCTCTCTCTGTCCCAAGATGTAAATAGATCATGAATGTGTCTGACTGATTCGAACAAACTGGTCAGTGTAAGGCTAGTCGAGAATACGTGTAGTCTGTCATGACAAGAAAACCAAGCAATAGTGCTTGTTGTGTGTTGAGTGGTCTGGCATGAAAATACACACTGCCGTGATTAGTCAAGCATGTAAATCTACTTTTAATACGCATTTTTTCTTTGCTTACAAGATCCTAGATCTAACTGCATAGACAAAGATATATTTCTTTTACGAGAATGTAAACTTTGCTGTATGGTCTTCTGTTATACAATAAGTCAATAGATTAAAACACATTTGTGACGTCACATAGAAACCCGCTGAAAGTCTGACAGTTTTGGATGCGCAGGAAAATTACGTCAGAAAAACATCAAATACTAAGTTATTATTGCAAATAAAAAAAAAGAATATATTCATTATACTGTAAATCAAAACACATATTATATCAAAAATTGTCAAAACCATCAGAGTTTCCCTTTACGTCCAAGTGACAGAGCAGTGATCATGTTCTGTTGTCACAGATAAATAACTAAAATACTGTAGACATTAATTAATAATAACAATAATAATTTACAGAGATTTTGTGTTTATACAAGTAGACATAAAAGACTATCTATACTATAGATCCTTTTTTATTACTTCACATCCTACTAAGTACTTTCTCACAAAACATTCACAATAAACAATGACGCAACGCAATATTATTTATTAATATATTAGCACAGAAATTTCTATAAATTAAATAAGAAAATAAAACTAAAATGTTATTTAACCTTGGTTAGGCCAATAATAGAATATAATGCATCCTCCGTTTGGGACCCGTCAACTCAAGAAAACATTAAGAAACTGGAACAGACACAAAATAGAGCAGTGAGATTCATAACAAACGAATATTCACATTTGACTAGAGTAACACCTTTAGTAAAATCACTAAATTTAGAAAGCCTTCAGGACAGAAGACTCAAAAGTAAAGTAGCAATTATACATAAAACATTGTACCATAATCTTCAAATACAAAAACAAAATTTAATAAAATACTCTGAAAGACACAAAGATAAAGGCACATTCCTCGTCCCATATGCTAGGACAAATTTGTACAAATACTCCTTCTTCCCTAGTGCTATTAGAGCATGGAATGGGTTGCCTGAGCTAGCCAGGAAAACCAGTGACTTGGCAGAATTTAAGTCATTGGTTAATATGCATGACTAAATGCATGACAGGACGTAATCATCTTCTTTTTTGAAGTAACGTCTGTATTATATAAGATAAGATCAACTCATATTAAAAACTATACTTATTAAAAGTTAATATATATATGATATCTAGACTCTACTAGACTCTAGAATTTCTTCTTAATTTTTTTTTATTTTAGATAAAGATTTTAAACTTTGACAAAAAATATCAACATTATTTAAACATCTCTCTGAATAGAATAGATCTAAATTAATGTTTACAATGTCTATGTACAGTGATATTTTGAAGTTTAGAATCAGAACAGCCCATTGATTATTACTGTAATATTGTAGAATGAAAAAAAAAAAAGTTCGCTCAGTTTAGTCTGTCTGTTAGATTTTTTTTTAGGGAATCATGATTTATTTACTCTGTCCTTAATGCTTTAATGTTCATTTATAATACCAATCCCAGTAAATCCTGTTTTCACATTTGATATAGATTTCTTTAAATTTTGACTTAAAGGGTTAATTAAAAAAAAATGTAACACATTTATTGCCATAACTTCAGAAAGACGTTTAACAAGGGATCAATATCGTTGTTGTTTTTACTATAATATACATCTAAATCATTAAAATGAATACATTTTACAAAATTTCTTTTTCAGTGCTTTATAGTTGGCAAAGGAATCAGATGATTTGAAATAGCGTTACTGCTCTTTTAAAAAATTGCTTTGTCTTTAATCATAGCTCGCTTAAAGTGGATTTAATATATTTTGTTAATAAATGGAAAGACCTTCATCATCATCACAAAATTTAAAAACTCAAAAGTTTATGGCTAGTTATGTGAAAGACACTGATCCTAAAGTCAAAGAAAAGACTAAAGAATCTTTGTTAGATGATTCACCACCAATAGTTCAACTTAACAATTATGAAGTTGGAACTGCTCGTAGCCAAAGACCAAACAGAGTAAGCATGTTCTCTTTTAAAAATATTTCTTTATTTGTAATATTTCTTTCTGTCTGTCTCTTTCTCTCTCTCTACTTTAATACAGGGTACATTTATAATGTGCAAAAGCCCTCATTTGCTCATCACTAATTCTTCCACTTGTGGTGGACCAAAATATACGAAATTTTAAAATGTTACTACTTACCTTTGGTCTAGGACAACTGAAATATTTTCATGATCAAAACTGCATTGGTTAAATTTATTAGTATAATAACACTTGGTTAGCTCAGTTGGTAGAGCATCAGAGTTTTAATTAGAATGTCAAGTCCCTAATCGGGCAATAACTTTTATTTTGTTTTTCTCACAATTTAATTTTAATAATTCGATCTACATAAAGTTGAAATGGAATTTATAACCTCTATCCTAAGATGATTTTTAACACGATTAAAAAATTGATGTTTGAAAGCATCAAAGAGCTCTTCAAATATTTCCATAAAAAGCTGAATAAGTAAAAGAATACCCATATATTGTATGTACAACTATTTTCTAATGTGTAGAGTGTGCATTGTGTGGGTGGGGGAATAAATAAGTGATATATTGGTCATCGAATTCACTGGCAAAAAATGTGTTTGGGAAGGGTAGTAATGTAAAGCAGGCCGAGCCAAGAATTAACAGATATACTAAAATTCAAGTGTTTTGAGGGGTGTCTGGGCAGGGAGAGAAAAGTGGTAGAAGTGTGTGTGTTTGGTAGGTGATTTAAAGCGAGCTATTCCATCTTTGTTGTATTTGTGGAGATGGGAGATTAGTATTATATTATCCAACACTATCTAATCAATAAACTTATCAGACAAGAGTGACACCATTTATTTTAACATAAGACCCATTTTAACACAGAGGGGGTATAACTACACTATTTCACACCATCTGATATATCAAATGGCATAATTAATTAAATGTTTAAATTAATGTACCTCTCGTTGTTTTGTACTTAACTTTGCATTAACATGACTATTGATTCTTTTATTATTTGTATTTCAGTATGATCCTTACTCATTTCTTGAAAACATGTCTATTCCCATTGATTTTACCAACATTGGAAAGAACAAACCACAAGGTGCTCAAAATGTTATTCCAGGAACTATAAATGATGATACTAATGTGAAAAAACCTATGCCGCACTGTAAGGCTTGTACAGATTTCAAAACCTGGATGGAACTTACTGCACATCCACGAAGGGTAAAAATAATGTTCATAAAAGTTGTCATAAATATTATTTTACTTAATTAGCTTAATATATTTCAAGTATTAAAAATCTTTTTTCATTTTGAATTTAAATTCCATTTATGGCATATATACAAATATCTATTTAATTTTGTTCTTTATACATTATTAGTTTCATACTCTTTTACAGCTTATTTTACTTTATTGTGAAATTATTTCTAAATGGTAGTTTGTTTGTTTTTTTGTTGATGTCTTCCACATTTTACCATTTTGCAGAGAAATGTTATATTTTTTCATGTGAAAAAATGTGATTTTTCAAATAACTGAACTAGTACTTTTTTTTTTCTACCTCTTTCTAATGTTATGTCTTTGTCAGTTCATTTTATTTTTTCAATAGTTATGGTATTTCAAAATTGTACTTAAAAAGCTATGTTAAGTCATCTGTTTCTGTGGCCCATGGTTAATGAGCAGGGTGTCATGTGGCCAGCACAACTGCCAACCACCTTTACTTTCCCCAACTTAAGTCAAGTACCCATTAGAGTTGGGTGGACTAATGGGTGCCTTAAAAATTTAGAAATTTAAAATCCATTTTTCACAGAGATTCAAATCCAGGATCCCAGGTTCAAATGCCAAGTGCTAACCACTTACCCCCCCCCCCCCCCCCTCCCCAAAAGTTAAGTACCATGAAATTGGGTTACTTTGCCCACTTCAAAATTAATTTTCGCTTATCTAAAGTACATTTGATTTATTATAAGCATTTTTTTAAACACAGAATGGGTGCCTGTACTTTGATAAAATCAATAAAGTCAGAATATTTATTATAGGGAAAATATTTTGTTTTTGGGTTTAAATGAAACTTTTTTCCAAATGATAAAATGAGGTGACTTTGCCTTCAACTTATATAAAAACATATGAGATCTTTAGAAAATATTGTTCAGAACAGTAGGAATGGACTGCTAGTACACACTTTTTTATATTGTATACAGAATATGAGCAGAGAAGAGAGAGAACAAAAAGAATGTCCCTTGGATTCAGAACTACTTGGTCGAAATACATGGGCGTTTCTTCATACTATGGCAGCATACTATCCTGAAAAACCTTCTTTAGAACAACAGCATAACATGAAACAGTTTATAAAACTTCTATCACAGTTTTATCCTTGTCATACATGTGCATCACACTTGCGAGAGGAGTAAGTATCCTTATTAATTTTAATATTCTATGCTTAATTTTGTTATTAGTTGGTCTTGCAAAAATATTATTAAAAATTTTGTATATTGCCTTATAATCTATAAGGATTAAGTATTTAAAGAGAAATTGTTATAATTGTTATTTTTTGTTTGTTTGATAAAGCTTGAAAAACAATACACCAGACACAAGTAGTAACATTAAATTATCTGAATGGTTCTGCAATCTCCATAATGGTGTGAATGTTCGTTTGGGAAAAGTGGAATTTGATTGTTCTAAAGTAAGTACTCTTGTAATGGTCATTTCTTAAGGTGTCCATTGTTTAGTCTGGATGGATTGTTTTCATTTTAAATCGACTAGTGTATATCATTTAGAGAATCCCCTGTGAATTATTGTACTGTAAAACATAGATTTGTAGTTAACATGGAGAGATAGATTTTAAGAAATTAATATAGTTAAATAATGTTTTCATTTTTTTTTAAATAATATCTCAGTTTATTTTAAACTTTTAAGGAACTTACAAATTATTTTGCAACCTAAAAATCATCTGATAAACCTACTGGATTAGTTTTTTTATCATGATAAAACATCAAGATATACAAATACTAATTATCCTATCACTTCAGATATATTAATATAGTTTAATTTAGCAAAGTAAAATGAAAATCCCTTATTAATTTGTCAGCATTTTGAAACATGACTGATAAGAACATATGATCTAAATCTATTATACTTTTTAGTTTTAATGACCAAATTGTGACAGACCATCACACTGCTACTCTTTTAGTGCTTGTGTTTGTAAATCTTCAATATCACATACCAGTATATATATATATATAATATATAAAAAATATTATTTAAATTTTTTTATATTGCCTTATAATCTATAAGGATTATGTATTTAAAGAGAAAAAGTATAATAGATATAGATCATATGTTCTTATCAGTCATGTTTTTCAAAGTGCTGACAAATTAATAAGGGATTTTCATTTTACTTTGCTAAATTAAACTATATTAATATATCTAATATATACACATAGCGACATGGCTCATCTCATAGAAATTAGCTATGGTTCAAAAAATGATGTCACCCACACAGCAGTTCTCCCTCCCTCACTCTCCATGCAGCTAATGTGTCCAAAGCAATATCAAGTGCAGATGCAGTTTTGGATCAACTGCATTGCAGGCTCAGCCAGGGTGCAGCTGCAAACTACTTAATTGTTGTCTTCTCCTGACTCAATGTGACTCAAAGCAGAGTTTTGAATTCAGAGTTTTCCTTCTTTTAGGTGGGTAGCCATCTAAGGCTAATGAGCCCCTTCCGCCAGTAGTTTACTTGTTTAGGCACCAGTAAATTCTCCTTTGCCACTTCTCTTGTTAGTGTTAGCAGTTCCACTGGACTGGTTGTCAGAGGCTGAGGCGGATGCTGGGAGTAACGCCGCACTTAAAGAGTTAGAACAAAATGTAACAGGCAGTTTGTTATTCAGTAGCTGTACTAAATCTGTTTATTGTAACTTTGTATGGTACACAATGTATATCAGTATATTGTTCAATTTGAGGTCATTATTGTCAATGTGATTTAGAAGTGAAGTTTTGTTAAATCCAAATAGTGACATGTTGCTTTGACAGATCTGTTGTTTAGAATCACTGAATAACCAAATCTAATCTGATTTTAAATTTTTAGCAGAATTATAGTTGTTAGCTAGCTCACCTTACTTTGTACCTTCTTTATACTTTCAGGTCCTCGAGCGGTGGAGGGATGGATGGAAAGATGGAAAATGTGATTGATGTGTGCGTGATGCTATCATGTCTCAGACTACAACGTGTTTTTGACAGTCAAGACTGAGATAAAATGTATATATAAAAAAAGAGATGTTCCATTATTTAAAAAAAATAATTTTAATTTACAAATGTATTTAGTTTGATTAACATTTTAATGACATTTAAAAAAATTAGATTTGTTATGCATTAAGATTGAAGAAATTCAGTAAAAAAAACAAGAAAACAAAGCTAATGTTATTTTTTCCTATCAACATCTTTTAATTAAAACATATAAAGTTTTTATTGAAGCATTTTTTTTTTAGGATCATACATAACATTTTAGGAGAAATAACTTTAGGGTAACAAATGAAATACAATATTTTGAAAGTTTTTTTTTTTATACAAAGCATAAAAACTTTATAACAGGATGGTGGTTACAGTCAAACCTCGTTATCTCAAACTCACACTGTAATTTCTAATTTATAGGTGGATTTTTTGTAGTACAAATAAGCCATAGGTTTAAATTGTTCACTATGCAGTCTCTTTCATGGTAGTCTTTGGCAAAGCTGTAAAGTTTTATATTACATACTAAGCAAGTACATAATCAATTATTTATTAGAAATAAAGAAAAAGTTTTTATATTTTAAAATAAATGATAGCAAATTTCATTTTTTTTTTTTTTTGGTTTATTGGTACTGGTATATTTGTTGGCTTGTTACTTGTAATGTATTTGAAATGTTTCAAGAGACAAAATAATTGAAATGTTCCTTTTAATTTTACAACACCAAAGTTATCAAATTTAGTAACTATAGATTTTTTTTCCCATTCTGTATTTTATGAAGGTCCTTCGTAATCATCCCTTTATGTCACAAAAATGAATATATGTTTATTAAAAGAGTATCTGTTTGATCTTTTTTCTAGCTTAAATTCTTTAGGTTTTTTTTTTTTTTTTTTTTTTACAATTTTTTTTTTTTTTGGATAGCATTATGTTTCAGTCAGTGTTTCACTATTGACACAACACACACCTTCAATTATAGTATTTTAATGAATTGGGTTTTACTCTACAAACATTGAATCATTTTTATTATTTGTTTATTAATACAGTACTGTTATTATATCCAGAATTGAGATTGAAAACCAAAATCATTATTATGTTGTTCCCATATTTACAAGGGTATACTTGTGGATATACTTCTTAAACTATCCATGCAGGGCCACACAAACTTGAAAGCAGATCTTAAAGCTGATCGCTTTAGAAACTTTGTCATTAGCCACCGTCACATATCTAGACTATTGTTATGTAGCTTAGGGTTTAAGAGGACTTGTTACAAAAGATCAACTGAAAACTACTTCTGTAGGGAAAATTTCTTGCCTGAGGTAGGCTCATTACAATACAAGAGATGCACTGTATCTCAAAATAGTGACCATCATCATAAACAAAATTTCACCATTGGTCTAAGTCAACCAAATTTCTTTTTTTTTCTGGACAACAACAACACCATGATGAAAGTGGATTTTCTAGCTAGTAGATCTAGTAAAGATATAACATTTCCTCAACACTAAAATATAACGATAAAAGATTTGTTATTGTCTTGATGCTGAGCTATTTTAGTTATTTCTTCTCGGCTCCATAATTATGTTGTTGTTTTTTACTACCAATCCCGACAGAGTTCTTTTGAAACTATTGACAAATAGTTAATCCAAATTTAGAAGCGTAGAGATATAGTCCTCTAAATTTGGGTTAACTGTTTGCTTCCATAAATGGTGACTAATCCTAATTGACTTTTTGTAAACACTATTGAGAATTTTAAGCTTACTTACCTTAAATGTGCCAGTAACGTATTCGCGTGTATGAATCAACTTTCGTTGACCTTTTTATGGCTTTGTCCTCCAAGCGTCTCTTTCCTTCCACTTTATCCATTGTTCATCGATCTCTCTTAGTCCCTTTAGATACCGGTACATTCTTATTTTTACATGTTCATACCCAGTTATGATCATATACTCAGTCTGGCTGTAGGGGTTGGCGCGAATTTATTCCCAAACTGCCACTAGACTATCATAAAGTCTGAAGGCGAACTGAAATATTGTTTTATTTAAAAAAAAAAAACAACCGCTTCATGTAAGATGACTGTTCAGCTACAACAGATTGCTTCCCATACGAAGAAAAGGAATCTATATATGGTACATTAGCAAATTTTCTGGACGCATCCAATGTTCTTGTTATCAATACAGTATATAACAATGTAGTCTTGCCATTAAATGCCTGTTACAGAGCGAAGAAACTTTTGAGGAGCCTAAGATGCCGCCTTAGGAACTCGGAGGGCATCCAGCCTGCGCTAGGTATTTTTAGAGTGGAACTAAGATTGCGAAGACGAAAATCACTCTTTAGGTCTATTGTCGTCCACGGTAGGTTAGTAGTCAGCTGGAGGCTGGTGTGGACAATTTAGTAGCACTATATTTACCATTCATGGCAACTGCGCTGTGTCAGACAATAGTCACACAACCAATGTTAATCCCATATAGGGCCTATCTAATAGAGCTAATAGAAAATCGTGGGACACACAATTGAGGTCCAGAGAAAAGCCCTTGTCAAAGACAGGCACATAAGTCGGAAAGAAAGCTTAGACCCCCCCCCCCAGCGGACGACGGTTTGGCCTGCATCAGATGTGGCAAAATATGCAGGTCGCAATAGGGTTTGCGTGGTCACTTAAAATTATGCACGTATTCATGATCTTCGAAATCGAAGACAGCATCTTATTATAAGTAAATGGCCAACGAGCATCTTATTATAAGTAAATGGCCAACGAGCACCTTATTATCTGTAAATGGCCAACGAGCACCTTATTATCAGTAAATGGCCAACGAGCACCTTATTGTCAGTAAATGGCCAACGAGCACCTTATTATTAGTAAATGGCCAACGAGCACCTTATTATCAGTAAATGGCCAACGAGCACATTATTATCAGTAAATGGCCAACGAGCACCTTATTATAAGTAAATGGCCAACGAGCACCTTATTATCAGTAAATGGCCAACGAGCACCTTATTATAAGTAAATGGCCAATGTATTAGCAAGACAATGTAGGGTTATATTTTCTTCATGTTCATGAAGTCTGTTGTCTTGTCGGAAGAAAAGGTTTTTTTTTTTTTTTTTGTTTGTTTAAATCTTTTCTCAGTAGGCTAGCACTTTGACCTCAAAATGAGCGCATTCGCCGCATTGTATGCTATTTTGGCCTATTAAATTAAACGATAATTTGTTATCACTTTACTTTGACTTAGGTCCTCCCGCGCCGTTTGGCGCATTGGGCGGCAAGCTGTCTCCACAAAGATCTGTCACTGGCCATGTCTGAAGCCTCCTCTTACCTAGTGTCCACTGTTCTAGGTCCTCCATGAAGGTGTGGCGCCAAGTTATACGAGGATGTCCCTGTTTGCGCTTTCCTCGTATTGGCGTCCATGTCATCGCAACTTTTGGTATGCGTAGTTTATTTTGTCGGAGAACATGTCCCGCAAACCTCTGTCACAACCTCCCTAAGTGTTCGACTCCCAGTTCGGCATAGAATTCCATGTTTGAGACCCGATCTGTGTAACTTGACTCCCAAAATCCGTCTCGGCCATTTTTGTTGAGCCACATTTAGTCTTTTCTCAATGTTGACAGACGACTTCCATGTCTCACATGCATATGTTGCTGTTGGGATAACGATTGTGTTGAGAAGGTGTATTTTTGTCCAAATAGGCTGCAGCCTTAGGAAAATGCTCCCTGCCTTTCCTATTCGGCACGCTATATCATGGCAGGCATCCCCATCATTTGTTATGATGCTGCCAAGGTATATGTACTTGTCCAACTCTTCAAGATTTGACTCGCCATGTCTGACGGAGGCACCCTTTGCCTTATATCCCACTCGCAAAATTGTAGTTTTATCCAAGTTTATGCGGAGGCCATTTTTGGGGTCCTCTCTATCTAGGTGTCAGGTCTTAGTTGAATGAAATTGCTGAATTATTATTATGTATTAATGTGTCTAGATATTACAGTAATTTTGAATTACAAATGTGTGTTTTAAATTATAATTACTTAAAAACTTGTAATATTTTAGGCCCAAGTTCAGCCCGACAGTCACACCATACACAATCTGTTATACATAAATTAATAAACGAGGTGTATGATGATTTAAATAAAATTATGAATTTAATCTAATGATATATTTACAATGAACTGATATATGAATAATAATAATGATATGAATAACAGTAGATATATAATATGATGTAGTATATTATAATCCAGTTCACTTAGTAATTATAATACAAATAATATAATTACCTTAGCTATAATATTCAGTACAATTGTCCACATAAACTTTCAAGACAATAACTGGTAATACACGTAGATCTAGCCCAGATACTGTTCACCGACGACCACTAATCAAAAGTTCATAGTTCACACTGTATCACCAGGTCTGGACACAACAACCCGCAGTCTGGAACCTCAGACCCGTGAAAACAAAACAAAAAGATGAAGACCTCAGTCCTGTAGACTAAGCTGAAATCTCAATATTGATTTGATTTTGATTTTAGGCACATCGGCACAGTTTAGGCCATGTCGTGCCTTCTCAATATTGAAAACTGAGACTTGACACTGAGTCTAACACTGAGACTTGGCACTGAGACCCTATAGAAAGATAAAAGAACAAATTCTTCTAATCTTCCAGTCTAATTATAAAAGATACAAATACGATCGACTCCAATTACAAACAACTATATAATGTGAAAATAAAACTCACCCTAAACAGGGGTCAGGATAATCCAATAAGAATATATCCAAGGAACAACGATAAGACTATTAAATATCAGATCCAAGGAGAAATTCCAAATGCGACTTGTCTCTTCTACACAAGATGGAGAGAATAAAACAGACGATTTATGTCGAAAGTCATAACACGCACTCACTCTACGTCACAAGAAATAATGACGAAGCAACAAGGGGAGATCATTCCCCTAGCCTACACAAGAAACTAGAAATTAACTCAGATGACGTCATTAACTAGTGATGAAAGCGGCGCTATTGAAATGTAACCATTTTATCCTGCAAAATGACGTCATCAAAATAGACGCAAGCAGTGCTATTAATAGTGAAATAATTCCACTGTACAACTACATAGATAACTGCGACACTAGGCTCTCCGTCATTTCTTGTATGCATTTATTTGTATCCCCGAGTAGTGCAACGTCATCGGCAAAGTCAAGTCCATCATTCGGTTTTGTTCACGCCATGGAATACCATGGAATAGACCGATGAGAGGAAAGATGCCAAACGTAGACGACACTAGAAAAATAAAAACCCAGGATCGCAGCCTAGCGGAAGAAGATTATGGGGAAGCAGATCTTGAAGCTGTCGGCGAGATAAACGGGACTGGATTGAACAGAAGGGTCAATAGGCACAAGCAGCTGCATGCAGAAATGACACAAAGACTCTCCATCGTATTGTCCGATATCTCAATGGAGCAAAGATATGACATTGAGCACCGATAAAAGACAAGGCAAAACTTCGCTAACGAAAGAAGAACAGGATGCAAGATGGGTAGAGCACTTTAAAGAGATCCTTAACTAACCGTCTCCAGACCTGACTTACACATTCAAGGACCCCTCTTCGGACAATGATCTCAAGGTCAAGACAGACCCAATAACTGCAGAGGAGGTTACCATGGCCATTGCAGTGCTAAAGAACAACAAAGCACCAGGGCTAGACATGGTGTCAGCAGAAATGCTAAAACATGGGGGGGGGGGGGCAGTGCATTGTTAACAGAATGACATATCTCTTAAATCTCTGTTGGCGAACTTCTAAAGTTCCTGACTGGCAGAAAGGAGTGATTGTAAAGCTTCCAAGAAAGGGCAACTTGACAGACTGCAACAACTGGAGGGGCATTACTATCCTCTCTGTCCCGGGCAAAGTTTTCAGCACTGTTTTGTTTATACCGTTCCAACAGTCTGTAGATGAGAGGCTCAGAGAAGAACAAGCAGCCTAGGCTTCCGAAGAGGCAGATCAAGTGCAGAGCAGATCTTCGTTCTACGAAATATCATAGAACAAAGTCTCGAGTACCAACAACGGCTAACGATCAGTTTCGTAGACTTTAAGAAAGCGTTTAATAGTGTCCACCGAGAATCACTATGGAAAACGGTTAGAGCTCTAGAATATGGCATCCCAGAAAAATTCGTCCAGATCCTACGACACATATACAGTCAATCTAGTTGCTGCATTAAAACAGAAGAAGGAACAACCGAGTTTTTCAGCATCGAGACAGGTGTGAGATCGGGTGCATCTTATCTCTCTTCCTCTAATTCCTCCAAGCCATCGACTACATAATGAGGAGAGCAATGAACCAGACTGCCTTTGGTATTCCATGGCGTTGTCATCACACAAAAACTAATAAAAGTTCCTGGTGTAGGCTACTGAAATCTCTTGGGTCATATCTTTATAATTATTATTGTTATTTTGTATATGTTTTGCAATCGAATAGGTAGGCCTATAGATATTATAGCCTATCTATGGTCAATGGTATGCCAATAGGCTATATTCATATGCTAATATTCGTATAGATCTAATTAATGCTAAAAGCTAATTATATAGCCTTCAAGAAGGACCGGATAAAGACCTGACTCTATACCCCCCCCCCCAATTGGCTACGCCCATGTTGTATCTGGAAATTTTGCACAATTATTTCTTGTATCTGACAAAACAAGAATCAATTTAAATAAACAACAATTATTTAAAAAGCTAATGATAATTAATTATTTTGTTTGGTATCGAACAAGGGAAAGAAATCGTATTTGACAGATGTGGTGGTATATAAGTTGAACGAGGAGGCTTAATTGAGCTCTGGGTGACGTTTTTTTATGCATTTAAAAAGCGATCACGGTAACATTCACATAAATACCCCCCCTCCTTCCCCCCCCCCCAAATAGGATCATAGTGCATTGATTTCGCTAAACAGATGTATTATTATTATTATTACTATGTAGAACTGTAGATATATTACAAATTAAATCACAAGACTGATCCAAACAAATTTATACAATGACACTTCCTACAAGCTTTTTTTTATAGTATTTTTTTTGTTAATGTTTTTCTTGTTAACATATATAGTATTAAATGTTAATAATCCAGGTTGCTAATTCCCTCCCAACCCCGGAATAATCTTGATAATCTTGACAGTGACAGACAGTATCTTCAGTGTACATTCAAATATAAGACATAGTTCAGTGATAAATAAAAATGTGTGAAATTTTTTGTTATTTCTATGATGATCATAGACATAGATCTATATTTTATGTCTATGGTCATGATCTATTCTATAACGATGCCCATAGATCTAGATATCTATATATAGATCTAGTAACACACAAAATGTAAATGTTACACATTCGGTAAAGCCACTGGGTCCCATTTCTAAATGTGATTTGACAGAAAACCCCTACACAATATCGAACTTATGAATATGTAATTGTGCAAAAAAAAAAAAATAGTGACGTCATGAGTCTACACACCTTACAGTTAACACATTAGTGAGGGGTCTCCTTACGATACATAGACTTTACTTTACTGTAAGTACTTTATGAAATTATTTGTGCTTATTTTAATAAGAAAAAAAATCAAGTAATAGTGCATATTTCCATCTTATGTTATCTTATCTAGTTCTAGATCTATATGGGTTATGTTTCAGCTTGCAGTCTACAATTGAACAAATTGGGAGTACAACGGCACAACGCCATTTCGAAAGCTCCTTGACTCCTTGAGTTTGACGTAAAGGTCGAAATCCTAACCTTTTTTTTTTCTCCATTTCTGAACTCTTCCGTGAATGGAAATACCATTTTAACAAATGCAAGCGGACTTATTGACACATCCATACATTTCATTCGTGAAGGGTAAGTTAAGTAATTTAGATCTGTGACAGTAAATGAGTTATGATAGTTAATATAGATTCTAGATCTATCTAGATTTTATTTAATCAGAATCTAATCTAGTACCAATCAAACATCAATCTATCTAGACTAAACAACTTATTAAATATAATTAGATCTAGATCTAGATCTAGAGGAGAATCTAGTAGTAAGTAGTAGATCTAAAATCTAATCTATCAGTATCACTCATCAGTACCACTACCAGTAACCAGTAGTATGATCTTAGTATCAGTATGACTATGACTAGTATGAGTATAGGCCTACTAATTACTATAACACTTTTTAACAGACCTGAAATCTGGATTATTAATTAGTGTTAAATAAAATATCTCACTATTCTGACTATTCTCACTGGACTATCTGACCATGAATCATGATATTGATATTGTTAAAATACACTAAAAGCAGTAACCAATATAAACCAAAAAGAAAAATCTTACTCTGAAACAAATGCAGCCTAACACAACTATACCAAGCTGCAACATACATTCTTATCAGAAAAAGTCTTTAAGCAACCTATTGATGACCTCTGGCTCTGGAATTTCATTAAAAGCCATCTCTTAAAAACATCACAGAAAATCAAATACCAATTTGATCTAAATACTCATCAAACAAAATAAATAAATGCTGGTTTAATAATAAATTAAAGATACTTTGCAAACAGAGAGAAAACCTAGATCTATTTAAAAATTTAAAGCCAATGTAGAAAGAGTCCACAATAAGTACCTTAATTAAAAATCAAACACCTAACCCAAAAAGTAAGGATAGCAAAAAAAACCTCATATATGACCATACCCACATGATTTTAGGAAATATAGGCCTAGGTCATGTGAAACTCAACTAATAGGATACATTGATGATTATTGAAAAAAAATATGTACACCTGGGTTAACTATTATTGGTGTTGAGATTTGGAGCCCTTAATTATTACAGTTTGTTCTCTATTAGGAAATCCTGAATCCATTGATGTAACGAACCATAAACACCAAAGTATTTTAGTTTTTTTAAGCCTAAGAAAAGTCTAGTACAATTGCATCTATTTGTTCACTATTATCTAATCCCTTTGAAAAAAAATCAAGCAAACATTAGGGATTTATTAAAAGAAATTTGTACAAATTAAACAGGAACATAAAACTAAAATATGCTATTTAACTTAAGTTAGGCCAATATTAGAATATGCATCCTCTGTTTGGGATCCCTCAAGTCAGGAAAACATTAAAAAAAAAAACTAGAACAAATACAAAATAGAACAGTGAGATTTGATTAGAGTAACACCATTAGTTAAATCTTTAAACTTAGAGACACTTCAGGACAGAAGAATAAAAAGTAAAGTAGCTATAACACATAAAACATTGAATCATAATTTCCAAATAGATAAACCTATCTTAATGAAATACTCAGAAAGACACAAAAATTGAGGCAAATTTCTTATTATATATATACTAGAACAAATTAGTACAGGTGCTTCTTCTTCCCTAGTGCTGTTAAAGAAAGGAAAGGGTTGTCTGAATCAGCCAGGAAAACCAACGATTTAGCAAAGTTTAAATTATTGATTAACATGTATGACTAGAGTGACACATGCAATATGTAGGACGTAATTATCTTCTTTTTTTTGAAAGAAAGACATATTATATATATATTATATATTTCTTTCTTCAAAAAAATATATATATATATATATATATATATAGAGAGAGAGAGAGAGAGAGAGAGAGATAAAAGATAATAAGATAGATTTAGATTCTATTTATATACTTTAGAATAGATCTAAATCTAGAACAGTATTTTACCTATAATTGATAGATCTAGAATATCTTTACATCTAGAATCTACATCTAGATGATACTGATAGATCTAGCCTAGCTAGATCTATATAGTCTATATTACTAGGTATTACTAGTATGGCCTTAAATGATGTCAAATTTTGTTTAAAATTCATTTCATTCTGTGTGCTAAATTGGTATTTCTTTTTGTTCACAGATTTCTTGAAACATAAAGTGAATTCATGTTTCTGCATTTAGTTCTGTTTGAACAAGCATATTCTACACATTTACAACACATACAGTGAAACCAGTTATCATACTGGCTTTGTCAAACCCTAGTTTTTGCCACAATATTAGACATTTTCACGTAGCTAGGACGTTACGGTCTTATGATGCATCGCATCAAGGGCCTTTTGCTACGTTATTCAAAGTGCCATTCCTTCCATGAGCTGCCAGCATTTTATCGCAGTTATGCAACTACTTCAGGCTTATGGGGTGCCTGGGAACATGGTCAAGGAAGGAATCTTAGCACTCAAGTGGCTGCTGAGCCTTTCATGAATGGCAGCTCCTCTGCTTACATAGAGGATATGTATGAGGCTTGGCAGAGAGATCCCAACAGTGTCCATAAGGTGAGATTATTAAGTTTTCTCTGGTTATTAACATTTTAAAATTGCATGAGCATTTAGTCTTACTAGTTACTAGTTTGTATGATTTCAAGTGTTCACCCAACTATAACAATTTGGATATAACAAAGATTATATGTCTCATGTTATTAATATTAAAAAATGAAAAATATTATGAGAATAGTTATTAGAGATACTTGTAGCCATTTTATTTTATTCTCTTTGTTTGTTTCATACTGACAATGCTTGACACTCCCTTTTTATAAATATAATAAATACAGTAATTTATAAATTTATTATTGAAGGAAAAATTAATAACTTACAAAAATACTACACGTGTCTATAAAAATTTGTCAATAATTTTAGATCAAATTGTTTGCTATTCCAATTGAAAAGCTAAATCTGTTGTTTTTTGTTTTTTTTTTGTTAAGGAATTTTTTAATCAAGAATTTAAATCATATGTGGCCTAAGATATTTTAAGGAACTTTTTCTCTTAGCTAGGTGGACAAGTAATTAGAAAAAGTGACCAACCCAAAGCAATCTTTACTAGCCTGAAAATGTGTAGTACCTTATTTTGTGTTCATACAGATTATAGTAAGTTGGTAATTGGACTTGTAACTTGAAAATTCACTGACCCAAAGCAATTTTAAAATGTGCCCTGAAAAGACTTAAAATCAACTCATATCATGGTTAAATCAGTTAAATCATCAATAAAAGTCCAACAAATATTTAAGGTATTGTTCGGTGATGTCTCAATCATTTTTCCATTCTTTATATGAAATCCATTCACCTACCAATCAATATCTGGCAACTTATAATAAATTTTAAAATTAAAATAAAATCGATGCATTCGAATAATTAGTTTTGACATAACTAAAAGAAACTTTTTCAACATAGCAACAATATATAGTTTTTCTGGTTATCACTAATTAGAAGTTAAGAACAATGTCTAGGTTCTTTTTAAAGTTTTCATATGATCATAATTTATCTTTAAAAATATGTGCTATTTTGATGTGAAAAATTTTAATCAAATAGAGTCACTAAAGGATTAAAGTTGTTAATAAAGTAAGATTCAGATCTTTAACAGGTCAGACTCAAGTGATCAAAACCTAAACATTTAATGGGTCTATTCATGTTAAATTTTATTAGCTGGAAGTGTTGATTTTAGAGGAACTTTTCTGATATCTTATTTTTGTCTCCCATTAGTACCTGTAGATGCCAGTCCTTTGTTTAAACTTTGCATAGGCTAGTTGAGAATGTTATATTTTATAATTGTTTTAAAATGGTTGTGATTTAGCTATTTTATTTAACTAGTTAAAGTAAACTATAAGATCTAATTGAAATGACTTTTTTTAAAATCTAGTCCTGGGATGCATTCTTTAGACAAACTGCCAAAGGTGCTCCTCCTGGACAGGCCTATTCTGCTCCACCAACACTTCGGCCAGCCACCGGGCTTGTGCCTTCACCATTACCTCGTCATGCAGTAGAACAAGGTTTACCAGTGGATGAAAAGACTATTGAAGATCACCTGTCTGTGCAATCAATAATTCGCTCATATCAGGTATACCATTTGTTTTGAATTAATTTTTTAAAATAACATATCAATCTATATACTCTGTAGTTTTAGTATTATATATGTTTAAGTTCTATTCATAGATGACAATTAAGTAATACACAAGAGGTATACATTATTATTATTTTTTAAAAATTGTTTTCCTGCTATGTTTTGATTGAAACACAAATTCTGTTAATTCATGTTTCCTACCAGTTTTGTGTATTTTATTTGTCACTTAAAAAAAAAAGATATATATATATATGTATATATATATATTGTTACATATATTTTTTCTAGCATAGAAAGATATCAGTATAATATAGATATTGAATTCTGTTATGTTTGCTGACTTTATTTTCTTAATGTAGGCCTATTATCATAAATGCTAAGAAATAAAAGACAATGTAGGCTTCAGAGGCTGGGGAGCACTTTAATCTCAAATCAACATACTTTGCAGTACTCATTGTTCTCATAGCTTTTTACTATTTGTGTCAATGACCTGGCTAACTATAGTTTTTAGGCATAGACAAATAATGTTGATTTGTTTTAAAATTGTTCCTACAATTAATTCCTTTAAGAACTGTAAACTTTTGTTACATGGCCAAAATCAGGGTCCCCAGCCGCTGATAACATTGGAATAGAAACTGTTCAATCAGTGTCACTGTACTGAACAATTTTCTTTTTATATAATCTCTGTGTATGTACACATCAAAACCTATGCCTACATGCACTAACCCTTTCTGTAAAGACAAGAGGCCACAGTATCTGTGAACTAGATCCCTTGGGTATATTAGCAGCAGACCTGGATACTGAGATACCAAAAGATCTTCTAATAGAGTCTTATAATTTGGGTATGATGAATTGTTTTATATAAATAGATAACATATAAAGTGCTCATTGGCAAAGTGAACCTAAAAAGATATATTCTGCCTTCACCAAGCATTTTTTCTTAGGTAGTTGAGCTGTTTGAGATCATTTATTTGGCTAACATAACAATTCAAGTACAATATTTCGTGTATGAATTTTTAGTTCAATTTTTTATAAGATCATAATTGATCAATAAAAGGCAGAGATTTCTTATATAAAGTATGATTATGAAAATTGCAATTAACAGTTAAATTAACTTTATGGAATAGGAAGTTTGAAAAGCAATTTATTTTTCCATTTTTTTCTCAAAATAGTTCACATTTTTACATTTATTTTCTTTCTTGTGATAATTGTTCATTTTGCCATGGAACACTTAATACATTTTTTTTTTCTTAGGCAACATTTTGCAGCTCTTTTTACTTTTTCTTTGTTTCTAGTAATGGAATAAAAAAAAAATGTAAAACATTAGAATAAAGAAATTTAAACAAAAATGAAATAGTTGTTAAAGAATAATTTAAAATATGATTAGAAAAGAGTTGCACAATTAATTTCTATCCTGACATAAAAGACTTACACTAAATCTGGCCAGTTTTTTTTTAATGCATTTTATAGGCTTATTAACTTACTATTAATGACCTGCATGACTTTTTTTTTTAAATCCACACTTCATTTTGTTTTCTTTGGTTGCTTGTACAACAGTTTTATTAGTCCCAGAGTAAGCAACAAAACTTCTGTTAACCAACCCAAATACGATTCTGTTCAGTAACTGCGATAATAAATAATTTCTTCAGCAGCAGCTTTTGTATTTATAATATAAACTTTGGGGACTATTTTAGTTTAATTTTAAGCTAAGAGCAAATATTTTTACTTACTGTACTTGAATCTTTAACCATTCAGTTTGACATTTTTAATGAATAAATGTAAACACATCTTTTTTCTCAAAATGTATCAAATATTCTATTAATAGTTAAAAGGAATCTCATGCTCACTTTACTGTTAAGATTCTAATAGATTAAGTTATTACCATCTGTATTGGAATGTATTATTTGGTTTCCACTTATTTGTCTGATTGGATTAGTTCTGTTACTATTTATTTATTATTTCCTTTACGAAGTGAACATTTGACATAATGTGGATCTTTTTTTTTTTTTTTTTTAAAGTTTTGAGTTACTGCTGAATGAATGATTCATTTGTGGTCAGGTTGTATTTGAATGAAAGTTTGTATTATCTTGATTGTTATTCTTTAACTCTGTCGCAATTGTCTGTTTTCTAATATTGTTCTTACTTCAAAAGTAGTGACAATAAAATACACAAAATTTTATTGAATCAACAACATATTTTTTTTCCCAAAAAATATTTCGTATTCAGCTTGGACTAGAATTCTACACCAGCCACTCTGGCTTCAGTGGCACCACATCTGTGGCTTGTTGTTTTATAAGATTAATTTATAATGTTTATTTCATAGAATTTGATTACTTCCTCGCTTATAACCGTAGGCTTGCCTGCGTGTTTTTTTTTTTCTTTCCTCTCTTCTCTCTTTCAATCCGTCCTACATTTGCCGTGCACTAGATTCGTGGACACCGCATGGCACAATTAGATCCTCTAGGACTTCAAGAGCATCATGAAGAAAAGGAATTGCAAGTTCAGTATTACAACTTGGGTAAGTGAAGACGAAATCCTTTGTCTTGACCTCTTAACCAGTACGTTTTCTCAGATACACAGATAGTTATCTACATTTCTTACAGGATCAGTCTGCTAGATTTTGAGTTTAATGTTTTTAAAGGGACAAACGAAGTGCTAGAAACTCATTGACAAGAATGAATGTTGTTTGTTTTATTCGTTTGAGCATTGCTATTTATGTTCAGTTTTTTTAAATCTTTTTTATAAACTTTGTTACAATTGCATCATCAAGTTAAGCCTTATATTTGAAACTAAATACTAATTCTACATCTTTCAAGTTTGTATTTTAATGCAGTAATTATCTAATTTTTTTATTTTGTCTTTTTTAAAAAAAAAAACAACAATAAATGGTTACTTGAGCTACAATCAAGGAGAAACCTTGTCAGATTTTTTAGAGATTTTATTTTTTTTTAGACTATTTAAAAACGTGATAATCCATTAAGATGAAACATAGCCCACTTATTTATAGTGCTTTGACTCTTAGGCTACCACTTGGTTATCAATAACAACTGATTGCATTGCTTTTTTTATCAAACCATCTCTTGTTTGTATGGCAGAGTGGCTACAAACAAACAGGTTTTACTTTTGGCATTCGTGACACTTGCTCATAGCTAATGAACATTCAGTCAAGGGTATTGTTTTTTTTTTTTTTTTAAAGAAAGAGTTCTTGTGTGTCGTGAGGAAGGAAGCACTGTTCTGAATTATAACACTTGTAACAGCAATTAAATAGCATCATTTACTGAAGATTAGTTTTAGTAGCTGAAGTAACTTCATTCTGACTTTACTATTAGTTTTAAACTGATTTAAGGTGTGTGTGTGTTTTTTTACCAGCTGTTATGGGGTCATTTGAATGTATTGCTTTGTATTCAGATCTAGTGTGCTTTGTGTCAGATTACAGGCTCTGTTTAGAAATTGTTTGGAATAAGATGGTACCCGTTTTCTTTTTCCATGAACAAGAGTTTCATAGTTGTAGTGTTGTCTTCCTTGCTCGTCTGCTCATATTCGTGTGTGTGTGTGTCTATATAATAGATTGTCGGTGCTTTTCTTATTTATTATCTGCATGTATAAAAAGCTTCAGTGTTTGAAGTGTGTGGCTAGATTAGTAGATATTGGCCATGACCCATTGTCTTTCAAGTTGTTTACATATTTATTGTATTCTTGTGAAGTTCTAATATTAGAGTAACTTCCCAATTTCACGTCGCGGTTCAGTGGAGCGGCATGCTGGGAACAAGTGAAGAGATTGAAACTGTGATTACTTAGAAGGATGACGTATCCGTCAACAGCCCTAGGGGGAGAAGGGGGGGGGGTCCTGTTATTAGCTTGTTGTTGGACACACTATTTACTTGTTAGTTTTCGTGACTTGAAGTTTATCTCTCTGCCAATTGAAGTGTTTGGTGTTCCTTAGCTGTAGAAGTAGTGCTGTGCAAACGTATCAGTAGCATGAACCAGTTAGTATCTTATTATTTACAGACATTCTGTTCACAAGTAGATTTCGGATAGTCTGATCAAATACACGTGTCTCTGATAAAACACGTCAACAAACGCTACTCCTGCTAGGTGCAGGAGAATGTTACCTTGTCTATACATCTCATAATCATGTCCTGTTTGTGTTGACGAGTGGAGGAAAAGAGAGAATTAAAGGAAAAGGGGGTGGGGGGCACACAATCGTTTCATTATTAAGCGTATAAGCTCTTGTATAACCTTTGACCTCTAGAACGATAGGCCACGAAACTGTTTTGTTTTATTAGATTACGAAATAAAAAAAAAATCTCCTAATGTATTCAATTGTACCCCAGCACTTAAACGAATCGGAACTCAACAGTACTTGTATTGAGCAATACTACAAAAATAAAGTCACTCGTGAACTTTTCACATACTGAGCAAAGAAAACACACACACTTTTGCATCAGCTCGCTAGGTTATATACACTATACTCATCTTGGATTTTTAAAGATACTGGGCGTAGCTTGTGAGTAAAAGTTAGTGAATTTTAATACTCTGATCAAACGTGCATCGCATGACAGTTATTTGTTTGACTGGAGTTGTATTAACTAATCTAATCCAGTGGCGAGATGTAGAATGTTAGTTCTTTGACTGGGCCACATCCCAATATAGAGAAACAACACATCTCCTGTCGTCGGATTCTGTGAGCAGCTTCCCCTCAGAGATTTCGTTTTGCTTACAATCACACTTCTAAAACTCACAGCACTCTAGTGCAAGAAAAGAAACTTTTAGACTCAATTTCTTGTCAGATTGTTTTGCCAGAGAGTTGGGGGATATTTAAAATCTCATGCAATACTTATAGTAGGTCTAGTTCCAGCTTTTGTTAGCTTTTATACAACAGGACTGGGCCGTAGACATTTTAACAACCAACATTTTTTGTTTATACTTCTACAATGATGACAGGCCAAACCCATTATGGATTGCATGTCCACAGGGATGGACGAACATTTATAATCAGCAATGCGGGGCGTTATAAAAGGATCTTACTTTCTAGTTTAGGGTCGCTTGATTTTTTTTCCTTCCTGAAGTTAGAGGATAAGCTATTGTATTGCCTAATTTTGTTTGTGTACGGATGGTTGATGCAATGTATTCCACCACTGGGTAAGCTCTCGCCACTACCTTGTCTATCAGCCCGGGGGGGGGGGGGCAGAGACTACCACTGCCCTTACGCCAGGCTTCTCGACCCACTTAGTATAGTCTTAATACTATATTGTGTATTTCTTGGTCACGTGCGATAGAAGCATTTTCATGTGATGAGAGACGCGTGGTTCAGGTCGTAGCTCGTGACTCGCGCACACAGTTTCTAAAATTGCAATGGACCTCATTCACCAATCGTAAACAAACAACATTTAGTCACGTGGTGCTCTATCTCTTCTATAGAATTTACGATCTCATGTTTAATTCATGTTGGTTGTCACGTGACAGTTTATTTCGTTGTTTTATCAATAAGTTCACGTGACTAAAGGTTGTTTGTTTACGATTGGTGAATGAGGTCCATTACTTGACATGCTGGCAGGTGTTACAGAGATGGCAGGTTCCAATTATTGAACACGAGGTCTATGCCATAGATTGACTTGTTGAAGGACTCATCGGCGATTTGTTTCTTTTTCATATCGTTCATATCATATGATACATAGAACATGCTGCTAAACTTGTAACCAAATGGCTGCCTTTGAGATGATTTTGTTTGGTGTACACAGCACT
This sequence comes from Biomphalaria glabrata, assembly GCF_947242115.1. NCBI lineage: Eukaryota > Metazoa > Mollusca > Gastropoda > Planorbidae > Biomphalaria > Biomphalaria glabrata. Next base: position 53,859,566 of record NC_074712.1, on the reverse strand, counting down.
CAGATCTAGAGAACGCCATGCATCGTGACGCCATTGGGAGCAGTTCATTTCAATATGCGGAAGATTGAATGCACATCACAGTCCGTAGTACAATGAATTTCACAAGACTTTCAATGGATCTTATTTACCAAAACGAAGTCACGTGATCTCATTTACCAAAACGAACAGTCACGTGATCTCATTCACCAAAACGAATGGTCATTTGATGTCCATGGATAAAACACCAAAAAAAAAAAATACGATCACGTGATATCATTTCTTTGATTCGAATTAGATCGTAAGTTGTATAGAAAAGTTGGGCAAGCTCGTGACTTAAAGGGTGATTGTTTAGGATTGGTGGATCATTTACCCCTCTCCCTCATTACAATCATTACTGTTTTCTAGAATATGGTCCACCCCCACCAACCAACCCCCCCCCCCCCCCCCCCCACGGTCTGTGCTGGTAAAAAACAAAAGGTTTTATTTCAAAAGATCTATGTCTATTCATATTTACCACTTAACTTTTTGTCTGCCATCGAAGAGTTCTTATAATTGCGTTAATGGTTGCTTATTCCATTGACTTTTATAAGAGTTAAGGTTCTTGTTTATGGACAGCGTTGAAGTGAGTTTCTCTACTGAAGGTTGTCGCTACCGGTGTAGACAAGATGCGAATCTGGTTTAGTTCTTTGGCTCTAAGACAAATGCTTTCTCTCTAAAGGCTTGAAATGACGTGAGACGAGGCTGCACGGCGAGCACCTCCAGATTTATGCCACCTTACCCGAAGGAACCGTCAGTGTGAAAACGCCTCATAAGAACACATTGATTAATATGGACGGGGAGGGGGACATTTCTGTTAGCATAGCCATGACCGCTTTATGAAGGCAAACACACTGGAGTCAGGAAAACTAGTTCGTCTACGAAACGCACATCTAGTTCAATGTATTTAGTTTGATTTATCTTAGATAGTTAGGTTTGTATTGTTTACTTTCGTCTAAACTCTCATTGTCTGAGCTCTTGAAAACTATACACATTCTATTCACTGTTATTAAACATAACAGTGAAGTGCTCTATTGCCCTCCTTCACGTTCCATATGTTTTCACTTAGGAACAGTTGTCTGAAGTCATGTAAAACTATTCGCAAATAAATGTAAGGGTTTGTTCTGGCGCACACAGCTACACTGTATAGAGACGTTTTCCTACGCCGTCTACTCACTAACCCGTCCTACGTGGCAGAGATGGTAACATTTAGATCAAGATCTAACTCTAAAAAAACGTATTCACTTTCAACGTTACGTTAGCGATTATTTGCAGCACTGTGCCTCTGACAGTCAAATCCAGTTCCTGGATTCGGAACGAGGTCACCCTTACCTATCAAGAACCGTGGTAGTTTAAAAAAATGGACGGCAACATTGTCCTTTAATGCTATTATGGTGAAGAAGGGACGGGAAGGTGGCTTCTACTACTGGCCGGAACGATATTAACAAGCCGTGTCGTTCAGTCATTCCCATTTCCCCCCCCCCCCCCCCGTCAAACCTTTAAAGTGTAGAAAAGCATTTACAAAATTTGGCCAGAAAATCGACGAGTTCTAGATGTCAATCAGTTGGTGGTTGTTACGTTTTCATCTTGGATGAGACTCTTTAGACATGTAAACGACAAAATCACAGTTTATAAATACTTTAATCTTTATTAACACTGAAAACACTTTCTTGTTCATAGTCCTCCATTTCGGTTCTTCTTTTCTTTCAACACGCAATCGCACCATTTCACATTCACACTAAGATGCGCACGTAACACCCCCCCCTGTTTAACAAGTTCGATGCACATCGAACGTCCAAAATACAAATCACTGAATATATTATCAGACTATTCCAAGTTAAAACAAATCGGTAACATATAAAACCATAATGTAATAACTACACAAAATCAAACACAATGTCATGTTAATACCAATACAATTCCAACATGGAATAACAATTATATTCATCACAATAATAACTGTTATTATGAGCAATTGAAACCACTTCTGTTAACATATATCTATAAGTAATCATATTTCTATTAATACAACTCCCCACTCATAATCGTATGCCTGTACAAAACACCATCATTCCAGTCGCAATCAAATAGTTAACAAACAAAGTCTATCTTGCTCCATGCATATTGTAACAACAATATTCAATTCATTACACATATATTTATTCATTGTAGAGTAGAACAATAATTAATGTCCATCATTCCCACCTTTTCTAATCCTATCTATATAATTCTAACATTATTGACATGCCATCCTTTCCGCTTCCCTCCTTTGCAATGATGTCCCATTGTGATCCTACTACCTAATGATCTAGCTGTACTGTTTTCTAGGCTGCTAATATCCCTCTCTTTTCTCGTATACGCCTCTTCACTATTGTACCTTGAATCCTTAATTCTAATTAATTGTTGACACTGTCTTCTAATATGCCCCCTTCTCCCACAATTAAAGCATAAGATGTATGAACTTGTACGTCTATATGTGGGTTTAAATCGCTTTCCCTGTACCACTGATTGCCTTACTTTACTTTGATTTGGACCCATTCCTATTGCATTGCTTTCTACCTTATCTGTTAATTCTTTCTTCTCGTGCTCTCTGCTACCCATGTCATCTGATGTATGAGATCTTATGTCTTCTTCCACATCCCCATTTCTACCTCGCGTAGACTTTATCCCATAATATTTCTTCCAATTCTCAATCTCCCTTACTGAACATATTTTCACCCCATGGATATTCCCAATAATTAAATCTATCTCACCCTGATCTACAACACAAGCTTCCACTGTCCCCTTAACATACGGTGTGTCTATACTAACTTTAGCAATCGGTAATTGTACAATATTCCCATTAAACATAACACACTTCCTATATTCGCCTGTATATTCATGGTCTTCCACTAAATTCTTATTCACTCCAATAATAGTGCTCCCAGTATCCCTGATGGTCTTGGCTGCCTTGTTCCCTACGAATGTATGAAAAATCTCCAATGTTCCAGTATCAGATGACAATGATAAGCCTTGCTCTATTCTACCTTTCTCCCAGTCCTTTCTTTCCTGTCTGTTTCCTTGATATCTTCCGTTTCGGCTATCATTTTGTCTTTCATATGTACCACTTCTATACTGTCTCTCCTGTGTCTCCCTTGTTCTGTGAGAGTTATTCTGTGTCTCACATGTTCTGTTAAAGGCAACTATTTCTTCTATCTCACTGCCTCTAGATAATTTCTTCTCGGGATGTGCCACTTTATAAGCCCTTATCAGTCTTACTATGTCTTCTATGGATTTCGGTTTCCTCTCCAACAGAAATATTTTTAATTCCTCCTGACACTCGTACATCACTTTGTCCAGCATGAGAAATGTCTTAAGACTGTCAAAGGTTTTTTCTACCTCAGCGGTTTCTATCCAGTTATCGAAATGGCTGCTCATTTTGTCCAAGAAGGTCTGCGGGTCATCCTCTGGTTCTATCTCACAATTAACAAACTGTTGGCGATAGAAAGCTTCTGTTTTCCCGAAAGTTCGAAGTAGTTGTTCTTTCACAATGCTGTAGTTACTCTGGTTCATACATATTTTTGAAGGCACCTCCGCTGTAAATGATCTTGACAATAAGAATGTCCATTTGTCTTCAGGGTACTCCAGTTCTCTCATTTCTATTTCGAACTTCTTCAAAAAAATGTCTATGCCCATTTTGTCTTCGTTGAATATCAAACCTTTATATTTTGCCAGTTTATTCCCTGTAGATTCACTCTTTCTTTCATCATTCTCTTTTCCTTGGTCTGTTTTTAACTTTTTCTCTGCTGTCTCTTTTTCAAATGCTAATCTTTCTCTTTCAATGGCGACCAATTCATTTTTCTTTTCCCTTTCAATTGCTACTATCTCCTTATCCTTTTCTCTTTCTCTTTTGTCCTCCTTATCTAATCTCTCCTTTTCTTTGTCTCTTCCATCGCTAATCTCTCCTTTTCTTTGTCTCTTTCCATCGCTAATCTCTCCTTTTCTTTTTCCCTTTCTCTTTTGTCCTCCTTATCTAATCTCTCCTTTTCTTTGTCTCTTTCCATCGCTAATCTCTCCTTTTCTTTTTCTCTTTCCATCGCTAATCTCTCCCTCTCCATCAACCTTTCTTGTACGTATTTTCTTAGTTCTGCCCCTTCAAGCTCCAACAACCTTCCCTCTTCCTTCAACGCTGCTACCTCAGCCCTGTCCGCCATAGTCTATTTCTAATAATATCGAATCGAATGTTCTCCTGTCTCTAGATCTAGATTTTACTATCTCTACTGTCTGCTGACAGGAGATCCCCTGTGAATAGAGGGATACGTGGGTTACCTTTGCGTTGGGCGCCACTTGTTACGTCTTCATATTGGATGAGACTCTTTAGACATGTAAACGACAAAATCACAGTTTATAAATACTTTAATCTTTATTAACACTGAAAACACTTTCTTGTTCATATTCCTCCATTTCGGTTCTTCTTTTCTTTCAACACGCAATCGCACCATTTCACATTCACACTAAGATGCGCACGTAACAGTGGTATTTAATTCACTTCATGACGTTTCACGTGTCAAATTTGTCTTGTCTAAATGAGTTACCCCAGATTTATTCCACAGTCCTATAATAGATCCACGTCTGCTCCACATACATCCCGGCATGCTTGCGTGAAGTTTACATTTTAGTTGACATTAAGCACGTAGACAACGACCTCTATCAATTTGTTGTGTACAAATGTGTTGAATGCGCGTGTCTGTGTTCTATAAAGACATTGGTGAAATATTTTTTTTTTTTACTTCTTGTTTCCATGACCAGCTATCGATTTTTTTCCTCTAGACCGGTGCATGAATTAATTAAGTACCGTGTAGACGAACAAAAAAAAAATGTTGCATAAAAACTATGCTCAGTTTATTTAAATCAGTAACAAAGCCAAAGAATCTTTTGAGTTGAAGAGCTCCTAGTCTCATTTGACCTACTTAATTCCTGTATGGATTATTATCCAATAGCCATTGATCTTGTAATACTTACCTCTCTATCTGGCCGTGTATTGATCACATCTTACCTGAGGTGTGTCACGATGAAGTATCACACAATAGACACACATCGAGACTCCTGATGACACTTTTTTTTTTTTTGGTTATCACTGCTACAACACCAAGTATTTTACTGCATGCGTGAATATGTCATTTACCTATATTAGTCGAACTTCTTGGCAAGGGATTTGACCTGGTTTCCTATTTGGAATGTAGGATTGGGGTTGTTAGTTTTAGCACAGAGATCTCAGCACATTCTTTCCTGTCACTAGTGGAAGTAAAGCTTGGCTTGACTAGTGTTCTAGCTCATTAACCTTCAAGTAGAGCCAGAAGTAGTCTTGACATATGTAATGGACATCTTTATACATTTATCTAACATTTGTTAAACAAAAAAATTAGTTTTATATAATAAGAAAATTTAGTTGTTTGTTATGTCATGAGCAATAGATTTGCTGTCAAACTAATTACATCCTTGATACACCAGGTGAAGGTGACCTTGACCGTGTCTTCCGCTTGCCCCACACAACCTACATTGGAGGCAATGAAGCTGTTTTGCCCCTCAGGGAAATCATACGTAGGCTACAGGTGAGGGCCCCACTGAAACATTGATTGTCATATATTTAATGACATTGTACAACATTCCTATTTTTGCTTTTTTTTTAAAAATTATTTTGAAATTAATAAAAAAAAAATCTTTGTTGTTACACTTGTTATATTAGATGAATAATTACAATAATAGTGTTAGCTTTACTTTAATACTTGGTCTATCATTTGAATGGTGATACAATCTTGCCACTCTAGTATTACCCTTATTTTAACATTAATTCAATTATTTACTGGAAGTAGTTGTTGGGTTTATTTCCTACTTCCTCCCTTTAAGTTTATGTTGTATGCCAGAGATTCTCAAACTTTTTGTACTCAGGGACCCCTTTATATAGTCAAAACCTGCTCATGGACCCCTAAGTGAAAAAAACTACATAAATGCATAGTATATAAATTACAAATATAATAAAAAATCGCAGACCACAGTTTGAGAACCACTGCTCTTTGCAACTTTGTTTCTAATATTGCAATAAAATTTAATCTAGACATTTCATATACACTTTAAGAATGATTTTTAATTTATTTTTTTAAAAGGAAATTGTTGGCCATCTTTAATAATTGAGAGAAATAGTCCATAAGCTTTTTTTAATTTCCTAGTAGAATAGTTTGCTTTAAACATCAACATTCTTTTCCCAATATGCAATACCCATTTTTTTTTTTATTATTGAACTTTTCTAGTAAAAAAGAGATAATGAATGTTCTACTAATTAAGAAGTATTCATAAGTATTGTGAATTTTATAATGTTTTATGTCATGTAACTATGTCAAATTCATGTTTCTATGCATCATCTATTGTAGAATGTGTATTGTCGCTCAATTGGTGTGGAGTTTATGTTTATCAACAACCTTCAGCAGACAGACTGGATCAGGCGTAGATTTGAGACACCAGGGATCATGCAGTTTAGCAAAGAAGAGAAAAGGTTGATAATGGCAAGACTTATAAGATCCACAAGGTAAGAGGGGAATTGTTTCAATGCCATTCCATTTTCTCCCATCATTGGAATTGAACACTAAAATTCCATTATCCTTTGTTGACTATATTTTATTCTTAATGGTTGGATAGGATACCCTTGGTTGTCACAAATCAGTTTTATTTTTTTCTTTAATGCTAAACCTGTAGTTTTCTTGCTGTATCAATTCCTTTAGCTTTTATAGACTCCTTTTATTTCTTCTAATACCATTATTTCTTTTTAAATACCAGTTGGAGAAATGGTCTGCTCTAAGACAATCTTTATTTTTTGTTTTTCTTGGTGCTGTCTTAACATCACTATGATAAAACATTTCTTAAAAGTTGTCTTACTTTAATACTGGAACATAACCCATAAAAAAATCTTGCCAATAGACTATCCCTTCTTGGTCTATTTTATTGCACATTTTATTTTAAAATGTTTATCTTAACAGATTTGAAGAGTTTTTAGCCCGCAAGTGGTCCTCAGAGAAACGTTTTGGTCTTGAAGGTTGTGAAGTGCTCATTCCAGCAATGAAGACAATCATAGATGCTTCCAGTGCCCTGGGAGTTGACAGCTTCATCATTGGGATGCCACATAGAGGTCGACTGAATGTGCTGGCTAATGTCTGCCGTAAACCTTTGGAAAAAATCATTTGTCAGTTTGATTCCAAATTGGAAGCAGCAGATGAAGGTTCTGGAGATGTCAAGTACCATCTGGGCATGTCACATGAGAGGCTCAACAGAGTTACCAACAAAAATATTAAGATTGCTGTAGTAGCTAATCCCTCACACTTAGAAGCTGTAGATCCTGTAGTACAGGGCAAGGCTAGAGCTGAGATGTTTTACAGGGGTGACACAGATGGCAAGAAGGTTAATTTATGTTGTTTTTTTTTACAAGCATGATAAAATAGATCTCTTTAACTCCTGAATTATTATAACAGAATAAGCTTTTTATTTTTAAAATTTTGTAGAATAATTTTTTAAAATGTTTAGATACCAGTCTGTTTTACATTTGTGTAGGTCATGCCAATGCTTCTCCATGGTGATGCAGCTTTTGCTGGTCAAGGAATTGTCTATGAATGTCTTCATTTATCTGATTTGCCTGCATTCACTACCCATGGTACAATTCATATAGTTGTCAACAATCAGGTATATTTGTTCTTTTGTTACTTTTGCTACCACCAAAGTGATCTCGGTGTACTCTTCAGTCACGCTATTTTAAGTCATTGTGTCTTAAAATAATCATTGACCTTTTTTTTTGTCTCAGATTGGTTTCACAACTGACCCACGTTTCTCCAGATCCTCCCCCTACTGTACTGATGTAGCTCGTGTGGTGAATGCACCTATATTCCATGTTAATGCTGATGATCCTGAGGCTGTCATTTATGTTTGTAAAGTAGCTGCTGACTGGCGGGCTACTTTTGGAAAAGATGTTGTCATTGATTTGGTGAGTTGTGTATAGTTTGTACACACATGCACATTCATACATTTACATTACAGAAGACATTACTAAGATGTTCCTTTCTTTTGTTACATTCAGTACTGAATAACTTGACTGTTTATGACAGGTTTGTTATCGTCGGTTTGGTCACAATGAAATTGATGAGCCTATGTTCACTCAGCCATTGATGTACAAAAAAATTGCTAAGCAACCAACAGTGCTTGTCAAGTATGCTGAACATCTCATTAACAGTGGTGCTCTGGCTCAGCAAGAATATGAGGTACAAGCTTGTAGAGTTAAAATTGAACTAAAGAGTACTTTGATTATCTTTGTTAGAACTGGAATTAATCCAAATGTCAAGAACATATACAAAATAGTAAATATAATTTTGAAGTGATTTGTCTTGATATTAGATAATAGTGAAACACTGCACTCATCCTTAATCTTCGGAATAAAAGACTTTGTCATTATTATTACTATTATATACTAGTGGTAAGAAAAATAATCAGGAAGCATTTAATGTTTGATAAATCACACTACTCAGTAATTGGCAGTTGATCTGTGTATATTTGTTACTATTCTGTCTTGTAATATTTGCTCCAAAATATAGGTAAAAGAATATTTTAATTTTGTGGATGCCATACCAACTAAATTTTGTTTTTTTAAATTGAGAGAAATTTTAATTTTTACATAATTAAATATACCTTTTCTTTTGGGTAAATATAGGTTTTCATTAACATGATTTAATTTTTGTTTTAGATCTCTAAAATGTATGTAAAAGATTTTGTTATATACCTGTATACTCTAAAACTTATTACCAACCTAATAAAAGGCATCAAGTTTTATGTTTCTGTTATAGAGGAAAAATGAATTATTTTTGTATTAATTGATGGTGTGTAGGAAGAAATATCCAAGTATGACAAGATCTGTGAGGAGGCCTATGGGTTAGCCAAGAAGGAAACAGCAGTCAGTAATATTGATTGGTTGGACTCCCCCTGGAAAGGTTTCTTTGAAGGTCGTGACCCTATGGTGCTACCAACTACAGGAGTTTCTGAAGATGTTCTGAAACATATTGGCACTGTGTTCAGCACACCACCTGAGGAGTTTGTCATCCATGGAGGTTTGTTTTGTTTGCATCGTTTACCAGAAATAACCTCTCTCATTCTTTGCTTTAGTAACCTTATCTTCAACTAAAAATTGTGTTCTACAACTGTACCCAAGTTGCTTTTTTGTTAAACTCATTTTTATGATTAAAAACTTTTTTTTTTTATAATAGTGTCAAACTAATGATACAAAACTGTCTAATACAATATTTCTATAATAGTGTCAAACAAATGTCAAATATTGTCATATTAATACAACAAAGACTGTCTAATGGTGTTAAACTTGTGACACAAGAGCTGACATTACTTTAGTTAAGGATGAGTAAATTTCATTATGTAAAACAGCTCACAAGACTAAGCTGTAAACCTACAACATAACTCACAAGACTGGTTGTAAACCTACAACATAACTCACAAAACTAGACTGTAAACCTATATCTCACAAGAATAGGCTGTAAACCTACAATATAGCTCACAAAACTAGGATGTAAACCTACAAAAAAGAGCATCACACAAGCTAATTATACTAAGACAATTATCAATAATGGCCTATGAGAAGGGATTGAAGAAGAGCTGAAATTATAACGGTCTCTTGAAAAAATTTAAATCCTCGTAATAGGTGACACTACTAGTTACATATTAGTATACTTGTGTAAAAATGACTTGACAATTAGAATGTACAGTCTGCAGCTACAATCTAGAAATTGAAAGCTATTCCCAGTGCTCCTAGAGTTTAAATATTTCTGAACTAAAATGCTACTTAGGCAGGCTTAACTCTTTCTCTCCTAATTAACAATACCATTGTTGATTTGACCCCATTAAATTAAATTAATGTTTGGTTTTATAAATTTTCATTTGTATTATATAAAAAGAGCTTGCATTCTCCTATAATTCTGTACCAAAAGTAAGGTTTTCTGAAATGTTATTGAAGTTAAATCATAAGAGGGTAGAATGTACAAATGTGAAAAATGTAAAAATTCGGTCAGAGCTTGGAAAAAATTACGGAGATAAAAAGTTGAATTCAATGAAAATAAAAACTTGCATAAACTTTTTCAATAGCTTGTTCACAATATAATATTTACTTTTGCTGGAAGGAGCAAAAAGAAACAATATACTCATTGGTTGTGAAGTCTGTTGAATATTTTTGAAATAATGGGAAAAACAGCTTTTTTGAAAATACATATGTGCTAAACTTGGGAAAATTTCTGACCCAAACCTCTTCTAGAACTTAATGTACACAACCATTATCAATTGCAGTTTCATGAGCTGTAACTTTTTACATGTACAGTCATGAACTATTGATCTGTCTATTTAAACAGTGTGAAGTAGCCTACTGTTATTTACAGATTTTTAAAAAATTTTTTTCGCTAATTTAACCTTCATATGTAATGAGAGTTGAAGAAACAGGTGTACAAGCTTACACATCTTGGCTAAACTATTTGAAAATAAAAAGTTTTGGCATTTTCTTTCCTTTTCTATAAAACATGTAACAAACAATTTCAACAATCATATTGCATATCAATTTATACTTTAACCATTTTTTATATTGTTCTACCTTCTAGCATTTGATCTTTTGGCTAGAGAGTTCCTATTTTGGAAAGGCATCATATTATGTGTGAGAGTAGCCTCTCTGAGGAGACTGTCTTTTTTTACTTAGAAAAACTTTCTTAGTTGTCTGAAATCATTGCTACCTCTGTCCACTGCATGCTTCTACTCCTCCTGACTTAATGTTATCTAGGACTTTGTCTTCCTAAGCATTTATATCACTTTTAGATCCTGTTTGACTACATACACATAATAGGGAAAGGGGGGGGGGCAGTTTTTCTTGTTTCTTAGCAAGTTTAGAGGTTTACTTAGTCCTCATACTACTGTTTATACTGGTAATAACTATCTCTATTGACATTTTATCAGTAGTTCAAAACTTTTAAGTTTTATAATAAAATATATTTCTCTATTCATGTATATTTGTGTGAGTTTTATTTTTTTTTTATTCATTTGGTTGGATATGTTTAAACATGGCCTATATAATATCCATGTGTCATAGACCATAAATTATATTTTAAGATGATGTAAAACTACACATTTTATTACACTATCTCTATTAAGGTTTGAAGCGTGTCCTCAAGTCACGTGCTGAAATGGTTGCCGCACGTCAAGTTGACTGGGCACTGGGTGAGGCTTTGGCTTTTGGATCATTGCTCAAGGAAGGCATTCATGTGAGACTGAGTGGACAAGATGTGGAGAGAGGGACATTCAGGTCAGTTGTAGCTTTGGACTTTCAATTTAGTTGTTATTTTCCATGTGATTTATTTACATTTTTAGCTAAAGAATAACTGTCAAATGTAAAAAAAACAAAACAATTTGTTCTTCTTCAGCCATCGTCACCATGTTCTCCATCACCAAACCATTGATAAAAAAACTGTAATTCCACTCAACAACCTTTACCCTGATCAAGCCACATACACAGTCTGCAACAGTTCTTTATCTGAGTATGGCGTGCTAGGTAGGACTTTATTCTTTTTTATTCATTGGTTGTAGAAATTATTGACATTTAACAATTGGTTTAATGTGAAAAGAAAAATGGGTTTTAAAAATGATAGCATTATTTGTTTCAGTTGATAAGTCTGACGACTTTGGGTCTTGTTTCTAGGGAAGGGGTATCAAGTGTCTTGCAATTCTTTGTATTAGTTACGATTGCACATAACATTTTTTGAAGAGTTGAACTTGTAGAAATATATACTTTAAGAGATCCCTGTGCTCCAAGCACTAATCTCTTCCAGTTTTCTGCATTTTCCAACAAGAAGTCTCCTCATTGACTACATACAGACTAGATGCTTCTAAATTTTAGTATAACATTAAGACCTTCAAAACTCACTAACATCAGTTTGTTGGTTGTTGTTTTTTTTTAGCTCTTTATCAGTTATGTTCTCAAAGTGGCTTCAGTCTTTTATTATGTTTGTTAATTTAATTCAATTAACTTTTTAAAAAAAAAAAAAAAAACTCAATTGTTATCATATAATGCAATAGTTTACCAATGTATTATTACAAAGATTTTTTAAAAAACAATTTCTATAAATAAATTATTCTCATTAGGCTTTGAAGTTGGTTACTCAATTACCAACCCTAATGCGCTTGTCATCTGGGAGGCCCAGTTTGGTGACTTTGCTAACACTGCTCAGTGCATCATTGATCAATTTATTTCAAGTGGTCAAGCAAAGTGGGTGAGACAGTCTGGCATTGTTTTACTTTTACCACATGGATTTGAAGGCATGGTAAGCAGTGGATTTCTTGTGTGAGATTGTTTTTTGACATTACTAGGTTAATTACATTCAGTTATAATTTCATAGAAAACTATGGACCAGATAATATATCATTTAAGTGTAACATTATGGCATTATTATGAAAGTAAGCTTTGAAATGTGTTCAGTGTTTTAAAAAATAACCTAATATTGTATCTTATTACACTTTTTTTTTTCTTTGCCAAAACTTAATTTTATCTTTGAAATTTAAACATCTTCACTTTATCTTCAGTAGATTGTTTTCTCTGTTTTATCTTGATTACAAGCTGTCACAAGTTTTTTCTTATTTACATCAGGGCCCAGAACACTCAAGTGCAAGATTAGAGAGATTCTTACAACTGAGTAATGATGATCCTGACTATTTCCCTGTAAGACCTGGGACAATTAAAAAATCTCTATCCTGAATCAAAAGTTTATTATTTTTTAAAAAATAAGAACAAAAAAATGCTAAGACCATATATTCTTTAATTTTAAGAAAAGTCTGGGATGTAACAATTCTGTTCTTTAATTTTAAGACAACTCTATGATATAACAATTTTATTCTTTAAACTTGAAACTCTGGCTTTAAAAAATGTCAATCTTAGAAAAGTTTGCAGCTCAACAGTGTCCTAATTTTTTAGGGATGAAATTGTGAAGCTTTAGGCACCAATAACTATACACACATTTTTGGGTCATGCCTTAACCATTAAATACAGCGTAGAAATGTTACATTGAAAAAACGACTAATGAAAGAGAACAATTTAAATAAAAATTATTAGTACTTTTTTATTTTTTTTTTAAACCAATAATGATGTTCATGATCAAACTAAAACACAGATCTAAGCTAAATTATGTTTATTAAATAAATCCAGTTTGGCTTTTTCTAACATATTTAGTTGTTGTTTTTTTATTTAAATTTTATTAAAAGTTGGTTTTTGTAAAGTACCAGTGTTAAAATTGGTAGATTTAAACTAGAGATAGAACTGAATTTTTCAAAAAGAAATAAATATTTGGCCAGTAAAATTTGGTATGATTTATACTAAAGTATAAACATTTGTTCTGACAGCCTGAAGGATCAAACTTTGAAATCCAACAACTTCATGAAACCAATTGGATTGTTGGGAACTTCACAACACCTGCCAACTTTTTCCATGCAATGAGGAGACAAATTGCACTGTCATTCAGGAAACCAGTAAGTCCTTTTGATTTGCCTATATATTAAAAAAATATTATTGTCCAGTACAGTGTATTGGTCTGGTATGATTGTTACGTACGCATGTTAATGTAAATGTGAAATGGTGCGAATGCGTGTTGAACGGAGAGGAGAAAAGAAAATGGAGAAAATAGAAACGAAATAGTGTTCTAGTGTTCATGAGAATTAAAATGAGTTCTAAGCGATGACGTTGTTGTTTTAGTGTTAATGTACTGTTTAAAGAGTCTCATTCTAGAAAGGAACGTAACAAGTGGCGCCCAACGTAAAGGTAAAACCTACGTAGTCCGTTATACACAGTTGATCTCCTGTCAACAGATAGTAGAGATATCATATTATATAGTCTAGATCTAGTGATAGGATACTATTCTATTTGATTAATAGTAATAGAAAATGGCGGACAAGGCTGAGGTAGCAGCGTTGAAAGAAGAGGGAAGGTTGTTAGAGCTTGAAGGGGCAGAACTAAGAAAATACGTACAAGAAAGGTTGATGGAGAGGGAGAGATTAGCAATGGAAAGAGAAAAAGAAAAGGAGAGATTAGCAATGGAAAGAGAAAAAGAAAAGGAGAGATTAGCAATGGAAAGAGAAAAAGAAAAGGAGAGATTAGACATGGAGGACAAAAGAGAAAGAGAAAAAGAAAAGGAAAGATTAGACAAGGAGGACAAAAGAGAAAGAGAAAAGATAGCCATTGAAAGGGAAAAGAAAAACGAATTAGTTGCCATTGAAAGAGAGAGATTGGCGTTCGAAAAGGAGACGGCCGAGAAAAAGTTAAAAACAACCCAAGAAAAAGAGAGTGATAAAAGAAAAGGGGAAACTACAGGGAACAAACTAGCAAAGTATAAAGGTGCAATATTCGAAGAAGCTAAAATGGACATAGACATTTTTTTGAAGAAATTTGAAATTGAAATGAGGGAACTGGAATACCCCGAAGACAAATGGTCATTCTTATTATCGAAGTCATTCGTAGTAGAGGTTCCATCGAAGATATGCATGAACCAGAGCAGCTATAGCGTGGTGAAAGAACAATTACTACGAACGTACGGAAAAACAGAGGCGTACTACCGTGAACAATTTGTTAACTGTGCGATAGAAACAAATGATGACCCACAGACATTCCTGGACAGAATGACCAGTAGTTTTGAAAATTGGACTGAAACCGCTAAAATAGAAAAGACCTTTGACGGTTTAAAGACATTTCTAATGATAGACAAAGCAATTTATGAGTGTCAGGAGGAATTAAAAATATTTTTGTTGGAGAGGAAACCAAAAGCCATAGAAGACATAGTGAGACTGATAAGGGCTTATAAAGTGGCACATCCCGATAAGAAACTATCCAGAGGCAGTGACATAGAAGAAATAGTTGCATTTAACAGAACAAGAGATACACGAGACAACTACATCAACAATGGAAGACGATTTAGATATGATGAACAAAATAGATTTAGAGGACAAGGAAGGAACCAAATGGGTAGTAGACAAGGACATTTTTATAGTAACCGAGGGCGATACCAAAGAAATGTACAGGGAAGATACGGCGGAGTGAGAGATAGAAGAGATCAAAGCCTTTCAATGTTAACATGTGCAGGAAGCCTTGAGTATTTTGAGACTTTCGTGGGAAACAAAATAGCAAGGACGATACGAGATTCAGGCAGTACAATTGTGGGTGTTAATAAGAAATTAGTAGAAGAACAAGAATATATCGGCAAAACCAGGAATTGTGTGATGTTTGATGGGAAGACTGTACAATTACCAGTTGCTAGAATTAAAATTGATACACCATATTTTACTGGTATTGTGGATGCATGTGTAATAGACCATGCTCATATTGATTTGATTATTGGAAATATTCCAGGTATAAAGAATTGCAATGAAAAGGTTATGGGAAATTGGAAGAAGTGTTTCGGAATGAGTATTACTCGATCCAAATGTAAGGACCTGGATGCAGGAGATCTGGAAAAATTATTTCAGTTACCAGATAAGGAAAAAAAAAAAGAAGGATTAATAGGAAACTTAGAAACATTAGAACTTAATGATGTAGTATTCAACAAGGAAAGGTTTATTACAGAACAAAAAAATGACCCAGAGATGCGTCAGTTGGCCCAGAAAGGAGGTAGAGGAGGAAGATTTTATATAGAAAGAGGAATTTTGGTAAGAGGAATTGAGTCACAAGGAAGAAAAATTATACAGGTTGTTGTACCAGCTGAATTTAGAAATGTTATATTGAAGAATGGGCATGATGAAGCATATGCAGGCCACATGGGAATTCACAAAACAAAACAAAGAATATTTAGGGACTTTTATTGGCCATCTATTAGCAAAGACATCAAAAATTATGTGTTGTCGTGCAAAGTTTGTCAAATGAAAGGCACTAAAAAAATCAGAGCTCCATTACAAAAGGTAGATATACCAGAAAGGCCATTTAGGAAGATTGCGATTGATTTGATTGGACCCATGCCGGTGATATCAAATAGGGGTCATCGATATATTCTAACTGTAATAGACGTTTGCTCAAGATGGCCAGAAGCGATCCCACTAAAAAGAATTGAAGCCAGTGATATAGTTCAAGCGTTATATACATTATTTACACGGTTTGGATTTCCTGAAGAGGTACTGTCTGATAGGGGCACACAGTTCCACTGCCAACTAACGACAACATTTTTGAAAATGTTTGGAATTCGGCAACGGTTTACAGCCCCGTACCACCCGCAGAGCAACGGTATTTGTGAACGTTTTAACTGTACGTTAAAGAAAGCGTTGTCGAAAGTAGCAGATGACAATCCCAAAGAATGGGATGTGGCATTACCCTCAATCCTTTTCGCATACAGAGAGAGCCGTAACGAAACCACGGGGTATTCGCCATTTCAGATGATTTATGGAGGAAATCCAAGAGGCCCAATGGCAGTCCTAAAAGAACTAATACTCCCACAAGAACATGTTGGAAATAAAGAAAGTTACGATATAGTGACAGAAACTAGAAATAAAGTAATAAAGGCTTGTGAGGAAGCGAGAAAACATGTGCTTGATAAAAATGAACTAACACAGTCTAGGGTGAATGAACACAGGAAAGTGACCAAACTAGAAGTAGGTCAAGATGTTTTGGTATTACTAAAGGATAAGGAGAATGTACTATTCACGAAATGGTTGGGTCCTTATAAGGTAACAAGGAAAATTAGTGATGTGGATTATGAAATTAATATTGATTCAAGGCTGAAAATATTTCATGTGGATATGCTAAAAGAATTTAGGTCGCAACAAAAAAGTGAAAAAAGCAGTAAAGAAGATCCATTGGTCATAGGTGCATCCGTGAGTGTAGACTTTGAGACAGAGGAAAGATTGGGACACATAGAAACAATTTCAACCGATGCCAGTCAAACATGGAAAGATGTGGAAGTGAAGGGAATCTCGTCAGACAGAGCTAAGGAAGTAACAACATTATTAGAAGATTTTAAGAATATTTTTACAGATTTACCAGGAAGAACGAATATCATAGAACATGATATCAAATTAACAGGCAGAGTTCCAAATAAACTACCTCAATATGCTGTACCATTGCATCACAGAGAAGCATTACAGAAAGAAATAGATGAACTACTTCAATTGGGAGTGATAGAACCATCTAATTCGTCATGTGCTGCACCAGTTGTACTGGTTAAAAAAAAATGTGGTAACATTAGACTGTGTGTAGATTACTGCCAACTAAATAAAGTTACAGAATTTGACCCATTCCCAATGCCACAGGCAGAGGAAATGTTTACTAAATTGAAAAAAGCGAAACTTTTCACCACGTTGGACCTTTCTAGAGGATACTGGCAAGTACCTCTAAAGGAAGAAGCTAAACCACTATCCGCATTTAAGACACCATTCGGAGTCTATCAGTGGAATGTGATGAGTTTTGGCTTAGTAAATGCCCCAGCCACTTTTAACAGGATGATGGCAAAGATACTGGGTCACAGAAGAGACACTATTTGCTATTTGGATGATATCTGCATCTTTAGTGAGGATTGGAACGAACACTTACAGAGTCTAAGAGAGGTATTTACTATTATCAAGGGAAACAATCTGACATTGAAACCAACAAAAATAAAAATTGGACTTAGTGAAATTCCTTTTTTGGGATACAAGATAAAAAATGAATCAATTACACCACTGGAAGAAACAGTTGCAAAAATAATGGATATTAGTGTACCAAAAACAAAAAAACAAATTAGAAGCCTTTTAGGTCTATGCAATTTTTATAGAAAATTTGTTCCAAAATTTGCAGAAATGATTGAACCTCTTACAAATCTTACCAAGAAAGGGAAATCTAACATTATAGTTTGGTCTGAACAATGTCAAAGATCACTAGACAAGATTAAGAGGGTGTTTTCTGAAAACCCAATATTAAAATTGCCCGATAGTACTAGAGAATTTATTTTGGCAACGGATGCTTCATCCATAGCTGTTTGATGCAAGAGTATAGTGGAATTGCACACCCTGTCTTTTATGTAAGCAGGAAACTAACCCTTGCAGAGTTAAACTATGCAACTATTGAAAAAGAGGGGCTGGCAATTGTGTGGTGCATAACAAAGCTAAGTTTTTATCTGATGGGGGCTAAATTCCAATTATGGACTGATCATGCTCCGTTGGCATTTATTAATTTAAATAAATGTGGTAATAATAGAATTGCTAGGTGGGCATTACAACTGATGGACTATAAATTTGAGATTAAGACAATACCAGGGAAAGAAAATGTTGTGGCAGATACATTATCACGATGTACTTAGGTTGGTGAGATTGTGTAGGGTATATAATGATTACTTACATGCTGTTAAGAATTAATCTATTTTATTGTTTACAATTGTAAATTCTGGCACGGAGTGTAGTAGATATTCCACAGAGGATTGTCCAATTGGGAGTATACACAACAATGATTAGTGAACAGATATAGATTTAAATTGAATTATAGGCGGGGAGTGGTATTAACGAAATCTGCATGATTACATAGAGATATGCATAGATATATATATGTGTCAATTGTTCATAATAACAATTAGTATTGTGATTGTTACTGTCACAATGGGTGAATATAAATGTTATATGTTAAATCTAATGTTAGAATTGTATTGGTATTAATATGTCATTGTGTATGATGTTGTTTTGTAGTACATTATGGTTCTCTATGTTACAGAGAATTTAAAGTAGTTTTAACTTGGAATAGGCTGATAAGATATGTGACAATTTATATTTTGGACGTTCGATGTACATCGAACTTGTTAAACAGGGGGGATGTTACGTACGCATGTTAATGTAAATGTGAAATGGTGCGAATGCGTGTTGAACGGAGAGGAGAAAAGAAAATGGAGAAAATAGAAACGAAATAGTGTTCTAGTGTTCATGAGAATTAAAATGAGTTCTAAGCGATGACGTTGTTGTTTTAGTGTTAATGTACTGTTTAAAGAGTCTCATTCTAGAAAGGAACGTAACAATGATCATATTTAGGAATGGTGATACTTCATCTTTCTTTAGATAATAAAGTGAAGAAGGATTAATATATCAATGTCATGCTAGATGAAACGATTTTCTTGATATTAACATATATATGTCATGCTAGATGAAACAATGTTATAATAAAGGAATATTGAGTTTTAAATAAAATCTTGATCGGAAAATGTTTAGCCTCCTTCAGGATTTGAAATTTAGACCTTTAGTTCAGCAAACAATGATATATGCCCACTGACTCACATTAATTCTGTAATTCTAAACTAATCTTATAAAATGTTTATTTTTCAGTTAGTTGTTTGCACTCCTAAATCATTGTTACGTCTGCCTGAGGCACGTTCTTCTTTTGATGACATGATTGATGGTACACGTTTCCAGCGTCTCATCCCAGAAAGTGGAATCTCAGCTAAGAATCCTGAGAAAGTCAAGAAAATAATCTTTTGTACTGGAAAGATTTACTATGAGCTAGTGAAGGAGAGAGAAACTAAAAATCTTCAAGAAGAAATAGCTATCTCCCGTGTTGAACAGGTAGGATACACATTGTATTTAGCATGCACAAAAACATTGCTTAGATTAAAAATGTTAACAAAAAATATGATCTTCTTTTCATTTCAGATTTATAATTGAAAGAATTTGTATTAAAAGTTACTATATAGAAAGTCCTGTGTAGGTGATAGAATATGTGACTCTTCATTGATTCTCAGTTACTGGTACTTAATAATAAATTGATAAATTGTTTTCCCCAGTTGACCCCATTTCCATTTGACTTAATTAAGCAAGAGCTAGAGAAATATCCAAAGGCTAGATTGTGCTGGGCTCAGGAGGAACATAAGAATGCTGGCGCTTGGAGTTACATTCGACCTCGCATTAAGACTGTCTTAAGAAAACAGGGAGTTTACAGAAAAGTAGAGTGAGTAGCACAGTTGTGTTGTTGTTTATTGTAAGCCACAGTGTAAGAACGAGGCAACTATAAAATGGACATATAATATGCCATGCACATAGACTTTTTCTCCATTCTGTGAGCAGCCTTTCGTTCACTATTATTCCATTCTTTTCTATTTCATTTCATTGACTCTCAAGGTTTGATTTTTTAGTTTTGAACATTCCTTCAGGATTATTAAGCCCTAGTTACAATTTCAGCATGGCAGCAGGCAGGTTTGAACCAGACATCTGGAGTGAAAACCACAAGACCAGGCATCAATTTAAAAAATCTTTCATTGCCTTCCAACCCTATTGTCTTTTATATTTCCTTATGTAATCTGAGGGGGGGGGGGGTATAATTGAAAATATACCTTTGAGCTGATTATGTGCCATCTTAATTGCCCCAAATATAATTAAGTGATAAGGGATAAATGCAAAATTATAAACATATTCATTAGATGTCTAAAAACTTTTTACAATAAAAATTCATGACATGTTTTCTCTGATGACACTCAGAAAGTTCATTTTTTGTGTGTGTGATTGCAGATATGCTGGACGCTTTTCATCAGCTGCTGCTGCCACTGGTAACAAACAGATGCATCTGATGGAACTCTCACAACTGTACGAAGCAGCTATGGATATTTCACCAATACCACTCAAGAACTAACTATCTGCATTGTCTTAGGTCTTTTTAAAGTTAAAAGAGATTTTTTAAAATAACATTGATAGAGCTAACAGTTTAAGAATTCAATAAATTTGACTCTTAACTTTTTTGATGCTAAAATTATTTAAAACTGTTTACAAACTGTTTCAGAAATTATTATTCTTAAAGTAAAGCAAGTGTATTGAAGACTTTCTGTGAGAATAAAAGTCTTAAATAAACTTTTGCCATAGACAATGTATTCATAATTCTATACTTTTATTTTATATTTTATCAATCAGTTTGAGTTTGTTTTTGTTTGTTTTGTTTTTAATGATACGATGCTACATGTTCAGTCAGATAAATGTGAACCTCTCTATAAATAACTTGTGTATATATTATTGGTTTTTAAAACATTTATTCATACTTTCTGTTTTATGCAAATCTTATATTCTTGGTATGAAGGTGACTTTGTTGATTGAGGTAATGGCTTGACCCAACTAACCATTTAGTGGACTGACAGAATAGGACACACCACCAGACTTTTAGAACTAATGGCTAAGTTCTCTTGTGTGCCTTTAAGTTGTGCATCTCATTGATCTATCCTCTTTTTTGTTTTCTTTTTAGTTTCGTAGAATTAGAGGAGAGACTTCGTCTTGTTTAATCTTTTTTTTTTTTTTTTTTGTAATCAAGACAATTGAAAAACAAAAGCTTGATTTTGCTTGGTCTAGACACTTATAAACATTCTTTCTGTATAGCTTTATTTAAAATATTTACTTTTAGAAATGTTCAACATGTTGCCTTTCATTGTGTAGGTTGACATTCATTGTTCTAGTTGACATGATTCATTATTACTTAGGTCAAATTCAGTGAATAAAAAGTTTATAATGTGTTTTAACATGCTGTCTGTGTTTATGATCTATGATTCAGGAGTCACTTTTTTTTTTTTGTACCTAGCTATTTCTTTTTTAATGAGTTGTTTTTGTATGATGTGCAACTTAAAACAAAATTGAGATGAGGATTTCATACAATTTTGAATTTGTTTATAATATCAGTCATTAACTGATTTTGGAAAGAACTTAAAAATTATACTTACACATTAGAAGCCATGACTACAGCTGATTAATTTCACACTGAGCACTATTTTGTACAACATGCATCCAACACTGAAGTGATCAAATACTATCAGATTTTTTTGTTACTTTGAAAGTTTTGATATGGTAATACTAGTTACTAGTATGTACATACAAAAAGAAATAGGTATTAAGAAAAATCAGTTTGAAAATAGCTTAGAATTAGTTCTCCATAGCCAAAATAATTGTTACTGATATTAAAATATAAACATAGTGTGTTCCCTAACAAAATTCTCTTCAAACAAGAATTGTGACCTCTGGTTGTTCTTAGTGTGTGGAAATGAGCAAGCAATCAAAACAAAAAACATTTTGAACATTATCTTTTATTTCAAATATTAGAGCTACATTTTTAGGATTTAATAACATTATCAAAAAAAAAAAAAAAGAAATACACTGTGACTTGTAGGCTTTTTAGGACCAATCAACAACCACATTATTTGAATTTTTTGTTCAAGATTTCTGAGAGACTTCAATACAATCAGATATTGAGCTCAACGTTGATATAATGTGTATTATCATTGAGGAAATTGGTTTTACAGTTGCACTTGTGTATGTTACTGGCCTTGTAGAGAATGTTTGAAATGTCCAAGCAAAGTGAGAAATGATTTCTCCATTCCTACTTTGCCTAGGCATTGTATAGAATGGCTAGAATAGCTTCAGGCAAAGTGTTAAATGAGGATTTAAAGTATTATTATTTTATTCTCAGAATAATATTTCTATTCATCAGTAATCTAAATTATTTAGTCTTGTTCTATAAAAATGTGGAGTACGTTTTATTAGGACTAAGAGTAGGCCTACACCTTTTCTACTAGGTCAAAAGTTGAAACAAAAGATGTTACATATTGTGTTGTATGAAAGGCGAAAGAAAATAGTTTTTATTATGTAAAAGTAAGTTCCCCTTTGGTTGACCTTTACTAATGTTCCAACTACCCACTTATGGGTGATCTGTAAGTCAGATGATGTAAAGGTCATCTTTCTGTGGCCCAAGTTTAACAAGGTTGTCACGTGTCCAGCACAACGACCAACCGCGTTTACAATCCCCAACTAATGTCAGGTACCCATTAGAGCTGGGTGGACTCAGGCACCCAAAGATCCCGAAATTAAAAATCCCAGGATTCAAACCCCGGGATCCCCGGTTCAGAAGCCAAGCGCTTTACCACTAAGACACCGCGCCTCTTGATTTGTTATGTAATCAAGGCAAATACGACTATTAAGTATGCACCACTTGACTAGATATGAATGAAAATATGGATAAAACTGATCACACTTTTTTGTTGTAATGATCGTGATAACACATGAAGTGAGTTTGTTTTATTTATTTATGTTATATTTGTCCTTTGTTGCCCTGAGTGCCCCATGCCATACTGTGTCGAAAAGAAACTCTTGGTGTTCGAGGTATTTCTCACAGAGCATTCCGAGGTTTAGGATTTGTTCTGTCGTGCTGGGACCTTGTCTAAAACCCGCTTGTTCTGATATAATTTTCTCTGCTATCGGTTTTAGCCGATTTAATATTTAAACAATACTTTGCTGGGATGGCTTATGAGACTGATGGTGCGGTAGTTTTGACAGAGTTGTAAACAGCCTTTCTTTGGAAGAATGATGATGAGTGATTGGATTCAGGTCTTGGTCCATAGGCACGACATGGCCTAAATTGTGCCAATGTGCCAAAAATGAAAAAATATCAAAATAGGGCTTGGGCAATGTACCTGACTGCCAGATCTTGTTACCAATCTTCAAAAGTGCGTTTATCTTGGTTTCTCCTCCGTCCTGTAGACGTTCACTAGGAATGCTGCCAGCTCAGCCTGAAGAAGTTCACCATGAATGATCAGCTCTAGCCTGTATTAGTTCACCAGGAATATAGTCAACTCCGGCCTGTAGAAGTTCACCAAGAATGGTGTCAGTTCCAGCCTGTAGACATTCACCAGGAATGGTGTCAGTTCCAGCCTGTAGACATTCACCAGGAATGTTGTCAACTCCGGCCTGTAGAAGTTCACCAGGAATGTTGTCAACTCCGGCCTGTAGAAGTTCAGCAGGAATGTTGTCAACTCCAGCCTGTAGAAGTTCACAAGGAATGTTGTCAACTCCGGCCTGTAGAAGTTCATCAGGAATGTTGTCAACTCCGGCCTGTAGAAGTTCACCAGGAATGTTGTCAACTCCGGCCTGTAGAAGTTCACCAGGAATGTTGTCAACTCCGGCCTGTAGAAGTTCATCAGGAATGTTGTCAACTCCGGGCTGTAGAAGTTCATCAGGAATGTTGTCAACCCCAGCATGTAGAAGTTCACCAGGAATGTTGTCAACTCCGGCCTGTAGAAGTTCAGCAGGAATGTTGTCAACTCCAGCCTGTAGAAGTTCACAAGGAATGTTGTCAACTCCGGCCTGTAGAAGTTCACAAGGAATGTTGTCAAATCCGGCCTGTAGAAGTTCACTAGGAATGTTGTCAACTCCGACCTGTAGAAGTTCACCAGGAATGTTGTCAACCCCAGCCTGTAGAAGTTCACAAGGAATGTTGTCAACTCCGGCTGATTTCCCCCTTTTCAGGGATTTCACTGCTAATGCTACTTCCGAGCGAAGAATATGACATTCGTTGATGTTGGATACTGGGTAATACGGAAATTTTAAAGTTATGCAACTCTGAACAGTATTCCGCCCATCTTTTTCATCAGTTAATCATCTATTGTGTTTGTCTTGTATTGTGTCAGTTCTTCCATGCTTTGAGGTAGTGAGGTCCTTTACTAGTTGATACGCTTTTTCACTGTCGTTCCTATTTGGTCCCTGCTCAATTTGTTGACACTTATTCTCTATCCACTTCTTCTTCACTTCTTTCGTTTCCTTTTTATGTCGACACTTTTGTATTCCTCGACATTTAGCATATTGACTTGTGTATCGATATCCTGGTCATTGGAGTCCAAGATATTGAGAGCTACAAAGCGTCCTCCTACTTGTGCCTCGAATATGGCAGCTATTTGGGGTTTTTTCAGTTTATCTAGGTCAAATTTTATACTGGTAGGTCCTTGGAATTGAGATGCTACAGTATGATCACATTTTAAGACATCACAAACGAAGAGATTAGAGACAAGGATACTGCAGATATTGGCCCTCACGATGACCTGCCAACTATTGTAAAAGAAAAATCGCAAACTAAAACTCATTGGCCATATTACAAGATCTTCGGGGCTCGCAAAACCTTCCTTCAGGGAACAGTACCAGGAAAACGAAGAGGCAAGCGATGGGAAGACAACATAAAGGAATGGACGGGCCTGCCATGGAAAGAGGTTCTACCCAAGGCAAAGGACAGAAATGGAGAAAGACAGTCGACTAATTTTGTGTGGTGCCTCAACGGTCCAATGAACCAAGGGATAGGGATAGGTGAAGGTAAAACAAGGCTTCATTCTTATACCCATAGATAATAGACTCGACATTGAACTTTATAATCAACCAGGTGAGCTGTTTCAAACTACAGAAATGGTGTTTAAAATAATTAGGCGTTCTTCTTTCTCCGGTTAGATTCTAGCAATCAGTTTGATCTAATTGATTTGAAGTTTCATTAAGATAAAACTAAAAAGAACTTAGAATAACATTACTCAATGAAAAGCTTTTAATTTTCCCACTAAGTGCTATTAAAGAAAATGTACATGGGGGTTCCATACTTATGATTGACATAACAATTAATTTGACAGCTCATTTTAACGTTCACTTTGTCTTGTTTTTAGTTTCTGTCCTCTCTTTTGTTGTCCTCCTATGGGTTTGTACGTCTCTGATAAGCCTCAGTGGGTCTTACATAATTTTTTCTCAACATAAAAGTAGAAAAGACCAAGGAAAAGTTGGAAAATGCAATAAAAACTTAAATAAATAGAATATGTAGACTTTTCTTTAACGGTAGATTTTTAAAAATTACCCTTTCATTATATAAGTAAAAAGAACTGATTGGAATATTATTTTAATGATTTTGTTTTTTGTATTTAAGAGCAAACTACAAAAAATATTTCAAAATAAGAGCAACATTAAAAAGTTTATGAATTACTTAGATGACTCTTTTTTTTTTGCTGTTGCGTGTAGACAGTTTCGCTATCTTTTAATGTCTCATCTTAGTTTACTTAGAAGAAATGAACATTTTTAAAAATATTTTTTAATGTATATTAAAAGATTTATTAGATAATTGAAACATTGAAATTAAACTTAAATTATTGTATTAAATAATGGCTCTACAATAGTCTACAAAGATAATTTTAGTCATAAGAAATCCCGTTTTTTGTGTGTTTTTTCACTCATTTAAATTTATTTTATTAATATCTTTCTAAGTAAACCATTTTCTATTTTGCCTAATTCAGAACTAGTCATCCTATAGAATGCCTAGGCAAAGTAGTAAATGGAGAATCATTTTGTACTTTGTCTAAAAACACCCAGCATTCTATAGAATGCCTACACTTCACACTTCTTGTAACATATACAATACATTATAGGCAAACAAAGAATATTCATACCACAGTTTCAATTTGATACAAGACTAAGTGTACATCACAGTACTCAGTTGAGTTAATTTTCTTAGTATATGTAAATAGTTAATAAAGTTGAAGAATCAATTAGAATAAAAAGAGGTTTCCTTATTAATGAACTAAAGGAATTGTTGAATGCCAATTTCGGTAATAACCAATAATACATAACATAATAATACATAATATATGCACAAGAAAACATTTTGAACTCATTTTGAAAGTAATTAACTCTTTAATTTCACACCCAGGTTTTGACTTGCATAAGAGTCAGTAGTACATGGATGATGCAATAAATGTATGAACATCAATGAAAATGTTGACAATGCTCTGCTAGATCATGTTCATTACCAGCTTCCAAACCACAATGAGAACATATGAGAAAGCCATCAATATGTTTTTTTAAGTGTTTCTGAAGACGAAATAGTCCGTTAGTTTTGTAACACTTGCATACACTGCACTTGTATGTTTCCTGGTCATCACTTACACTAAACATCTCAGAATGTTTGATTAAAAATATGGTTGTATGCCTGTGTTTCTTCAAAAATTGCCTTTTGAGAGCAGGTGTACTATTGCAATCTGTTCTGTCAAAAATATCTGTGTCATTTTCAGAACTATAATGGCATTCTTCTTGTAGAAGACATTTAGACATTGTGTGTGATCCACTAGTAATCCTGCAATTTTCCTCTTCAGTACAACTTATGACTGAATTTCTTACACCAGAAGGACAATCACAATCTTTATTGTCTAACAATTGATCTCTCATGGCTATTTCTCCCTTGCCTTCCTGTGGAACACACACTTTGTTCAACTCAGAAGTATTTTGGTTGTGCTCATTTACTTTTGTTAGCTTGTTGCTAAACTTCACAGACTTTTCAGTCCTTTTGTTAAGCAAGTATTCTTGAAGAAGACTAGAATCATTGAGTTTCTCTAGCCTAACTACACATGGCATTAATGCTTTTTTGAGCACACTGAAATCCCCTTGAAATGTGAGACGTTTTGGTTTTAACTGTTCTAATCCCTTTAATTCAGAATTCATGTTCAACTGTCCAATGGCTTGAGATGATAGTATTGACATAGGTGGGTTATTGTGAGATGGCTGCTTTACAGGAGAATGTAAACTGTACAATGTTGTTGAATCAAGAGTTTTTGTATTTGAGACAGGTGTTGAATATTTACATATACCTGTAGTAGATGTATTATTTGAAGAACAAACAGATGATGATGTAGCAACATGAGTAACATTATGAAGATGTACTGCACTTATTTTCCTCTTCCTTAGTTGTCCTTGTTTAAGTGTGAATTTAGATAAGAAATATGTGTCTGTGGACTCGTTTGATACATTTTGATCTGTTGAGTTCATTTCAAGGAATGTTTGCTGAGGAAAAGATGGTCTGCTTAAAAATTGTTTGGGTGAAAATTGGCAGGTCTCCTGTGGTGGAAGTAAAGGTCGGATAGAGTTCATGATGGGAGAGCATTGATGAGAAGTTGGTTGACCTGTACTAATGTTCCAACCACCCACATATGAGGTTGGATTATTTGTTTCATATGGTTTTAAGGAATTGGAATTCTTTATTGATTTACTTAAACGTGCAGATTTTCTTGCCTTTGATTGGATTTGGGTTTTTGGCACATCTCCACAATTCTGGCCATGTAGTGCCCTACTTGTAATGGTGGGTTTGCTTACAGAAGTAGGTGTACAAACTGAAGCAAGAGAATATGTTGATGCATTTGCTATTTTTGGAGAAAATATACTTATTGAATGGGATGATACCACTGTTGTAGGTGTAGAAATTGAATTAGATATAGCTATTGAGGGTGCAGATGTGCTTATTGAATAAGATGTTACTGTTGTAGGCGTAAACAATATTTGTGGGTTAAACTTTATTAGAAAAGTTTGATTTCCAACAATGATCGGTGTTTCAATCATCAAGTTCTGGGCTCTACCAAAATTTACTAATGGCTCATTTAATGGTGTACTGGTCTGTAGAGTACTAATAGAAGAGTTTATTTCAATATTTGTTGGCAGAAGCTCTTTGGATTGTTGAAATAGTAAGGGCTCTTTAGGAGCTATCAAAGGTGTTTTAGGAGCCACTGCATGTTGTTTGGAAGTTATTAAATGTCTTTTAGAACTACGTGGTGCTCTATTTATTTTCTTTGTGTTATGTAGGTTGGCCACTAGGGTCATTGGAACTGGCTTTAACCTTGAATCCAGAACTTGCCTTTTGGGTGTGTTTAACACTTTGTCAATATCCAGGTCATGAACAGATTTCTTACTATAAACATTCCTGCAGATATTTTTGCCATTGTCTTTCAGATACAAAGCCTCATTGTAATCATCATTTTTTGGCATGGTTATATTGCTTGCTGAAGTTTCACTCAATTCTTCTTTCAGTTCAGTATGAAGCAAGCTACTGTAGGAAATGTCTGAAATTTCTTTAGGATATAAAGTAGTTACAGTAAAACTAAATGGTGCATCATTTTCACCTTTAATAGGAACCTCTGTATCTGCATTACTTGAAACATGATCCTCCATCTGTTATATAATAAAGAGCATTGATTAGAACTTATACAATCAAGGTTGCACTATACAAAAAAAACAACAACATGTTTAGTAATTCATATTAACTAACTCCCCTTCTCAGTTCTGTCAGATGATGTTACTAGATCTATATGAAATGCAAATATACTAACTAACTATACATTCATTTGTAGATTTTGCTCATTTATTTGTCTATTTAAGTAGTCACAGTGTGACCCCCCCCCCCCCCCAAAGTCCTGTCATGACATTTATGAACATGATGAAAGGGGGGAGGGGCGCAAAGTCTAACCATTTTTTATTTTACTTTTCAAGGGGAAAATATTTTCATTTTGGTTATAAAATAAATTCAATGTTAAAATATTAACCAAGTGATATATAATTAGATCTATTACTAGTATTACCATTTTGAAAATTAAAATATTTTAAGTAAGAGAATTCATTTTCATCTTCCAAACAAGTACTAGACTAGTACTCACTGTAGTAGTAGACTATATTTAATTATTTTAATGATTAATGCTAGCCAATGACTAATAGAAAACCTAGAATTTAGATAAGGAATAAAGTTAAAATTAGATTTTATTAGATCTGGATAAGATGTTGATTTATTATTTATAATTAATATTAATAATATTTAATATTTTAAAATCTGATCTGGTACTGATCGATCACCTGGTTACTGGTTAGAGTCAGTTAGACCTGGTAATAAAAAAAAACAAACAAAAAAAAAAACGCTCTACCTTTTTTTTACATGTCATGGGTTATACTTACAATATTGAATATAGATCTACTATCTATTTAGATTCTGGATAAGTCTATGAGTAGTAAAATATACCTATTACTATTGTCTAAAAGATTATTAAATCTAAAATATTATTAATATACCCGGTTATACCGGTATAGAGTACAGACTTATACTACTTATAGAGATCTATCTATCTATTTCTCTATAAAGTCTATAATATTTATAATAAAGAACGGGTTCTCTAGGATTAGAGTCTTAAAGGTAGTCCCTCACAGACCTATATAGATCTAGATCTATATGATTTGTCTATGATTCTACACACACATGGATATGATATTGTACTAAATTAAATTGTAGTAAATCTAAGGCAGGCAACTCAAAGAAGTTCTGTTGTAAATAAATAAGTGTGTTTATTCACCTGGTCAAACACATAGATTATAGATCTAACAGCCTTCTATATTCCAAGAGTCTTGTTCCTAATTCTACCAGTCCCTTCCCCAGAAAACCTGAACGGATCAACGACAGCCTTCCCCGCTTTGCTCCAGGTCCCTACTACAGTCTATTCGTGAAGTTTGCGATCTGGACTGTCATTCAGACTTTTAATACTTTTATCGATGGTCCCGGGTTCAAACCCTGCCCGCTGCCATACCCCGTCGTCCTGCGCGAGGTTTGGACTAGGAAGTTAACTATCTTCAACTCTGAAGGAACATCCGAAACATGTAAAACATTTTACAAACATTTTTACAGTCTTCAGGCAGCTCAAAAGACGGCTCCTTAGCTCCAAATAGTTCCGACTCTTGTATCCTTAGGCTTATCTCTTGATACCGATGTAAACACTGTTCTCTCTTGTATCCTTAGGCTTATCTCTTGATACCGATGTAAACACTGTTCTCTCTTGGATCCTTAGGCTTATCTCTTGATACCGATGTAAACACTGTTCTCTCTTGTATCCTTAGGCTTATCTCTTGATACCGATGTAAACACTGTTCTCTCTTGGATCCTTAGGCTTATCTCTTGATACCGATGTAAACACTGTTCTCTCTTGTATCCTTAGGCTTATCTCTTGATACCGATGTAAACACTGTTCTCTCTTGGATCCTTAGGCTTATCTCTTGATACCGATGTAAACACTGTTCTCTCTTGGATCCTTAGGCTTATCTCTTGATACCGATGTAAACACTGTTCTCT
The DNA here is from genome assembly GCF_947242115.1 of Biomphalaria glabrata. Taxonomy (NCBI): domain Eukaryota; kingdom Metazoa; phylum Mollusca; class Gastropoda; family Planorbidae; genus Biomphalaria; species Biomphalaria glabrata. Next base: position 53,828,827 of record NC_074712.1, on the reverse strand, counting down.
CTTGGATCCTTAGGCTTATCTCTTGATACCGATGTAAACACTGTTCTCTCTTGTATCCTTAGGCTTATCTCTTGATACCGATGTAAACACTGTTCTCTCTTGTATCCTTAGGCTTATCTCTTGATACCGATGTAAACACTGTTCTCTCTTGGATCCTTAGGCTTATCTCTTGATACCGATGTAAACACTGTTCTCTCTTGTATCCTTAGGCTTATCTCTTGATACCGATGTAAACACTGTTCTCTCTTGGATCCCAGCGTTTTCCTGTCCGTGCTTGCACGCACCACGCACGCACACTGGTGCAAGGCAGGGTTACAACAATCTATAGATCTATTATCTCATAGGCGTCCACAAAAGGGGGGGGGGGTGCATGTGCATTCTGGATTCTGAGAAGCCAAATTCTAGCCATTTTTTTGTTCACCCTCAAATGAATTTACTTCTGAGTAGCCACTGAACAAGTAGGCTAATGCTTCCTCGGAAGTACAATCATAGGCTAATATCGTCGTAGACTAGCCTAGTCTTATTAGAAACTTATGGCCGACCATGCATGTGCACACCTCTGAATTCCGAGTAGACAAATTTTAGCCAATTTTCTACAACTTCAGATCAATTAACTCCTAAGTAGCAATTAACAAGTCGTGTTTCCACTGAATCACAGTTATAAGGATGAGCTATTAATGAAATAAACTAGTATAGGCAACTATGGAATTGATGTCCGACCATGTACGCTTTATTATAGGCTTGCAATTCTTTGGGTGTGAAATATTCTAAATAGCAGGTGAAATACTTCCACCAGTTTACGATGGCAGAGGATATCAGTTCTTCTGCGTCAAAAGGTAGATTTGTATCAACGGAGCACTGGCAGCAGCAAGAAACCAAAATTACAAGCATCATGAACTAACTTCATTTGCTGGGAATTTTGGTGATGAAACTGAAAATATCTCAGGCACTGAGCAGATCTCTTTGGGCGTTACGTTTGTTGATTGCGATTTTTTTCGAGAAGACTTCATTGGTTATGTCCCTGTTGTTCAGAGAGACACACTGTGTCGTACGTCATTGTCAGTTAATACATTGTGTACAGTCAAGACAAGGACAAACAAGGCTACGATGGCTGCCACTTGATGGCTAGCATTCAGAACTGTGTTAAGGCACGGATTTGTGGAAACAAATATCAAAAGCAGCCTTTGTGCGTTGTGCGTCTTACAGACATAACTTTATTATCAATGACCTGAATGATGTTTCATATATAGGCAAATTCTGTTGATGTCATAAAGAATGCCATTTATTTCTTCCGTACAGTCCCAAGCGAGATCGTTGGTGGTGAATTTACCTCTTTTGTGTGAGACATAATGGGCTGAGAAATATCGTTCTGTTTCGCGTTTTAAGTCACAACTTTGAGAAGATCTTTGACTGTGTGGCAGATTTTTAAAATAATGGCTGCTGGTGAAACCGGACAAAACTCCACATGTGTAATCAGAGAGTGCTTCTTGTGTGTTTCTGATTTGTCTTTTAATTGTCGTCAATTATTCATCTGTTCTTGAACTTAACATAGTGGTCGCTTAACAGCATGTCAGCAGTCCCATTGGCATAATCACAAACCAACTTGACCATGCTGAGGAACACTTCTGGGGTGGCATTTTGAGTTAGACGAGGCGGATGGCAGACGAACATGATATTGGTTTGGTGCTGCCGAGAATTTGCAGTCAGAGTCGGACATACACACCGAGCAAAAACCAAATGTGTGAATGTTGGGAGTTGTTACAGAATACAGCTTAACATTTACGTCTCTTGATTCTTTTCTTTCTTCATTCACATCTTGCTTTTCGAGCAATAATAATTCTCAGTTTTGTCTTCATCCAAAAAAGATGCAAGAGCTGCAATATTGAGAAGACTCTCAGCACTGTACACAATAAGCATTCATCGCCAGCTTGTCCATCGCGACGAAAAGCAATTCATTAGTAAAGCTATTGACGGTTTTGGTGCAGTCAACTTTTGCAGTTTTGTTTGATCGACCTAGGGATAAACTTAACAATATGTACAGTAAATAGTTTGTTCATATGTTTAGGTTTTTTTTTTCATGAAACATGTATTTACAGTGTACTCAATATCGCATAGGGATGGGGGAGGCTAGTTATTTTCTCCGTAACAAGAAGTTGAAGCTACGGCTTTAAGCTATAGTTGGCAACTTGCACCCACCTGCAAAAAAATCCTGCGGGCGCCCCTGGCGACGGCCTAGTCTCTACACTAAGTATTAAGGGGACTAATTCAACTTATACCACCACTTCAGCCAAGTACAATTTCTTTCCCTTGTTCGATATAAAACAAAAGAATTAATTACCAACATTTAACCAACTAATTAGTTAATTATTTTTATTAATACTTTTATTAATACAGACAAGTGAGTTGATAAAAGCTTTGTAATAATTTCTTTTATTACAGATTACTGCCATACCAAACTTTTTATCAATTGACTGTTGCTTGTCTCCATTTAGATAATATCGCCCATAGTTAGGATTCAGTAAGGCTGGAAATAGACTCGTACAGCTCTATATCATAGATCCTAGACTAGAGATTCATGTGTACAAAGCCTAGGTTGCAGGTAAGCGAATAGGTAAAGAAGTAGGAAACCTAAAGATTACCAGATGGTCATGTGACAATGATGTCGAATCCCTACTGGAATATCTTCACCTTCTTCACCTATCAGTTTAAACTATTGGGGAACCACACAAGATCTGTTGACCGTCTTTCTCCATTCCTCTGTCTTTTGCCTTTGATAGAATCTCTTCGATTGAAAGGCCGTCTTATTCTTCCTATGTCGTCTTCCCATCGCTTCTTCTTGTTTCCTGGTACTGTTCCCTGAAGGAAGATGTTTGCAAGCACTGAGGACCTTGTGATATGGCCATAGAGATTTAGTTTGCCCCATCGCTGAACTTATCCTGTCTCTCTAATCACTTCGTCTCTTGCAATAACACAATGTTTAAAGGGAGAAGGGAACGGAGTTTTCACTGATGTATTTCCATACAGGACCAGAACTCTCAGATTTAAACTAGCAATTTCTTTAGCAAGTTTGTGATTCTTTGACAAACTTTAAATTATTCTTTGAGAGTTATTGGATGTTTAAAAGAAAATTACACAATTTGCCCAAGATGTATAGGTTCAAAGAAAAAAAAACTTTCAGGATGTGTGCATATAAGGAAACCTTAGGAAACTTTTAATGTCCATTTTATTCAAGAATGTACTTAAGATCTTGTCATTATTTTCAAGAGCAGACTGTGGAGACTATGACTGATTTTGTAAAGTGAAAATTATTTTATTTGTTTTGGTTAAGCTGCTCAAATCTGTATAACAATTTTTTTTTTGCCAAAATCTTCTATGTACTATAATGAATGTTCAGAAATTTTTTTAAGTCACGTGGTAGTGTTTACTTTCTGTTTGTTTATAGTGGGAATCTGATAAGCGTGTTAGGTCAGTATTTAGCGATTCTAATCAATTCATTGGCGGTAAACAAAAATTTATTAATTGCAGGAATATCAAGTGCACCCTTTTTATAGCTTAAACCTTTGGTGAAGCCGAAGCATTTAATAGATAATAGTCTTTATTAGACCTATTATTGAGATCTAGGTCTAAATCTTTAGTTAGGCCTATGTAGTTAAGAGCATTAGGATCACCAACAATAGAAAAACAAAATTAATCCACATCCCTGCCCAAAAAGTAAATAGACTGTCTGTCCGACTGATTTCAACAACCTGGTCAGATAGACGTACACATGTAGGCCTAGAGTACTGTAGTGTGTAGTCAATGATGACGACCAACTGCGTTTTTTCCCCTTGCGCGTTATGCCATAGTGTTTTTTTGTATATTGAGGGGTCAGACAAGGAAATAACACATTGATCTAGTTAGTCAAGAATGTTCGTAGATATAACTTTACACTAAACTAGTTACACACCTCCCTGACATGGGCGCCCGCAAAGGGGGGGGGGGCAAGTCGCTACTCATGGCTCAAGTCGTAGCTGCAACTTTTTTATTACAAAGAATATTAAAGAAAAGAAATAGTGCACTACGCCACCCCCCATACCTATGTGATATTTAGTTCACAGTAAAAACTTGGTTCATGAAATAAAAAAAAAATAACACGTGAAACGAAGTATTTACTGTACACGTTATTAAGTTTATCCGTGCGGCCCGTACATCCCGAAGGTTGATGAAACAAACTATTGACTGTACACGTTATTAAGTTTATCTGTGCGGCCCGTACATCCCGAAGGTTGATGAAACAAACTATTTAATGTACACGTTATTAAGTTTATCTGTGCGGCCCGTACATCCCGAAGGTTGATGAAACAAACTATTTACTGTACACGTTATTAAGTTTATCTGTGTGGCCCATTAATCGCGAAGGATGATGAAACAAACTATTTACTGTACACGTTATTAAGTTTATCTGTGCGGCCCGTACATCCTGTGACAAGTCGGATTAAGATTTGGCCGTTTTGGGTGTCTAGGGGATTTTATAGTTTGAGAATCCTTACTTGCACATATAAACTACAAGCACAGCGTTATAATGCAGGCAACAAATACTATATTTAGATGTAAACTTATGTACAGTTTATTATACAACATAAGATAATGAAAGGTGAAATGCTGTACAGTTGCTAGTATGGGATCTAGCGTATTTACATATATAGGACTTTCATCATCAGATATTAGAACCAAATGGTCTGAGTGTCATTAGGCTGGTTGCTTAGCTTTTGGTCCGGTGCTGCACTGCTGAGACGGGTGTGGCTAGTACTGATGCTGTCTGCTGGTGGGCTGGCCTAGTGGATCCAGGCTCCGGTTGCAGTCCAACTTGTATGGTTGCAGAGCTAAGCTGCGTCTACCAATCAGTCAAGCCAGTGACGAGTCTGTGGCTAGCGTTGTTATTTGGACTCTTGAAGGATGAGTAGTGTCTACAGATCTGGTGCCAGCAAATCTGTTTTCAGCTTTAGGTTGCTAAGATTTCAGGCGGGTGTTGCCTATAGATAAAAGCACCAATCCAAAGTGAAATAAGGGAATGAAAATAGTCTAGAGCTCAAGCAAGAGATAGATGTGCTCCCTGTCAGCTCTCCAGCGAGAATGAGATCGGACGATGAAGTTCTGTCCATATACACGTGGAGAGATGGGGGGGGTGAGTGGCGGGAGATAAGAGCAAAGGTGGTCTAGACTATTTGACGTCTTTGACAAAGGGGATCCACGCTTGACCGTGACGAGAGTTTCCGGGAGGTAGACATTGCGCGAAGGCGCGAGTTGAAAGTCCAGGAAATCAGCCCAGGTGGTCAGGTGGATTATGAAGGGGAGATTATCAGAGCTCGGCCAAATCAAGGGAGATTGTACCTTGATAATGGCTAGTGCTAGTCGAACAGTGTTGCCCGAGTTGAATGGGTACTTTGAAGTGACCAGCCGCTCCCGGAAGGGGGGGGGGTCAACGGATGTTTGCCACGATAGATGGAGGGAGTTTACTCTTGTCAAGAGTCTAGTGTGACACGTGTCAAGGTGGGGATAGTAAAATGTGACATCGATGCCAAAGGGGTGGGGTTGGATTGGAGGGGTGGTGGCTGTGTTTTTAGCGCTTGATTGGCTAAATTAATAAAATTGATGATTACTGGCGTGTAAATAAATTAATTAAATGCTTAGAACTGAGTGATACCTTGAGTGAGCTAAAACGGTTCGTCACACATCCCGAAGGTTGATGAAACAAACTATTTACTGTACACGTTATTAAGTTTATCTGTGCGGCCCGTACATCCCGAAGGTTGATGAAACAAACTATTTAATGTACACGTTATTAAGTTTATCCGTGCGGCCCGTACATCCCGAAGGTTGATGAAACAAACTATTTACTGTACACGTTATTAAGTTTATCTGTGCGGCCCGTACATCCCGAAGGTTGATGAAACAAACTATTTACTGTACACGTTATTAAGTTTATCCGTGCGGCCCGTACATCCCGAAGGATGATGAAACAAACTATTTAATGTACACGTTATTAAGTTTATCCGTGCGGCCCGTACATCCCGAAGGTTAATGAAACAAACTATTTACTGTACACGTTATTAAGTTTATCTGTGCGGCCCGTACATCCCGAAGGATGATGAAACAAACTATTTACTGTACACGTTATTAAGTTTATCCGTGCGGCCCGTACATCCCGAAGGTTGATGAAACAAAAAATGCAATATTGCAAACGCTGCCAAAACTGTCAATAACTTGACTACTGAATTGCTTCTCGATGATCAAGCTGGCGATGAACGCTTATCTGGCAGTGCTGATATCCTTCAGCTCTTGCATCCTTTTAGGATGTAGACAAAACAAGTTGAACTGAGCATTAGTATTGCTTGAAGAGCGAAACGTTAATGAAGAAACCAACGAACAAAGTTACGTAATGTAAAGCCGTGTTCTGTAATAACTCCCGAAATCCAAACATATGTTTTTTTCTCGGTGTGTCTGTCGACTACAAATTCTACGTAGCACTAACTCAATACCCCGTTGGCCTGCCAGCACTCTCGCCTTCCTCAAGATGCCATCCTTGAAGTATTCCTCAGCATGGCCAAATTGGTAGTTATGTCAATAATGGGGCATTTAACACTTATGTTAAGATGGACAGACTGCAACATCACGGAAACTGGTTCACGAAAAGATAAATTTCTTCTTCTTCATCGTTCTCATTGTTATGTTGGAGTGTTCATATGACTAGACCAATACATGAGATGAACTGCGCAGTGGTTTCCAAATCAGGGAGCTCTCCATATAGTTTTCTTTCTATTGGGGTGATTTGGGGCCAATGTCTTATACGGGCCTCTTGGTAGAGAGAGCAGTTTTGGAGGACGTGGTCGGCATTTTCTGGTGATACTCCACATGGGCAGATTTCACTGGCTCCAATTTTGAGCTTCCGGAACATGTGTTGTCGCATTCTGTTGTGTCCGGTCCTGAGTCGAAAGATTAGACGTTGGTCTTGTCGGGATAGCTTATAGTAAGCATCATCTTTCTTGTGATTTGGATGGGAGCTCGTCCATTTCTCATTTATTTTATCTACAATTAATTTCTTCATTTCTTCTGGATAGAGTGCAGAGTTTACTTGTGAGTTTGTTCTCCCACTCTTGGCGAGTGTGTCAGCCTTCTCATTTCCTGCTAGTTGTATGTGAGCTGGTATCCATTGAATAACAGTTTTTTTGCTGTTGTAGTTGAGCTTTGTGAGTGCTGTTCTGAGGTTTTTAATATAAGGGGAATCAGAGTTTTGCAGGCTTTGGAGGGTTGTTTTTGCGTCTGTTAGAAAGACAATCTGACTGTGAGGGGAACTTGGATGATTTGCTAGCATGGTAGCAGCTAGTGCTAGTGCTTCCCTTTCTGCTCTGTGACTGTCAGAGAGCTCTCCAGTTGCAAAGGATTTTTCTAGTTTTCCTCCATCTGGCCATTCGATAAGTATTCCAGCTCCTCCATTAGTGGTGGCTTTATGGGATGAGCCATCCGTGTAAACTCTGATCCACTGATTGCTAGGGTAATTGGTATGTAGAAAACAGTTCACTATTTCCTTGAGCTCTGTTGGTCTGTAATCAGATTTTCTTTTTATGTTTTCAATATGGTCCCTTATAGTAGGAAGAGGGCTTTCGTCCCAGGGTGGAGATTCATTATAGTGTATCGAGGATTCCAGAGTAATTTTTTCAAGTTGGTGTTTCTTTTTTAGGTTTAGAGATTCCTGTATGAAATTGGTCCTTTTGAGACGGTTTTTTGTGCCAGTTTTGTGGATTTTTGTTCTGAGTGGGTGCCTCTCCAAGGTTTCCAATTTAGTGAATTGGGAAAGGATTTTTATTTCTCTTCTTTCATCCAGAGAGATCAGGGCAGCGGTTTCCTCCATAGCTCTTATGGGTGTTGTTTTGATTGCTCCTGTCATAATCCTTAGACCAATATTTTGAACCTTGTCTATTTTTCTTAGGTTGGTTTGGGCTGCTGAGCCCCATGCTGTGGCACCATATTCTAGTACAGGTCTTACGAAAAGATAAATAATTGACGACAAATTAAAAGACAAATCAGAAACACACGAGAAGCAGGCACTGACATGCAGTTTGTCAGGTTTCACTTACAGACATTATTTTAAAATACGTCAAACAGTCAGAGATCTTCTCAAAGCTGTGACTTAAAGCGCGACTGAATTCGTATTTCTGAGTCCATCGTGTCTCACACAAAAGAAGTAAATTTAGCACCAATACTCTCGCTTGGGACTGTTATGGAAGAAATAGATAATCCTCTGGATGACACCTCGATTGTAAATTACAATTGTAGATTATAATCGAGACAGGTGTGAGACAAGGGTGCATCTTATCTCCCTTCCTTTTCCTCCTAGCCATCGACTACATAATGAGGAGAGCAATGAACCAGACTGCCTTTGGTATTCCATGGCATGAACAACTCCGATTGGCGGACTTGGACTTTGCTGATGATGTTGCACTTCTCGGGGCTACAAATAAATGCATTCAAGAAATGACAGAGAGCTAAGACAGTGAGACACCCAAAATTTGCATCCGCATAAACTTAAATAAGACTAAAATTATGCGAGTGGGATATAAGGCAAAGGGTGCCCCCGTCAGATTTGGCGAGTCAAATCTTGAAGAGTTGGACAAGTTCACTTACCTTGGCAGCATCATAACAAATGATGGGGATGCCTACCATGATGTAGCGTGCCGAATAGGAAAGGCAGGGAACATTTTCCAAAGGCTGCAACCTATTTGGACAAGCCAAGCCATTGGACTCGAGACAAAAATACACCTTCTCAACACAATCGTCATTCCAACTGCTACATATGCATGTGAGACATGGAAGTCATCTGTCAAAATTGAGAAAAGACTAAATGTGGCTCAACAGAGATGGCTGAGACGGATTTTGGGAGTCAGTTACACAGATCGGGTCTCAAACAAGGAAATCCTATGCCGAACTGGGAGTCGAACACTTAGTGAGGTTGTGACTAAGCGGCGCATGAGGTTTGCGGGAGATGTTCTACGTCAAAATGAATTACGCACACCAAGAGTTGCGATAACATGGAAGCCAAAACGAGGAAAGCGCAAACAGGGACGTCCTCGTATTACTTGGCGACACACCTTCATGGAGGACCTCAGAACAGTGGACTCCAGGTGGGAGGAGGCTTCAGACATTGCCAGTGACAGATCTTTATGGAGACAGCTTGCCTCCCAATGCGCCGAAGGGCGCGAGAGGACCTAAGTCAAAGTAAGTCAAAGTGTCTGGATGACACCAACAGCATTACGTACATCGGCAACGGCATTCAGGTCAATAATAACAAATTTAAGTCTGTGGGACTCGCTAAGGGCAATGTCTGATTCAGGATATTCTTCACGAATTCTTACCTGAACACAGTTTTAAATGCTACCCATCACGAGGCAGCCATCGTAGCCTTGGCCGAGTAGTTTGTCCCTGTTAAGGAAAGTACATAATGTATTCGCTGACAATGAAGTTGGACACAGGCAGTGCGTCTCTCTAAACAGCAATTACTTTTATCCTCTTCTAGGTCTTTACTAAATATAATGATAACTATTAATTATTGGCAAATTAAAACAAATTGTTACGACTAGCGTGCTATAGAAGATTGAAGATTGAATTGCAAGCGTACATGGTTGGACATTAACTACAGATGAGCTTGTTACAGTTTATTACAACAATAGCTTATCATTATTAACTTTATGTTTTTATGTTAATGGAATTTCTAAATGTTAAGCTGCTTCCTGGCATAAGTTAATTGATTTGAAGGTGTAAAAAAACTGGCTAAAATTTAGTTACCCAGAATTCCTGTATATATTTGTTATGATAAGGTAGACGAAGAGAAAGTTTGCTCTACTTAAAATGCCACGAATATATAAAACTGATCGTCAAAGAAACAATTGTTGAAAAGTCAAGAAAACTTATGTTAATAAATATTCATCAAAATCAGAAAAAACAAACAAACATTGGAACTCTATTTCAAGAACAAAACTATTTAACTAAACAACCATAATATGAAACACATTTTAGTGTTTTCATTCACTTTTATATTTTAACTACAACTTCTTGATCAAAGTAAAGTTCCCCTTTTAGACCTAGCGATCTATAAGGCAGATGATGTAAAGGTCTGTTACTTTGGCCCACGGTTAACATGGGTGTCATGTGGACAGTGACCAACCGCCTTTACTTCTCCCCAACAAATGTCAAGTTCCCATTAGAGCTGATTGGACTCAGAGACGCCCTAAAGATCATGACATTAAAAATACCAGTCTTTACCGAGATTCGAACCCAGGACCTCCGATGCGGAAGCCAAGCGTTTTACCAATCAGCCACCGCGCCTCCAACTTCTTGATTGGCGATCTCATTATCATGTGAAAGGGTTTAGATAACTAGCCGAATATTGGACATGAACTGCGAGGTGGATTCCAAATCAAACAACTCCCCACGCAGTTTGTCGTTTAAAGGGGTATTCCGTTTGTAATGTAATCCACTATGAAGAGAGTGGTCAGCATTCTGAAGAGACACTCCACAAAAGTATATTTCGTTCATTCATATTTCCAGCTTCTGGAACATTTTACTGGGTCATGAACTTTTAGCGCTGAATGTGTTCGGATATGTAATAATAATTGCATAGCCAGGGGTGGGGTCGTTTTCAGGGTTTAACCTGTCTTCTCCCCCGAAATAGTATCACCGTGATTTTGCTTAATTTTTTTTTTGGAGGGAGATTTTAATGTTAAACCATCACTTGCCCCAGCGTTGCGAAAAAAAGGGGTGGGGGTAGGTAAAACTCCTCTTCATTAAAAAACTACAGTCACCAAATTTCAAGAGCATGGCCAAGGGGGTTTTGAGTTTACCCCTTCCCCTCTCTTAAAAAAAAAAAAAACAAAGCAAATTACAGTTTAAAACTCCCTTCAGAAGGGATTGAAGTTAATCCCCCCCCCCTTTTTCGATAAAAACTATAGCAAACTACAGTCACGAAAATTCAAGAGCGTCACCGGGTGGGGGGGGGGTGAGCTTAACGCATATACAAACTAAAGAAAAACTACAGTTTCTAAATTCCATAAATGTAATCAATGAGGTTTTAAGATTAAGCAAAGCTACTATCACTAAATTACATGAGTATATAAAAAGCTATATTGAGTTTAACGGCAGATGATTCAAAGAGCCGGATAGTACAGCGTAACGATCGGATATAGCCCGAGGTTTGTTGTTTGGACATCACCGCTATACATATATAATTTGAATGGAATGAATATAAACATCTTTTCACTTAAGAGATTCCCGTCTTTCCAACGTGCTACGCAATTAATTTAAACCTACCAGTCTCATGGAAATTTACCTAATGCTTTGAGCTAAAAAAAACACAACGTAAAAATATAAATGCCATTGACCTCACTTAATCTTCTCAATTACCGTTGTAGGTTAGTAGCTCTACTCTCTGTTCCATTCTCTACTCTCTGTTCCATTCTCTAGCTAGTAGAAAAAAAAACACAGCTTCAGTTTCCTGGTGATAATCTCCTCGAATAAAATCAGGCGTAATTACTACCGCATGTTGCAGTATATCTTCTGTTGCTAGACTGGCCCACATTGACCTTGTTTATAGAAATGCTACATAATTAATCTAGTTTATCAAGTTTAACAAAATCTCCAGTCATATGGCATTTTTTAAAATAACAGCTAATTCTCAATGAGTAGGCGTCATTATCCAGGTAGTTGCAGCTTCTGGTCGTCAGCAGACGTCTTGTAGAGTTTGTCGCCATCCCCATTCAGTAGACACCACGTGAGAGCTTGTCACAATCTCCATTGCTGAGAGCAAAAGTGCTGAACAAGTCTTGAATAGGAGAAAGAGAAAGCCTCAACATATTGTTACGTATTTCTGAATCTTCTGGCTAGATGTATTAGTAGGCACACAAATAAAAACACTGTAAAGAATTTGACGACTAAACTTTCAGTTTCATATAACTTTAATGACTATTAACTCTAACATTACTGTAACATGTAGCGTAGAAGACTGTACAATATCTGTCAGTTTACAGTTAGCTATACATCGTTGCACTGCATCTCTTCACTTCGTTGCAATTCCTCTCTTCTCAATTTGCATCGAGCCGTATTCCACAGAACAGACCAACGACACACTTCCCAGTGTCGCTCCAGGTCTCCCAAAGCTGAACCAAGTCGTACTCAAGTCTACCGAATCAGAGCCGCACACGTCTTACATCGACTGTATCGACTGTAACGGCTCACTCACGACTCCATACGACTGACTTTAACATTAACTCTCTGGCTTATATAGAGTCCCTAATCGCTTGTCCAAAGTTGCACAAACACGGCTAGTATCCTCTGAAATAACACGTGAGGAAACGTCACATCCTGTCTTTGTTTATACATGTAGATTCCAGAAAACATCGTCTGCAGTGTCATCTTGCCAGGGTCACAAGTTGTGACCTCTATCTGTCACTGGACATTGCTAGTACCTTCTGGAATAACACGTAAGGACACGTCACATCCTGTCTTTGTTTATACGCGTAGATTCCAGATAACACAGGGTGCTGTGTCATCTCGCTGGGGTCACACGTTGACCTCTACTTCTCACTGTTCATTTGTAACAATATACTGAAACAACGTTTCATGCAAGCAATGTTGCGCAGATTGACTTTTGAAAATCTGCTTGTACACTCGTAGTTGAAGCCAAAGAATCCAACGCCAGTGAATCTTTTATGTGTATCCATTGTCACTGGAGACAGAAGGAGTCAGATGCTACATTAAAACATGTAGATTTTCATCCATGGCGAAAGTCCTATAAATAGCATGCGTTTTGGTGTATCCGGTGTAATAAACAGCGGAAGTGTTGCTACGTTTTTAGGAGCACTTTAGAACCAAAATGTTGAAGCTCTTCTGTTTGTAACTTTGATTTAGTTGGCAATATTGAAGTTCAATCCGGCGTCCTTGACATTGTTTAGTGGAACGAGAAAATCGGTTTGCTTTAACGACTTGAAGCCATTTTTCGCTTTTGTTACTTGACACGAAAGGAGCTTAGTTAATAAGAAACAATCATCTGAGGTAGGCAAACAATGTTTTTAGTAATGTTGACAAAATAAAACAAATAAGTTTAATTTCAAATGAGTAAAAGCGCGAACGTATGCATAAAAACAAAACAACTTATACAAGAACTTTTAATAACGCAGAGAGCTAGCGGGAAGAAGACCTCGTGTGTGAAATGTCTTACTAGGTAGTCTGTCATCTGTGATAATAGCTAAACATTCTCAGTGTTCGCTCATTTACAAACTTGAAGCAGACATTTGGTTCAGCCTGAACCTAAGTTGGAACATGTGTTGCTAGTCGGACGGATAGTTTTATTATTATCGAGCTAAAAAAAAAAGGAGAAATAGAAGTCTATGTACATTTTACTCGCTCGCCCCTTCTCCTTGAAGAGCTCACCACGAGAGTGCGTTTTCCTTAGTTCAGACGATCCATTCAACCCACTTCACCCCGTCTCGTCACCCCAGAGAAAACGTAATAGTTAGCAGAAATATAAGATGGGATTTGACACGTTCGTTAGGAGAGTGCTAGAAACAGAACGGGTTTGGCACGCTCGTGAAAGTGATAGATAATTTTACGATTGGAGTTAAGTGTAGATCTAGATCTGTTTATCTTTTAAGCATTTTAAACAAAGATACATTTTAGCCACAAGTTAAATGCACTATCAGCAGTAAAATGCAAATCTGATTTCTTATGAAATATATTTTGGTGGTTATTAGATTAGAACTTTGAAAATATATTTTCTTCGCGTATAGAATATTTACCATCAGTGGCCATAGTATATCTAAAAAAGGATCAGATAGAACAAATAATTACTTATCAGTGGATTCTAGAGCCAGAGGTAATGAAATTCCAGACCTTGTTTATCATAGTTTACTGATTCTGATATATTTTTTGCCATCAGAAAGTGATAGAACTTAGGCGCGACAAGCTTCGCCTTAGATTCAGTGTCACTTGGAAATAAATTATTGTACTCACTTCGCCTTAGATTCAGTGTCACTTGGAAATAAATTATTGTACCCACTTCGCGTTAGATTCAGTGTCACTTGGAAATAAATTAATGTACCCACTTCGCCTTAGATTCAGTGTCACTTGGAAATAAATTATTGTACCCACTTCAATGAAATTGTGTTTAATGAACAGAAGAGAATAATATTGACAATATCACCCCAAAACAAAATCAGGATTGGCACAAGTTTATCAAACCTGAATCATGTGCTCTTCAGTTCCAAGGGGTTATATTTTGTATGCTCATGCTGTGTGCAAATCACTGATCGTTATATATTTTGTCCTAAACCAGGTTAGTAATTAGATCTGTGTATTTCTTGGCTAGTGTTAGATCTGTGTATTTCTTGGCTAGTGTTAGATCTGTGTATTTCTTGGCTATTGTTAGATCTGTGTATTTCTTGGCTATTGTTAGATATTTTACAAAAAGCCAAAAAAAAATATTGTTTTTTAAGAACTTTGTAAAATATTGGCTTCAAGTGATTTTTAATTAGGCCTACATCACAATTCGATAAAGAAAATAATACACACTTTTTTTTTCTGATCGAACTAAATAGTTTATTAGGGCCTACAACTATTACTCAGCAGATTGATTGAAAATCAAACGTATTTATAATATTCTTAAAAAAAAATAAAAGTAATTATAAGAAAAAAAAAGATATTTTTGAAAATGAAACGAATGATTTAACAGGAACTTCTATTGTTGTAAATATCTTTTGAAACTACAAAAGTAAAACTCATTATTGTGACATGATTTATATTAATTCCTACTTTTACCATTTCTCAGGTGTCCTTTGCTCTTTCTCATTATAAAGGTAAGAACATTTAAATGAATACAAAATAGTGCTTTCTGCTTATCAAAACAAAGGGGGATGTAGACCTGAGCTGCCCATAGATGCTGAAATAAAACAAATCCCAGTCATCAATAGGATTTGAAACCGGAACGTCTGGTTCGGAAGCCAAGCAATTTACCGCATTGAAGTAACGTTAAAATTACAGGGACAAAAGTTAACCCCCCCCCCCCCCCCCAATCTTACACTCCGCCTAGAAAAAAAATCTTGGCTACGGCCATGCTATAATAATAACAAAAGGATCTTTTACATAATAAAGACATTTTTTTTCTGTGACATGATTATATATAAAAAAAATGGTTTTCTTGGTGAAGATAAAGTTGAAAAACAAAAACAACAAAACAAAATAAAACTAATTTGCGTTTGTCTGTTGTACGCCCTACTAATCCGTGGCATTTTACGTCTCGAGAGACGATCTTTTCCCTTTGCAACTTCTTGTGTGACTAAAGAAGCCAATCCGTAATACACAGCTGCCATCGCAGGTTGGACATATGTGATCACCAGGCGCCGTTGCATTATCCCCCTTCTTTCTGCTTCTGTAGTGTATGGCATCTGCAATCCCAGACCCTACTAATAATTTATCGAAATCGTTAATTTTTTTTCTTTCAAAAAGTAAGAAAGCTTATTGTATGCAAATAATCATAAATTGGTTTTGAAAACAAGATTTAATATTTAGTTTTGTTTATTAATAGTATGTTCATTTACCGCTATTTTATAATAATTCTATCCAAAAACACTCAAATTACTTGATCAGAGGGAAGGACTTCCTCTAGAGACCAGGCATGAAAGACTGGTCATTTACCAATCTCTCTGTTCAAAGGTCTCCCATTAAATAAATCTAGAATCTAGATGACCATTTCATCCCATCCACTTTGGGAGTCAGTCAGCTATCCATGACGCAGTGAGACCAGAATCCCGAGCCTCATCGCGAGGTTGTCTTTTGTATTCGTGAATAGAGGTCTGCCTCCCCCCCCCCGCCGCCAGTGAGAAACACCTATGAACGATGTGACACAATGGCCACTCTTTCTTTCCACGTGCACTCTACGCAGTCTTTAGGAAGGCCCCCACTGGAGATCTTTTTCTCTGTTCGCCTAGTTCTTACAATGGACGTTTACATCACGATAAATATTACAAGTGGTCGCAGGGTAAGCTTTCTTAAAAAAAAAGCATACCTCCTATATGCAGGGAGGCAATTTTGCGGTTGATAATAGTTTGTAGTTCATAGCTATTCATGCTGAAAATATTCCAACCTGCCTTTCTACCTTCATTACTTACCAAACAGAGGACTTATGGGTGGACACCGTAAATCCGTTTCTGAATTTCTGTGAAAACGCAAATTATCTCTGTAATCTTTTTTTTTCCATTGATTCTTTGATACAGTTAGGAAACTTTTAAGAGAGAAAAATAAATTAAGAAAAAAGGCGATTATAGCTTTCACATTTAGCAAGGTAAACCAAATAGTTCTAATTAATTTACGAAATAGTTCTAATTACTTTTTTTTTAACAATATGGATTTTTTCATCGTTAAATTTAACGGATGATGTAGGCCCACTAAACTAGTAGATAGTTGGAGATGAAGATGGAGTTTTTTTGTTATACACCTTGACACTAGACTTGCTCCAACAGGTGGTAGCCAACGGCCACAAAGATTTGCTTGAAACTAGTGGACACTAACGCCACTAAGGCATTTATCTAACGACCTTCAAATACTATCATCAATGCCTTCAAACTCAGTGCCATTTTTGCAACTACTGATGGGTCGGTATCAATAGACTCCGTAAGAGCAGGCTATGGACCCCACACGAGTTTCTTAACTCTGACTGAGTTAAAATCTTTGAACCATGTGGTAGTGTTGGCAGGCCATGGCGATCTGTGAAGCCTTAAAAGTCAGTGGCTCTCGACTCGGTGAAGGACATATGACTGCAACACAAATTGTTGTGGTCACTGACTTGAAACCTATGAAAGCCCTGGACTAGAGCTCCGCAATATGGACTCTGTCATCATAGCTTCACGCAACATAAAGCAACGCTACGGCATCCCGGTAATAATTCAGTTAGTACTCATAGGTGTAACTGGCAACACCATTGCAGACTCCTTGGCCCACCATGCAGGGCTAAAACCACCTACTGAGCAGGCTGTGACACCATTGCAGACTCCTTGGCCTACCATGCAGGGCTAACACCACCTACCGAGCAGGCTGTGACACCATTGCAGACTCCTTGGCCCACCATGCAGGGCTAACACCATCTACCGAGCAGGCTGTGACACCATTGCAGACTCCTTGACCCACCATGCAGGGCTAACACCACCTACCGAGCAGGCTGTGACACCATTGCAGACTCCTTGGCCCACCATGCAGGGCAAACACCACCTACCGAGCAGGCTGTGACACCATTGCAGACTCCTTGGCCCACCATGCAGGGCTAACACCACCTACTGAGCAGGCTGTGACACCATTGCAGACTCCTTGGCCCACCATGCAGGGCTAACACCACCTACCGAGCAGGCTGTGACACCATTGCAGACTTCTTGGCCCACCATGCAGGGCTAACACCACCTACTGAGCAGGCTGTGACACCATTGCAGACTCCTTGGCCCACCATGCAGGGCTAACACCGCCTACCGAGCTGGCTGTGACACCATTGCAGATTCCTTGGCCCACCATGCAGGGCTAACACCACCTACCGAGCAGGCTGTGACACCATTGCAGATTCCTTGGCCCACCATGCAGGGCTAACACCACTTACAGAGCAGGCTGTGACACCATTGCAGACTCCTTGGCCCACCATGCAGGGCTAACACCACCTACCGAGCAGGCTGTGACACCATTGCAGACTCCTTGGCCCACCATGCAGGGCTAACACCACCTACCGAGCAGGCTGTGACATCATTGCAGACTCTGGCCCACCACGCAGGGCTAACACCACCTACCGAGCAGGCTGTGACACCATTGCAGACTGTCCAGGCCTGAGCAAGCTATTATAACACTAATCAGCACTGACCACTGTCCCTTTGGGTCATATTTGGCACGAATCAGTACAAACTTTGACTCACTAAGAGATACAATTTTTAAGTGAGCTAGATCTACAAAGACCAGTTCCTAGACACCATGATCTTGACAAACATAGCAACGACAACTTGCGATTTAACATCGAGCAATACAAACATAGAGACAATGATTGCTAGCTCAGCCTTTGGGTTAAGAACTGAGAAGATGGTGAACCATGAGTGAGCGAGAGAGAGAGAGAGAGAGAGAGAGAGAGAGAGAGAGAGAGAGAGAGAAGGAAAGAAAGACTAAAAAAGAGAGATGACGCATCTACTATGCGTACCGTACAAACACTTTTCATGACCCCTGTTAGAACGTCTGAGATTTTTGTGCCAACTATTTGTTTAGCAGACATTACAGTTTTTCGTTTGGCTTTCATAAAAAAAACAAAAAACAACAAAAAAAAAAACTCGGGTAAATAAGAAAAAAAAAACAAGACTTACCCATACGCCGGATGTGTATAATGTAAACATATTACAGACATACATAAAAGTCACGGGTAAAGTTGTGTCGGCTGTTGACGAACATGATTGTTAGCTTAGATTTATGGGTAAATAAAAGGACAGGCGAGTCAGTTATGTTGACCTGTTTTTTTTTCCTCTTGTTTGAGGCCAAGGCATCGTTGTTAATGAATACGCACTAACAAAGCCCTGTATTTTACTTTACTTATCTCTGAACATCATAAGCTTACTGTCCTTACACATTTGAATTTCGTTGGTTGCTAATGACCCTTTAACACATCGTCTAAAATCTTTTTATTGAGTCCCTAATTTTTATTATCCCCAGGCAAATTCATAAGTAGTCCAGTTCAGCCCCTTCATCTATCCCTTAGTCTGCGAGGGGCACCACACTCGATCTGTTGACTGTGTTTCTCCATTCCTCTCCTTGCTTTGGATAGAATCTCTTTCAATGACAAGCTCGTCCATTATTTTTTTATTTTCTTCCCATCGCTTTCTTTGCCTGCCCCTTCTGTCTGGTACAGTTCCCTGAAGGAAGGTCTTTGCTAGCCCCGAGCACCTTGTCAAATGGTCATAGCTGTCTAGCTTGCGTCTTTTTAAAAGTAAGCAGGACATCGTGGGGTCAAATCGCTGTTTTTATCCTGTTTCTAATCTCTTGATAAGTAGTAAGAGCCGATCAATTATGTATAAAACAAGGAATGATACAATAACAACAGAATATAAAGTATCAGAGAGGCCTATATTTTTGAGCTAAAACTACATTTGCTTTACAAATAATTTTTTTATTAATTTTTCAATATTATTTTACAGACTCCTCGTCGAACTTTCCCTGCACTCCTAATAGAACAGAAACACATTTCCCCGTCCTTAGAACAATTGGTAGCCAAGGTTATGCTGATCCAGACGCTGCTCCTCTACAATCCCAGAATGCATTAAAGGTTCTGCTGAGATGGCGCAGACTTGACCTAGAGATTATCCTTTACCCTAGTGAACTTACATTGCCCCAGACACACAGTGAGTGGACCGAGGGTGACATCACCCATGCTGAGTTCTCCAAGCGTAGTTGTTTCTACCATGGCTACGTGCAGGGTCAACGTTCGTCTGACGTGGCTTTGTCGACATGTCTTGGACTGGTAAGGAAACAAGACTGGACATTCGTGTGTCTGTCTTGGTGTAGGAAAGGTGGTTGGTGAGTACACTAAGCTGCCAACCCAAACAATAATGGTTTGATTCTAATAATATTATGTTTTATTTACAGCTGTACATTCAGACTAAACATAAACACTACATTTTTAGCCACTACCGAAAGATATTTTGTCTAATTACCAAGGAAAAGGTTTCATTATAGGTCAGAAATATGAAGCAATCTCTTTGCTTTTCATAAACCTATTCCCAAACTTTGCATCAACTAATCGAAGAGATTCAATAAATGTATGGACGAAGGAGAATCTTCGGTAGAAGTCCTTTCTGTATTAAACTTGATAACAGGCTGGAAAACCCTGTTTCACAAAGTTATGTTGTTAGAAATGGAAGATGGCGTAAAACAATCTCAGACAAATTGGATGTAACTGTAAACACTTGATCCAAAATTGTTGAACTGACATTGAGGAGAAAATTTTTTCATAGTAACCGGAACACACGAACTGTCAATGGACTACCTCCAAGGGCAAAAGAAATGTTTGGAAGATTTGGAGAGTAAGATCAAAGTTCATCCGCAAACAAGCGCAGTTGAAATGTTCGTTGTAGTGTCCGTTAGTCATATTCAATACCATTATCTTTATAGAAGCAGATAAGACTAGCAACATGTACATTTTATTTTCGTCCAATTTTGTTCTCCTAAGCTGAAGTTTCATTTTGAAGGATAGGATCTTTTCAGACCAACTGAGCCATGTTGCATACTTGCAGCAATAAAGTTAACTCGTTCAAGATAGCCAAGATGTCAACAGGGTAGGCGTGTTATGTAGTTCACTTTCTTCACTACACAGTACATCCAAATATGGTTTTACTTTCTGATTAAAAAAACAAAACAAAACTGTTTCATTTCATCAGAAAGATACAAAACATGCTTTAGAAAGTTGCTTCTGGACACACGTCTCACTTAAATGTGACATAGCAGAACATTATTGGACGTTTCAACCTCATCAAATCTTTAGAAAGCATTCTGAGTGCCACCAAATAAGAAATTTCAACAGTTGCCATGTTTTCTTTTTGGTACTTGCCACCATTTGAAATTTTCATTAGAGTTGAGCAGAAGGCTATGAAACTCTAGGCCAGCCAAATAACAAATTGCTCCGTTTCACCTGCCTGCCTGAACAGATTTGTTCTGTTTGGAAGAGATCCAAGTTGGTGCTATGTATCACACCATTTCCAGTGATTTGAACGCTCCGACCGCACGGATTAGAAACGCGGTCGAAGACCGAGCACACCGAGGACCCGCCATCTCTCTTCACTGTACCACACTAACCGTGTGGGATTCGCCATTTGTAAAACAGCCCCTTGAGGAATGGCGTGTGGATTGTTGACAAGGTTGTAGGGGCTCTCTCGGCAAACCCGATCAGTGCACCCCTACGGAGTCATGTTTTGCTACACATTTGGCCTTACCGTTTCCTTTTACGACCGTTTCCACCCGGGCGCCAGGTTAAATTACCTGGGGGTACTTGCCACCAGTCAAGTATGGCTTTTTTGACTTTGTTAGCTTTCTATCTAAAATATTGTGTCCTTGTCTGCAAAGCTCGGATACTTGCAATCAAAATAACGTTTCAGTTTGTTCTCTTTATAGATTCGTTACAAAAGACACAGTGGGATTCTTAATAACTTATCATCTCGATTTCACGTCTAGGATTCTCTTCTGCAGAATCCGCAAGGAATGTTCAAATGATGGAAGAGCGAATCAGTTTGATTTTTCTATTGAAGGTTATGCCTTTGTCTTTCCATATTGCCTTAAACCTCGCAAAAGCTGCTGCAGACTGCAATTTTGCCAGTAATTCAGGTCTGATTCGTCTGAAACAATAGTCCGAGATATTTGAAACTTTTTACACTCGTCATTTTTTGTTCACCTTCACTTCTGGTGTCCTAGTTAAAGCCTTGGTTCACTGTTGGTCATAATTTGTGGGTTTTTTCCCTACACATATTTGCAAGCTTAAGATTGAAATGTTCATTAGTTCCATGATTAGGCCTACTTGATGCGTCTTCAAAAATTGTGTCAAATAAATCCTTTCTGAAACATAACGAAACTTAAGTCACTTTAATCTATTCTTACAACTTTTGTTTCTTACTCAATATAAATAGGCAAATAGTGTCATGTTTCTTTCTTCAGTCCGGATATATTCAGACAGACACTGAGTTGCTATTTATTGAGCCTACCAACAGAAACGATGCAATTTCTGGCCTACACTTCATGTACACATGTGAACCAAAGAGAAGACCAAATCACGTGGACGTGAAAACAGGAGTGTCACGTAAGTCTGTCGTAAGACAAAAGTCTTTTTTTTTTTGGTAATTATTTTATCTTTACAGACATCAGATGTATTTGTTTTTAAATTATTCATGCATTACCTCATTAACTAAATGCGTTCACTTTGTGTAAGAGAGAAAAAAAAAGAATGCTGGTGATATTATTTAGATATAGGAATATCTATATCTATAAATAAATTTATCTGGACCGGCAGTACATAAAAAAAAAAAAACATCTAAAAAAATATTTATATAGTCTGTTGAAGATATAGTGAAGAAAAAAAAGTTCCCCTTTCAGACCTTGTAAATGTAATGTCATCTGTTTCTGTGGCCTACGGTTAACGAGGGTTTCATGTGGCCAGCACAACGACCAAACACCTTACTTTCACCAAGTAATGTCAGGTACCCATTAGAGCTGGGGCTGGGAGGACTCAGAGGCACCCAAAGATCCCGAAATTAAAATCCCAGCCTTTACAAGGATTCCAGCCCGGGACCCCCGGTTCAGAAGCAAAGCGCTTTACCGCTCAGCCACCGCGCCTCCTGTTGAAGATATAAATGAAGGAAAATGAGACAAAGTGTACTAATGATATGCCCAAACCTCTATCAAGCGTGGTCGAGAGGCTAAGTGCGCTTGAACTTGGCTTGGCTACCTATAAAGGGGGCTTGAGGCTCGACACGCGACTCGGGCAGAGTTGTGTTTACTGAGCGTCTGAAGGCAAAAAACCTTCTCCTAGATACCCCCTCCCCCCCCCACCGGTTCACAACTGAGATTGGACCAAAGCGCTATGAGCATGCTATAAGCATGAAAGTAGCGCTAGATAAAAAAAAAAAGCCACAAAACCACAATTTTAAGTAATTTTTTTTTCTAATTGTTTTAAAAAGAAAGTGAAAAAGGTTTTTAAATCCTTCCCCTCTATTTTGTTTTATACCGATGCCACACCTAAAAATGCAGAAAATAATCGAATATTTGTGTATTTAAAAGCGATGGACAGTTTTTAAACAAGAATTTTTACGTACATGTTGATTTGCGTAAGATTTTAGTTTTGCACATGATTGAAAGGAGACAATCTTTTCCCTTGGCTATTTCTAATAATCACTTAAGAGACCCATCTTTGATACACATCCTGGTCATGATAGGCATTTGTAACCACCAGGCGCTGAAACATTTTCAGCCTTTTCCCTACTTCTGAGGTGTTCACTATTAGCTACCCAGGACCTCTCCAGTAGGCTTGCCTTCCGTCTGGGCTACTTCTGAGGTGTTCACCATTAGCTACCCAGGACCTCTCCTGTAGGCTTGCCTTCCGTCTGGGCTTTATTTCTCCTATCTATTAGTGTTAATCTTGAAGTGTTTAATGTTGATGTTAATCTGGAAGTGTTTAATGTTGATGTTAATCTTGAAATGTTTAATGTTGGTGTCAATTTTGAAATGTTTAATGTCACGCTTAATTGTAACTTAAGAGTAGACAACCTGCAGCTCTCCTGCCCTCTATAGAATCACCATACACAAAAATCTTGTTGAAGTCTTGTGTAGTTCCCTGTAGAAACACACACCAAAATGGCCCTGCTGCTCTACATGAACTTTAGCAGCAACGCGAATAGCAATTGTTTGAGGCCAATCTAAACCTTAAAAAGAGGCAACAGTGGCACAGCGCCGTACTCAATGACAAGACACCTAACTAAGGAGTGACGCACTCAGAGAGTCTTTGGTAACAACACATAAACCAAAACTTCATGGAGCTTTAATGGGCCAACAGTTGCGCTGAGAGTAAACAGAACATACCTCAGCTGCGCATGACAATGATATGGATCACAACTTGCTCTGGGGGAAGTTCATTTAGACAATCGAAGATTATCAAGAAAAGATTAAGAACTTCAATGACCGATGGAGACATTGATTATGATGTTCTGAGACTTATTTACTTGTATAAGTTGATCGAAGATATTGATAAAGCCAAGTCTCGTAAATACAGCTTTTACACTGAGTTGACAATGTCGCAAAGACAGGCTCGAGACTGGAAGCCACAGTGAAAGGGAAAAGCAGGGAGATCAAAGCAAACATAGAGAAGATCGGTTGTGCTAGGAGCAAAGATGATTGACATGGACTTAACTCGGGTACTTATTAGAGCTGTGTGGCGCCATAAAGATCCCGAAATTAAAAATCTTATCTTTAACCCGGATTCAAACTCGTGATCTTCCTATTCGGAAGCCAAGTGTTTTACCACTCAGCTACCGCGACTCTATTTAGAAATATACATTTTGTGTGTTTCCAATGAAGTGCTTGAAAGAAGATTGGGGTCTTAACGACAATCCACATTTTCCTACTGTCACAACGTGTGTTGTGGTGCCGGGGATTTCACTTGAATTAAAATAGTTGAATAAATGACGATCTAAGATTCACAATAAAAGATTCTTTGTTAAAACACAACTCTGGAACTTTATTTAAATATAAAACGTAAGTACAGCTTATGTACAAGTTACAGATCAACAAGCACAAAAAACATTACAAAGGCTTTAAATCAGAGCTCTTAGAAAAACGCGACTGTCTACTAGGACATTCTTTCATTGACTGCCTTCTTGCTCTCTCGTCAATTCTCTGGCGCTAAATCTTTTAAAAAATGTCTTTA
The DNA here is from genome assembly GCF_947242115.1 of Biomphalaria glabrata. Classification (NCBI taxonomy): domain Eukaryota; kingdom Metazoa; phylum Mollusca; class Gastropoda; family Planorbidae; genus Biomphalaria; species Biomphalaria glabrata. The sequence continues at coordinate 53,804,331 of NC_074712.1, read as the reverse complement.
TTTATTTTCAAATCAACCAATAGATTTGCAACATCGTAATTACGTCTCGGGTAAAACCTGAGGCGCTGTCAAGGATCTAGATTTGTGGGGTAATTCCTGAGGCTCAGTCAAGGGTTTATATTTCTATTTACACACAAGCTTTTAAATGTGAAATATACAAATAAATCTATAATGGTGTCTGTGACACCTACTTATACTATATATTAAAAAGATTAACATTTTCCAAATTGTGATAAGCCGCATGTTCTCCAAATGGGCCTTTGTCTTGTAATCAATCCTTTTTTTTTAAACTCTTCTAAAGGAGTTAACCTTTTTGTAAAGGGTTAAATAATGGACACGTATCGAAGTAGAGACATAGAGCTTAGATTCTCACTTTTGCTTATCAACTTTTTTTCCCCGTGTGTTGTGTGTGTGTGTGTCAGACATAGTCCAGTATCACATCTGTAAGGGTCAGCTGATGTCCTCGTGAATTTGCAAAATAAAAGTGGTTCAAAGCATTGTAGGCCTATCATATAAGGATACTTTCTCTCGTACTTTCTCTCTCTCTCTCTCTCTTCTCTAATCCGATTGTTCCCTATAGTAATGCAAGGTTTCTGAAGACTGATGATACAATATATGTATATAAATGACAGATATTATAGTTTTATGTACGATTCTTTTGATGTACTTATCTTGTGTCCTACTCAGATCTACGACATCGCAGGTCTAGTGACAAACCAAAGTATCTACATGTAGCTCTGGCTCTGACCTATAACTTAGTGGACGAAGTGGGAAGTAAAGAAAAAACTGAACAATACGTTATGACGCTTATGAATATAGTAAGTTGTGTATGTGTGATACTGTCTGTATGTGTACAACCCTCCAGAACTATTTTCGCAAATCTAAATGTATGTCTATACTTGAGTTAACGTGTAACGTAAAGCTCTTGCTTTCTAAAGAAGATAGCGAAATCTATTTTTCAATGTAAATGAAGATGATAATCTTATTTTAAGTGACTCTGGAGTAAACCTTTAACGACATGAGTAGAGTAGGTTGGACCTAATGCAGATTGCTTGCTTGCGGCTTTCCTTTTTGTTTTATAGATTGCCAGCTTTTCCTTTATATATTTAAGACTTGCCTCTGAGAATCGAGTCAGAAGGTAAAAGAAGAAGGCATTATATGACAGATTCGCAATTAAAAAAAAAAAGAATCTTTTTTGCCTTCATTAGTGTGTCTATATTTCAGGCCAACAGAGTGTATCAGCATTCTTCATTAGGAGTGGATATCAGATTAGTTGTAGTCAAGCTAGTGTTTCTCACCAAAAGTCAGGTAAGAAAGTTATCGGCGCATTTTGTTTTTGGCTTGTATGTAGGGCCTACCTTTCCTTATTGTTGATTCTTTTAATAATGATAATAATAAATGAATCCTGTTGGACAGTTAAAGTGAAAAAAAAAGTTCGGTTAGATTTTTGCACTTCTTGTTTTTTAAAGCCTATGAAATATTAATCAAAGTTAATTTTTCTTCAAGTTTATGCCGATTTCGAAATAACTACTTAACAAAAATATGGTCATATTTGTGCGACTGAAATTAACTTTTTGCCATGCATATTTTTTCAGACAATGTAAGAAGTAATATTTAATATAATAGGAGCTCTCCTCTTCAATGCAATAATATAAACTTAAAATACGTTATGCACACAAAAAGTTAAATATAAAACAAGTTAAATATAAAACAAGTTAAATATAAAACAAGTTAAATATAAAACAAGTTAAATATAAAACCGTTAAATATAAAACAAGTTAAATATAAAACCGTTAAATATAAAACAAGTTAAATATAAAACAAGTTAAATATAAAACAAGTTAAATATAAAACAAGTTAAATATAAAAAATACTTTTTTTTAAACCTGGCTTTTAGCCTATTGAGTGAAATTGCATCAATTTTTTTTTAATCAATCATGTCGTTAATTTTTATTGACTCAAAATTTAACCAAATACCGGTACATGCAATACCGTGTGATTGTCAAAAGAGCTGATCCGAAGGCTCTTCGAGCTCTCGGCGTGTAAGCCTGCCTGAACAACCGTTCTGTCTGGAAGAGATCCAAGTGAATGCCTATGTAAAGCATTGCTATTTCCGATGTATCTGGCACTCCGGGCGCATGAACTAGAATGCATGGCCGAAGGGTGAGTACACCGGGAACCTCCGCCATTTTCCTATGTTGTACCAAGCTAAAACTCGCCATTAGTGTAACGGTCTCTTGAGGAACGGCGCATGGATTATCAACAGGGACGTGGAAGCTCTCTTGCAACTCCGCACCGTGCAATTGGAAAGCTCTCGCATTCCCTTGGACACTCCCACAGGAGTTTTGTTTTGCTATTCATTTAGCCTAATTAGCCTACTTCCTCAAGTAATCGTTTCCACCCGGGCATGCACCACCAAATACGTTTGTTGTTCAAAAAGGATAAACTGTTTAGTTGATCAGTGGCGTTTACCTTTTTGGGTGCGATCCGAGAGCACTATTAATTGTTTGTCGGGTGTGCGACTGTGCTTCTCAGTGCGCTATGGTCAGATCACTTATGCGGACCAGTGGGGAGGGGGAACAGGGAGCATATAGGAGAAGGTTTCTGTGCTGCCTTTACAAAAGCTGTAAACAGAAAGCTTCACCAGTCTGAATTCAATCTCGAGCCTTCACGTTGGAAGGCCGGCGTATTTGCCACTGAGTTATTCGAATAGACCTATGTATAAAAAATAAATTGTTAGTTTCAAATGTTTTGTGAACGACCTAGTTCTATGCTTGTTTGTGTGCGACTGCGTGTGATTATTTTTACATTTTCCATATAATTCAGAATTAATTATTTATGACGAATTGATTAGCTAATTGGTTAATTTATGATTCACGTGTTTTCGTCGACAGTGAATAATTGTGCACAATTACCAGACAGATGACGGAGTGATTTGATTTAAGTTCGGTAAAAAAAATTAACGGAAATTTTCAGAATTCAGTTAAAACACACACACGCGCGCACGCACACACACAGAGTTCGACCTTGAGCACAGTTATGAATATGAATAGCAATAAAAGTCTTATAAAAAAACTACCGTACATAGGTCTACTGTTGGGATATTTCTGTTTCTACCGTACACAGGCCTACTGTTGGGATATTTCTGTTTCTACCGTACACAGGCCTACTGTTAGGATATTTCTGTTTCTACCGTACACAGGCCTACTGTTGGGATATTTCTGTTTCTACCGTACACAGGCTTACTGTTAGGATATTTCTGTTTCTACCGTACACAGGCCTACTGTTAGGGTTTCTCTTAAATAAACAAAGTTTTGGAAATGGAAAGAGCTATAGAAAAAGTCCAAATGAAATTGATAGCATCAAGTCAGAGTCGTGTCACCGACTTCCATAAAATATCACGAATGTTAGGAGTTAGTATCAGGCATGTAATAATAATAATAATAATTTTTATAAAGCGCTGTTAACAAACAAAATGTAGGCTCAAGGCGCTGTAATAACATTACAAACACAAACATGACAATAGAAATCAAAAAGTCATCTAAAAAAGTTTTAAACAAGTAGGTCTTAATGTTCTTCTTAAAAGTGGTATAGCATGTTGTCTGTCAGAGATCAATGGGGAGTGAGTTCCAAACCTTTGGTCCGTGCACTGAAAAAGCCCGCAGACCGTAGCTTTTGAGGGAGAAACGTGGCACCACTAAAAGCGTTGAGTCCATTGAGCGCAGGGCTCTCTGGGGGACATATGGAGTAATCAGTTCGCTAAGGTACAAGGGCATCTCATTGTTATATATACACTGATGACAAAGTGTGGCGACCTTGTAATCGATTCTCGCTTTCACGGGAAGCCAATGGAGCGTGCGCAAGAGCGTAGTAGCAGAATCTTGCCTTGTTTAGTCTATATATATAGAGAGACTAAGGTATCAGGAGACCAGTTTTTTGAGACGAAACACGCCGAGAAAGAGAAAACTCTATTGTAGTTAATGTCGTGATTGGCCAAACATTGTTGGTAGACGTTGTTGGAATATTTTGTTCACAAATAAACAAACTGGGGTGGGGTGAGGAGGGCATTTTGTTAACATAAGTGTTTAAAAAAGAGTATTAAGATTAACATTGTTTTTAACACTTTGTTCTGAATAATGATTATAAAAACAATTGCTCTCCTGTTTCACCAGCATAAGCAAGTGGTTGACAATAGTGATCCTCAGAGAACTGTAAATTTGTTTTGTGAATGGTCAAAACAGCTAACTCCAGCTGGTCAACCAGTGACTCATGACATTGCTGTTCTGATTACAGAGGATGACTTTGGACCTTCAGGTTATAATCAAACAATAGATCTAGATCATCCCAAGTAGTACTTTAATTGGGAGAAATGTGATACAGAAAAATATATTCATACACATTTTTAAATTGAAAAGTATTTTATTTAGTTCTTTTTTTTTGTCATGAAATCTTTGTATCTAATATTAAATGATTGGTTATAATAGACATTCACATGATGTTATATATATATTTTTTAGAACTTAGATAAATGTTTTTTCTTCTTCTACTAGGTTTTGCTCCCTTGAATGCCATGTGTGATCCAATGAGAAGCTGTGCTGCTGTCAGAGATGAAGGTTTTCTCACTGCATTTGTAATAGCTCATGAGATTGCCCATGTGTAAGGCTTAAATTCATGGGTATTAGTGCCTAAACATAAACACAAGTAGAATAACTAAAAGGAAGTGTTCTCAAGTAATACATTCTTTTTCATTGTTTGGGGGAAAGACATTTTCAACATTTTAATGTCCAGAATGCCAAGAATATGAAAGCACACATCATAAATGTTCAGCTCCACAACATGATTGCAGGGAAAGGCATTAGTGGACACAAAACTCTGAGGCAAAATAATCCTTCCCTTTTTTATAAATCCTTTCTGAACACAAGTCTTAGGATTGGGTAAATGTTAGGAACCAGGACATAGATCAGGTCTAACAATGTTGCTTTGCATTTTTCTTATTTTGTTTTAATGAAAATATGTTAAGTATAATAATAATTATTAATAATAATAATTGAGGTAAACTGTTAGACACAAGAACAGTCAACAGCGAAGGCCTACCTTTTCTCAGCTAAGAAAATTTAGATCATATGTTCTAACAATCTCACTGGCAGATAAAGTACAGAAAGTAAGGCATTACAACCAGCAGAAATTAAATGAGCTGCAGATAGTAAGAGATCAAATGGTGCCTGTAGTTCTATATAAAGACAAACTTATGGGAAACTCATATTCTGATACTCAATGTCCAATTTCTCTAGGACTTGTATATGGCACTTCCAATGTTACAGATGAATAGAAAGAAAAATTACTGAAGGGATAATTTGATTTTACAGATTATGCATATCATTATTTATAAAGCTGTAATTATTTATTAGGAAAGAAGTTGGCAGTGAATTACAGTTGGCAAGAAATTCTTAACTTTTTTTCTTTAGGGCCGTTTGAAGGAAATGTTTAGAAGTGTCTGCTTGTGATAGCTACTAAATGTGGTATTTCCACTTAGATTTTATTTTAATTAGAAAATAAAAAAAATAATATATTGTACTATGTAGCTGGTATATTTTTAATGTTGCAATTTAGTTTGCCAATGCTACAACAATTTTTTTTCTTTCTTTAGTTTTGGTGTGCCTCATGATGGTCATGGCAATAAGTGCTACGGGAGGAAATATGAGACAGCCTTGATGGCAACACAGGTACTCTCCAATCTAAACCATTTCTGGTGGTCAGAGTGTAGCAGTAGTAGAATGAAAGAGGTGATCAGGTTAGAGAGTAGTCTACAAAATTAATTCTTCTTGCTTTTATTGCCATGAATGTGAATATTTTATATTTAACATAACTAGAACTATGGTTGCTTGCAACTCAAAATTGGAAAGCTATAAATATTCCTTTTCATTTTTTTTCTCCAATAATGATGTGAATTGTTTTGTAGTTTAAATATTTCTTTCACAAATTTAAGTATGATAGATATCAAGCAAGATGTTTTTAACCTTCTCATTCATACCAACACAACAGAAACTGCTGACCTCTTGAAAGTTGTATGAAAAGGAAGCTCTTCCTAGACATTGATTTTATTTATAACTTGCTATGGACTAACATATTCTAGTGAAGCATTAGTAAGTTAGTTTAAGAAATGCAAGACTGTTAACAAAAAGTGCAAATAGGAAATGTTAAAGTGGTGAATGAAAATCTGTGGAAAGGAAAATGTCTACTGCCTACTCTTCCTTCCTCAAACATTTAATTGCAAATAATTTCCAACTTTCTTTATTAGACTAATCTCTTGTATTTTATTGTAGAAGAAAGACTAAGTATATAAAGGACTAGAAATATCAAGGAATAGATAGAGCTTTAAATAGATACTAATTTTAAATAACATTTGCCTCATTGTCATCTATCAGTAAACTCACCTAGACAACATACTACAAACTATGTAAAGTTCAAATGAAATATTTGCTGGAGAAAACATAGATTTGGTGAAAACATAGACTTAGTTAAAATATAGACTTGGTTAAAACATAAACTTACTTGTTATTAGAAAATTTAATTATAAAAATGTCCAAATATTTTTTTTCAGTGCAGGTATTATCTTAAATATTTTGTTTTAAAACCAAACTTGTTTAAGTGTCTTACCATGTTATGTACCTATAATTTAATCAACAAAATTAAAGAAACACATTTTCAACAAAGTTGAATAAAAATAAGATATGTGGCATTAAAAATTTCACACTTTTCTTTATCTAGGTACTTAACATGTTTAAACAATGAGGGTACACTAATCAACAATCACTACCCTCTTAAAGCAGAAAATAAAGGTTACTCAAACATAGGACATCCTTGGAGTTTGGACTTTCAATGTAAAATGAAATTCGGTTCTTATTTTAAATTTTGCCATGGTGTAAGTAGGCTTAATATTAACCTAGTATTTGATAATTGCTGATTTTAAAAGTTTTTATTTATTAATCTCTTTAACATATGTTTGATGAAATAGTTTGGAGATGGTCCCTGCTCAGTGCTGTGGTGCAGTAATGCTTCAACTCCCCTTCAATGTCGTACCAAGCGTCAGGCACCCTTGCCTGGAACCCCTTGTGGACCTGATAAAGTGGGTATACATATGCATTTAAACAATGGAATGATCTGTTAGTGTAAACTGTTATTGTCAGATAGTGAATATGTTATAATATTTTGTAGAGAAAATTTCATACAAGTGTTCAACTGTACTATGTTTGCATTGTTGCTATTTCTGTTCTTTTATTTTATTCATATTTTAAAAATGTTCTTTACACCCATTGAATGATAGATATATATGGCTCCTTTTGTCTCGAAAGGCAATGGATGCGCCCAAGTGAGTCACTGGTTTTGGCTTAATCTTGAGACGGGGCAGAATCTGGTGTGGCTAATCAAGCCAATTCTAGAACGGCAGACTTTGCCACAATTCGTACATGTGTATGCCTCTGATTTAGGGCTAGCAGACAGGGCAGCTTTCTTTTTTTTCCTCTTGATTAAAGCCGCTTCAATTCTTTTGTTCTCAGCAAGGGTTGTCCCAGCACGCACAGTCTGTCTCCATGCACTCCGGTCTTTGGCTATGTTTTCCCACATACTTTCACTGATGCCTGAGGCTCTCATGTCTCGCTTGCAGACATCTCTATATGTTAGTCTTGGGTGGCCCTTTGGTCTGACTCCTTTCACAAGCTCAGCATATAAGATATCTTTCGGGATTCTACCATCTGGCATGCGGGTGACATGTCCGAGCCAGCGTAATCTTCTTTGTGTCAGGAGAGCATACATGCTGTTCATATTGACCAATCTCAAAACGTCCTGATTGGAGACATGGTCCCTCCAAGAGATGCCCATTATGCGTCTCAGGCAGCGCAAGTGGAAACTATTTAATCTGTGCTCTTGGTACATGTATGTTGACCAGCTTTCACTGCCATAAAGGAGAGTGCTCACAACACAGGCGTTGTAGACTAGGATTTTGGTCGTTGTGGTCAATTTACCATTTTCCCAGATGCGCTTGGAGAGTTTTGCCAATGCTGTGGTAGCTTTTCCTATCCTTTTTGTCAGCTCGATGTCTAAGTCTAGGTTACTGACAATTGTTGAACCCAAGTAGGTAAATTCCTGCACCACTGAAAGGGTGTGGTTCCCAATGATAGATATAAATATGTAAATATGCATCACCTTAAAAAAACATTTTTTGATTATGACTTTTTAAAATTACATTTTATTAACCCTTAAAGTGCTGAGCTGTTTTACAGTGAGTGTAAACAAAATGGAATTACAATTCTGATGTTTTAGAGGCTAAACTACCACACGCGTTTTAAGGGTTAATCTACCCTGAAAGCTCTGTCTAATGATGTCTAATTGTCTCAAGAAATATCAATTGTCTGGCTAAGGCCAACAGCTCTTTAGGTCACCTCCAAATGAAAGTATGGTGAAATAGGTCTGTAGGCTTAACAAGTAAAATCAATGTCTATAAAGCACATTTCTAAGGTTTTGAAACTGGGTGCTCTATTGGAGGCATCTAGGGATCCTAAAACAATTCCACCAAACTAGCCGTCGCTCCATATTGGGAATATGCTGGCAAGACTACCTCACAAATAATCAAGTGGACATTTGACAGCTGTGCTGGGTTGGACAACTATCCCATATGTTGAATGACTGCATGCCAAAGATTAATGTTTTTTACAAGCTTAAAAAAGAAAAGTGTAAAAGAAATGCAGAAAATACACTATGAATATCAAATTCAGGCTTTGAAGTGAGTTGTTTTTTTATAGCTTTTATATAGCTCAACTTTCATGTTTATAGCATCTAGGGCTCCTAAAACAATTCCACCAAACTAGCCGTCGCTCCATAATGGGAATATGCTGGCAAGACTACCTCACAAATAATCAAGTTCTGCTAGAGATTGGTGTGAACAGCAAAGAAGCACTACTAACCATTTGACAGCTGTGCTGGGTTGGACAACTATCCCATATGTTGAATGACTGCATGCCAAAGATTAATGTTTTTTACAAGCTTAAAAAAGAAAAGTGTAAAAGAAATGCAGAAAATACACTATGAATATCAAATTCAGGCTTTGAAGGAGACAGCTTTTATGAAGGTAGTTGTAGATGATGAAAAGAAAACTTAAGTAGATCTTAAGTGGACTACAGCTTTGTCTGCATTAAATGAGGCAAAATATACACGTTGCAACTGGGTAGGGCTTTGACTTTGTCAATAAACCTTTGACATGATTGAGCTCTTAATTTAATAATAATTAACTTTATATTACTCATCTGCTTAAAAAAAAAAAAAAAAAAAGAAAAAAAAAAAAAAGGAAAAATCACAGAAAGCCAGAAATAGTCCTTGTGATTAACCTCAGTCTAGATTTTTAGACCTATTGCAAAGAGCTTCAGCATCTGTCACCACCTAGATCAGTCCTTTTACTTGTGATACCCCTACAAAGAAATTAACATATTCACTCCTCCTCTACCTCGCTAGGAGGCTAGAGAAAGTCTGAGACAGAGTCTAGTTTTTTTAAATATAGCAGGTATTTTGAAGTTCATATACAGTACACTATTTTTCCTTCTTTAGGAATGTCAAAATGAAGTATGTAAATATGTGGGCAACAAAAAACCTGTGAATGGCAATTGGAGCGCTTGGACATCATGGACATCCTGTAGTACAAACTGTGGTGTTGGCCTCAAATACAGAACCAGGACATGCACCAACCCAGAGTGAGTTTTTTTTTTATAGCTTTTATATAGCTCAACTTTCATGTTTATAGCATGCTCAGAGTGCTATGGTCCAATCTCATTTGTGGACCAGTGGGTGTAGGGGTTATCTGGGACTCAGTTAACCCTTTTTGCTCAAGTCAGGTGTTGAACCTTGAGACTCTTTGATAGGTAGTCAAGCCCAAGCATACTCTCAGTTTTAACATTACTACTTATTCTTCACCTTTACTATTTATTTCACATTGCCACTTGGTGTTTGGTTTGCAAGAAAAGTGTACATAGGAAGTCATTTATAAATTGGCTTCTCAAAGATGCAAGATTCTACACAGAAAAGTTATCATGTAAAGGGAGTTAATTAGAAATTTAATAACTACATTAATACCATTTCCACTACTTTAAGTTTCTGTTTGAAAACCTGTATACTGAGGAGACAAGCTTGTTTCAGGTGTCACTCAATAGGTTTCAAGCTTCATGTTCAGTCTATTGTATAAATATATAAATGAGTTTAGATTATAATGTGTACTATTGCTTTAAATATAGAGTGTGTTCAATCTTTTCATGATTTCTATATGAGAATTAAAATTATTTTAATTTGTGAATAAGAATAGTATCTCTAGCATTCTTTGCACAATGGATCATGAGATCATGAGACTTGTCTTTTGAAAATACCAACACATTTTAACCACCCAGTTCTATTGCAACACACATTATCTTGTTTTCTTATGGCTTTATTGATGGCATTGGCTCATGGAACTTAAATTATTTTTAAAAAATACACCAACATGTTTAAATTCATCAATTTGTGTTAATGTAAAATATCTACTGTTCTAGCCATTCTACAGTTTATAACATAGTTAATGATAGTTACCACGTTACAGTTGTTGGCCATTTGAATTGCTAGATTTATACTGCATGTGCTGTTATCATAAAGAAAATATGCAACTCAATGGCTATGACCAGAATTGTCACTTAGCTTATTGTTGGTATACATAATTATTGTCTTATTTCTTCAGGCCAGAGTATGGTGGTAAAAATTGTGATGGTGAATCCTCAAATTTTGACACATGCTTAAATCCTGTAAGTAGGATCTTAAAGTCTAAGACTTTATTAAATGTCATCTGTAAGTAATATTGCCACATTTTGACTCATGTATTTATAATGTCCACACCAGAAATGTGACAATTTTGAGGATGGCAGGCAAAAAGATTGTGATAATTGGGATTACCTGCAAATTGAACATGGAACTCACAAATGGCAAGCGTATGAAGGACAGACTGGTAATAACAAGTTGCTTTTTAAAATCCCTTCTTATGATAATAGAAAATTTATTTAAAAAACTTTTTGTTTAGTCAATGATCATTACTCTACAACTGATTCAATATTGATTTAATGACTTGAGTCTTTGTATGATGTGTAGTGGAAGTTACAAGCTCATTGCTAATGTACATGATTATTAGTGCTGTACAAACTATGTTATACTCACAATCCAAAGTTTTACTGCAAATGATTTTATGTCAGAGAGAGAAACAGAAATATGAAGAATTTTACATCAAAATATTTTGAAACATTCATTCGTTTAATTCAATTCACTTCAATCATCTTTGTAGGATTTCTCACAATTTTGATCACTCTTTGAAAGTTTTTCTTGTAGCCTTCACATCAATCTTAAAAGAACTTTCGTTGACCAGTCTTTTAATTATTTAGAAATATCACCACCCAATCTTATAGAACTGTCACTAGTCAAATATCTTATTAGAAAAATATTAGCTCAACAGTCACATTTATGAGATTGACCGCAAATATCTTTATTAGAAAAATATTAGCTCAACAGTCAAATTTATGAGATTGACTGCAATAAATTTGTTTAAATTTATGATTCTGAACTTTTTCTAACCTTTCTTCCAAAGCAGATGACTCCCTATGTTTACAGACGTGCAAGTCATCCTATACTAATCATGTGGTGACAATTAATGTGGTTGTATCTGATGGAACACCATGCAGCTACTCAAGGAACAACAGCAATATTTGTATGGAGGGGAAATGTTTGGTAAGTAACTTTTATCTTTGACATATGTACAGAACAATCCTGCGCTAAATCTAAAGTGCCAAACTGGTATAGGAGTTACTGACCTTGATTTAAAATAGCATTGTAGTGTAACTGAGTTGTTTTTTTTCTGCAAGTATCCAGTGTGTCAGAGGGTCATGTCCAGTGTGTGTTCATAGTACTTCAGCATTACAGTGTGAGATGTGTTTGTACTTGTTAACTGTTTACTGTAGTTTAATCTTGTTGAATAAAGCAATGCTATTGGTATTCTAGTATTTACTATTTTATTACAAACATAGTGATGGAGCTGATAATTTAATACTTATTAGTTGTTGTTTTTTCAGCTACATGTGTATAAAATACTTAGTATGAATGCCCTGAATCATTTGGCAGTTGCTAACAATTGAAGTTCTGTGATATTATCACCCATGAAGCAGTAGTCTTATCAAGTGTGGCTAAAAATAGTTCTAAAAATTCATATTTGTTTTTCTTTCTTTTCTTTGAATTAAGACATCTTCCAGTAGATAAATATAAAGTGAAGTATTTAAAAAGGACAGAAAAAAAAGAAAGGAAGTTGTGAATCTGCATTTCTTTCCTTAGTATTCTCATGAACTTTTCAGTTCAATGTATAATACTTTGTTATATACTGGTCTAGCACATGATATTGAGGTCAACCAAATGTGTTGAGTTGATCTTTTGTTAAACTTTTGGCGATTGGTTTTACATGTGTCTTGATATTAAAATCTTAACTCAATTGACTGTGCTCCAGATCTAAAATAGCAAATTTAGATCTAGAAATCAAAATAGATTCAATTTGGAACAAAAATAGTCACCTGTGTTGAGTTGTGGTTGTTGAAAAAAAAATTTGTTAGACCTCTGGATTCAAGCAATTCCAGCCATCAATGAGATCACATGAAATAGTTCACATAATCATACAACAGAATCCAAATAGAATTTCCTCAAACACTCAACTAGCAATACTTTCAACTTTAAGATATAAGACACGTCTGTCTTCTTTAAAATACATGGCATCTACTATTTCTGACCATGTGATCAACTCCCAAAAACAAGATTTCAACTGTGGTCCCTTGTTTCTCACCTGAAACATCATGAGCACGAATATACAGTGTACTCCTTGCTTCCCAACTAATACATGTCACAATAGCTACTAAATAAGGATGTGACACCCTATAGAGTCAAAGAGTTGTTTCTGTTCATTCTTTCCAGAACTCAAATTTATTAAAATAAATTGTGCAAGTTTGAATTTTGAATTTGTTTCTGTACTTTATTATTACTGACTTAAGTCATTAGATCTATAATCACTCAAATGTAGCAGATCCAAACCACCAGTATGAATGTTTTTAATATAAATATTCAATAATTTTTATACACTTGTATAATACCAGAACCACACAGGCTGCAACCGTCAAAAAATAATATTTCATATATAAGTCAAAGATGAGTAAAATCTCATTTTCTATGAGCTTGAAGATTGTTGTTAAGTCTGATCTTTGCTTTGAAAAGCTGATTCAGTTCAAGCTGGAAACCTTTTTACTATTCCATATATGCTGTTCAGCTGTGACATCTGCTAAGCTAGGTTTCAGTAATGACTGCTACCACATATTAATAAAACATTTTATAAAAATAATCAATTATCACAATATTTTAATTTTAAGGTAAGAAAAATTTTATAGCTAAATTAATATAATAAAATGGGTCAAGTCTCTGACACCGTAGCAAGCTCTGAATAAAGGATGTCTCTTCTAATTGTTCATTAGCATACATGCCATAACCAACACTGTCTTAAAGTCAGACTACACACTTGACATGTTTTGCATAAACAAATTGTTTAAATTGTTGATTTATTTTGTATAGATAGCTTACATAGTTTTAGGTGCTGTGATTTTTTTCTTGACTTGATAGGCAGTAGGATGTGATGGGAAGTTCAACTCAACTTTGAAAGAGGACATGTGTGGTGTGTGTGGTGGGAACAGCGGAGACTGTAAAGTCATCTCAGGACATTTTATACAGAAACCAAAATCAGGTTATAATTGACTATAATTTGCTTAAGAAGTGTTGTATCTTGGACTAGGGTAAGTTTTAGAAGTTTCTTCAGAAAAGATTATTACATCCTAGTCCAAACCTCCTGCAGGGCAGCTGAGGATGGCAGCAGGTAGGGTCAGAACCTTGGACCATCATGGCATTGTCCATAGTGCATTCTGCATTTATATGAATATTGTATCACTTTAAACTTTACTATTGTTTTAAAAGGGAAAGAATCAGTGCTCAGTGGAAGTCTTGTGTGTGTGTGTGTGTGTGGAAAAGGGAAAAAACCGGGAACTGTGAAGTTTTTGCAAGCTTTATATTTGCAACATAAACACTATGTTCATTGCTTCATTAGAATTCATGACTTTATAATGGTATCACATTTTGTCTGGTATGCTCACCAGTTAACATTACTAATTGTTTATTATTCTGATTTACAGGCCAGGACTATATTGAAGTTCTAACATTACCAGTAAATGCTAGACACATCAAAATAATGGAAACAAAACAGTCTTCACAGTTTCTGGGTAGGTATATTCTATAAATAATTAATTTATTTCAGCAATTGATTTCTTTTTGAATTCTTTAATTTTGCAGGACTCCATACTGAAGTTATTTCTGTACCATTTTAAGGTACACTGAACAATTTACTTGCTTTCTTTGTACTATGGGCTTTTTTTTGTGACAATTCAAACTATTGAGATTGAAGCAACAGAGTTTTCAGGTCTGGTGCTGAATGTTTGCTTGTTAGCTTGCCTACAATTATGGTCACTATTGTTAATAAAAAGTGATGATTCTTAAAACCTTCAAAAATAGGGTGTGTCCATTCAAGATTGTGCACTCCTACTAATAGTGCTAAAAATTTTGATTGTCAGAAGAGTTGCTAGCATTGTAAAATTTGTAGAATGCATTTTTCCTGAAGCATCATTTAGAAAACAAAACTATAAAGTCAGCTGTAGTGTAACTGAGTTGATTTTCTGCGTGCGTCCAGCGTGTCTGAAGGTCATGGCCATTGTTGTGTTTCATGTCCAGTGTGTGTGTGTGTATAGACTGCATCAGTGGTATGCTAGACGTGCTGGTTTCATTCACTGTTTACTGTAGTCTAATTTTGTCGAATAAAGCCATATTATTGGTATTCTAGTCGTTATCATTTCATTACAATTTATTCGACAAAATTATGTATCTGGATTAGTGTTGGATTCCTTAATCTACAATGGATAAATTACTCAGACCGAAAGAGTTGGACATTGATCCTAATGCTCCTCTGGCCTCAGAAAAATGGACTCACTGGTATGACACATTTCAGAATTTTCTTTCGTCCATCAAGGATATTAACGAAGACTTTAAACTAAAGTTGTTGAAGAATCACGTATCTGCTACGGTTTATATGCTCATCAGTGATGTATCGTCCTATTCGATGGCCATAGACACACTCAAGACTACTTATATTAAGGCAAAGAATGACATTTTTGCTAGACATTTGGTTGCTACATGTAAACAGCAGCCGGGCCAAACGGTAGAGTCCTTTATGCTAAAGTTGCGAAGCCTGGCCCGGGACTGTGACTTTAAAGAAGTAACTGCTGAACAGCACAGAGACATTTGCATTAGAGACGCCTTCATAACGGGTCTGGCATCCAACACTATTAGACAGCGGTTACTGGAAAAGACATCTCTTACTCTACAAAGCGCTTTTGACGAAGCTAGAGTGTTAGAAACAGCGACAACGCATGCTCAGGCTTACAATTCAACGAACGAAATCTCCTGTGGGGCAATGAAAACACCAACTAGCTCCCATCTAGAAACATACATTTCTAATGAAGACCAGGAATTAAATGCCATTAAGTCGCTATGCTACTTTTGTGGTAGGAGGAAACACTCTAGAACTGAATGCCCTGCTCGAAATGCATTATGTCATCAGTGCGGTAAAAAGGGACACTTCCAAACTGTTTGTAAATCAAGTAAAACAACAGCCAACAAAGCTGACAGCAAAATATCACTGACCAGTGTGATAACTCCATGTACCTTGTCATCAACGCATTTCTCTGGGCTTACACAGTCTACGGCACAAGTGAACGTCAACGGGTTGCTGTTGCAAGCTCTCATAGACACTGGCAGCTGTGAAAGCTACATATCAGAAGCCATCGTCAAGAGAAATAAATGGCCAGTACGTCCGTCTACAAACAGAATACAGAATATTCATGGCCACTACACATCTTTCTGAAAAGACATTAGGACATACATTTGCCGATGTCCAGTACAAGGGAGAACACTACAAAAAAGTCAAACTTTCTCTACTTGCTGGATTGTGCTCGGATGTAATCCTTGGTGTAGACTTTATAAGTCTTCATAAGGAATTGACCATACCGTACGGAGGAAAACGCAATCCTCTACACATCTGTGGTCTTAAAGCAGCACGAGTTGAAACACCGAGCCTATTCAGTAATCTAACTTCTGACTGCAGACCAGTGGCTACTAAGTCCCGAAAGCACTCAATAGGTGATAACAAATTGATTGAGTCTGAAGTTAGAAAACTCCTCTCGGACAAAATCATTGAACCTTCAAAGTCTCCCTGGAGAGCACAGGTGCTTGTGACAACAAACGAGAGACATAATAGAAGGATGGTCATTGATTACAGTCAAACAATAAATCGCTTCACCTTACTGGATGCATACCCAATGCCCCGAGTCGATGAACTGGTAGAACGGATATCCAACTATTCCGTTTTTAGTACTCTAGACCTCAAAAGTGTCTACCATCAAATACCAATCAAGACTGAGGAAAGACCGTTTACTGCATTTGAGGCATGTGGCAAACTCTACCAGTTCTGTCGCATCCCTTTCGGTGTTACCAACGGAGTTGCATGCTTCCAGAGAACAATAAATCAAATTATTGAGAATGAAAAGTTGCAGGACACCTTTGCATACGTGGACAATGTAACCGTATGTGGTCATGATCAAGAGTCGCACGATGAGAATATGCAAAGATTTCTAGATGCTTCTAGAAAGTATGGGATCACATTTAATGAAGACAAAAGTACGATAGCCACTGACAAAGTTTGCTTATTGGGATACGAAATTTCTAAAGGCCTTCTCAAGCCAGACCCTGAAAGATTCCAGGCTTTAAGAAACCTTCCTCCCCCTCATGATATGCGCTCACAAAAACGGATCGTGGGCATGTTGGCGTACTACTCACAGTGGATCCCAAATTTTTCTAACAAAATAAATGTTTTGGCAAATAACACGTCGTTCCCTCTTTCAGAAACAGTAAAGACAGCCCTTAACGAATTAAAGCAGGAGCTGGAGAAAGCTGCCATCTTCACCATCGACTATACTCGACCTCTGACGGTTGAAACAGACGCTTCGGATGTTGCAATAGCTGCCACCCTCAACCAGGATGGCCGCTCCGTGGCGTTCTTTTCAAGAACACTCTCGAAAAGTGAAAGGCGGCACTCAGCAATAGAAAAAGAAGCCTACGCCATTGTAGAATCTTTAAGGAAATGGCACCACTACTTAGTAGGAAATCGCTTTACCCTTGTCACGGATCAACGCTCTGTAGCCTTCATGTATGACAAACAGAGCAAAGGGAAAATAAAGAATGAGAAAATTCAAAGATGGAGACTGGAACTGAGCTGTTTCCACTACGATGTCTTGTATAGACCAGGCAAACACAATGTAGCGGCTGATACGTTTTCTAGAAACGGGTGTGTGTCAGCTATGAGTCGAAATGAATTGAAACTGCTCCATGACTCTCTGTGTCATCCGGGAGTAACAAGACTATGGCATTTAGTGCGAGCGAAAAACTTATCTTTCTCTTGTGAAGATGTTAGGCTGGTTGTCAACCAGTGCAGAATCTGTGCCGAAGTAAAACCCAGATATTTCAGTAATTCTAATGGAACTCTAATTAAGGCGATGCAGCCTATCCAGAGACTAAGTATGGACTTCAAAGGACCGCTCCCTTCTACATCTCGGAACACATACCTGCTAACTATAGTTGACGAATTTTCAAGATTCCCGTTTGCATACGCCTGTTCTGATATGTCGGCTTCAACAGTAATCAGATGTCTAGATAATTTATTTGGACTATTCGGAATGGCTGACTATGTACACTGTGATAGAGGTACCTCATTCATGTCAAGAGAGGTGCAGGAATTTTTACACGAGAGAGGGGTGGCCACAAGCAGGACGACCCCTTATAATCCCAGAGGGAACTCTCAAGTAGAAAGGCTAAACGGGTCATTATGGAAAGCTATAACTCTGGCCTTAAAAACTAAAGGACTCCCGGTTTCCAAATGGGAGCAGGCGTTAAACCAAGCCCTGCACTCTCTTCGTTCTCTGCTCTGTACCGCTACAAATGAGATACCTCACGAGAGAATATTCAAGTTCTATCGCAGGTCCACCTTCGGCAAATCACTCCCGACATGGTTAGCTCAACCAGGAAAAGTATTGTTAAAAAAGGGAGTCCGTGCATCAAAATATGACGATGGTACAATAGCTGTGGACTTAATCACATGCAACCCACAGTATGCCATTGTAAGACTTCCTGATGGAAGAGAAGAAACAGTGTCATTGCGACATTTGGCCCCCGTTCCAAGAGAGGGAGAATCAGAGGTGTATCAACATATGGAACATGAAGACTTTGAGCCGGAGACAAACCCTATCACACAGATGCAGGTGCCTACTGACCATGTGGCTATAGAACCAATGGCTGCTCCTAACACATATGTACAACAAGGGGAAAATGGACATCAAGAAGAAGTAAATGCAGGGGCTGAGTCTCCTGTTAGAGAGCCGCCGATGTCACCAACACCAAGCGACGGCAATATTGGTCCTGGTAGATATAACCTAAGACCAAGAACAAGCAGACCTAATTATAAGGTCTAACATTTATTTAATTATTTTTCCATATCACAAGTTCTAACTCAGTAATTGTAGGCTTAATATGACACACTTTGAACTGATCATTTTATAGTGTATAGCTTTTCTAGTTAGACTTTTTGTATTGTATTACTTATTACATTATTATTCAAGACAACTGGTCTTAATATTTGTATGCATAAGGGACTGATAATTTTATAGTGTATAACGTGTTTGTTTATAGTTATACAATGCTTTTCAATAGAGTAAATCTGTAAGTATTCTGTAGGGATACTAAGGCCTCTTATATCGCTGTCCTTCACTATTATTTACATGTTTATGTTTCTATAACTTTTAGGCGGGGTGATTGTAGTGTAACTGAGTTGATTTTCTGCGTGCGTCCAGCGTGTCTGAAGGTCATGGCCATTGTTGTGTTTCATGTCCAGTGTGTGTGTGTGTATAGACTGCATCAGTGGTATGCTAGACGTGCTGGTTTCATTCACTGTTTACTGTAGTCTAATTTTGTCGAATAAAGCCATATTATTGGTATTCTAGTCGTTATCATTTCATTACATCAGCATTCAACTGAGCCAAAAAACGTTTTTAGATGCTTGTATTTTATGCCTGAACAAAATATGGATTTAAATTGATTTTCATTAAAGATTTGAATAGTTTAATCAAAAACATGTATAAGGTCTCTCTCCTTTGCAAAGTCATTTGATTATATTGACAATACTGAGAAAATTTTTACAAAGCTTATATCAACTCACTCTGTCTGTCTGTCTGTCTGGTAAAGAGTGTTATTTCTCCCACGCCCATTCTCAGATCAAGCTGAAACTTTGCACAATTATTCATTGAAATGAAGACAAGACATGAATCAAAAAAAAAAGTGAGCAATTAGGCAATAAATTACTGGTAATTCATTTTGTTTTTATTATTATTTTTTTGCTTTATAGCAACAAGGGAAACTAATTCTTCAGTATTCACATACATGGCTAAATTTGTTGCGTTTAGTCCCCTTAAATGATTGTTAATGCTATTTCTCCATCACACATTCTCTGATCAAGTTGATACTTTAAACAGTTATTTATTGTACCTAACATGAATGAATTAAAAAAAATAATTTAATTAGTCAATTAATTGTTGGTAATTAATTATTTTGTTTGATATCAAATAAGGGAAATAACTTGTACAATATTGGTAGATATAGTTTTAAGGATGGATTTCTACTCCTCAAGATAAGCTTTTTTTTTTTTAAGGATTGTTTGTATTTTGCTTGTTAAATAATAAATTAACTTTAAAAGTTTCTTGAGGTTTCTTTAAACAACCTCA
The DNA here is from genome assembly GCF_947242115.1 of Biomphalaria glabrata. Lineage (NCBI taxonomy): Eukaryota > Metazoa > Mollusca > Gastropoda > Planorbidae > Biomphalaria > Biomphalaria glabrata. The sequence continues at coordinate 53,784,319 of NC_074712.1, read as the reverse complement.
TTCCTAAAGTACATTTTTTTTTTTTACTTCTGAATGTTTTTTTTCCAGTGCATATTAAATGATTTAGTATTAAACATTCTGAATTTAAAACTGACAGATGACGCTAAAGACGCTAATTAAAAGGCTTTTTAATGTTTGTGTGTGCTAAGGTATTTTGAATGCATGTGTAGAGATGGCAGACGTTCATCCATTTAAGTATTTAAGAAACAGATTGGTGGGAAATTCAACTAATTGATACATAATGAAAGATGATTGTTGAAGTTTGCAAATTTGTATTGTGGACCATGGCCAGTCAATAGCAATCATTCATTCTACAGAAAGCATTCACCAGAGCAAAAAAAAAAATGATGACCAGAGAAGAATGAGATCCCTAAACTTAGTCTAAATGGGTAACTGTTCAATACCAAGTGAACACAGTCAAAATTGAACTGCTCAATAGCAAGAGAACACAATCCTAAGTGAACTGCTCAATACCAAGAGAACACAGTCAAAAGTGAACTGCTCAATAGCAAGTGAACAGTCAAAAGTGAACTGCTCAATACCAAGAGAACACAGTCCAAAGTAACAAAGGTCTTGGCTCAACCAATTCTGTTTGTAGCGATGAAGAAAAATAGCTCTGTAATAAAAGCAAAGGATGTCCTACACTGGACTTCTGTGAAAGGTGTTTAACCTAAATGTTGGGTCACACATCATTCAGCAGCCACCAAGGCATATACCTAATACAAACAAAGCAGTAAATGTTAATAATAATAATAATAATCTTTATTATCCATTGGGAATTTGTCTTACAATTTGTGCATTACACCAAACAAAACATTATAATTATAGAAAACCAAAATATATATTCACACCAGACTCACTCATAATTTAGATGCGAAAAGTTTATATCAGATAGCTTGTATTGAATGATTTGATTGCCAGGGGAACAAAAAGAGTTTATGTGTCTGTTTGTCTTTGCTATCGGTGTCTTGTATCTCTTTTGTGATGGTAAAATTAAAAAATCCTGACTCAAAGGGTGATATTTATTTCCAGAATCTTTTTACTTTTTTTTATGAATGTTTGTCTCAAACAGCTGCCCAAATGGGATTTGTTTTTTGCTAATGATTTTACCAGCAGCATTTAGGATTCTGTAAAGTTTATTTTTAATGAATAAAACTATTACAGCTTTTATCTTCCAAAATACTTATGAGAAATCTACTATGGTCATGTATGTCAGATTGTACCTTATTCTCTTTCATGTGTTATTCACTTAGAGATCACTGTTACATGACATGGCTGCAATTTTATTTCAAGAAATATAGGATTTGTAAAAATAGATCTGAAGTATAGAATCTGTAATATAAAACTATAATGTGATATTTATTTTATTTCCCAGCCTTACTTGATCCTAAGTATGGGCGGTATTATCTAAATGGAGACAAGCAACAGTCTGATGATAAAAAGTTTGTTATGGCTGGAGCCATGTTTGTCTATGAGACTACCAGTTGGAAAACTAATGAGACTATAACATGCAATGGTCCTATTAGAAACACTGTCAAAGTTATGGTAAGCATAAGCTATTACTGAAAATTATCTTTTTTTTTTTCCCCTTTTATCAGCCTTCCATTTTTTTAAACAAATGCACAGGTTTAAATGATTTAACATTGATTAAAAAAAATTTAATTTACTTTGAATTTTAGTAGTTTCATAAGTGCCTTTTAAAAGCTATGAAGATAGTTGGCTTTGTGTCTAGGACTTTGTTAAAAATGATGATTTAATTGTACCAGGTTTATCCAAATAAAGTCATGGATGAAACAGCTATCTATTACAGCTATACAGTGCACAAAAAGGATAACAGCTATGAAAGTAATAAATATGCTTGGAAGTTTGACAAATGGTCAGATTGTTCAGTCATATGTGGTGTTGGTAAGTAAGAACATGATGAAACAGATAAGTTATACCATTATCTTCTGCTGAAATATATGTAACATTTATTGACCTTATTAAAAATTCTTAAGAATCTTAGTTCCTTAAAACCAACAATTTAACATGCTACCAAAGTTCTACAGATTCTTATTCTCCAATGTATAGATTTATTTCTTCTAATGTATTTGATTAATTATTCCATTACAGGAGTTCATGTCATGCAACATATATGTTATAATAAAGACAATGGCCAGAAAGTAGAGGATGAGAAATGTGCTCTACTTAAAGTGCCAAGAAAAGATGAAGTTTCATGTCGTCGAGACTCTTGCACAACAGCAATGTAAATTAATGTTAATAATCATTTATGAAACTAAAAATTAGAAAAAAAAACATAAATAAAATGATAAAACTAATGCTTATAATAATATTGAACATATTTGAACTCATTGTTTTAGCTACAACTATGTCATGGAGAATACCTATGAAGAATGCAATGCCAGTTGTGGACAACCAGGACTTCAATATCAAAAATTTCATTGTGAGAAAAAGTTTCCTAACAACACTTTTATAGAAGTAGCAAATTCTTTATGTGAACATCTTAGTGAGCCTAAAATTTCTATAAGCTGTCAGGGGAAGCCATGCCCAACAGTAGAAAGGTATTTTTTTTTACTTTTAATACAGGAAGACTTTCTAGTTTTCTTTTAACAAATTATGTGTTCATCTGCGTTATGACTTTTTCAAATGGCATCAGTTAAAACATGGAGAATATAATAAAAAGATCATTAAATATTGTGACTTTGAACTTAAGATTAGAAAACTAAAAAGTTAATATAATTAACAATGAAGACAGTGGAGAAGGAAGCTTTATATCATTGATAAACTTTGATGTGGTGTTTAGCTCACAGAATTCCCCACTGTATAGAATACATTTCTTCCCATGGTAAAATGTTTGATACAAACATCCCTGACACTTTCAATTTTTTTATATTAATTTCTTTGTGTTTTTATTGTACATGTTTTGGATGTTCCTTCAGATTTTGAACAGAATTACATTCTTGCCCAAACCCCCCGCAGGACAAAGGAGAATGGCAGTGGGCAGGGTTCAAACCATTCCAGAGCAGGGCTGGATTAATGGGATGACAGCAGGCAAGGCTACAGCCCTGATAACTGTACATGAAAGGAGTCTCCAGAAAAGAGATTGAAATATATCTGAATTTAAGATTTTTTTCAAGCTCGAACAAAATTTTTGCATTTTTACCACTAACATTTTATGCTAAATCTTACATCGGCTTGCAACACTGCTATGATTAAGAAGTGTCCGCTAGCATGCGTGGAATATGTAAATGCAGCTCCATATTTACAGCAGTGCATCTACCAAGGACCTTAACCTCCACAAACTCAAAAGTATACATTTTTTATAACTAAAATATGCATATTGAATTTTTTTAAAAGGGAAAATGAGATTTACTATAAAAGAATTCTATTTCTTTTTACTAAAATATGGTATGCTTTTAGATATTAGTATTATTTTTTTAAGTGGATCTATATTAAAGCTTTTGAAAAAGTGTAGGGGCCTTCACATACTTAAATCTGACCTTGGTCCAGAGTGCATACCACATGACCAGACAGCCTATTGAATAATGCAACCAGTCAATGCACTAAAAGAAACAATCTAGAACAAATGTCCAGAAAGAGGCTGAACATTTGATTGCAATGACTAACAAGATATGTAAAGTAGGCTTGAAACAAAATGAAGAGAAAAAGACAAGACATACAGCAGTTTACTAATTTCTTGATTTGAATTTATCATATGTTTATTGACGTATATTAACTATTTTTGTGCATGTTTATAAACTCTTTTTGTGGAAATCTTTGTGGATGGAAAGAAAGTGCACAAAATCATAGTTCAGCTGTTTTGCTTTCATTGAAAGGGGTCTCTGAGAACAGCATCAGAAATTTTCAAGGTTTCGCTTGACATTCCCTGGTGCCATTCCATATAAAAAAAAGTTAAAATACCAATTTTTACCAAATATGCTTTTGTGTCTGCCATTGTCTTAGTAATGAGATATCACTCCATTTCTTTAACTTATACATCACTTTTATTCTTACTAGATTTCAGTGGGCAGCATCCAACTGGTCTCAATGTTTCTGTGAGAGTGAATCTTCTGAGGCTATACAGCGTCGTGAAGTTTGGTGTGAATTGATCACACAGAGAGACAATGGTTTGGTGGAGAGTAAAAATGTAGTGGAGTCAGTCAAATGTCAAAATGTTATTGACAAACTTAAAGACACTCAGACATGCTCCAATGTATCATGTCTGCCTCAGTAAGAAACTGTCTTTGACCAGTCTTCATCATTATTTTAAAATCCTTAAGTTTTTCTTCTTTTTCCTTCTCATTTTTATGTTGGAGCGTTCAGATGACTAGACCAATATATGAGCTGAACTGCGCAGTGGTTTCCAAATCAGGGAGCTCTCCATATAGTTTTATCCTTTAATTGTTGTGAAACTGAACTTAGGTCCTATTTTTTAATAAGGCCTGCAAAAGAACTGACATTGGTCACATTTTTTTGCCCTCCTCCTCTATTGCCATATCTTTATAATAATCCTTTAAAAAAAAGAGCTATACCCATTGAAGCTACTTTTTTGTACCCAAGAATAATGGAATTAGTTTCCTATGTTAGAATTTACATGCCAACTTTGATACTATTTAAAAACATATGCAATTGGTACACATAAGTCAAAGGGTAACAGATGTAGAACTCTATGCTTATTAAGTTTTTACTTTTCTTTAAAAGAAAGAAATCACCAGCTACTTCACTATCTTTCTCAGCTCTAAATTTTTTTTATGTACAATAATTAAATTAAAAAAATGAATTTTTTGGTTTCACATTATTAAATTTTTTTATTATAACAGATTACGCTGGAGTACAGGCCCCTACTTTGAAGCTTGCAATGCTAAGTGTGGCGAAACTGGTACTGAAGTGAATAGAATGGTTTGTGAAACACAGAATAAAAATGGCACTGTTGACATTGTTGATGTTTCAAGATGTGAAAATGTCAGTAAACCAACACCAGTGTTCAGACCATGCACTGCTGATCCTTGCAAATCTGTGTAAGAAGCGAAAAACAATAAAAATCAGCATTGTAGACTTTCTTTTATGTTTTAATTTCTCATTATTCTTTACTTAAATATTTCTTTTTATTAATGTTAATATTTTTCTCTGAAGACCATATGTTTTAGACCAGATATTGTAGACATTTATTTGTTTTACCTCAGTGGGGTTTCCATGGGCCCCCATGGGCTGCAATTCAAACATGATGAAATTAGTAATTAGTGAATTAGTAAGTCACAAATAATTGATTCAATGACAAACATGGGTATTGACAATAATGATAAAATCAAAACATAATGTAATGTTCAACATCAGCAATAATTTATCAAACCATATACATATAAATCAATGGCATAACATTTGTAAAGCGCTACAATGTAACTCATTAACAAGCTGCATACCTTGTGGTCATGTGACTTTTGGCTCAGGGTCATCCACAATGTGGTTGCTTCCCAACACTGCCCCATCTTATAAGATAAGATAAGATCTCTGGTTTGCATTGAAATCAGACTTACAATATTTCAAAATACCTCTGTGTTTGGCTCTTGTTCTTGTTCCATCCACAACAATTAAAGGAAAGCCTCTGACAATAAGCATAAACATTAGATGTACTAATAGAGTGATTATGACAATCAAGTTTAATTGAAATACATTTCATTCTTCTAAAGACCCAAACTGTACACCTGGCAACCCTCAGATCTTTGGGCAGATTGTGATGCAGCCTGCAACCAAAATGGTACACAGTTGATGCTGTATGTTTGTCAAGAACTAGATTCATCTGGCCAACTGATTAACATCACTGTTGATAGCCTTTTGTGTGACCTTGACTCCAGGCCAGATGAAAGAAAACAGTGTGTAGGGCTGCCCTGCACACTAAAATGGGAAATTGGTCAATGGTCTGAGGTATTTGATTATACATTTGTAATTTATCTTCACATTTACATGATTTATTTTTTATTTGATAAGAAAGTAAACTCATTGGAAATGAATAGAATTTTTTTAAAGCTTATATCAACTCACTGTCTGTGTGTCTGGTACAAACATTGTACTTGTTATTTCTTCCAATTGTTCTCAGATCAAGTTAAAACTTTGCACAATTATTCTTTGCCATTGACAACACATAAATCAATTTCAAAAATTGACAAATTATTTGATCAATTAGTCGTAATTTTTTTAATATAGAGACAGCACTAGCTAAGAGGAGATAAGCCTTCTGTAGAGAATTGGCTAAAAATTAGAAATTAACAAAAGATAACCATAAAACCTTCTATTTTTATTAGTATTTTTATAGATCAGTGGCTAGTATGTCAGCTTTCAGTTATGGAGGCTAGAGACCTTGTGTTTAAATTTTTTTTCAACTTTTTTTTTTACAAAGCTAATATCAACTCACCCTGTCTGTATAGTAAAAAGTTGTACATATTATTTCTCCCACACCCAATCTTGGATCTAGCTAAAATTTCACACAATTATTTCTTTTACCTGATAACACAAGAATTAACTTTAAAAAAAATAAAAAAATTAAATATTGGTAATTAACTATTTTGTTTGGTCTCTTGAACAAGGGAAAGATTGTACTTGACTGAAGTGGTGGTATAAGCTGAATTAGTCCCCTTTATAGGTCATCGTCTGAGCTTAGTGAACACAAACATGAATATAAATACATTTAGAAAGCAATCACCCAGATACCACTTTCCAACTGGTCCAGACAAGTGATAGGATCATAGCGCATTGAGAAAGCTAAAAGCATGAAATTGAGCTATACAAAAAAAATTGGTAAAAATATTTCAAATTGCACAGATTTATTATTGTTAGTCTAGATGTATTACAAATTTAATTACATATATTAATACACATATTTGATACAAATTGGTATTTTTAACTTTTTTCATTTTGCTAGTTTTAATTGCTTTTAAAAAGATTACATGTAAAATTCTCCCAGATGCCCTCTCTCCCCAACTGGTCTACAAAAGAGATTAGACCATAGTACATTGAGAATGCTATAACCATGAACGTTGCACTGAGCAAATGCAATTAATGTAAAAATTTGCACAAATTTTTTATTGTTAGTCTAGATCTATTAAAAATTAATTACATGATTGGTTCAATATAACTAATGCAATTACTTTCACTATAAGCTTTGTTTTATTTTTTAAATAGTGTTTTTTTAATTTAAATTTAAATCAGTACTTTTGTAATCACATAAATTATTTTCCTAAACTATTTGTCAAACTTTTGTTTTTGTGCAGTGTTCTGTGACCTGTGGTCGTGGTAAACATTACAGAAAAGTTTATTGTGGCGATCCTTTGTCAGACCATGATGACAACAGATGTACAGATGCACCTCCACCAATGTCAAAAATTTGTATTAAGAAAGAGTGCCCTAGTAAATTTTTATTCTTTCCTAAACTGTTTTAAATTAATTTTTAAAATATTTCTTCCATTATTCCTAATGATTTAATGTAATTTTTTAAAGTGTGCTCTTGATATTTACACAGGCACACTTACACACACACACACATATTTACATACATATATGCACAGACATATGCATTTACATATATTACATGTATGCACTTACATTGAGGCTTCCTACCACCATTCTCACTAAATTATCACTTCCTTGGGCTTTATGATATAGGTTAGTATAATGCCAAAAAACTCTAGATCAGGGGTTCTCAACCTATGGGTTGCGACCCCCTTGGGGGTCGATTGAGGATTTGCCAGGGGTCGCCTAAGACCATCGAAATTATGGATTGTCATTGTCTACTCTTTTGTATGTGTGTTTGTGTTGGGGGGGTCGCAGCAGTGTGGGGGATTGTTAAAAGGGGTCACCGAGCTTAAAAATAATGTCAAAAAATACATGACCATACTGACTGTCACTTGTCACTTGAAGATCATTTATTAACAATGAATTCACTCATCAGATTGTTAAGACTGCAAGCTGATGTGCCAAAAATCTAATCATTTCACTGCATTATTTATTGATTGAATAATGTTTGATTTTATTACATTAAAAAAAAAGTTTGTTGTACTTTTCTGTTGCACTAAACATGTTCTCAGTTCTACTGACTCTTTCTTCAACACTATTTGAGTATATTTCTACTTACTCTGGCCTATTGTTCAACACTATTTGAGTTTGCCTGTAAACAATTCAATTAGCCACAGGTGATGTGCACAAATGCTCTTGACTAAAAAGTTTATGAAATTTCCTTTTTTTCCCATTGATTTTACAGAAGCCAAAATATAAGTACTTTTCATTCTGATGCTGCACTTTTTGTGATAGTACTACCTCGATATGAATTTTTTTAAAGCCTGCTTTAATAATTAAATTTAGGAATTTCAAATTCTGTTAAAATGATACATTGCACATATCAAGACAATATTAATAACAACGTTTTAGTTAAAGAAATTTTTCAAATAACTAAATAGCTCTCTCTTTTTCTTACTCTCTAAGCCTTTATCTTTTTTGTCACTTCACAGAAATCCGTGATGTAGATTGTGTTGATATGTATTCCTACTGCACTGCTTATAAGGACTTATATTCTAGGTAAAGTTTCAATTTGTAGATAACATTATCTAGTGGGAAGCATGGTCGAGAGACCAAGTACACTTGAACTTGGTTTGGCTACGTATGAAGGGGTTCGAGGTTCGACACCCAACTCATGCAGAGTTGTGTTTACTGAGCACCTAAAGACAGCACGGAAAACCTTCTCCCAGATACCCCCTCCCCCCACTGGTCCACAAAAGAGATTAAACCATAGTGCTCTGAGCATGCTGTAAGCAGGAAAGTAGTGCTATATAAAAGGAAGAATTTAATTTGTTTATTTAGATATTAAATGGAAGCGCAGTGGCTGAGCGGTAAAGCCCTTGACTTCCGAACCGGGGGTCCCAGGTTCAAATCCTGGGATTTTAAATTTGGGGATCTTTGGGCACCCCTGAGTCCACACAGCTTTAATGGGTACCTGACATTAGTTGGGGAAAAGTAAAGGCGGTTAGTCGCTGTGCTGGCCACATGACACCCTTGTTAACCATAGGCCACAGGAACAGATGACCTTCTCATCATCTGCCCTATAGACCACAAGGTCTGAATGAGGAACTTTTTACTTTACGTAGATAATATATTAATATTTAATCTCATGTAAGAAAGAAGATAACTACTCTGAAAGCTAGAGATTATAGAGTTGGTTGAAACTGTATAAGTCTCTTCTTGAAGTATACGTCACTTTAAACAAATATTAACTGCCTGAAAAATCCTGTGCTACACCCAATAGTGTCATTATTTAAAAAATCAGTTAATGTAAACCATTGGTTTGGAAATCAAGTCCTTTACCTTTCCTTAGCCACCATGCAATTGCACTGCTTATAAAGACTTATATCCTAGGTAAAGTTTCAGTCTGTAGATAAAGTTATCTAGCATATGCAGTTATATTTAAAAAATCATTATGACATTCTGAGGCCAATTAAATTTTTTTTTTTATAAATAGATTACTTTTTCATAGATTTGGTCTTTCTCTAGGATTTTTATTTTCATATTTTCTACAACAGATGCAAGAAAGACAACTTCCAGAGAAAATGTTGCAGAGTGTGTCGTGATAATGAGAGATCTTCTAGAGGATATTTAAGTCCTTTACAAAGTCTAATTAAAAAACGTAATATTAGAAGACTACAAAGGCTAAATTCATAGTAACCTACCTGAATGTTTTAATATTAAATCTTTGTAAATATTTATTTCATAATTATAAAACCAAGATTTATTGAATTTTTTCAATTGAATAATTGTAAGTGTAAATATATGGAGTTTCACTAGGTGATATAACTGTACATCAAAGTCACATATTTGTGAAGGATAATGAGATGCGACTATGATTATGCAGATGTGCAGAATGCAAGAAGAATGAAGTAGACATCAATTATTTTAAATTCACCAATCTTGAAATTACAACTAATATCTAAATTCAAAAGAATTTATATAATTTTATTCAGTATCCTATATTACTATTATAGGTTCACGAACTGTATATAGCCCCACTAACACTTTTAATATACAAATGACTAACTTTGAAAATCTCTAATAGTTTTTGTAATTATTATTCCAATGTTTATTTAAAATGATATGTTAATCTTAAGTTTTTGATTTCTGAAAAAAAAAACTGATATTGTTTCTGGTTCTTACATTTCAGACTTTTTTTTTTTAATGTGTTCAATTTTTTTTTTCTTATTGTATACAAAAGTACAGTTTCAATCATACACAAATTAATTATTAGACTTTTAATAATTTTTTTATTAATGTGTTTTTACATGAAATTTTAATTTTTTTTTTTTTTACAAAAAACTTTTTGTATGTCACACAATGAAAAAAATAAAAAATGTGTTGATGTTTTTTTTTTTGTCCTGAACATTTTGCTGTAATTCTTGTGGCCCTGATGTCTTGGTCTCCAACTCTGCAGTTCTTGTGGCCCTGATGTCTTGGTCTCCAACTCTGCAGTTCTTGTGGCCCTGATGTCTTGGTCTCCAACTCTGCAGTTCTTGTGGCCCTGATGTCTTGGTCTCCAACTCTGCAGTTCTTGTGGCCCTGATGTCTTGGTCTCCAACTCTGCAGTTCTTGAAACCATTTGTGACTTGTATTAATGGTGAACTTCAAAAACATCAGAGAAATTACATTGGCAGTTTGCACAATCTTGTTTATGAGCCATCTTAAGTTTGTACCAATGAATTGAAAATGGTGAAGAGTGTAAGTTTAAAAGTACATGCGACTATTGTCCTCCTTTCTATTCTAAGTACTTCATAATGATTGGTATTGGATTGGCTCTGCCAATTTACAGTATTTAATTCAATCTGAAGTTTTCTGAACTGGTATAGAGAAAATTGTATAAAACTTTAAGTTTTGTATGAAACCTCATCTTATTATAGAACTATACATATATTAGACATAAATGGATAGCAGTACCAGGGACCATACGGGCGAAATGACTCTGGATCAGAAGAATGTTTTATGGACATTCGGATAGTCTAGAGGTTAAGTTCGCTTGGTGCGTTATCGTTAGGTGGTGGTGTCGAATCCAGAGCCACAGGTTCGAGCCTCGGTCGGCGCATTCCCTTATTTTCTCTCTTAAAAACTTGGTCCCTGGTGCTGCTATCCATTTATGTCTAATATATGTGTGTATCACATTTGTTTCAGCACCTAGCTTCAACTCCATATTATAGAACTATTTGTAATTTTGCAAAGTTCTGAAAAAAAAATTCGACCTAAGGAAATGGCTGAGCAATGTTTCTGTAACATGCACACACATTTGAGTGTGGGCAAATGTTAATGCTTTAAATTCAAGATCCAATATTTTGACTAGCCCGTAGAAAAGACAAACTTTCCTATTTATGTTTTAAATACAAGCTAACACACAATGTTTCTATATACAAACCCAATATAGAGTGCATGAGTCCACCCAACTGGGTACCTCACTTTAGTTGGGGAAAGTAAAGGTGGTTGGTTGTTGTGCTGGCCACATAACACCCTGTTCGTTAACCGTTGGCCAAAAAAAAAAAAACAGATGTCCCATAGATCGAAAGGTCTGAAAGGTGACTTAGTGATAAAGCACTTGGCTTCTGAATCTGGGGTGTTGGGTTCGAATCCTGTTGACGACTGGAATTTTTTATTTCGGGACCTTTACGGTCAGCCCACCCAGCTCTAATGGGTACCTGACATTAGTTGGGGAAAAGTAAAACCGGTTGGTCGTTGTGCTGGCCACATGACACCTTCGTTAATTGTGGGCCACAGAAACAGATGACCTTTACATCATCTGCCCCATAGATCCCAGGGTCTGAATGGGGAACCGTATAGGCCTTACCTGAGTGGGATGGCGAAGAAAAAAACATGTTAAATATCTCTGATCATAGCTACATGGGAAACGAGTTTCAAGAGCCCGACAATAGGTACTTCGTTCTTTTAGTTACGGATATGGTTTGGGCGGTAACCAAAAGAAATCATAAGTGGATCCATAGTTTAAGTGTGTAACATAGCTTGGAGCGTATAACAGTAACATAGAGCCTTGTAGCGTTAAGATCAATAACATATGCTTGAAGTAGAGCTATGTAACATAAATATATAGAACGACTTTGAGCGTGTAACACAATATATGTAGGCTTGGAGCGTGTAACACAGTGACATTGTGTTTGAGCGCGTAACGATGAGATTTGGAGCACTTAACAGTAACAATGGTCCTATATGCTGGCTACTTGTAGCACTCTTCAGTAAAGTAAAGGATTGTAGCATGTAGTGCTAACAAATATGATCTATTGGTGTAACGAAGTCATGACTTATTAGAAGAAATATTCTTCGATTTTTGTTTCTTGGACTCCCTTCCCTTCTTTCATTATATTACTTACTTTTTAAATTTAATTTCTTTAAGTCAATGAAACCATGTATTCTATCAGAACAGAGAGCATGAAGACACAGCAGGAGAGTTGCTCCCACCAGTTAGGTCCTGCTTCCGTCGACTCTTTGCTATTAAACGAATGTTCGAAATGTTGGGATGTCTAATCCATGACGAATTTAGTTTGGTACAAGAATTAGAATTACAATTCTCATGATCCGATCAGCATTGGTAGCTCTATAGTGTATCGGGTTAAGTGCAAAGTCTATGGAAACTGTTTATGCACTGAGCTATATAGACATGCGATCTTGTTACACCTGGTCTTAATTCCACAAGCGTAGGTGTACTCGTGTCAATCCCTTGGGAAGTTAGATCTAGAGAAAAAAAAGGGGAAATACATTACCAGCTAGATTTTGACAAAGCTTATATAATCTCACTCTGGTAAAAATTTTGTACACGTTATCTCTCCCCCACCCAATCTCGGATCAAGTTGAAATTTCGCACATTTATTTCTTGTTGATATAAGCTTTGCTTAAAGTATTGAAACAATAACAATCCCATAACTAGCTTCCAACGTGACCATAGGATTATTAACTTTCTAGTCAATCGTCTTTCCTCGAAGATGTATTTTAGTTTTGGATCTCTATATCAGAAAATCTTACTGGAGACATTTGAAGCATATTGCCCGATGAATACCCTCTGTTAATCGAGACATATAATTTAACCACAATGGCATTCGTGTATATGCCACCTATCTTTCATTATTCACAACCAATCGCTAACCTCTTTCTACTTTGTCACCATAAAAACACTCGCACACACACTACATAACAATCAGAACTTTTGGCTGTTTGGTGTACCGGTACTTGGGTAGTTTACTAGTGTGAAAGCTGCTAGTTCAAAGGGTTGCCTTTCTGCTCTGTGGCTTTTTTAGGCCTATCTGATAAGGCAGCTTTCTTTCTCATTCACTTTTCTAAGGCTGCTTCATTCCTTTCGCTGTCAGTGAGGCTTGTACCTAACATACAGATTGATAATTAATATTGTTTAAACATATGATAATGAAGCTTTAGAGGTTCCTACCTCAGACAGATTGATAATGAATATTTGTGAGCAGGTCAGGCAGGCGCGAGTGGGAGAGAGATACCTATTCTCTGCTGCTCAACATTAAAATTTACCTAACAGTAGGCAGATGTTAGCGCTACTGGGTGGGCTCAATCTGTGCACCTCGGTATGGTGACCAAGGGGCTAGAGTCACCTAAGTAACCAGACAACTAACTATACTAACTTAACTAAATGAAAACAAGATAACAATCTTAAGTTTACGATAAATAAAACAAAAAGAAACTTTATTTACATACAAAAATAAATCAATAATAAAAAATAATATGTACACTAACTTGACTAATCACTACTACTGAACCCATCAACTAACTAAAACCCTCTACTAAATCTATGCCACTACAAAACCATGGGCGTAGCCAGGGGGGGTTTGGGGTTCAAACCCCCCCCCCCCCGAAATGAAATCCCCCCCTCCGAAGGGGAGGATCGGAATTTAGTGACTGATTTTTTGCTTTGATTTTGTTTATTTTAGGTGAGATTTTAATACTAATCCATCACTTGCCCCAGCACAACCAAGGGGGTTTTGAGTTTAAAACCCCCTACCAGGGGGATTTGAGTTTAAAACCCCCTACCAGGGGGGTTCGAGTTTAAAAACCCCTACCAGGGGGCTGAGTTTAAAACCCCCCTACCAGGGGTTTTGAGTTTTAAACCCCCTACCTGGGGTTTTTGCAGTTAACTCCCCCTCTTCTATAAAACAAAACAAAAAAATGCAAACGAAAATCCCCTAATTCCAAGAGCACAGTTAAGGAAGATTTTGATTTTAAAACCCCCTCTAAAATTTACGATAAACCCCCTCTTCAACATAAAAAAAAGCTAATTACGCACTCAAAATGTTATGAGCGTAGCTAAATGGGTTTTGATTCAGTTTTGAGTTTAAATCCCACTTAAGCGGGGTTTGAAGGTAAAAAATACCTCTTTAATAATAAAAACAAAGCAAATTATACACTCAAAATGTTATGAGTGTAGTCAAAGGGGTTTAGAGTTTAAATTCCCCTCCAGTGGAGTTTGAAGCTAAAAAGTACCTCTTTAATATACATAAAAGCAAATTACTCATTCTAAAATCTATGAGCGTAGCCAAAGGGGTTTTGAGTTTAAACCCCCCGCCAGGGGGGTTAACGGGGGGTTTGAGGCTTAAAAATACATCTTCAGTGTAAGAAAAAAAAAACAAATTACGCACTCAAAATGCGTTGCCAAAAGGGGTTTTGAGTTTAAACCCCCATTCAGAGGGGTTTGATGCTAAAAATACCTCTTCAATATAAAAAAAAGCAAATTACACACTAAAATTATTTGAGCGTAGCCAATCCAATCGGGGGTTTTGAGTTTAAACCCCTCTTCTACAGATGGCTTTTTTTTAAAGTTTAAAACCCCTCCAGATGGTTTTGAGTTTAATATCCCCCTACAGAGCATTTTGAGGTGGAAAACCCCCTACAGATGATTTTGACGATAAAACTTCTCTTTTCTGTTTTCATTTTTCTCATGTATAAACAAATGTAAATAAATGGTATAGTCCATGATCAAATTTAAAGTAAATTAAAAAAAAAAAACTTGGATGATAGTTCTGAAGTGACATAACTCATTTTTAGCAATAAAAAAAAAAGTTATGTGTAATGTAATACAGTATCAAATGTGTTGAATATAAATAACAATTTCTTTAAGTGAAAATGGTTTCAGTGTAAAACTTTTTCATGTGTTTGCTATAATGTAGAGTAAAAAAAATATCAACATATTTAATAAAGATGTGTTTGATTAATGAGCTGTTATGTTATATTTATAAGTCAAGTTAAAAAGAAAAGCAGGTTCAGCTATTGTTTATGAGTGTGGTACTGAGAATTAGAGCAGTACTTCACAATATAAAGATGATCACCATTGGATCAATCTCAGGACCCTCTCAGTTTGGTAACAGATATAAGAAAGTGGGGGGTATTTTAAAGTCTATAGACTATGCAGAATATACAAGCATAGTATGGCACTAGATTAGGATTTAAAAATGGAATCAGTTGACTATATAATCAGAAAAGCAAGACAATGATTTGTTTGGTTTTACCCCTTTTTTTTTAAGATAAACTTTTGTGATCATTTTTTTACAAGATGCCATTTTGATGTGATTTCTAATAGTGTCCTTTACATAAACCAATGGGTGAATTAAGTCTACTTTTAACACTTTGTTTTATATGTGCTTATGTAGTAGGTGTAACTCAAGTATTGGGCTCCTAGTGTTTTACAGTTAACCTTGAATGCCCATCTTGACTGTAATAGTTGTACATTGATATTCACCTTCATGTGTAGCTTGTAGACTTTCACTGCTATTCATGTAGACCTAACAGTTTCTACTAAACCTGCTCTGTCAACTTGATTGTTTAGGTGTCTGGTATAGAATAAAAGCAACTTGTCATATCTGGACTCTTCCTTCATATTGGTATCATCATATGACTTATGTTTATATATTTTTAATTACCTTTTCACAAATCTGAGCACTTGAAGTCTTATTGCTAAACTTCACAGACTTTTCAGTCCTTTTGTTAAGCAAGTATTCTTGAAGAAGACTAGAATCATTGAGTTTCTCTAGCCTAACTACACATGGCATTAATACTTTTTTGAGCACACTGAAATCCCCTTGAAATGTGAGACGTTTTGATTTTAACTGTTCTAATCCCTTTAATTCAGAATTCATGTTCAAATGTCCAATGGCTTGAGATGATAGTATTGACATTGGTGGGTTATTGTGAGATGGCTGCTTTACAGGAGAACGTAAACTGTACAGTAACATTGATAAATCCTTTTCTGATTGATTACGTACAGAAGAGTGTGAACTGCGCAATGTTGTTGAATCAAGAGTTTTTGTATTTGAGACAGGTGTTGAATATTTACATATAGCTGTAGTAGATGTATTATTTGAAGATCAAACAGATGATGATGTAGCAACATGAGTAACTTTATGAAGATGTACTGCACTTATTTTCTTCTTCCTTAGTTGTCCTTGTTTAAGTGTGAATTTAGATAAGAAATATTTGATACATTTCGATCTGTTGGGTTCATTTCAAGGAATGTTTGCTGAGGAAATGATGGTCTGCTTAAAAATTGTTTGGGTGAAAATTGGCAGGTCTCCTGTGGTGGAAGTAAAGGTCGGACAGAGTTCATGATGGGAGAGCATTGATGAGAAGTTGGTTAACCTGTACTAATGTTCCAACCATCCACATATGAGGTTGGATTATTTGTTTTATGTGGTTTTAAGAAATTGGAATTCTTTATTGATTTACTTACACGTGCAGATTTTCTTGCATTTGATTGGATTTGGGCTTTTGGCACATCTCCACAATTCTGGCCATGTTGTGCCCTACTTGTAATGGTGGGTTTGCTTGCAGAAGTAGGTGTACAAACTGAAGCAAGAGAATATGTTGATGTATTTGCTATTTTTGGAGAAAATATACTTATTGAATGGGATGATACCACTGTTGTAGGTGTAGAAATTGAATTAGATATAGCTATTGAGGGTGCAGATGTGCTTATTGAATAAGATGTTACTGCTGTAGGTGTAAACAATATTTGTGGGTTAAACTTTATTAGAAAAGTTTGATTTCCAACAATGATCGGTGTTTCAATCATCAAGTTCTGGGCTCTACCAAAATTTACTAATGGCTCATTTAATGGTGTACTGGTCTGTAGAGTACTAATAGAAGAGTTTATTTCAATATTTGTTGGTAGAAGCTCTTTGGATTGTTGAAATAGTAAGGGTTCTTTAGGAGCTATCAAAGGTGTTTTAGGAGCCACTGCATGTTGTTTTGAAGTTATTAAAGGTCGTTTAGAACTACTTGGTGCTCTATTTATTTTCTTTTTGTTATGTAGGTTGGCCACTATGGTCATTGGAACTGGCTTTAACCTTGACTCCAGAACTTGCCTTTTGGGTGTGTAGAACACTTTGTCAATATCCAGGTCATGAACAGATTTCTTACTATCAACATTCCTGCAGATATTTTTGCCATTGTCTTTCAGATACAAAGCTTCATTGTAATCATCATTTTTTTGCATGGTTATATTGCTTGCTGAAGTTTCATTCTTCTTTCAGTTCAGTCTGAAGCAAGCTACTGTAGGAAATGTCTGAAATTTCTTTAGGATATAAAGTAGTTACAGTAAAACTAAAATGGTGCATCATTTTCAGTTTTAATAGGAACCTCTGTATCTGCATTACTTGAAACATGATCCTCCATCTGTTATATAATAAAGAGCATTGATTAGAACTTATACAATCAAGTTTGCACTATACAAAAAAAAAACATGTTTAGTAATTCATATTAACTAACTCCCCTTCTCAGTTCTGTCAGATGATGTTATTAGATCTATATGAAATGCAAATATACTAACTAACTATAAATTCATTTGTAGATTTTGCTCATTTACTTCTGTCTATTTAAGTAGTCACAGTGTGAGCCCCCCCCCCCCCAAAGTCCTGTCATGACATTTATGATTATGATGAAAGGGGGGAGGGGCGCAAAGTCTGACAATTTTTTTTGGTAATAAAATAAATTCAATGTTTAAATATTAACCAAGTGATATATAATTAGATCTATTACTAGTATTACCATGGGCGTAGCCAGGATTTTTTTTCGGGGGGCTTTTGGGGGGGGGATTTTTTTCTCCCCCCTGACTCCCCCCCCCCACGAATTTTTTTTAAATATGTATTTATGTGTGTGTGTGTGTGTGTACATAATCTTTAATGCATTCTGATCCTTCATTCTTTCGGAAGACGTTTATTGTGCCCTAGAATAGGTTCTTCCATGAGTTAGTGGAAAAATTGTAGATTCCCCGCTAATACTAGCAAGGTGGGGGAGCGCTAGGAGCTCCCACAGAGCGGGGCGAAGCCCCGCCGCCAAGCACTATTTCAGGTATTGAAAGCCAACAAAAGGCATATTCTGAGGTATCTACAGTGCATTTTCCTGCTATTAAAAAGTTTTATTTCAAAAACCTAATGTGCTATTCTTACTGACTTATCTAAAAATCTGTCACTGGTAATGTCTGAAGCTTCTTCCCACCTGCCATGAGGACCTCAATAAATGAGTGGCGTCAAGTTGTACTAGGATATCATTGCAACTCTTCTTATGCGTAATTCATTTTGTCGGAGAACATGTCCCGCAAACCTCATGCGTCGCTCTCTCACAATCTTACTAAAGGGTCGACATAGGATTTCCTCGATTTAAACCCGATCTCTATAACTGACTCCTAAAATCTGTCTTAGCCATCTTTGTTGAGCCACATTTAGTGTTTGTCAATTTCGGCAGATGACTATTCACTACAGTTTATTAAGGGAGCCCTGCCACTGGTAAAAATGTGTAACCACTCTTAAATACGCTCTTGGAATTAAGGGACTGTAGTTTGCTTTAGATTTTATATCGAAAAGAGAAGTTTTATCGTCAAAATCATCTGTTGGGGGCTTTCCACCTCAAAATGCTCTGTAGGGGGATCTTAAACTCAAAACCATCTGGAGGGGTTTTAAACTTTAAACAAACGCCATCTGTAGAAGAGGGGTTTAAACTCGAAACCCCCGAATGGATTGGCTACGCTCAAATAATTTTAGTGTGTAATTTGCTTTTTTTTTATATTGAAGAGGTATTTTTAGCATTAAACCCCTCTGAATGGGGGTTTAAACTCGAAACCCCTTTTGGCAACGCTCATAGCATTTTGAGTGCGTAATTTGCTTTTTTTCTTACACTGAAGATGTATTTTTTAGCCTCAAACCCCCCTGGCGGTGGGTTTAAACTCAAAACCCCTTTGGCTGCGTTCAGATATTTTAGTGTGAGTAATTTGCTTTTATTTATATTGAAGATGTACTTTTTAGCTTCAAACTCCACTGGAGGGGAGTTTAAACTCAAAACCCATTTGACTACACTCAAAACATTTTGAGTGTATAATTTGCTTTGTTTTTATTATTAAAGAGGTATTTTTTCCCTTCAAACCCCGCTGAAGTGGGGTTTAAACTAAAAACTAAGTCAAAACCCATTTAGCTACGCTCATAACATTTTGAGTGCGTAATTAACTTTATTTTTATATTGAAGAGGGGGTTTATCGTAAATTTAGGAGGGGGTTTTAAAATCAAAATCTCCCTTAACTGTGCTCTTGGAATTAGGGGATTTTCGTTTGCATTTTTGTTTTGTTTTATAGAAGAGGGGAAGGGGTTAACTGCAAAAAACCCAAGTTGGGGGTTTAAAACTCCAAACCCCTAGTAGGGGGTTTTAAACTCAAAACCCCTGTTAGGGGTTTTTAAACTCGAACCCCCCTGGTAGGGGTTTTAAACTCAAAACCCCCTGGTAAGGGGTTTTAAACTCAAAACCCCCTGGTAAGGGGTTTTAAACTCAAAACCCCCCTGGTAAGGGGTTTTAAACTCAAAACCCCATTGGTTGTGCTGGGGCAATTGATGGTTTAGTATTAAAATCTCACCTAAAATAAACAAAATCAAAGCAAAAAATCATTCACTAAATTCCGATCCCCCCCAAGGGGGGGGATTTCATTTCGGGGGGGGGGGGGGTGAACCCCAACCCCCCCCCCTGGCTACGCCCATGAGTATTACCATTTTGAAAATTAAAATATTTTAAGTAAGAGAATTCATTTTCATCTTCCAAACAAGTACAAGAGTCTAGTAGTAGACTAGATTTGATTATTTTAATGATTAATGCATGGAACTATACTAATGGAACACCAGCTTCGAGTTTTTTACAAAGCCAAAGAGAGTCAAAGTGCCGTCGCGCATCATTTTTGCGCATGGTGCAATGTGGAGAAATCAATGATGATGCCAAAGAAGAGATTTACTCCGTCAGTCCCTTGCAATGGGTGTAAAACTTTCGTACGCTCTATTTGATTAGATGTGTAAAAACTTCATCCATTTTCTGACTATCTGATATAATAGATAAAATTTTCCCGAATAAGAGATCGTCACAAAAGTTATTTTTTTCGACCACCCTATAAAATGCCACTTTTTTTCAAAAAAAATAGAATCTAAATTCCGAAAATACAATCTTTCAGTGTTTCTGTGTTTGGTTTATTTACACTAAATCTGGATGAAGACCTGTCTACCGTTCCGCTAAATGCGTATTTGTTACGATATACTAAATTGCACGAAATAAAAATAAAAATTAGGAGGCCTAATACAGTTTTGACACTCCAAGCTACGCATTTCTAATCGTTTTTTTTTTATTATTATCATCGAAAGAACTAGGCTATAGGCATACACGTCTGGTGGGAAACAAAGAAAAAGTTCATCTCGGTAATATTGTAGCCTAAATAAAATGACCAAAAAAAAAACTGTAGCCTAATTTAAAATGAAACAGATCTAGAGCTAGATTTTCTTGCACGAATGATACAAAATAAGTATAAATAATAAGTCATAGTCATATGAATCTGATAGATCTAAAACAAATACTGATAGTAATTCATTAATTAATTATTAGAATTACTTGACTACCAACTGGGTATTTTTATTGCCAAAATACAATGTATTTTATGTGCATTTATTAAAAACAACAACCAAAAATTAAGCGTTCGACGCAACTAGATCTAATATTAATAATATAGATTCTGGTTCTAGATCCAGAAAGCTACTTCTCTAATTCAGTGTTCTAGTTTAATTCTAGTTAGATCTAGATGTCTAGACCAGTAGATCTAAGGTAATCATGAATGTGAGCGTCAAAAATTATTTTTCGCGACATTCCTTGTTGTCTCTTCCTGGCCAAAAATAAATCCAGATTTGTTTATCAAAAATAATTTTGGCATCATTAAGTGCTGCCAACTAAAAATGAGAAACACCCATTATGTACAGATGTATTAATGTTAGACACAATAATTTAGACCACAATAAAATAGTTCTTTTTTTTTCTTTAAAGATTTATTGCAATCAATTTTTGTGTGTGTGCTAAATAGATGTTACTTTTCATTGTCACTGAATTATGAATTATTACAATCTCTGAGTAAATTTTTTTTTTTTTGTGAATTACCTACGTCTGTATTTTATAGGACAAGATCTGGATTGAGATTTAAAAAAAAATAGCTTTTATGAATTGCTAGACCAGATTCCATATATATTATTTTAAATAGTTTTTATTTTCATAAAGAGCATTTTTCATGCTTATAGCATGCTCAGAGCACTATGGTCCAATCTGTTTTCATGATCACTTGGGGGGGGGGGGGGGGAGGTATCCAGGGAAAATGTTTTCAGTAATGCTTTTAGTTGCTCAGTAAGCACAACTCTTGAGTCCGATGTTGAGAACCCCGAGCCTCTTTATATGTAGCTATCACAAGCCCAAGCGTTTTATGTCTCTCACGCTTGTCATATAGCAATTTCTATTTATTTATTTCTCTTGCTGTATTTTGAAAGTACGGTAAACGATGTTAAAAAGGGTAATTAATTTATGTAAAAAAGAAAAAAAAAGCTTATTATTATATAGTGAGTAGCATACGCCGATATTTTTCAGAGCCTGCCTTAGGTCACTGCAACCTATGCGACCGCAGTGAGCCACGCACTGTCATAGAACCCACTCTAATCCTAGGTGTAAATTATTAAAACGAAACCATTTTATAACTTATAACAGATGTTCCGAGGTCTTCTGGTTTACAAGAAGCTCCTGGAAGGTGACTTCTCACAATTTATTGATAAAAGATACTTGCGTGTGTAGGCCTACTGTAATAGTCCTGCCTTGTATTTGTTGATGGCTGTCGGACTTCGACACTCTGGAGGCCTCAGACAGGACAGGGGTGAAGAGCCCCATGTCCAGGAGTGGTGGTTGGATAAAAGCAGCCTTTCTAACCATCAACGGGATAATGGCGCCTACGGCGCTGACGCCCTACTGGACTTCACTGAAGGAGGCATGGGCAGAGGCGGCCTTAGCAGTGCGCGGGCCCTAAGCCGTATATGTATGCTATATATCCATACCACATCACATCACTAAATGTCTCGTCCGCCTCTAATGCTGTAAGTATTATTTTTGCTACAAAACATAGTACCTTACTTATGTACTGTACTATTGGCCGTTTGACTACATTACATAATGTACTTTATGAAAGATTTTGCCTTAAAGTTTAATCAACGTAACTAATGATTAAGACATTTGTTCATGAACAATCAACAAACTACATAATAATATTTCTGCTAAACACTCTGAAGGTTAAGATTATGGCCGCCGCAAGAAGAGCGCAAAAGGTCGATTGTTGATAAGAATAATGTGTGCTTGGACTCCTTGGTGCTTTCCCTTCAAGTTTACATTATTGTATTTGTATCCCTGGACACGACAATCGGCGATGTCCTGACCAACGTTCACCAGCGCAGCAAGAAGCGCCATGACAAACCATTTCCTGTTAAGTTGTCAACATTAGGATACGTCCAAAAAAACTCAATATAAAGGACATCAGCTCTTTGTGGCTAACATCAGGTGTGTAGTCAAGAATGACGGGAAAATATTTTGCAAGTTTGATTTTATCAATAATGTTCCCTTTTACTTCTGATGCCATAATGTTCATATGCTCGTTTTGAATCCTATGCCCGATGTAATGGCCGTGAGCCTCGGCGTTCTTAATTCTTCGAAGATGTACTTGCATGGTTGGGTCGACTTCGGCTATCACCGCTGTTCGTTTGTTTCTCTGTTCTCCCATGATATGCGGTGTTGTTTTCTTAAAGGTAGGACTATTGTACAATCGCTAGAATTTTTGTTAAGACTGCGCGCTACTGCAGTTTTACTTTTCTAATTTTTCTTGCATCACGTTAGTCGTTGTGCTACCATTTGACATTCTCAGAGCTAAATCCAACCAGAAAGTCACACACTTAACGGGATTTACAGAAACCTCGTGATGCTGAAGTTTATGTCATGTTAAGAGCTTACATAGAAATAGTATATAAAGATGCCTGGAAAGATTTCCAAAGATATTGAGTATATATGAGAATCGTTCTGGTTTTCGAAGCTGACAGTGCTAGGGAATCTCCAATCGCAGGGCCTGGGTAGGTTGTCCCACTTGCCACCCCCTAAGACCACTACTGGGCATAGGCGTAGCCAGGGGGGTTTGGGGGTTCAATAATGTTCCCTTTTTCTTCTGATTACATCAGGTCCATAAGTTGTTTCGAAACTGTCATATCTTTGACATATGCTGATAACGCGAATGTTTATTTGTATAGCATTAGGGCCTCTTCTGGCCTTGTTAGAATGTTCTTTGTGCAAACATTAAATAACTTTATATTGATCAATTTTGTTGTTGCGTAGTGCCACTATGTTCACTGAGTAATTGACCTCAACACATATATTTAGAAGCAAGCATCGTCTCAACAGACAAAACATTTAATAATCATAATAAAATAGTGCATAATAACTTGGCAACTCCAGCCATGGAAATACATCACTTAGAACCCATTTATATTACATCTCGTATCTCTTACACAATACATACATACATCTCTTTACTCACAGAAGTCCAAAAGGTAACTTAGGTTTTCACCCTGTGGTCAAATACAGACCAATTATTTCTTCGTAAATAAGGCACGAGATAGTCAAATGACTATTAACTCACTCCATGCCACATTGAATCTCTAACGAGTATGTGACAGAAACCTATGCCAGATGTTATGTTCTGGTGTCTGGGTTGTAAATTGTTTGATAGTTAATATCGAGCTTTTCCTGTTTCGTGCAATCTTTAAGCGCGCGAGAGAGTTGTCATGTTTTTTTACACCTTCAAATCAATTAACTTCTGATACGAAGCAACTTAGCATATAGTGATTTCACTGAAATAAAGTTTATGAGGATAAGCTATATAATTGTAATAAACTGGAATAAGCTAATCTGTAGTTCATGTCCGACCATGTACGCTTTATTATGGGCTTGCAATTCAAAATTCTGTAGCACGTAGTCGTGACGATTTTTTTTTCATTTGCACATAATTATAGCTATCATTATATTTAGTAAAGGCCTAGAATATGATAAAATGTTATTTTCTTTTTGTCTTGGAGGAAAAATTCTAGGCAGCTGTCAATTTGAGAAGAATTTTGAGTTGGATGGCTGCCTGGTCGTGTGGTTTGCGTGCTGGATTGTCGTTCAGATTTATTGATGGTCAAGGGTTCAAACCCTGCACGCTCCCATCCCCCGTCGTCCTGCGAGAGGTTTGGACTAGGAAGTAATTATCTTCAACTCTGAAGGAACATCCGAAACATGTAAAACATTTTACGAACAAACAAAACAACATTTTTGGTGCATTTTAAAATAGTTAGGCCTACTATAAGTGGAACCAGACAAACTGCTTTATGTATAATCAGTGCCTGCTTCTCGTGTGCTTCTGATGTGTGTTTTAATTGTAATCAATTATTCATCTGTTCTTGAACCAGTTTCCGTGTTGTACGTTGCAGTCTGTCCATCTTAGCATAAGTGGCCGCTCAAAAGCACACCAGCAGTCACATTAATGACATAATCAAAAACCAAACTGACCATGATTAGGAACACTTCAGGGATTGCATCTTGAGGAAGGCGAGACTATTGGCAGACAAACTAGGTAATGAATTAGTGCTGCCGATAATTTGTAGTCGACATGAGACACACCAAGCAAAAAACATGTGTTTGGATTTTGGGATTATTAAAGAGCACTGCTTTACAGTCCGTATCTGGATTCGTTAGTTTCTTCGTTAACGTCTCTCTTTTCAAGCAATACTAATGCTCAGTTCAACCTGTTTTGTTTACATCCTAAAACGATGCAAGAGCATGAAACAAGTAGGCCTATTTATCTTCTTATCTTATATCATACAGACGTTACTTCAAAAAAGATGAATACGTCCTACGCGTCATGCATTTACAGTGAAATTAATATCGCATAGGTAGGGGGGGGGGCGAGGGGACACCAGCTCTTTTCTTTAATATGCTCGGGGGGGGGGGGGGAATTGAAGCTATGACTTTGAGCCATAGGTGGTAACTTGCATCCCCCTGCAAAAAATCATGCGGGCGCCCATGAACACCCAAAATATCTTGTCTATGAAATATACAATGAAATATGTCTTGATGTGAAATGAAATCTACATGTTCTTAGCAGCTTAGCCCAGATACTTAACTACTATTAAAGACGAGCACATCAATTTCAACACATAAAACTAGTCAATTAAACTTCATACAGACTTTTATAATTGCTTAAATTCTCACGTGACTTCTACTGTGACCTAATCACTTCTCTTTACATCGCTACTTTTCTAAAATCTTCTAACAACTCTCAGGTCGACAGACTACTAGCCTACTTAATTACTAGACTTGTAACAACTCTCAGGTCGACAGACTACCAGCCTACTTAATTACTAGACTTGTAACAATTCTCAGGTCGACAGACTACCAGCCTACTTAGTTACTAGACTTGTAACAACTCTCAGGTCGACAGACTACCAGCCTACTTAGTTACTAGACTTGTAACAACTCTCAGGTCGACAGACTACCAGCCTACTTAGTTACTAGACTTGTAACAACTCTCAGGTCGACAGACTACTAGCCTACTTAATTACTAGACTTGTAACAATTCTCAGGTCGACAGACTACTAGCCTACTTAGTTACTAGACTTGTAACAACTCTCAGGTCGACAGACTAGCCTACTAGCCTACTTAGTTACTAGACTTGTAACAACTCTCAGGTCGACCGACTACTAGCCTACTTAATTACTAGACTTGTAACAACTCTCAGGTCGACCGACTACTAGCCTACTTAATTACTAGACTTGGATTTCCTTCTACGTTTTCTTTTTTACACGGCTACTACAGCGTGACTTTCTTCTTAAACGACTTATAGCCTTGCTGATTCCAGTGCATCATGTGGACAGCACAACAACCAACCATCTTTACTTTCCAAAACAAAATTCAGCTACCCATTAGAGTTAGGTGGACTCAGGGGCACCCAAAAATCTAAAAAATTTAAATCTGATTCTTCACAGAGATTCAAACCCATGACTTAACCATTCAGCCATGGATCCCCAAACTGCCTTTACTTATTCATTACTATTGCCATGTATCCCTAGCCTTTTGAATTCTGAAATTGAAAATCCCAGTCTTAATCGAACCTAGGAACCCTCAGTTCAGAAGCCAAGTGCTTTACTACTCATTCACTGCACTCCCTATTGTTTTAATGGGGCTCAGATTAATAGTTTTCAAGTACAATATCAAACAGATTTAAAGAAATACTAAATCCAAACCTGTTGGCTGAATGACAGGATATACATAAATATGTATAGAGCTTACAGCATAATATATATATCTTAAATTAAAATTGGTCCAAGACTTTTATTTTGCAACATGATGGGATTTTCCTTTCTGGTGGTGCTATGCAGGAGTCCAAGAATCTCATCTTTTCTCATAACAGAAAGTTATCTAGTTATAAAAATAAATAAAAGGATTTTTAAAAAATAAAAATATTCAGTTAATTTGATGGACATTGCACTCATCTAAAAGCAACTATAACATATATTATGATTTACATTTTCATGGAAAACTAGTTTTTCAAAAATACAAGTACTTCAGCTTATGAGAAAAGTGCATTGGGAAAATTGCTGTACCTTACCTTTAAGAGGTGCAACCAATCATTGACTTGTCAGGAATGCATGCCTTTTTCTTGCATTTCCAAACATAACTGTAATTATACAATTAGGCATAATGGCTAATTTCTTTTGAAAACATTAAAATTAAAAAATAATATTATTAAATTGAATACATTGTTGTATCAAACATACAAATTATCAGACATAATTTTGCCTAATTTCATCTAACAGTTTATTGTAAAGGAATGGCGTGCACAACAGCCAAGTATATTAGGCATTCATGAAAGATGAATTTGCTTAAGAGTGCATGAGTTGGTTTGGAATTGTATTTTGTAAGACTAACTTTAAAAAAAATATCCTTCAAGAGAATAAACGAAAAAAGGTTTGTCAGAAGAAAAGCTGTCTGGACTACGCAAATAATGGACCAGCCTCTCTCTCTTGATATCTTTTTAAGAACATTGGTGACCGGGAAAAGTGGAGGATTTGGTTACGCGGGACAGATGATAATGATTTCATGTACATAAAAACAAATCCAGATTTTGTGTAAAATACCCAAATGTGAAAGTACTGAAAACAGCTATTTTAATGGGGTGGCCTTAAAAAAATAACTTTTGTGACGATCCCTTATTCAGGAAAATTTTATAAATCACAAAACATTGTGAGAAAATGGATGAAGTTTTTAGAGATCTAATAAAATAAAGCGTAGGAAAGTTTTACTCTCATTGAAGGTCGGTCCAAGTGACTGGAGGAGTAAATTTCTTCTTTTGCATCCTCCTGAATTTCTCCATATTGCACCATGCGCGAAAAAAAATGCGCGACGGCACTCCCCTAGTAAAAACTAGGAGCTGTTGTTCCATTAGTATAGTTCCATGATTAATGCTAGGCAATGACTTATAGAAAATCTAGAATTTAGATAAGGAATGAAGTTAAAATTAGATTTTATTAGATCTGGATAAGATCTTGATTTATTATTTATAATTAATATTAATAATATTTAAATTAATTTTAAATCTGATCTGGTACTGATCGATCACCTGGTTAGACCTGGTATTAAAAAAAAAACAAAAAAAAAACGGTTAAACGCTCTACCTTTTTTACATCATACATGGGTTATACAATATTGAATATAGATCTACTATCTATGTTAGTATCAATGTACAGTGAAAGTCTATGAGTAGTAAAATATACCTATTACTATTGCCTAAAAGATTATTAATATACCCGGTTATACCGGTATAGACTTTATAGAGATCTATCTATCTAATATCTATTTCTCTATAATATTATATTATTATAATAAAGAACGGGTTCTCTAGGATTAGAGTCTTAAAGGTAGTCCCTCACAGACCTATATAGATCTAGATCTATATGATATGTCTATGATTCTACACACATATGGATATGATATTGTACTAAATTAAATTTTAGTAAATCTAAGGCAGGCAACTCAAAGAAGTTCTGTTGTAAATAAATAAGTGTGTTTATTCACCTGGTCAAACACATAGATTATAGATCTAACAGCCTTCTATATTCCAAGAGTCTTGCTCCTTATTCTACGCAGTCCTTTCCTCAGAAAACCTGAATACGGACCAATGACAGCCTTCCCCGCTTTGCTTCAGGTCCCTAATACAGTCTATTCGTGAAGTTTGCGATCTGGACTGTCATTCGGACTTTTAATACTTTTATCGATGGTCCCGGGTTCAAACCCTGCCCGCTGCCATACCTCGTCGTCCTGCGGGAGGTTTGGACTAGGAAGTAAACTATCTTCAACTCTGAAGGAACATCCGAAACATGTAAAACATTTTACAAACATTTTTACAGTCTTCATGCAGCCCAAAAGACGGCTCCTTAGCCCCCAATAGTTCCGACTCTTCCTTAGGCTTATCTCTTGATACCGATGTAAACACTGTTCTCTCTTGATACCGATGTAAACACTGTTCTCTCTTGATACCGATGTAAACACTGTTCTCTCTTGATACCGATGTAAACACTGTTCTCTCTTGATACCGATGTAAACACTGTTCTCTCTTGATACCGATGTAAACACGGTTCTCTCTTGATACCGATGTAAACACGGTTCTCTCTTGATACCGATGTAAACACGGTTCTCTCTTGATACCGATGTAAACACAACAATCTATAGATCTATTATCTATATTACAGCACTGGTGCAAGGCAAGGTTACAACAATCTATAGATCTATTATCTATATTACAAGCACTGGTGCAAGGCAGGGTTACAACAATCTATAGATCTATTATCTATATTACAAGCACTGGTGCAAGGCAGGGTTACAACAATCTATAGATCTATTATCTCATAGGCGTCCACAAAGGGGGGGGGGTGCATGTGCATTCTGGATTCTGAAAAGCCAAATTCTAGCCAATTTGTTGTTCACCCTCAAATGAATAAACTTCTGAGTAGCCACTGAACAAGTAGGCTAATGCTTTCTCAGAAGTACAATCATAGGCTAATATTGTCGTAGACTAGCCTAGTCTTATTAGAAACTTATGGACGACCATGCATGTGCACACCTCTGAATTCCGAGTAGACAAATTTTAGCCAATTTTCTACAACTTCAGATCAATTAACTCCTAAGTAGCAATTAACAAGTAGTGTTTCCACTGAATCACAGTTATAAGGATGCGCTATTAATGAAATAAACTAGTATAGGCAACTATGGAATTGATGTCAGACCATGTACGCTTTATTATAGGCTTGCATTTCTTTGGGTGTGAAATATTCTAAATCACGTTAGTCGCTACGATTTACTTTCATTTGCAGATAGAGTTATATAGTTCTTATACTTTGTTGAGGCCTAAAGCAGGCTATAATAAAGTTTTTTTTTTTTTTAGTTTTTTTTTTTTTTTTTTTACCTTGGATTAGAAATCCTTGCCAGCTGTCTTTTGAAGTGATAAATGTGAACGTTTCTTTGAACAAGAGTGAAGAGTGCAGTTATCATGGTACATGTTTGTTTGTTTGTTTGTTTGATTTGAGGCACATCGGCACAATTTAGGCCATGTCGTGCCTGCTGTCCCGGACTACTCTCTCTCTAAACAACAGGGCCAGATTCTATACAGTCATATCATTAAAATCAAGGTCTATTCACAGTTAAAATAGTCAAGGTAGTAAAAATTTAAATATTTGGTAAAAATCTAATGTAAATAGTGCATGTTCACAAATTCATAAATCAGATCTTCGTAGATAGCCCCACTTCCCGGATAAAGCCCAGTACCTTCCCAGGGTCGACATTATCAAATAGTGTATTTAAATTAGTGACTCTAAAATATTTCGCTCTGACATCCTGGTATCTGGGGCAATCAACGAGGATATGTTCCACGGTGAGGCGAGAGTCACAGTACTCACAAAGTGGGGGCTCCTCTTTCTTCAGTACAAAAGAGTGCGTGATGTAGGTGTGGCCAATCCTAAGTCTGGACATGGTCGTGCTACCACGCCTTGTCAGACCCTTAGATGTGGGCAGCCACCTGACATCCGCCACAATCTGCCTGAGTTTACTGTGAGTCTCAGCCTCCCATCGGTTCTGCCACTCTCGATAGGTGGCAGAGGCAATACTTTGTCTCAGGTCCGAGTAGGGGATTTGGGTTCCTGACACCGCATGATTTAGGGCTCTCTTTGCTTCTCTGTCTGCGGCTTCGTTTCCCTCAATGCCAACATGGGAGGGGACCCAGATGAAGGTGACATCCCTACGGGCGGCTGTTTTTGGTCCAACAGCTTCAGGTTCTTATGTACCAATGGGATGTCAGTCTTCATCCGCCCCAAAGCTTGCAATGCAGATTTGGAGTCGGAGCAGATTATAAATTTCCTCCTTTCTGATGCTTTTACGGCCATAAGTGCAAGCAATATTGCGTGCAGTTCGGCCGTAAAGATGGAGCAGCCATCGGGGAGTCTACGGGAGATTGTTTTGTTCCGAAAGGAGCAGGCACACTCGACCTTTCCCTCCATTTTGGATCCGTCTGTGTAGATGGTGCCACAATCTCTGTAGCTCTCCTGCAGTTCCCTAAAGTGGACTTGTAGTATGCTTGGGTCTGTATTTTCTTTTTTGAAATTGAGGAGGGATAAATTTAATTTGGGTTTATTCATTAGCCAAGGAGAGTTCTGAGGGGTTTCTATTTTAGAGATTTGGTCAATGGGTGGGGTTAAATTTTGGATGGGTTCTCTCATTCGAAGGCCCAACGGCTGTATGACGTTAGGCCTTCGATTGTATAATTCTACCTCTGTGGGGTTAAATATGGAGTCAAAAGCAGGGTTCGTGGGGTTGGATTTTAGCTTGACTATATACTGCATTGCAAGCTTTTTCATTCTTATATCCATGGGGAGTTCTCCAGCCTCCACATGGAGACTTGGGATAGGTGATGTACGAAACGCGCCGCGACAGAGACGCAGGGCAGCATTTTGTATTGGTTCCAGTATTTTTAGGTACGACTTCCTTGCTGCTCCATATATTATGGATCCGTAGTCTAGCTTGGATCGAATTAGACTCCGATAGAGCAGCAGCAAGGTATCTCTGTCAGCTCCCCAGTCCGTATGGCTGAGTACTCTTAGTATGTTTAATGACTTTTGGCATTTCTTCTTAAGTTCCTTAATGTGGGGGAGAAAATTAAATTTGGAATCTAAGGTGAGGCCTAAAAATTTTGTAGTTTTCACGACAGGGATCTTCTTTTTGTGTATAAATAGTTCAGGGTCTGGGTGGAGTCCCCTTAGATTACAAAAATGCATACTAACTGTTTTGGAGTCTGAGAATTTGAAACCATTATAGTTTGCCCAACCCTGAATTTTGTTTAAACATAACTGTAATTTTCTTTCTAAGGTGTTCATGTTTTTCCCATAAGTGAGAATGACAAAGTCATCAACATACAAAGAGCACTCTATGCCAGGGGACAGCGCATTTATGATGCTATTTATTTTAATGTTGAACAGGGTGACTGACAGAATGCTGCCCTGGGGTACACCCATTTCCTGGTCATGAGTGTCAGAAGCGGAGTTGCCCACTCGAACCTGAAATTTTCGATCTTTCAGGAATTCCTCCACAAAACGGGGGAGGTGTCCCTTAAGCCCCATAAGCGCCAGGTCACGTAGAATGCCATGTTTCCAGGTTGTGTCATAGGCCTTTTCTATATCGAAGAATACAGCTACTAGATGTTCTCTTCTGAGTAATGCATTTCTAATATAAGCCTCCAGCCTTACCAGGTGGTCAGTTGTTGTCCGCCCCTGCCGGAATCCGCACTGGTAGTTTGAGATCACTTTATTCCTTTCCAGGTACCAGACCAGCCTACTGTTAATCATTCTTTCCATGGTTTTGCAGATGCAGCTTGTTAGTGCTATTGGTCGATAGTTAGCTGGGTCAGAGCCGTCTCTTCCCGGTTTAGGTATCGGTATAACTGTGGCTTTCCTCCAGCTGTTTGGGAAAGCGCCTGTTTGCCACACACAGTTATAGACCCCTAGCAGGACTGCCAATGAGGGTTCGGGAAGGTGCTTGAGGAACTGGTAATGGATTTCGTCTTCTCCAGGCGCTGTGTCATGTGACTTGTCCAGCGATTCCCTCAGTTCCTCAAGCGAGAACGGTTTGTTGTAGTCTTCATTGTTCTCTGACCTGAAATCAATGGGGTGTCTTTCCTCCCTGGTTTTGACTTTTTGGAACTCTGGCGTGTAGTGTGCAGTGGATGATTTTTCTGCTATTGAGGATGCAAGGCAGTCAGCTATTTCTCTGGGGGACGTGACAGTTCGTCCTTGGTTTTTCAAATGCCCTATTGCATTTGATTCTTTCCCTTTGATTCGCCTTACTGCCTTCCAAACCGCTCTAGCAGACGTTTTGGCATCCAGACTGCCGACAAAACTTCTCCAGGAATTCCTTTTGGCTGACCGTATGGTTTGTCTAGCCTTTGCTCTAGCTATCCTGAATAGCTTTAGGTTTTCCTGGGAAGGATTCTTTATAAATGCAGCCAGTCGTTTTTTCCTATCGCCAATAGCACTTTTGCAAGCTGTATCAAACCATGGTTTGCTAGGCCGTTTTGGATTTGCAGAGGTTAGGGGTATAACTTTCCTGGCTATACTTAGTAGCTTGCTAGCAAAGGTATCAGCTGGGTTCTGTTCATCGAGGATATTTTCTGTGATATCCTCGGAGCATCTTTTTTGGAATTGTTCCCAATCGGCCTTATTCAGTTTCCACCGCTGAGGTTGTCCTAATGAAGGGAGATTGTTAGTAATGATGATTGGGAAGTGATCACTTCCCCGTAGATCATTGCTAACTGACCATTTAAAGTCGTCCAGAAGTCCGGGGACGCATACGGTGAGGTCAATGCATGTGAGTGATCCAGTTCCCGGGTGCAAGTAGGTCGGTGATGCATCATTAAGTATGCATAAATCATGTTGGAGGAAGATATCCTCCAGCATACGACCTCTTGTGTCGGTATTGTTGGATCCCCACATGGTGTTATGGGCATTGAAATCCCCAAGGATTAAATAAGGCCGGGGGAGTTGTTTCAATAGGTCCTCCATGTCTGTTCGGTTTAATGGAGCGCCTGGTGGTAGATACAGGCTGCAGCAAGTGATAACCTTGTGAAGGGTTATCCTAGCTGCTACGGCCTGTAGTGTGGTCTGTAGTTCTACCCTCTCATGGGGGGTGCTATCCTTCACAAGGATACAGACTCCACCTGACGCTCTCTCTGCATCCTCAACATTCTTGCTGTAAGCACGGTAGATTCGGAAGCTGATGCAATCTTTCAGAAATGTTTCCTGTAAGCAGACAGCTACAGGAGTCTCAGAGTCCATCAGTAGCTGCATTTCCTCGTAATTGGCCTTGAGGCCTCTACAATTCCACTGTACAATTCTGGAATCCATGGCTTATTCTAGATGACCTACTTGGAGCTTTTTGGCCTTGGGAGGCCCCCGGAGGGGTTTCCCTTTATTCCAGTGACCTTGGTATTTTTATTCTTGGGTTTGGATGGAGAGGAGGACAACCCCCTTTTGGGGGAAGTCTTTCTCTCTGGAGAGGGGAGATCCCTCTGGTTAGAGCGGAGGTTATTTCCTCCTCTCTCACCTCGGGCATCCTCTCCGCTTTGATTTCTCCCATTAGGGAGTTGGTCAACCTCTAGGTGTGTTCTTTGGGGGTGTTTTCTTCTGAGTTGGAGGAGGAGGAGGGGGTGGTGGGGTCAATGTGTCCGTCTGTGTGGCTATGGATCTTCCTTTCTTAGCAACAGCCTGGGCGTAGGTCTTTGTCAAGCCGAATTGGCCCTTGGGTAGGGCCAGTACAGCCGATTTCGCCTGGCTAAAGGTACATCCGTTTCTTGCCTTGTACTCCTGCACGGCAACCTCCTGTTTCCACACAGGGCAGTCCTTGGAGTAGGCTGAGTGGCCAGCTTGACAGTTTGGGCATTTGAACTGGGCTGTGCAGCCCTTGTCTTCATGACCCTCTCCAGCACATCTGGCACACACAGTGTTCCTCTTGCAGACTGCCGCGCCGTGTCCATAACCCTGGCACTTGAAGCACCTCATGGGGTTAGGTATGTAGGGCCTCACTGGAACTCGTAGGTATCCTGCCTTCACATACTCTGGCGGTGTCCTAGTTCCGAATGTGAGGATAATAGTGGCGGTTTTGACCTCCTCACCCTCCCTGCGCCTGGTAATGCGCCGGGCATGGGTGACTCCTTCAATGCCCTCCACTATTTCCTTCTCTGAACATTCCAGTAGGTCCCTAGAGCTGATTACACCTCTGCTGGTGTTCAGACTCTTGTGTGGCATGACTTCCACTTGGAGATCACAGAGTCTTCTGCATCTTAAAAGCCCATCAGAGTGTGTCTTGCTGTCTACTTCTACAAGGAGTTCCATTGTTTTGTGTAGCTTAGACACACTCTTGGGCTCTCCCACTACTGACTTGAGTCCCTTATAGATAATAAAAGGGCTCAACTTTGTCAGGCTTTTTCCCTCCTCTGTGCACCTAACCACCAGAAATGATGGCCAGGTGGCACAGCTTTTTGGGACCTCCTCTTTTTTATCATCAATTCGACGTTTCTTGCCCAGACATAGGTCTGGGGCAAGTAGTTTTGTGTGTGTTTTTTTGTCTATATATATTTTGGTTAATTCGGCACCTGTGCTCCCCACCCGCCATCGAGTCCAACAAGGGGACGGGCCATTCGGATGTCTAGAATGAGCCCGCCAGGGCTACACAGGTGCTATACTCAGTCAGCTGCTACATCGGACATGTGTCCGATACAGCAGCTCCCTGATTGACCCTCCAGCCACCGCCCTCCAGCATAGGTCGACGGCCTATGCTGGTAGCTCGGCATGACCAGCCGGTTGACCCAGAGCGGGCCATCTGGGTCTCAGGTCTAGGGGAACTTGGAGCCAAAGTATTGTGTTGTTGTGGTTTATCCTCAGATAGCCACCACTCAAACACCAGGATCTCTTTATCCCCCCTTACCCGTCGCAGTCCACGGCAAACGGACTGGTCTAGGACGTAGTGAGAATTTAAAGTTAAGGAGACAGTGTGATGATCAATGAAGGCAGACTTAGGAAAAGAGGAGGCAGACACAATGATAGAAAAGAAGTAGGGCCCTTTTGAGCTCCAAAAGTGCTAAGGAAAGAGGAGCGCAGTTTAACGTCATGTCTCGGGACGACATGGTACATGTATTTACGTCTTGCGGAGTTGAGGTCTTTTAAGCACTCGTTAAAATAACAGGTGAAATACTTCCACCAGTTTACAATGGCAGAGGATATCAGTTCTTCTGCGTCAAAAGGTAGATTTGTATTAACGGAGCACTGGCAGCAGCAAGAAACCAAAATTACAAGCATCATGAACTAACTGCATTTGCTGGGAATTTTGGTGATGAAACTGAAAATATCTCAGGCACTGAGCAGATCTCTTTGGGCGTTACGTTTGTTGATTGCGATTTTTGTTCGAGAAGACTTCATTGGTTATGTCCCTGTTGTTCAGAGAGACGCACTGTGTCGTACGTCATTGTCAGTGAATACATTGTGTACAGTCAAGACAAGGACAAACAAGGCTACGATGGCTGCCACTTGATGGCTAGCATTCAGAACTGTGTTAAGGCACGGATTTGTGGAAAAAATTATCAAAAGCAGCCTTTGTGCGTTGTGCGTCTTACAGACTTAACTTTATTATCAATGACCTGAATGATGTTTCATATATACGCTAATTCCGTTGATGTCATAAAGAAAGCTATTTATTTCTTCCGTACAGTCCCAAGTGAGATCGTAAGTGGTGAATTTACCTCTTTTGTGTGAGACATAATGGGCTGAGAAATATGTTTCTGTTTCGTGTTTTAAGTCACAACTTTGAGAAGATCGTTGACTGTTTGGCAGATTTTAAAATAATGGCTGCTGGTGAAACCGGACAAAACTCCACATATGTAATCAGAGAGTGCTTCTCGTGTGTTTCTGATTTGTCTTTTAATTGTCGTCAATCATTCATCTGTTCTTGAACCAGTTTCCCTGATATTGCAGTCTGTCCAACTTAACATAGTGGTCGCTTAACAGCACGCCAGCAGCCCCATTGGCATAATCAAAATCCAACTTGACCATGCCGAGGAACACTTCTGGAGTGGCATTTTGAGTTACACGAGGCGGATGGCAAACAAACAGGATATTAATTAGGTGCTACCGAGAATTTGCAGTCGTCAGAGTCGGACATACACACCGAGCAAAAACCAAATGTTTGAATGTTGGGAGTTGTTACAGAATACAGCTTAACATTACGTATCTCTTGATTCTTTTCTTTCTTCATTCACATCTTGCTTTTCGAGCAAGAATAATTCTGAGTTTTGTCTTCATCCAAAAAAGATGCAAGAGCTGCAATATTAAGAAGACTCTCAGCACTGTACACAATAAGCATTCATCGCCAGCTTGTCCATCGCGACGATAAGCAATTCATTAGTAAAGCTATTGAAGGTTTTGGTGCAGTCAGCTTTTGCAGTTTTGTTTGATCGACCTAGGGATAAACTTAACAACGTGTACAGTAAATAGTTTGTTCATATGTTTAGTTTTTTTTTTTCATGAAACATGTATTTACAGTGTACTTAATATCGCATAGGGATGGGGGAGAACAGTTATTTTCTCCGTAACAAGAAGTTGAAGCTACGGCTTTAAGCCATAGGTGGCAACTTGCACCCCCCTGCAAAAAATCCTGCGGGCGGCCCTGGCGATGGCCTAGTCTCTACACTAAGTATTAAGGGGACTAATTTAACTTATACCACCACTTCAGCCAAGTACAATTTCTTTCCCTTGTTCGATACAAAACAAAAGAATTAATTACCAACATTTAGTCAACTAATTAGTTAATTATTTTTATTAATACTTTTTATTTTCAGGTAAATAAATAATTCTGCACAATTTCAACGTGTTCCGAGATTGGGTCTGGCAGAAATAACGTGTAGAAAACTTTTAAGACAAACTGACAGACAAGTGAGTTGATATAAGCTTTGTAATAATTTCTTTTAGTACAGATTACTGCCATACCAAAGTTTTTATCAATTGACTGTTGCCTGTCTCCATTTAGATAATATCGCCCATAGTTAGGATCAAGTTAGGCTGGAAATAGACTATCAGGTACAGCTCTATATCATAGATCCTAGACTAGAGATTCATGTGTACAAAGCCCATGTTGCAGATAGTGAGAAAATTGCAGGTACGCGAATAGATAAAGAAGTAGGAAACCTAAAGACTACCAGATGGTCATGTGACAATGATGTCGAATTCCTACTGGAATACCTTCAACTTCTTCACATATCCCTTTAGACTGTTGGGGAACCAACCCCCTAGATGGCACCTTGTGTCCGCGCATAGCAAGGCAGACTAACGTGGGCACTGTCCATTCGACCGGCATCTCTTGTCGCTGTAGTGTCCGTACGTTACTGGACCTTCGTCGTCTCCACTCCCTGTTTGTGCCTGGTTCTACACCATGTGTTTATGTATGGCTGCAGGTCTTTAATGTATAATAAACAGTTGGAATCGTCCTACGAGTTGCCTTCGTCATGTCATTTAGTTTGTTCTGTGCCAAACCCACCACAGAAACTTGGTAGCTCGAGTGGGGTCAGGAAGAGAGACTACACTGTGGGATCAGAAGACGTCTCAGAATCTGCTTCCTGACAGCCGAAACTAAGAAAGTGACAACCAGACGTAGATGTCCATAAGTAACAGTTAGTTTTTCCTGTTTCTGTACTTTCAAATATTTTCTATTTTTTGTTTTCTTCTTTTTGTTTCAGGGTAGTTAGATTTAGTTTAGTATATTTTAAAATAATTTGCTTATATTTTCTTAATTGTGATTTTACTTAGCTTGAAAATTGTTTCAGTTGAGATAGATTTAGTTATTAGGTTACTATTATTGTTAGAGTTTCTTAAGACCTGCAGCCAGATGGAGAGAAATATGGTGGAACCTGGTTCAGTGAAGGGGAGAGACGTGGGTCCCACGTGCTGTGAAGGAGAGCCGGAGGGAATGGAACGTGTCCCTAAGGGGATGTTGACTCGACTACAAGCTGAACTTGAGGCATTGAAGCTGGCCTGTCAGCTCCCTTGTTGACTCGACTACAAGCTGAACTTGAGGCATTGAAGCTGGCCTGTCAGCTCCCTTGTTGACTCGACTACAAGCTAAACTTGAGGCATTGAAGCTGGCCTGTCAGCTCCCTTGTTGACTCGACTACAAGCTGAACTTGAGGCATTGAAGCTAGCCTGTCACCGCCCTTGTTGACTCGACTACAAGCTGAACTTGAGGCATTGAAGCTGGCCTGTCAGCGCCCTCACTACATCATAGAACCTACTAGAAAAATGAGACAGTTCAGTGGGGATGGCAGAAATGTTGTGGTTTCAATTGAAGATTTCGTCAGAGAAATAAGAGATCTATGGGAATTTCGGCCTTACCTCTCGCCTCAAGAGAAGACAGCAACCATCATTGCGAACATAAGTGGTCCAGCTAGATTAGAGATAGATCTTCAGCCACCTCATATCAGAAGTGATCCAGAAGCTCTGCTTGATGCACTTACATCTGCTTTTGAAGTAATCATACCGGTGCGAGAGGCAGAGATTGCATTTCTGATGTGGCTGCAGAGAAGAAGTGAGTCACTGCTTGAATTTTCTCACCGACTATTTAAGGAGTTCACAACGGCCATAAGACAAGAAAAAAGAGAAGGAATAGATTGCTTCAAGGAGGAAAGATTGAGGGACCAATATGCCTATGAAGTGAGAGATCCAGAACTTCACAGAGAGCTTTTTAGGTTCATAGCGCAACATCCCCAGATAAGTTTTCAAAGTCTACGAAACTATGCATTCAAGTTGGAGAACCAGAACAAAGATGTAGCTCGAGCTCAAGAGCAGTGGTCTGAGGTTCTATTAGCGAAATTGGCCAAGCTAGAGAAGCAACTTGAAGAGATAAAGGGGTCAGGCTATAACAGTCTGCCAAGTTCAACTAACCCACTTTCTAGTCAACCACATTGTCAACGCAGACCAACACAAAGACACACGAAACATAGCAACCAAAACAGAATTCGACCAACAGCACCGCCGGGTCTTGTGTGGTCAAGGACGAAGAAAGGATTCATCCCATACACTGATAACGGATCACCAGTCTGCACCAACTGCTGGGAGGCTGGACACGTAGGGCGTCAATGTCAGCCATCCCCACAACTCACGGCTGAGGTTCAATCTGTGTGCAATAGTGAACCCATTGTTTCACAGCCAACCCACCAAGTAGAACAACGAACCAGTGAACAACAAGCGGATGCAATTTACAATACAGATGCAAGTCACTCAATTCAAACATACCCCGCATCGAGAAATAGAAACTTTAAGGGTCGTCAGCCTAACCAGACCAGACTCCGGAAGACACATAGACAAAAAAGAAACTACAAGCAGTTGAACCAGCCACAAAGACGAACTCGCTCACTACTCCCTACCACACTTTCTACAGCTTCCCAGACATCATGGGTCGAGAAAGACGTTAGTTTCAATGAAAAACCAGACAGACCACTCTATATGACCGATGGACTCAGCACGTTACAAACTGGAAAGATGTTTGTCGTTCCAAAAGACACTGACAAGAATCAGTTGTTTCAGTTTTCAGAAACCTACTAGGCTGAACGCCCCTGGACTGGTCGTTTCAAGCTAGGGGCTTTGTAGTGGAGTGGATACCTTTTCAGAAAACACCGGCCACCCCGATATCCACGTAACCCTTCCCCCTAGATGGCACCTTGTGTCCGCGCATAACAAGGCAGACTAACGTGGGTACTGTCCATTCGACCGGCATCTCTTGTCGCTGTAGTGTCCGTACGTTACTGGACCTACGTCGTCTCCACTCCCTGTTTGTGCCTGGTTCTACACCATGTGTTTATGTATGGCTGCAGGTAATTACATTTTATTTATTTATATTAGATTGTAATTTTAATTAGTAGTTTATATAGAATGTTAAATGTCCATCTTGTTAGAGAATTACTT
The DNA here is from genome assembly GCF_947242115.1 of Biomphalaria glabrata. Classification (NCBI taxonomy): domain Eukaryota; kingdom Metazoa; phylum Mollusca; class Gastropoda; family Planorbidae; genus Biomphalaria; species Biomphalaria glabrata. The sequence continues at coordinate 53,743,838 of NC_074712.1, read as the reverse complement.
TGTCATTAATTTTTATAATGTTTTTGGTGTTCCATATCTCTCTTGTGTTTGTAAAAGAGATGATTTGTTCACACCATAAGATTTTCTTTTTGTTTTTCGTTAGATCTAGTATTTAGGCCTATTAATTATGTTTAGTTTATGTTCATTTGTAAATATGTTTTAGGTTTGCCTTTGGCAGGTCTTTAATGTATAATAAACAGTTTGGAATCGTCCTACGAGTTCCTTTCATCATTTAGAATTTAGTTGTCTTCTGTGCCAAACCCACCACATCTGTATAACAATTTTTTTTTTGCCAAAAGTTTCTATGTACTATAATGACTGTTCAGAATTATTTTTAAAGTCACGTGGTAGTGTTTAATTTCTGTTTGTTTATAGTGGGAATCTGATAAGCGTGTTAGGTCAATATTTAGCGATTCTAATCAATTCATTGGCGGTAAACAAAAATTTATTAACTGCAGGAATATCAAGTACACAATTTTTATAGCTTAAACCTTTGATGAAGCCGAAGCATTTAATAGATAATAGTCTTTATTAGACCTATTATTGAGATCTAGGTCTAAATCTTTAGTTAGGCCTATGTAGTTAAGAGCATTAGGATTACCAACAATAGAAAAACAAAATTAATCCACATCCCTGCCCAAAAAGTAAATAGACTGTCTGTCCGACTGATTTCAACAACCTGGTCAGATAGACGTACACATGTAGGCCTAGCGTACTGTAGTGTGTAGTCAATGATGACGACAAACTGAGTTTTTTTCCCCTTGCGCGTTATGCCATAGTGTTATTTTTTTGTATATTGAGGGGTCAGACAAGGAAATAACACATTGATCTAGTTAGTCAAGAATGTTCGTAGATATAACTTTACACTAAACTAGTTACACACCTCCCTGACATGGGCCCCGCAGGATGTTTTGCAAAGGGGGTGGGGGCAAGTCGCTACTCATGGCTCAAGTCGTAGCTGCAACTTTTTTATTACAAAGAATATTAAAGAAAAGAAATAGTGCACTACGCCACCCATACCTATGCGATATTTAGTTCACAGTAAATACTTGTTTCATGAAATAAACAACAACACGTGAACAAAGTATTTACTGTACACGTTATTAAGTTTATCCGTGCGGCCCGTACATCCCGAAGGTTGATGAAACAAAAAATGCAAACGCTGCCAAAACTGTCAATAACTTTACTACTGAATTGCTTCTCGATGGACAAGTCGGCAATGAACGCTTATCTGCAGTGCTCTTGCATCATTTTAGGATGTAGACAACACAAGTTGAACTGAGCATTAGTATTGCTTGAAAAGCGAAACGTTAATGAAGAAACTAACGAACAAAGTTAAGTAATGTAAAGCCGTGTTCTGTAATAACTCCCAAAATCCAAACATATGTTTTTTCTCGGTGTGTCTGTCGACTACGAATTCTCGGTAGCACCAACTCAATACCCCGTTGGCCTGCCAGCAGTCTCGCCTTTCTCAAGATGCCATCCTTGAAGTGTTCCTCAACATGGCCAAGTTGGTATTTATGGCATTAATGTGACTGCTGATGTGCTGTTAAGAGGCCACTTGTGTTAAGATGGACAGACTGCAACATCACGGAAACTGGTTCATGAAAAGATAAATAATTGACGACAAATTAAAAGACAAATCAGAAACACACGAGAAGCAGACACTGATACGCAGTTTGTCAGGTTTCACTTACAGACATTATTTAAAATACGTCAAACAGTCAAAGATCTTCTCAAAGTTGTGACTGAAAGCGCGACTGAATTCTAAGTCCATCGTGTCTCACACAAAAGAAGTAAATTTAGCACCAATACTCTCGCTTGGGACGGTTATGGAAGAAATAGATAATCTTCTGGATGACACCAACAGCATTACGTACATCTGAAACGGCATTCAGGTCAATAATAACAAGTTTAAGTCTGTGGGACCCGCAAAGGGCAATGTCTGATTCAGGATATTTTTCACGAATGCTTGCCTGAACACAGTTTTAAATGCTACCCATCACGAGGCAGCCATCGTAGCCTTGGCCGAGTAGTTTGTCCCTGTTAAGGAAAGTACATAATGTATTCGCTGACAATGAAGTTGGACACAGGCAGTGCGTCTCTCTAAACAGCAATGGCAAAACCAATGAATTCTCATCGAGTACAATCGCCATCAACAAATCCAACGCCCAAACACCTCTGTTCAGTGTCTGAGATCTCTGCATTGTATTACCGAAATACCAAGAAAACGCAGTTAATTCTTGACGCTGCTGCTCGTATATTTTGGTTTCTTGCTGCTGCCTATGCTCCGTCGATACAAATCAACGTTTTGACTCGGGTGATATGGTAGGAAATTTTTTTTTTTATATCTCTTCTATCACAAACTGATGGACGTGTTTAACCTGCTATTTTATTTTATTGAGCGCTACCAATGACCGCAACTCCGCAAGAGGTAACTACATTGACCAAGAGGACTGCACTCTTCAATCTTGTTCAAAGAAACTTTTATTACATGTATCAAATCAAAAGACAGCTGGCAATGTTTTTTACTCCAAGACCAAAAAAAAAAATTACTTTTATCACATTCTAGGTCTTTACTAAATATAATGATAACTATTAATTGTATGCAAATGAAAACAAAACGTTACGACTAACGTGCTATAGAATATTGAACATTGAATTGCAAGCGTACAAGGTCGGACATTACCTACATATTAGCTTGTTACAGTTTATTACAACAATAGCTTATCCTTATTAACTTTATGTCCATGAAATTTTTAAATGTTAAGCTGCTTCCTAGCAGAAGTTAATTGATTTGAAGGTGTAAAAAAACTGGCTAAATTTGGTTACCCAGAATTCCTGTATATATTTGTTATGATAAGGACAATGGCCATAAGGTAGATGAAGAGAAAGTTTGCTCTACTTAAAATGCCACGAATATATAAAACTGATTGTCAAAGAAACAATTGTTGAAAAAGAAAACCTATGTTAATACATAATATCAGGTGACCGAGCCTCGCTCGGATGAATAATTTGTTAAGGAAGGATATATACCCGAAGTCATTTTGGGAATATTGTTGTAATTACGAAAATGAACGATTGGGTAAAGACTATCAATCCGAAGAGTTGTTTTTTCTTTCATCAGTTCTCAATGTAATTGTACATGGCGATTAGAATAGAAAGTCCTCCCAACAGTAGGCCTATAGTAAACCACAGCTCACGTCTTAACGTTTTACATTGCTTCTTTCGCGTAAAACTATTGGGCTATTGTTGTAATTACGAAAATGAACGATCAGATAAAGACTACTAATCTGAAGAGTTGCTTTAGTGTTCTGTTAGTTCTAAATGTAATTGTACATGGCGATTAAATATAAAGTCTCTTAGTCCTCCTACAGTCTAGACAAACCACAGCTCACATCCGTCTTATAGTTTTACAATCCATCTTTTGCGTAAAACTATTGTAGGCCTACTATTATTGGCTTGGAAGAAAGTCTTTGCAGTGTTACTTCTCAGATGGTTACGTTCAGACATTTAATTATAGAATTAGTATATATTCATTATGGCTTTAGTACGAAACATCAACTGGCCCTTATTGTTTAGAGAGAGAGTAGTCCTTAAGGGACTGCAGGCACGACATGGCCTAAATTGTGCCGATATGCCTCAAATCAAAAATCAATCAATCAAATCACGAAACATCAAGTGACGCAAATCTCTACTTAATAGGGTAAAACAGGCACTTTGTGACAAAGTAAAATGGCACATTTTTTCTTAATAGACTTAAATCATTGCATTAGTTTTCTAAAGAAACGTTTCCGTGGGGCACCTCTGTTACGCCGAAAAATATGTTCGTCCCCCATACGGGATACGTGCCCTGCCCAGCCTGACTGTCGGACTATAAGAAGTTCATACCGGCTTTTGCCATCCATCCATCCATCCCAGTGGTGCTACAGCCCGTGGAGGGATATGGCCTGCTTTTACAGATCTCTCCTGGGCCTTCCGTCAACACGCCCTAACTCCAAGCTTTTTACCGAGGTTTATAATTAAATCAAAAGAGGCTGCAGCGTACGCAAACTCGTTGACCGCTAGATGGATATCATGTTTAATGTGAGCAAGTAAGGCGTAGAGAAGCTATGTTATGATCATTTCCTTTGTTTTGGTACAGGACAGTAGACACCGAAGCATGAACACATGGTAATAATTCACCAGCAAAATAATAATAATAATAAGGCTTGTCTTCGAATCCGAAAATTAATGAGGATTGCAGCTGTGACCTACATAGTTTGCCACATCCAGGGCAAGCATAACCATTGTCCGCGGTGCTCGATTAAGATTTTCTTTTAGCGTCTGCGTCTGTCCTCGGCAGCAGATTTTCTTTTGGTCTCAAATGTGTATCCGCGGCCTTTGAGGGGATTCTTTAAGTCCGACAGTTACGCTGGACAGAGCAGTATCCTGTATGGGAGACGAATCTCAGACGAACGTATGCCAAAGGCAGTCTTTTTTGGTGAGCTAAAAGTGGTCGACGTAACACCGTAAAGCTTAAAAGACCAGTTTAGGCGCCAACTTGCCTTAGCTGACATAGAAGAGAGCATCAGGTTATATGCGGCCTCAGAACGAGACAGCTGGAGGTCACCAGCAAAATAAACAACAAAGTAAAAGGTGTCTACACCACTCTACGCAATTAATTCCCCGATGTGGCCAATGAGATGCGAATTTTTTTCTCACTATTATGCACATACCGTGAAATTTTAAAGAAAATCGTTAGAGCCGTTTTCGAAATAAAAGAATTGTTCGCTTAAGAGTATAGGATATATATATATATATATATATATATAAATTTTATTTCAAAAACTGCTCTAACGAATTTTTTTTTTTAAATTTCAAGCTATGTGCCTATTAGTGAGAAAAAAATTCTCAACTCATTGGCCACATCGGGAAAACTCGAAGTCGACCGTTATATCGGTTTGAAAATGGCTCATTATCGAAAAATTAATTTTGGCTAGCATGTTTTATGAATGAAATTTTCTATATGACGTCAATGGGAAAAAAACTTGACACCGCTTACGTCACTAGGCTCACAGCAGTACACTAAGACATTTCTTCGCAAACAAGAAAAGGTTTTAATGATTCAATTGGCGTAAATAAACATTTGCGCACCATCTTATTGTACATTGATCCATTATGAAACTATGGAAGAAAAATAATGAAATTGAATATCTTTATGTATGTATGTAGGCTTTATAAATTGTTTATACCTTAATTGAGTACACCCGTAGGTAGCTTTTACTTTGTTATTTAGCTGGTGAATTATTGCAATGTGTTTAAGCTTCGAAGTCTACTGTCCCATACCAAAACATAGGAAATGGTCATAACACAGCTAATCTATGCCTTACTTGCAGAACTAGGGCCGGCCGTAACATTTACGGGGCCCTATGTGAAATGGATTGCGCTCGGACCAGTAAGGGTGGGGATAAGGATAATAAATGAAAATAAAAATTTTGTATTAAAAAATAAATTCGTATTTGCATTACATTTTTATTAAATGAAAACTGACGATGCCGATTTTTATACCACGCGTAGGACTGGCGTTTACCATATTGATTGACACCCCAAAATGACAATTTTGTCTTTTTAAGGACATTTTTATGAGTTTCATGAGATTTCCAGGAGCTCCTTGAAAACAAGGAGACCACGGGAACCCTATTATAAATTATAATGGTTTAATTTAATAATTTACACCTAGAATTAGAGGGGGGCTTTGAACCTTCGGGGTCAGCTGCGGCAGCATAGACCTAAGACTGGCCCTGATGATATCCAGCTCGCGGTCAACGAATTTTCATCACGCTGCTGCTTTTTTTGGTTAACCTAAAAACCTCGGTAAAACAGAAGTCATGTTCCAGAAGCCACCCAATAAATCTTACTCAGCTCAAAGATCACCGCGCATAGACATCCCTTAAAGTGGTAGATAACTTCACATTATCTGGGAAGCATAGTATCAAATGACGCATTGCTTTAAAGAGAGGTTGATATGTGATCATGGATAGTCGTGCTTTTGGACGCCTCCAAGCGAGAATGTGGAGAAATAAATCGTTCCGCCTGTCTACAAAAATCAGTGTCAACCAGTGATTCTCTCAACCCTTCTGTGTGGATCTGAGACATGAGTACCTTATAGAAAGCAACTAAGACTTCTTGATCGACTTCACCAAAGACCGCAAACATATTTTTGGCAATCTTTTTCCTCACAATAACGCTTCTTTATAATACTAACGCGGATGTTTTTAAGTCTCAAAGGAAAAAATGCGCGATTTTACTTTGTTACTAGGTGCACGTTTTACACTATAACGTAGAGATTTTGCATTGTCTTCGAGTCCGAGGAATGCAGTATTTCCCGTGGCTGCACAGCCCCAGCAGTGACCTAAATATTATGCTACATCCAGGGCAAGCATAACCATTGTCCGCAGGTGGTCGATTTCGATTTTCTTTTCGCCGTCTGCGTTTGTCCTCGGCAGCAGATTTTCTTTTGGTCTCAAATGTGTATCCCACGGCCTTCGTGAGTGACCTCCAGCTGTCTCATTCGTAGGCCGCATACAACCAGGTGCTTTCTTCTATGTCAGTTAAAGAAAGTTGACGCCTAAGCTGGTCTTTGAAGCGTTTCCGTGGGGCGCATCTGTTACGTCGACCACCTTTTAGCTCACCAAAAAAAGACTGCCTTTTGCATACGTTCGTCTCCTATACGGGATACGTGCCCTACCCATTGCAACTGTCGGAACAAAAGTAGTCCCTCATCGTCGATGTTGGTAGTGCGGTCCTGCCACCGTATGTCCATGATGGAGCGCAAGCATCTTTGGTGAAAGCGCTCAAGAAGTCTAAGTTGTTTTCTGTAAAGTGTCCATGTCTCAGAGCCATAATGAGTTTATTAATTGCAATATTAAACGTCAGAAAGTAACCATTTTAGAAGTTACACTGCAAAAACTTTCTTCCAAGCCTATAATAGTCCAATAGTTTTACGCGAAAGAAGCAATGTAAAACGTTAAGACGTGAGCTGTGGTTTTCTATAGGCCTACTGTTGGGGGGACTTTCTATTGTAATCACCATGTACAATTACATTGAGAACTGACAGAACGAAAAAGCAACTCTTCGGATTGATAGTCTTTACCCGATCGTTCATTTTCGTAATTACAAAAATATTCCCAAAATGACTTCGGGTATATATCCTTCCTTAACAAATTATTCATCCGAGCGAGGCTCGGTCACCTGATATTAAATATAAATATACATACATACAAGAATTGCTCACTTAAAAGTATAGGATACCTTTAAATTTTAAAGAAAATCGTTAGAGCCGTTTTTTAAATAAAATTTATATACATATATATATGTACATCCATACATACAAGAATTGCTCGATTAAGAGTATAGGATTCATCAAAATCAGAAAAAACAAACAAACATTGGAACTCAAGAACAAAACTATTACTAAACAACCATAATATGAAACACATTTTAATGTTTTCATTCACTTTTATATTTTAACTACAACTTCTTGATCAAAGTAAAGTTCCCCTTTCAGACCTAACGATCTATAAGGCAGATGATGTAAAGGTCATCCGTTTCTTTGGCCCACGGTTAACAAGGGTGTCATGTGGCCAGCACAATGACCAACCGCCTTTACTTCTCCCCAACAAATGTCAAGTTCCCATTAGAGCTGATTGGACTCAGAGACTCCCTAAAGATCATGACATTAAAAATACCAGTATTTAACGAGATTCGAACCCAGTACCTCCGATATGGAAGCCAAGCGTTTTACCACTCAGCCACCGCGCCTCCAACTTCTTGATTGGCGATCTCATTATCATGTTAAAGAGTTTAGATAACTAGCCGAATAGTGGACATGAACTGCGAGGTGGATTCCAAATCAAACAACTCTCCACGCAGTTAGATAACTAGCCGAATATTTGACATGAACTGCGAGGTGGATTCCAAATCAAACAACTCTCCACGCAGTTAGATAACTAGCCGAATAGTGGACATGAACTGCGAGGTGGATTCCAAATCAAACAACTCTCCACGCAGTTAGATAACTAGCCGAATAGTGGACATGAACTGCGAGGTGGATTCCAAATCAAACAACTCTCCACGCAGTTAGATAACTAGCCGAATAGTGGACATGAACTGCGAGGTGGATTCCAAATCAAACAACTCTCCACGCAGTTAGATAACTAGCCGAATAGTGGACATGAACTGCGAGGTGGATTCCAAATCAAACAACTCTCCACGCAGTTAGATAACTAGCCGAATATTTGACATGAACTGCGAGGTGGATTCCAAATCCAACAACTCTCCACGCAGTTAGATAACTAGCCGAATAGTGGACATGAACTGCGAGGTGGATTCCAAATCAAACAACTCTCCACGCAGTTAGATAACTAGCCGAATAGTGGACATGAACTGCGAGGTGGATTCCAAATCAAACAACTCTCCACGCAGTTAGATAACTAGCCGAATAGTAGACATGAACTGCGAGGTGGATTCCAAATCAAACAACTCTACACGCAGTTAGATAACTAGCCGAATATTTGACATGAACTGCGAGGTGGATTCCAAATCAAACAACTCTCCACGCAGTTAGATAACTAGCCGAATATTTGACATGAACTGCGAGGTGGATTCCAAATCAAACAACTCTCCACGCAGTTAGATAACTAGCCGAATAGTGGACATGAACTGCGAGGTGGATTCTAAATCAAACAACTCTCCACGCAGTTAGATAACTAGCCGAATAGTGGACATGAACTGCGAGGTGGATTCCAAATCAAACAACTCTCCACGCAGTTAGATAACTAGCCGAATAGTGGACATGAACTGCGAGGTGGATTCCAAATCAAACAACTCTCCACGCAGTTAGATAACTAGCCGAATAGTGGACATGAACTGCGAGGTGGATTCCAAATCAAACAACTCTCCACGCAGTTAGATAACTAGCCGAATAGTGGACATGAACTGCGAGGTGGATTCCAAATCAAACAACTCTCCACGCAGTTAGATAACTAGCCGAATAGTGGACATGAACTGCGAGGTGGATTCCAAATCAAACAACTCTCCACGCAGTTAGATAACTAGCCGAATAGTGGACATGAACTGCGAGGTGGATTCCAAATCAAACAACTCTCCACGCAGTTAGATAACTAGCCGAATAGTGGACATGTACTGCGAGGTGGATTCCAAATCAAACAACTCTCCACGCAGTTAGATAACTAGCCGAATAGTGGACATGAACTGCGAGGTGGATTCCAAATCAAACAACTCTCCACGCAGTTAGATAACTAGCCGAATAGTGGACATGAACTGCGAGGTGGATTCCAAATCAATAAACTCTCCACGCAGTTAGATAACTAGCCGAATAGTGGACATGAACTGCGAGGTGGATTCCAAATCAAACAACTCTCCACGCAGTTAGATAACTAGCCGAATAGTGGACATGTACTGCGAGGTGGATTCCAAATCAAACAACTCTCCACGCAGTTAGATAACTAGCCGAATATTTGACATGAACTGCGAGGTGGATTCCAAATCAAACAACTCTCCACGCAGTTAGATAACTAGCCGAATAGTGGACATGAACTGCGAGGTGGATTCCAAATCAAACAACTCTCCACGCAGTTAGATAACTAGCCGAATAGTGGACATGAACTGCGAGGTGGATTCCAAATCAAACAACTCTTCACGCAGTTAGATAACTAGCCGAATAGTAGACATGAACTGCGAGGTGGATTCCAAATCCAACAACTCTCCACGCAGTTAGATAACTAGCCGAATAGTGGACATGAACTGCGAGGTGGATTCCAAATCAAACAACTCTCCACGCAGTTAGATAACTAGCCGAATAGTGGACATGAACTGCGAGGTGGATTCCAAATCAAACAACTCTCCACGCAGTTAGATAACTAGCCGAATAGTGGACATGTACTGCGAGGTGGATTCCAAATCAAACAACTCTCCACGCAGTTAGATAACTAGCCGAATAGTGGACATGAACTGCGAGGTGGATTCCAAATCCAACAACTCTCCACGCAGTTAGATAACTAGCCGAATAGTGGACATGAACTGCGAGGTGGATTCCAAATCAAACAACTCTCCACGCAGTTAGATAACTAGCCGAATAGTGGACATGAACTGCGAGGTGGATTCCAAATCAAACAACTCTCCACGCAGTTAGATAACTAGCCGAATAGTGGACATGAACTGCGAGGTGGATTCCAAATCAAACAACTCTCCACGCAGTTAGATAACTAGCCGAATAGTGGACATGAACTGCGAGGTGGATTCCAAATCAAACAACTCTCCACGCAGTTAGATAACTAGCCGAATAGTGGACATGAACTGCGAGGTGGATTCCAAATCAAACAACTCTCCACGCAGTTAGATAACTAGCCGAATATTTGACATGAACTGCGAGGTGGATTCCAAATCCAACAACTCTCCACGCAGTTAGATAACTAGCCGAATAGTGGACATGAACTGCGAGGTGGATTCCAAATCAAACAACTCTCCACGCAGTTAGATAACTAGCCGAATAGTGGACATGAACTGCGAGGTGGATTCCAAATCAAACAACTCTCCACGCAGTTAGATAACTAGCCGAATATTTGACATGAACTGCGAGGTGGATTCCAAATCAAACAACTCTCCACGCAGTTAGATAACTAGCCGAATAGTGGACATGAACTGCGAGGTGGATTCCAAATCAAACAACTCTCCACGCAGTTAGATAACTAGCCGAATAGTGGACATGAACTGCGAGGTGGATTCCAAATCAAACAACTCTCCACGCAGTTAGATAACTAGCCGAATAGTGGACATGAACTGCGAGGTGGATTCCAAATCAAACAACTCTCCACGCAGTTAGATAACTAGCCGAATAGTGGACATGAACTGCGAGGTGGATTCCAAATCAAACAACTCTCCACGCAGTTAGATAACTAGCCGAATAGTGGACATGAACTGCGAGGTGGATTCCAAATCAAACAACTCTCCACGCAGTTAGATAACTAGCCGAATAGTGGACATGTACTGCGAGGTGGATTCCAAATCAAACAACTCTCCACGCAGTTAGATAACTAGCCGAATAGTGGACATGAACTGCGAGGTGGATTCCAAATCCAACAACTCTCCACGCAGTTAGATAACTAGCCGAATAGTGGACATGAACTGCGAGGTGGATTCCAAATCAAACAACTCTCCACGCAGTTAGATAACTAGCCGAATAGTGGACATGAACTGCGAGGTGGATTCCAAATCAAACAACTCTCCACGCAGTTAGATAACTAGCCGAATAGTGGACATGAACTGCGAGGTGGATTCCAAATCAAACAACTCTCCACGCAGTTAGATAACTAGCCGAATAGTGGACATGAACTGCGAAGTGGATTCCAAATCAAACAACTCTCCACGCAGTTTGTCGTCTATGGGAGTGTACTGGGGTATTCCGTTTGTAATGTAATCCACTTTGAAGAGAGTGGTCAGCATTCTGGAGAGACACTCTACAAAAGTATATTTCGTTCATTCATATTTCCAGCTTCTGGAACATTTTGCTGGGTCATGTACCTTTAGCTCTGAATGTGTTCGGATATGTAATAATAATTGCATAGCCAGTGGAGGGGTCGTTTTTATGGTTTTTAGGGTTTAACCCGTCTTCTCCCCCGAAATAGTATCACCATGATTTTGCTTAATTTTTTTTTGGAGGGAGATTTTAATGTTAAACCATCACTTGCCCCAGCGTTGCGAAAAAAGGGGTGGGGTAGGTAAAACCCCTCTTCATTAAAAAATTAAAAAACTACAGTCACCAAATTCCAAGAGCATGGCCAAGGGGGTTTTGAGTTTACCCCTTTCCCTCTCTTAAAAAACAAAACAAAGCAAATTACAGTATAAAACTCCTTTCAGAAGGGTTTGAAGTTAGCTACTATCACTAAATTACATGAGTATATAAAAAGCTATATTGAGTTTAACGGCAGAGGATTCAAAGAGCCGGATAGTACAGCTTAACGATCGGATATAGCCCGAGGTTTGTTGTTTGGACATCACCGCTATACATATATAATTTAAATGGAATGAATATAAACATCTTTTCACTTAAGAGATTCCTGTCTTTCCAACGTGCTACGCAATTAATTTAGACCTACCAGTCTCATGGTAATTTACCTAATGCTTTGAGCTGATAAAAAAAACAACGTAAAAATATAAATGCCATTGACCTCACTTAATCTTCTCAATTACCGTTGTAGGTTAGTAGCTCTACTCTCTGTTCCATTCTGTACTCTCTGTTCCATTCTGTACTCTCTGTTCCATTCTCTACTGTCTGTTCCATTCTCTACTCTGTTCCATTCTCTACTCTCTGTTCCATTATCTAGCTAGTAGAAAAAAAAAAAACAGCTTCAGTTTCCTGGTGATAATCTCCTCGAATAAAATCAGGCGTAATTACTTCCGCATGTTGCAGTATATCTTCTGTTGCTAGACTGGCCCACATTGACCTTGTTTATAGAAATGCTACATAATTAATCTAGTTTATCAAGTTTAACAAAATCTCCAGTCAGGTGGCATTTTTTAAAAAAACAGCTAATTCTCAATCAGTAGGCGTCATTATCCAGGTAGTTGCAGCTTCTGGTCGTCAGCAGACGTCTTGTAGAGTTTGTCGCCATCCCCATTCAGTAGACACCATGAGAGCAAAAGTGCTGAACAAGTCTTGAATAGGAGAAAGAGAAAGCCTCAACAAATACTGAAACAACGTTTCATGCAAGCAATGTTGCGCAGATTGACTTTTGAAAATCTGCTTGTGCACTCGTAGTTGAAGCCAAAGAATCCAACGCCAGTGAATTTTTTATGTGTCTCCATTGTCACTGGAGACAGAAGGAGTCAGATGCTACATTAAAACATGTAGATTTTCATCCATGGCGAAAGTCCTATAAATAGCATGCTTTTTGGTGTATCCGGTGTAATAAACAGCGGAAGTGTTGCTACGTTTTTAGGAGCACTTTAGAACCAAAATGTTGAAGCTCTTCTGTTTGTAACTTTCATTTAGTTGGCAATATTGAAGTTCAATCCAGCGTCCTTGACATTGTTGAACGAGAAAATCGGTTTGCTATAATGACTTGAAGCCATTTTTCGCTTTTGTTACTTGACACGAAAGGAGCTTAGTTAATAAGAAACAATCATCTGAGGTAGGCAAACAATGTTTTTAGTAATGTTGACAAAATAAAACAAATAAGTTTTTAATTTCAAATGAGTAAAAGTGCGAACGTATGCATAAAAACAAAACAACTTTTACAAGAACTTTTAATAACGCAGAGAGCTAGCGGGAAGAAGACCTCGTGTGTGAAATGTCTTACTAGGTAGTCTGTCATCTGTGATAATAGCTAAACATTCTCAGTGTTCGCTCATTTACAAACTTGAAGCAGACATTTGGTTCAGCCTGAACCTAAGTTGGAACATGTGTTGCTAGTGGGACCGATAGTTTTATTATTATCGAGCTAAAAAAAAAAGGAGAAATAGTCTATGTACATTTTACTCGCTCGCCCCTTCTCCTTGAAGAGCTCACCACGAGAGCGCGTTTTCCTTAGTTCAGACGATCCATTCAACCCAATTCACCCCGTCTCGTCACCCCAGAGAAAACGTCACAGTTAGCAGATATATAAGATGGGATTTGACACGTTCGTTAGGAGGGTGCTAGAAACAGAACGGAGTTGGCACGCTCTTGAAAATTATAGATAATTTTACGATTGCAGTTAAGTGTAGATCTAGATTGTTTATCTTTTAAGCATTTTAAACAAAGATACATTTTAGCCACAAGTTAAATGCATTATCAGCAATAAAATGCAAATCTGATTTCTTATGAAATATATTTTGGTGGTTATTAGATTAGAACTTTGAAAATATATTTTCTTCGCGTAGAATATTTACCATCAGTGGCCATAGTATATCTAAAAAAGGATCAGATAGAACAAATAATTACTTATCAGTGGATTCTAGAGCCAGAGGTAATGAAATTCCAGACCTTGTTTATCATAGTTTACTGACTCTGATCGATTTTTTGCCATCGGAAAGTGATAGAACTTAGGCGCGACAAGCTTCGCCTGAGATTCAGTGTCACTTGTACAAATTATTGTACCCATTTCAATGAAATTGTGTTTAATGAACAGAAGAGAATAATACTGACAATATAACCCCCAAAAAAAATCAGGATTGGCACAAGTTTTTCAAACCTGAATCATGTGCTCTTTAGCTCCAAGGGGTTATATTTTGTATGCTAACGCTGTGTGCAAATCACTGATCGTTTTATATTTTGTTCTAAACCAGGTTAGTAAATTAGATCTGTGTATTTCTTTGCTATTGTTAGATATTTTACAAATAGCCAAAAAAATATTTGTTTTTGAAGAACTTTGTAAAATATTGGCTTCAAGTGATTTTTAATTAGGCCTACATCACAATTCGATAAAGAAAATAATACACACTTTTTTTTTGTGATCGAACTAAATAGTTTATTAGGGCCTACAACTATTACTCAGCAGATTGATTGAAAATCAAACGTATTTATAATATTCTTTAAAAAAAATAAAAGTAATTATAAGAAAAAAAAAAGATATTTTTGAAAATGAAACGAATGATTTAACAGGAACTTCTATTGTTGTAAATATCTTTTGAAACTACAAAAGTTAAATTCATTATTGTGACATGATTTATATTAAGTCCTACTTTTACCATTTCTCAGGTGTCCTTTGCTCTCTCTCATTATAAAGGTAAGAACATTTAAATGAATACAAAATAGGTCTAGTGCTTTCTGCTTATCAAAACAAAGGGGGATGTAGACCTGAGCTGCCCATAGATGCTGAAATAAAACAAATCCCAGTCTTCAATAGGATTTGAAACCGGAACGTCTGGTTCGGAAGCCAAGCAATTTACCGTATTGAAGTAACGTTAAAATTACAGGGACAAAAGTTACCCCCCCCCCCCCAATCTTACACTCCGGCCATGCTATAATAATAATAAAAGGATTGTTTACATAATTAAGACTGCTTTTCTGTGACATGATTATATATATAAAAAAATTGTTTTCTTGGTGAAGATAAAGTTGAAAATAAAAACAACAACAAAACAAAATAAAACTAATTTGCGTTTGTCTGTTGTACGCCCTACTAATCCGTGGCATTTTACGTCTCGAGAGACGACCATTTCCCTTTGCAACTTCTTGTGTGACTAAAGAGGCCAATCCGTGATACACAGCTGCGATCGCAGGTTGGACATATGTGATCACCAGGCACTGTTGCATTATCACCCTTCTTTCTGCTTCTGTATTGTATGGCATCTGCAATCCGAGACCCTACTAATAATTTATCAAAATCGTTAATTTTTGTTCTTTCAAAAAGTAAGAAAGCTTATTGTATGCAAATAATCATAAATTGGTTTTGAAAACAAGATTTAATATTTAGTATTGTTTATTAATAGTATGTTCATCCACCGCCACACAAAAATAATTCCATCCAAAAGCACTCAAATTACTTGATCAGAGGGAAAGACTTCCTCCGGAGACCAGATTGGTCCTCCAAGATTGGTCATTTACCAATCTCTCTGTTCAAAGGTCCCCCATTAAATAAATCTAGAATCTAGATGACCATTTCATCCCATCCACTTTGGGAGTCAGTCAGCTATCTATGACGTAGGGAGACCAGAATCCCGAGCCTCATCGCGAGGTTGTCTTTTGTATTCGTGAATAGAGGTCTGCCTCCCCCCCCCCACCCCCCACCACCCGTGAGAAACACCTTTGAACGATGTGACAAGCGGGCCACTCTTTCTTCCCACGTGCTCACTGTACGCAGTATTTAGGAAGCCCACTGGAGATCTTTTTCTCTGTTCGCCTATTTCTTACAATGGACGTTTACATCACGATAAATATTACAAGTGGTCGCAGGGTAAGCTTTCTTACAAAAAAGCATACCTCCTATATGCAGGGAGGCAATTTTGCGGTTGATAATAGTTTTTAGTTCATAGCTAATCATGCTGAAAATATTCCAACCTGCCTTTTTACCTTCATTACTTACCAAACAGAGGACTTACGGGTGGACACCGTAAATCCGTTTCTGAATTTGTGTGAAAACGCAAATTATCTTTGTAATCTTTTTTTCCATTGATTCTTTGATACAGTTAGGAAACTTTTAAGAGAGAAAAATAAATTAAAGAAAAAAGGCGATTATAGCTTTCACATTTAGCAAGGTAAACCAAATAGTTCTAATTAATTTACGAAATAGTTCTAATTACTTTTTTTTTAACAATATGGATTTTTTTCATCGTTAAATTTAACGGATGATGTAGGCCCACTAAACTAGTAGATGGTTGGAGATGCAGATGGAGTTTTTTTTATACACCTTGACACTAGATTTGCTCCAACAGGTGGTAGCCAACGGCCACAAAGATTCACCTGAAACTAGTGGACACTAACGCCACTAAGGCATTTATATAACGACCTTCAAATACTAGCACTGGAGACCATCAATGCCAGTGCCATTTTCGCAACTACTGACACCGTAAGAGCAGGCTATGGACACCACACGAGTTTCTTAACTCTGACTGAGTTAAAATCTTTGGACCATGTGGTAGTGTTGGCAGGCCATGGCGATCTGTGAAGCCTTAAAAGTCAGTGGCTCTCGTCTCGGCGAAGGACATATGACTGAAACACAAATTGTTGTGGTCACTGACTTGAAACCTATGAAAGCCCTGGACTAGAGCTCCGCAATATCAACTAAAGCAACGCTTTAGGAAGACTAAAAAAGAGAGATGACGCATTTACTATGCGTACCGTACAAACACTTTTCATGGCCCCTGTTAGAACGTCTGAGATTTTTGTGCCAACTATTTGTTTAGCAGACATTACAATTTTTCGTTTGGCTTTCATAAAAAGCAAACAAACTCGGCTACATAAAAAAAAAAACAAGACTTACCCATACGCCGGATGTGTATAATGTAAACATATAACAGACATACATAAAAGTCACGGGTAAAGTTGTGTCGGCTGTTGACGAACATGATTGTTAGCTTAGATTTATAGGAAAATGGCTGCCTGGTCGTGCGGTTTGCGCGCTGGACTGTCGTTCGGATTTATCGACGGTCGAGGGTTCAAACCCTGCCCGCTCCCATCCCCCCGTCGTCCTGCGGGAGATTTGGACTAGGAAGTAAACTATCTTCAACTCTGAAGGAACATCCGAAACATGTAAAACAAAACAATAAATGGACAGGCGAGTCAGTTTTGTTGACCTGTTTTTTTTTTTTTTCCTCTTTTTTGAGGCCAAGGCATCGTTGTTAATGAATACGCACTAACAAAGCCCTGTATTTTACTTTACTTATCTATGAACATCATAAGCTTACTGTCCTTACACATTTGAATTTCGTTGGTTGCTAATGACCCTTTAACAAAGCGTCTAAAATCTTTTTATTGAGTTCCTAATTTTTATTGTCCCCAGGCAAATTCATAAGTAGTCCAGTTCAGCCCCTTCATCTATCCCTTAGTCTGCGAGGGGCACCACACTCGATCTGTTGACCATGTTTCTCCATTCACCTCTGTCTTTTGCTTTGGATAGAATCTCTTTCAATGACAAGCCCGTCCATTCTTTTTTATTTTCTTCCCATCGCTTTCTTTGCCTGCCTCTTCTCTCTGGTACAGTTTCCTGAAGGAAGGTCTTTGCTAGCCCTGAGCACCTTGTCAAATGGTCATAGCTGTCTAGCTTGCGTCTTTTTGTGAGTAAGCAGGTCATCGTGGGGTCAAATCGCTGTTTTTATCCTGTTTCTAATCTCTTGATAAGTAGTAAGAGCCGATCAATTATGTATAAAACAATGAATGATACAATAACAACAGAATGTAAAGTATCAGAGAGGCCTATATTTTTGAGCTAAAACTACATTTGCTTTACAAATAATTTTTTTTATTAATTTTTCAATATTATTTTACAGACTCCTCGACGAACTTTCCCTGCATTCCTAGTAGAACAGAATCACATTTCCCCGTCCTTAGAACAATTGGTAGCCAAGGTTATGCTGATCCAGACGCTGCTCCTCTACAATCCCAGAATGCATTAAAGGTTCTGCTGAGATGGCGCAGACTTGACCTAGAGATTATCCTTTACCCTAGTGAACTTACATTGCCCCAGACACACAGTGAGTGGACCGAGGGCGACATCACCCATGCTGAGTTCTCCAAGCGTAGTTGTTTCTACCATGGTTACGTGCAGGGTCAACGTTCGTCTGACGTGGCTTTGTCGACATGTCTTGGACTGGTAAGGAAACAAGACTGGACATTCGTGTGTCTGTCTTGGTGTAGGAAAAGTGGTTGGTGAGTACACTAAGCTGCCAACCCAAACAATAATGGTTCGATTCTAATAATATGATGTTTTATTTACTTCTGTACATTCAGACTAAACATAAACACCACATTTTAGCCACTACCGAAAAGATATTTTGTCTAATTACCAAGGAAAAGGTTTTATTATTGGTCAGAAATATAAAGCAATCTCTTTGCTTTTCATAAACCTTTTCCCAAACTTTGCATCAACTAATCGAAGAGATTCAATAAATGTATGGACGAAGCAGACTCTTCTATACAAGTATTAAACTTGATAACAGGCTTGAAAACCCTGTTTCACAAAGTTATGTTGTTAGAAATGGAAGATGGCGTAAAACAATCTCAGACAAATTGGATGTAACTGAAAACACTTGATCCAAAATTGTTGAACTGACATTGAGGAGAAACATTTTTCATAGTAACCGGAACACACGAACTGTCAATGGACTACCTGCAAGGGCAAACGAAATGTTTGGAAGATTTGGAGAGTAAGATCAAAGTTCATCCGCAAACAAGCGCAGTTGAAATGTTCGTTGTAGTGTCCGTTAGTCATATTCAATACCATTATCTTTATAGAAGCAGAAAAGACAAGCAACATGTACATTTTATTTTCGTCCAATTTTGTTCTCCTAAGCTAAAGTTTCATTTGGAAGGATAGGATCTTTTCAGACCAACTGAGCCATGTTGCATACTTGCAGCAATAAAGCTCAAGATGGCGAAGATGTCAACAGGGTAGGCGTGTTATGTAGTTCACTTTCTTCACTACATAGTACATCCAAATATGGTTTTACTTTCTGATTAAAAAACAAAACAAAACTGTTTCATTTCATCAGAAAGATACAAAACATGCTTTAGAAAGTTGCTTCTGGACACACGTCTCACTTGAATGTGACTTAGCAGAACATTATTGGACGTTTCAACCTCATCAAAGTCTTAAGAAAGCATTCTGAGAGCCACCAAATAAGAAATTTCAACAGTTGCCATGTTTTCTTTTTGGTACTTGCCACCATTTGAAATTTTCATTAGAGTTGAGCAGAAGGCTATGAAACTCTAGGCCAGCCAAATAACAAATTGCTCCATTTCACCGGCCTGCCTGAACAGATTTGTTCTGTTTGGAAGAGATCCAAGCTGGTGATATGTATCACACCATTTCCAGTGATTTGAACGCTCCGACCGCACGGATTAGAAACGCGGTCGAAGGCCGAGCACACGAGGTACCGCCATCTCTCTTCACTGTACCACACTAACCATGTGGGATTCGCCAGTTGTAAAACGACCCCTTGAGGAATGGCGTGCGGATTGTTGACAAGGTTGTAGGGGCACTTTCGGCAAACCCGATCAGTGCACCCCTACGGAGTCTTGTTTTGCTACACTTTTGGCCTTACCGTTTCCTTTTACGACCGTTTCCACCCGGGCGCCAGGTTAAATTACCCGGGGGTAGGCCTACTTGCCACCAGTCAAGTATCGCTTTTTTGACTTTGTTAGCTTTCTATCTAAAATATTGTGTCCTTGTCTGCAAAGCTCGGATGCTTGCAATAAAAATAACGTTTCAGTTTGCTCTCTTTATAGATTCGTTACAAAAGACGCAGTGGGATTTCTTAATAACTTTTCATCTCGATTTCACTAGGATTCTCTTCTGCAGGATCCGCAAGGAATGTTCAAATGATGGAAGAGCGAACCAGTTTGATTTTTGTATTGAAGGTTATGCCTTTTTCCATATTACCTTAAACCTCGCAAAGGCTGCTGAAGCTGCAATTTTGTCAGTAATTCAGGTCTGGTTCGCCTGAAACAATAGTCCGAGATATTTGAAACGTTTGACACTCGTTATTTTTGTTCACCTTCACTTCTGGTGTCCTAGTTAAAGCCTTGGTTCACTGTTGGTCATAACTTGTGTTGTTTTTTTTCCTACATATATTTGCAAGCTTAAGATTGAAATGTTCATTAGTTCCATGATTAGGCCTACTTGATGCGTCTTCTAAAATTGTGTCAAATAAATCCATTCTGCAACATAACGAAACTTAGTCACTTTTATCTACTCTTACAACTTTTGTTTCTTACTCAAATATAAATAGGCAAATAGTGTTATGTTTCTTTCTTCAGTCCGGATACATTCAGACAGACACTGAGTTGCTATTTATTGAGCCTACCAACAGAAACGATGCAATTTCTGGCCTACACTTCATGTACACATGTGAACCAAAGAGAAGACCAAATCACGTGGACGTGAAAACAGGAGTGTCACGTAAGTCTGTCGTAAGACAAAAATTATTTTTTTTTTGCAATTATTTTATCTTTACAGACATCAGTTGTATTTTTTTTAAAAATAATTCATGCATTACCTCATTAACTAAATGCGTTCACTTTTGTGTAAGAGAGAGAAAAATACGAATGCTGGTGATATTATTTAGATATAGGAATATTTATATCTATACATAAATTTATCAGGACCGGCAGTACATAAAAAACTTCTAAAAAAATATTTATATTGTCTGTTGAAGATAGAGTGAAGAAAAAAAAAGTTCCCCTTTCAGACCTGTAAACGTAATCTATGATGTCATTTGTTTCTGTGGCCTACGGTTAACGAGGGTTTCATGTGGCTAGCACAACGACCATCCGCCTTACTTTCACCAACTAATGTTAGGTACTCGTCGGAGCTGGGTGGACTCAGAGACACCCAAAGATCCCGAAATTAAAATCCCAGCTTCATCAGGATTCCAGCCCGGGGCCCCCGGTTCAGAAGCCAAGTGCTTTACCGCTAAGCCACCGCGCCTCCTGTTGAAGATATAAATAAAGGAAAACAAAATGTAATAATGATAGTAATGATATGCCCTAACCCTCTATCATTTTTTTTTATTTTAAGTAATTTTTTTTCCTAATTGTTTTAAAAAGAAAGTGACAAGTTTAAATCCTTCCTTTCTATTTTTTTATATACCGATGCCACACCTAAAAATGCAGAAAATAATCGAATATTTTTGTATTTAAAAGCGCTGGACATTTTTTTTAAACAAGATTTTTTTACGTACATGTTGATTTGTGTAAGATTTTTGTTTTGCACATGATCGAAAGGAGACAATCTTTTCTCCTTGGCTATTTCTAATATCACTTAAGAGGCCAATCTTTGATACACATCCTGGTCATGATAGGCATTTGTAATTGTAACCAGACGCTGAACATTTTCAGCCTTTTCCCTACTTCTACACCATTAGCTATCCAGGACCTCTCCAGTAGGCTTGCCTTCCGTCTGGACTTATCCCGCGCTTTTTTTCTCCCAACTGTTAGTGTTAATCTTGACGTGTTTAATATTGGTGTTCATTGTGACAAGTCAAAAACTCGCTGTCAGAGTCACTCAATTTTATCACAGCATTAATGATTATTTTTCATTATTTATTTATTTTATTTTAATTATTTCCCCATCCTACCCCTAAATTCTCCACCCGCCCCACCTTTTTCTCTCCAGGCTAGACCTTAGTCCACCACCTTGGAGAAAACTAGGCCAGTCCTTTCATTTATCTGCCCTTGATCGGGGAAAGATAATCACACTATCTCTTTTATCTTATCCGCCGGATGTCTGACTGACGGTCGCGGTTGACACCACCTTGAGGGGAATGCGAGTCAGTCTTTCTTTCTTCCCCCCCCCTCTCTCCCACGACTCTCTTTGATCTAGATCGCGAGGACCAACACGCCAATTGATCTTTCCCAGGTGCGACTCCCACCTCGAGTCAAATCCACCCACGTGTAAGATAAACCTTAGCCTTGGACATTTCCTGTGTCCGCCCATATCTTTCAGGCCTATATAAAGTAGATCCAAATCAAATCAGACCCTCTTATTTCCCTATCGCAGAGCAATCGAGTCTGGACTACCTCATTTATTCTCACTCCTAGAGGAATACCTGGTGCCTCCCTCAGGTGTCTGCCTATTTATGTGCTGAGTGCTATTCAGCACTGCGCTTTCCTAATGAGATCTGCCTATTTGCTATTTGCTGTTTAGTGTCCACTCGACACGACTCAACTAGTAATCAGATCACTACTTTATTTGCTATTGAGTGTCATCTGCTACCTACGTGGATCTACTCAGCTCTACTACTTGGCGCTATCGGCCTCGCCCGCCTGTTCGACAGCCCACCTGTCAACTTATTAGGCACGACGTCCCTATAGATTCAGATCTGTGCGAGACGTCATAGCTACGCCAAACCCTCTGCAACTCACTGGCTTTTTTCCTGTCAACTACGCTGCCCACGGCAGATCAGCCCTGCCCGCAGTAACCTGGTGCCCACGGTAGCCGGCCACCCGCCCTACTGTGCCCACTACCGATATTAGAACTTGGGATTGAGACTCCACAAGAACTATATCACCGGCGTCCCTCTATCCGCTAGAGCGCCACCTCCAGCTGCAGAACCTCAAGCCAGGACACAGCCAGATGCGACATCAACAGGACAACCAGCTAAGTTCAGAAGACAAAGTGACATACTCTCTTATTAAGTGCAAGAGTGATGATTAAATCTAGTATTATTTAGAGATAGATGCAAACCCTCCCCCTTTTTATTCTTATATGTATATTTATGTAAATAAATATTCTTCATTTTCAACTTTTGTATCTATCTTTCATTGCTTGTCTCGTTGCGTGTCTGCTCCTGATTCATATGCTGATAGGTTGGTGTGTGATAGCTTTAAAAATAATCATCCCCTAGACATTAAACGCGCCAAACACACATCACATTTCCCCACCTGTCACATTAATCTTGGAGTGTTTAATGTTGGTGTTAACCTGGAAGTGTTTTGTGTTGGTGTTAATTTTGAAATGTTTAATGTCACGCTTACATACTTAATTGTAACTTAAGAGTAGACAACCTGCAGCTCTCCTGCCCTCTATCGGATCACCATACAAAAAAGTCTTGTTGAAGTCTTGTGTAGTTCCCTGTAGAAACACACACACAAAAACGGCCCTGCTGCTCTACATGAACTGTAGCAGCAACGCGAATAGCAATTGTTTGAGGCCAATCCTTTAAAAGAGGCAACAGTGGCACAACGCCGTACACAATGACAAGACACCTAACTAAGGAGCGACGCATACAGAGAGTCTTTGGTAACAACACATAAACCAAAACTTCATGGTGCTTAAATGGGCCAATAGGTGCACTGAGAGTAAACAGCTGCGCATGACAATCATCAGGATTACAACTTGCTCTGGGAGAAGCTTATTTAGCGAATTGAAGATTATCAAGAAAAGATTAAGAACTTCAATGACCGATGGAGACATTGATTATGATGTTCTGAGACTGACTTACTTGTATAAGTTGATCGAAGATATTGATAAAGCCAAGTCTCGTAAATACAGCTTTTACACTGAGTTGACAATGTCGCAAAGACAGGCTCGAGACTGGAAGCCACAGTGAAAGGGAAAAGCAGGGAGATTAAAGCAAACATAGAGAAGATCGGTTGTGCTAGGAGCAAAGATGATGGACATGGACTTAACTCGGGTACTTATTAGAGCTGTGTGGCGCCATAAAGATCCCGAAATTAAAAATCTTATCTTTCACCCGGATTCAAACTCGTGATCTTCCTATTCGGAAGCCAAGTGTTTTACCACTCAGCTACCGCGACTCTATTTAGAAATATACATTTTGTGTGTTTCCAATGAAGTACTTGAAAGAAAATTGGGGCCTAGCGAAAATCCACATTTTCCTTACTATACTAAAAAGATTCAAATTTTCCAAATTGTGATAAGCCGCATGTTCTCCAAATGGGCCTTTGTCTTGTAATCAATCCTTTTTTTTTTAAACTCTTCTAAAGGAGTTAACCTTTTGGTAAAGGGTTAAATAATGGACACGTGTTGAAGTAGAGCTTAGATTCTCACTGATGCTTATCAACTTTTTTTCCCGTGTGTTGTGTGTGTGTGTGCCAGTGAGACGTGTGCTTTGGACATAGTCCAGTATCACATCTGTAAGGGTCAGCTGGTGTCCTCGTGAATTTGCAAAATAAAAGTGGTTCAAAGCATTGTAGGCCTATCATATAAGGATACTTTCTCTCGTACTTTCTCTCTCTCTCTCTCTTCTCTAATCCGATTTTTCCCTATAGTAATGCAAGGATTCTGAAGACTGATGATACAATATATGCATATAAATGACAGGTATTATATAACGATTCTTTTGATGCACTTATCTTGTGTCCTACTCAGATCCACGACATCGCAGGTCTAGTGACAAACCGAAGTATCTACAAGTAGCTCTGGCACTGACCTATAACTTAGTGGACGAAGTGGGAAGTAAAGAAAAAACTGAACAATACGTTATGACGCTTATGAATATAGTAAGTTTTGTGTGTGTGTGTGTGTGTGTGTGTGTGCGCGCGTACGTGCGTGCGTGCGTGCGTGCGTGTGTGTGTGTGCGTGCGTGCGTGTGTGTGTGTGTGTGTGTGATACTGTCTGTATGTGTACAACCCTACATAACTATTCTCGCTTATCTAAATGTATGTCTATACTTGAGTTTACGTGTAACGTAAAGCTCTTGCTTTATAAAGAAGATAGCGAAATCTATTTTTCAATGTAAATGAAGATGATTATAATCTCATTTTAAGTGAGACAACCTTTAACGACACGAGTAGAGTTGTTTGGACCTAATGCAGTTTGCTTGCTTGCGGCTTTCCTTTTTGTTTTATAGATTGCCAGCTTTTCCTTTATATATTGAAGACTTGCCTCTGAGAATCGAGTCAGAAGGTTAAAGAAGAAGGCATTATATGACACAGATTCGCAATTTAAAAAAAAGAAGAATCTTTTTTGCCTTCATTAGTGTGTCTATATTTCAGGCCAACAGAGTGTATCAGCATTCTTCGTTAGGAGTGGATATCAGATTAGTTGTAGTCAAGCTTGTGTTTCTTACAAAAAGTCAGGTAAGAAAGTTATCGGTACATTTTGTTTTTGGCTTGTATGTTCGTTTCCAGACAATGTTAACTTAATGTATATCCTTACTGTCAGTGGCGTAACTAAGGGGGGGGGGGGGGTGGGGGGGGGAGAATTTTAAAATACCCCCGGGCCCCCACCTGGGGGGGGGGCCCAAAATGGATGTCCGAAATTTATTTGTAAATACATAAATTAGTATATTTGATTGACAAATAGTGTCAACGGGTGTTTTTTTTATCAACAT
Organism: Biomphalaria glabrata; assembly: GCF_947242115.1. Taxonomy (NCBI): domain Eukaryota; kingdom Metazoa; phylum Mollusca; class Gastropoda; family Planorbidae; genus Biomphalaria; species Biomphalaria glabrata. The sequence continues at coordinate 53,718,341 of NC_074712.1, read as the reverse complement.
TTATGGATTAAATTTATCACAAAGACTAAACCTAGCTCTAGGTCTATCAGTACGTTGACTTTGTTGACATTTTAAAAATATTTTTGCCGCAGAGATCAATTTAAAAAAAAAAAAAAAAAGTCTTCCATTTTAAACTTTGTTGCCACGAATAAAACTGCATGATATACAGCGAATTCCAGGTATCTTGTTACCTTTACTAATAATAGATCTAAATGGCGAGTATTTTATGGCTACACTAATTAACCTTGAAGCAAAATTTATAGAATCGAGTACCCGTTATTCGGGTTTGGCGTCAATAATTTCAGAATTAAACTTCACACTCGAGTTATTACCCCTTTATTCATCTTTCCTCAATCCAATGGAAACTCACCTAGGGGGGGGGGGCCCAAAATGGATGTCCGAAATTTATTTGTAAATACATAAATTAGTATATTTGATTGACAAATAGTGTCAACGGGTGTTTTTTTTTATCAACATTTATGGATTAAATTTATCACAAAGACTAAACCTAGCTCTAGGTCTATCAGTACGTTGACTTTGTTGACATTTTAAAAATATTTTTGCCGCAGAGATCAATTTAAAAAAAAAAAAAAAGTCTTCCATTTTAAACTTTGTTGCCACGAATAAAACTGCATGATATACAGCGAATTCCAGGTATCTTGTTACCTTTACTAATAATAGATCTAAATGGCGAGTATTTTATGGCTACACTAATTAACCTTGAAGCAAAATTTATAGAATCGAGTACCCGTTATTCGGGTTTGGCGTCAATAATTTCAGAATTAAACTTCACACTCGAGTTATTACCCCTTTATTCATCTTTCCTCAATCCAATGGAAACTCTCTTTCTCTTTTTATTTACATATAATGATCTAATCCTTTTGCTTTCGCACAAAACATAAACAAAAAAATAATGACGTAATCTATATTATAAAGTAGAATGTGAGGGGTATGTATGTATGTATGTATGGATGGATGGATGTTACTTATAGACATCAAAACCGCTTGACCAATCTTGATAAAACTAGGCAGGAATGTTCCTTGGGTACCAACTTAGACCGTAGTGTATGTATTGTAGCCCTAAAACAAACTTAAGACCCTCAAAAAAAATAAAGTTGTCCGACTCTATTACAGCTATAGTATTTTATGGATCTAGGCCATGTCTACAATGTTGACATGAGAAAAGATAGAAAGGATTTAGACCTAGATCTAATTTTAAGAAATACACTTTGCGCAGATAGTTTTTTACTTTGACACATGAAAATACAAAAGAAGATCCATTAATTTCATTATATAATAAAATTAACTTTCAATTTTGTGTTTCAAAAGCCTTTTTTACATTAATTAGTTCCTTATATCTGTGATTACAGATTTCCTGACGAACATTCTTTCATTAGACATTACCAAATGGTTACACATTAACACATCTCTCTACTGAGTCTATTCCTAGGCCTAGGTCTAAAACTCTTATTGAACTCTAAGATGATAAAACTTCTTTTCGCAAAGATAGTTTTATGCTTTAACACATAAACATACTAATTATTGTCCATTCATTTCATATTTTAATCAAATTAACATTCAAATTTGTTTTTCTAAAGCATTTTTAATACATTCGTTCGCTGTTCGCTAAAGCTGCGTAGCCGTGTTGAGATAGGCCTATATTCATTCATGAAAAAAAGTTCACGCATGTGCAGCACAGAATGAACTCAATAGTCTATTAAAGCCAATTTTTAACTCTAGATTAGTGTAGATTTAGATCTATGTCTACATAAAGATCTACTTTATACTTTAACACACGAACATACAAAATTTAGTCTATTCATCTCAAATTTTAATCAAATATATGTAGGCCTACAAGCAAATGTTTTAATTTAAAAAAAAAAATGGATTTAAGCCTATTACCTATTCTGATTTGATAGCTTCATTCACACTATTTTTACATTGACACATTCGCTTTATAGGCCTATATTACATTATTATTTCGTTTAATTGTTTACAAAACACTCTCAGTGACCATATCGACAGTAATGCGCAAATAAAGACCCGCGGGTCGCGGGTAACATATGTCTAGTATCATATAATATTAATACATCCTTCCTATTGAAGTTATTATCACACCCTTCCTTTTACAGTTCTTAATAGTGATATCTACTAGCTGGGCCGGCCCTAGCATTTGCGGGGCCCTATGCGAAACGGATCGCGCGGGGCCTAGTCTGGGTAGGGATAAGCATAATGTCAAAATTATTTTTTTTTATTAGAAAATAGGCCTACTTTCTTCTTTGCAATAAATTTTTATCAAATGAAAGCTCGCAATGCCACTTTTTATTTATTGGCACCCCAAAATGTCAATTTCGTCTATTCTTCAGGAGATTTGAATAAATTCAAAAAAAAAGTTCAGGACTTTATCGTATATTTTGCCTTTTCATGAGATTTCCTGGAGGCCCTGAAAAATCAGGAGGTCGCGAAAACCCTGTTATTTTATATACATTATAATTGTTTAATTTAATAATGTACACATGGAATTAGCGCGGGACCTATGAAAGCGCGGCGCCCACTGCCACCGGCACTGTCTACTAGGAACTTTAACAATTCGTCCACTTCTGGTTGTCTTGACTGGCACAACAAGTTCTCTAGACGTTGGTCTATAACTGTCTGTTTCGTTTGTTCCAACAGTTTGCAGTTCATTGTCTTCATCGGTATCATAGTACCCAGAGATGTCTTCATCGAAACTCTTATTTAAAAAGCGTTAATTTCTTCTGTATGTTTTTCCATTGTTTGTCTTTATGATGTAAGATCTGGGTGCTGAATTTTTTTTATGACAACTGCTTTCTGCCATGTTTGACCTAGACGAACTCTCCGACAGAATAATCTTTAGGTAGTCTTGCTTTTGCATCGTATTTCACTTAGCTTTTCATCTGTCGTTCGTTGAATAATGTCTCTGCATTTTCAGCTACCGATGGTTTCAATAGTTTGTGATCAGCTGGAATGATTCCCTGAGTCTTCTACTCGTCAGCAGTTGTGATGGTGAATACGACAGTCCACGTATCGGAGTATTTCTATACTCGAGCATAACAAGATATGGATCTTTCCCACTTTTTTATACTCTGAATCCTCTTGCTTTCGCACAAAACAGAAATAACCAGCAATGACGTAATACCATTATAATATTAGCACAGAATCTTCTTCATGCAGTGGAAAATTAAGAATGTTTTGCCTATCTGGAATTCTGGTCAAAGCTCCTGTGCCCAATTAATATAGTTCGGAAGAAACTACAAAAGTCTGGACTGCATATACGGGAATCTGCTAAAGAAATTAGTACCCTTTCATGCTTTCTGCAAATGATGAGAAACTGACAAAAACCCAATCCATCGAAAAAGCTAAAGAAGTTAGTGAATACTATGGATTCCCTGTAATCAAAACAACCATATGAAAGAAAAGACTTGATGGGAAGTTGAGTTCTAATGTAGGACTGTCAATACAACTGCAATTCAAACGTGTTGCGACAGAAGTGCTGGACAGATTTCATATGGAGATGAAGGGCAGATTCCAAAGGCTGGAAAGAAAATGGATACCTTTGGGTTTCTTCTTGAACCAAGACACCTGTTAGAAGACACGCTTGTGACAAACTGTGCTACTTTTCCTGTTTGTATGATGAAATAAATGGAAAATCGCTTTTTCAATGATGTCATTGATGCACGAGCACTTTTCATCAACAAACAGTAATACAATCACCAATAGACATATTGAGGAAACAGGCTTCATATGGGAATTACGTGTGCTCAGACTTTGCAACCTCCTCCGAATACTGCTAACTCAGGCCACTTCCATTACGTCATGTGAGAGATCATTCTCAAAGCTCAAGCTCATCAAAAAGTATCTCAGGAGCACAATGACGCAAGAAAGGCTTATCATGGTTTTAATGTCAGTGAAGTCACAAATACTAGAAAGTATCGATGTAGTTGATGTTATAGATGTCTTTGCTGCACAGAATGCACGACGTGAAGCGATATCAATTTAGATTTGTCACTTGTGCATTATTTAACTAATAAACAACGGTATTATTCATTAAAAGAGTCTTGAGGATTACTTTGTTAAGTTTACTGATATACTGAACCAATTTGATTTGGGGCTTATATTTTTTGGTACATTATCTCATGTCATATGTCGAATGTCAAAATGCAAGGGGCCCCCAAAGAGGTCAATCCCCCCGGGCCCCCAAATCCCTAGTTACGCCCCTGCTTACTGTTGATTCTTTTAATAATGATAATAATAAATGAATCCTGTTGGACAGTTAAAGTGAAAAAAAAAAGTTCAGTTAGATTTTTGCAATACTTTTTTTTAAAGCCTATGAAATATTAATCAAAGTTAATTTTTCTTCAAGGTTATGCCGATTTCGAAATAACTACTTAACAAAAATATGGTAATATTTGTGCGAATGAAATTAACTTTTTGCCATGCATATTTTTCTGACAATGTCAGAAGAAATATTTCATTTATAATAGGAGCTCTTCTCTTCAATGCAATAATATAAACATAAAATAAGTTATGCACAAAAAATTTTAATATAAAACAAGTTAAATATAAAAAATACTTTAAAAAAAACCTGGCTTATATTGAGTGAAATTGCATCAGTTTATTTTTTTTTTTTTTTTGAATCCATCATGCCGTTAATTTTTAATGACTCAAAATTTAACCAAATACCTGTACATGCAATACCGTGTGATTGTCAAAAGAGCTGAGCCGAAGGCTCTTCAGCCTTCTAGGCGCGTAAGCCTGCTTGAACAATCGTTCTGTCTGGAAGAGATCCAAGTCAATGCCTATGTAAAGCATTGCTATTTCCGATATATCTGCACTTGGGAAAATGGACTAGAATGCATGGCCGAAGGGCGAGTACACCGGGAACCTCCGCCATTTTCCTATGTTGTACCAAACTAACCGTGCAGGACTCGCCATTAGTGTAACGGTCCCTTGAGGAACGGCACATGGATTATCGACAGGGACGTGGAAGCTCTCTTTCAACTCCGCCCCGTGCAATGGGAAAGCTTTCGCATTCCCTTGGACACTCCCACAGGAGTTTTGTTTTGCTATTCATTTAACCTAATCACTTCCTCAAGTAATCGTTTCCACCAGGGTGCCACGTTGAGGCAGAATAGCGTAACCCGGGCATGCAATACCAAATACGTTTGTTGTTCAAAAAGGATAAACTGTTTAGTTGATCAGTGGCGTTTACCTTTTTGGGTGCGATCCGAGAGCACTATTAATTGTTTGTCGGGTGTGCGTCTGTGCTTCTCAGTGCGCTATGGTCCGATCACTTTTGCGGACCAGTGGGGAGCGGGACAGGGTTAATATAGGAGAAGGTTTCTGTGCTTCCTTTACAAAAATTGTAAAAAAAAAAAAAAAAAAAAAAACTTCACCAGTCTGAATTCGATCACGAGCCTCCATGGTGGAAGGTCGTCGTATTTGCCACTGATATATTCGAATAGACCTATGTATAAAAAATAAATTGTTAGTTTCAAATGTTTTGTGAACGACCTAGTTTTGTGCTTGTTTGTGTCAGACTTTGTGTGATTATTTTTACATTTTCCATATAATGCAGAATTAATTAATTATGACGAATTGACTCCGCTAATTGTTTAATGTGTGATTCGCGTGTTATCGTCGACAGTGAATAATTGTGCACAATTACCAGTCAGACGGAGTGATTTGATTTAAGTTCGGTTAAAAAAATTAACGGAAATTTTCAGAATTCAGTTAAAACACACACACTCGCGCGCGCACACAGACATAGTTAGACCTTGAGCACAGTTATGAATATGAATAGCAATAAAAGTTTTATAAAAAATCTACCGTACACAGGCCTACTGTTAGGAAATCTCTGTTTCTACCGTACACAGGCCTACTGTTAGGATATTTCTGTTTCTACCGTACACAGGCCTACTGTAAGGATATCTCTGTTTCTACCGTACACAGGCCTACTGTTAGGATATCTCTGTTTCTACCGGACACAGGCCTACTGTTAAGATATCTCTGTTTCTACCGTACACAGGCCTACTGTTAAGATATCTCTGTTTCTACCGTACACAGGCCTACTGTTAGGATATCTCTGTTTCTACCGTACACAGGCCTACTGTAAGGATATCTCTGTTTCTACCGTACACAGGCCTACTGTTAAGATATCTCTGTTTCTACCGTACACAGGCCTACTGTTGAATCAATTCTCTTGAATCAATAAAGTTTTGAAAATGGAAAGAGCTATAGAAAAAGTCCCAATAACACTGATAGCATCAAGTCTGAGTCGTGTCACCGACATGTATATATATAGTCTATGGTATCGGGCATGTATATATATAGTCTATGGTATCGGGCATGAATATATATAGTCTATGGTATCGGGCATGTATATATATAGTCTATGGTATTGGGCATGTATATATATAGTCTATGGTATCAGGCATGTATATATATAGTCTATGGTATCGGGCATGTATATATATAGTCTATGGTATCGGGCATGTATATATATATATAGTCTATGGTATCAGGCATGTATATATATATAGTCTATGGTATCGGGCATGTATACATATATAGTCTATGTTATAGGGCATGTATATATATATAGTCTATGGCAGTGTTGCTTAAAGTACGGCCCGCGGGCCTAATCCGGACCGCGACGTTGTTTTATCCGGCCCTCTGAGACGTCAGCACACATTGTAGACAATCCCCCTTTATAAAAAAGGTTGAAAAATGCATTTTTACAAATGTTAGGGCTCTCACTTTTCTCTGATAGGTTTGTAACATGACCTTTATCATTTTTCGTTTACGAAATGGGACTCTAAATGTAGAATTTACCAGGAAAAGTGAACGGATCTTTGCTATTGAAACATGATAATGTGCCGACATATTTGATTTGTAAATAAAATGTGGCTGTTTAAAAAAACAACCACATGTATAACAATATTATGAACAAATATGACGTCACTCTTGGCATGAACCGCAAATAAAAGATTTTGTTTAACTGCTTATAGAGATTGGAGGATTGATGGGGAAAGCTATGAAAAAGAGAAAAGGAGTTGGTGGTAAAACTAGCTACAATGTTGCTCACATTTGAAGTAGAGAAATGAAGCCACTTTCCGAGGCGTAAAAACAGAACAACTTCCAATGTCTAATCATTAATGTCAGTTTCTAATCAAATAGTTTCAAGTCAATTTCATTTCGTTTTTGTACCTGGTAGGTCATGTGGCCCGCGACACGAGTGTCGGAAATATAAATGGCCCGCAGGATGAATAAGGTTGGGCATCACTGGTCTATGGTATCGGGCATGTATATATATAGTCTATGGTATCGGGCATGTATATATATAGTCTATGGTATCGGGCATGTATATATATAGTCTATGGTATTGGGCATGTATATATATAGTCTATGGTATCAGGCATGTATATATATAGTCTATGGTATCGGACATGTATATATATAGTCTATGGTATCGGGCATGTATATATATAGTCTATGGTATCAGGCATGTATATATATAGTCTATGGTATAGGGCATGTATATATATAGTCTGCAGTGATGCCCAACCTAATTCGACCGGCGGGCCATTTTCGTTTCCGACACTCGTATCGCGGGCCACATGACCGAAAATGTACAAAAAACTAAATGAAATTGACCTGAAAATTGGATATTTGAAATTGATCTTTGTTTTTAGAGCGTTGGAAAATGGCTTCACATCAATTATCATTGTAGCTATTTTACCACTGACTCATTTTATTGTTTCTTTTTGGTAAATATTCCCATGGATCCTCCAATTTCTATGCGTAGTTTAACAATTTTTTATTCGCGGCTCAAAGCAAGTATGGCGTCATATTTGTTTCATAATGCCGTTTATATGTTTACTTTTTTTTTTTTAAACAGCGAAACTTTCTTTACAAATAAAATATTTTGGATTATTATTATGTTTCACACAAAAAAAAGTAAAGATACGTTCAATTTTCCTGTTAGGTTCTACATTCGAAGTCCACTTGTACTTTCTTCGGCTTTCACTTTTCATAAACGTACACATGTTAAAGGTCATGGTACCGATCCATCAGAGAAAAAGAGAGGGCCTAACGTAGGCAAAGAAACATTTTTTCAATCTTTTTTTTTTTTTTGGAAAAAGGGGGGGGGGATTTTCTACACTTGTGCCGACGGTTTGGCGGGCCGGATGAAACCACTTCGCGGGCCGGATCTAGCCCGCGGGCCGTATTTTGGGCATCACTGGTCTATGGTATAGGGCATGTATATATATATAGTTTATGGTATCAGGCATGTACATATATAGTCTATGGTATCAGGCATGTATATGTATAGTCTATGCTATCGGGCATGTATATATATAGTATATGGTATCGGGCATGTATATATATAGTCTATGGTATCGGGCATGTATATATATAGTCTATAGTATCGGGCATGTATATATATAGTCTATGGTATCAGGAGACAAGATTTTGAGAAGAATCACGACGCGAAAAAGAGAACTATATTGTAGTTAATGTCGTTATTAGCCAAGTTGAAAACATTGTTGGTACACGTTGATGGAATATTTTTTTCACAAATAAACAAACTGAGATTTCAAATCTTTACTATTTGGGGGGTGTTGAGGAGGGCATTTTGTTAACATAAGTGTTTAAATAAGAGTATTAAGATTAGCATTGTTTTTAACACTTTGTTCAGAATAATAACTATAAAAACAATTGCTCTCCTGTTTCACCAGCATAAGCTAGTGGTTAACAATAGTGATCCTGAAGGAACTGTAAATTTGTTTTGTGAATGGTCAAAAAAGCTAACTCCAGCTGGTCAACCAATGACTCATGACATTGCTGTTCTGATTACAGAGGATGACTTTGGACCTTCAGGTTATAATCAAGCAATAGATCTAGATCATCCCAAGTAGTACTTTAATAGGGAGAAATGTGATACAGAAAAATATTCTCATACACATTTTTAAATTGAAAAGTATTTTATTTAGTTCTTTTTTTTTTTTTCATGAAATCTTTGTATTTAATATTAAATGATAGGTTATAATAGACATTCACATGATGTTATTTATATATTTTTAGAACTTAGATGTATGTTTTTTCTTCTTCTACTAGGTTTTGCTCCCCTGAATGCCATGTGTGATCCCATTAGAAGCTGTGCTGCTGTCAGAGATGAAGGTTTTCTGACTGCATTTGTCATAGCTCATGAGATTGCCCATGTGTAAGGCTTAATTCATGGGTATTGTTGCCTAAACATAAACACAAGTAGAAGAACTAAATGGAAGTGTTCTCAAGTAATACATTCTTTTTCATTGTTTGGGGGAAAGACATTTTCAACATTTTAATGTCCAGAATGCCAAGAATATGAAAGCACACATCATAAATGTTCAGCTCCACAACATGATTGCAGGGAAAGGCATTAGTGGACACAAGACTCTGAGGCAAAATAATCCTTTCCTTTTTTATAAATCATTTATGAACACAAGTCTTAGGATTGGGCAAATGTTAGGAAACAGGATGGCTGCCTGGTCGTGTGGTTTGCTCGCTGGACTGTCGTTCGGATTTATCGACGGTTGAGGGTTCAAACCCTGCCCGCTCCCATCCCCCGTCGTCCTGCGGGAGGTTTGGACTAGGAAGTAAAACTATCTTCAACTCTGAAGGAACATCCGAATTATGTAAAACATTTTACAAACAAGGACATAGATCAAGTCTAACAATGTTGCTTTGCATTGGTCTTGTTTTGTTTTAATGAAAATATGTTAAGTAAAATAATAATTATTAATAATAATAATTGAGATAAACTGTTAGACACAAGAACAGTCAACAGCGAAGGCCTACCTTTTCTCAGCTAAGAAAATTTAGATCATATGTTTTAACAATCTCACTGACAGATAAAGTACAGAAAGTAAGGCATTACAACCAGCAGAAATGAAATGAAATGAGCTGCAGATAGTACGAGATCCAATGGTGCCTGTAGTTCTATATAAAGACAAACTTATGGGAAACTCATATTATGATAATCAACATCCAATTTCTCTAGGACTTATATAGGCGCTTCCAATGTTACAGATGAATAGAAAGAAAAGTTACTGAAGGGATAATTTGATTTTACAGATTATGCATAGCATTATTTACAAACCTGTAATTATTTATTAGGAAAGAAGTTGGCAGTGAATTACAGTTGGCAAGAAATTCTTAACTCTTCTTCTCTAGGGCCGCTTGAAGGAAATGTTTAGAAGTGTCTGCTTGTGATAGCTACTAATTGTGGTATTTCCACTTAGATTTTATTTTAATTAGAAAATAAAAAAATAATATATTTTGCTATGTAGCTGGTATATTTTTAATGTTGCAATTTAGTTTGCCAATGCTACAACAATTTTTTTTCATTCTTTAGTTTTGGTGTGCGTCATGATGGTCATGGCAATGAGTGCCAAGGGAGTAAATATGAGACAGCCTTGATGGCAACACAGGTACTCTCCAATCTAAACCATTTCTGGTGGTCAGAGTGTAGCAGTAGTAGAATGAAAGAGGTGATCAGGTTAGAGAGTAGTCTACAAAATTAATTCTTCTTGCTTTTATTGCCATGAATGTGAATATTTTATATTTAACATAACTAGAACTATGGTTGCTCGCAACTCAAAATTGGAAAGCTATAAATATTCCTTTTCATTTTTTTTCTCCAATAATGATGTGAATTGTTTTGTAGTTTAAATATTTCTTTCACAAATTTAAGTATGATAGAGATCAAGCAAGATGTTTTTAACCTTCTCATTCATACCAACACAACAGAAACTGCTGACCTCTTGAAAGTTGTATGAAAAGGAAGCTCTTCCTAGACATTGATTTTATTAAAACTTGCTATGGACTAACATATTCTAGTGAAGCATTAGTAAGTTAGTTTAAGAAATGCAAGACTGTTATTAAAAAGTGCAAATAGGAAATGTTAAAGTGGTGAATGAAAATCTGTGGAAAGGAAAATGTCTACTGACTACTCTTCCTTCCTCAAACATTTAATTGCAAATAATTTCCAACTTTCTTTATTAGCCTAATCTCTTGTTTTTTATTGTAGAAGAAAGACTAAGTATATAAAGGATTAGAAAATTTAATTTTAAAAATGTCCAAATATTTTTTTTCAGTGCAGGTATTATCTTAAATATTTTGTTTTAAACTAAACTTGTTCAAGTGTCTTACCATGTTATGTACCTATAATTTAATCAACAAAATTAAAGAAACACATTTTCAACAAAGTTGAATAAAAATAAGATATGTGGCATTAAAAATTTCACACTTATCTTTGTCTAGGTACTTAACATGTTTAAACAATGAGGGTACACTGATCAACAATCACTACCCTCTTAAAACAGAAAATAAAGGTTACTCAAACATAGGACATCCTTGGAGTTTGGACTTTCAATGTAAAATCAATTTCGGTTCTTATTTTAAATTTTGCCATAGTGTAAGTAGGCTTAATATTAACCTAGTATTTGATAATTGCTGATTTTAAAAGTTTTTTTTTATTAATCTCTTTAACATATGTTTGATGAAATAGTTTGGAGATGATCCCTGCTCAGTGCTGTGGTGCAGTAATGCTTCAACTCCCCTTCAATGTCGTACCAAGCGTCAGGCACCCTTGCCTGGAACCCCTTGTGGACCTGATAAAGTGGGTATACATATGCATTTAAACAATGGAATGATCTGTTAGTGTAAACTGTTATTGTCAGATAGTGAATATGTTATAATATTTTGTAGAGAAAATTTCATACAAGTGTTCAACTGTACTATGTTTGCATTGTTGCTATTTCTGTTCTTTTATTTTATTCATATTTTAAAAATGTTCTTTACACCCATTGAATGATAGATATAAATATGTAAATATGCATCACCTTAAAAAGACATTTTTTGATTATGACTTTTTAAAATTACATTTTATTAATCTACCCTGAAAGCTCTGTCTAATGATGTATAATTGTCTAAAGATCAATTGTCTGGCTAAGGCCAACAGCTCTTTAGGTCACCTCCAAATGAAAGAATGAAAGTATGGTGAAATAGGTCTGTAGGCTTATCAAGTAAACTCAATGTCTATAAAGCACATTTCTAAGGTTTTGAAACCTGGGTGCTCTATTGGAGGCATCTAGGGATCCTAAAACAATTCCACCAAAGTAGCCATCGCTCCATAATGGGAATATGCTGGCAAGACTACCTCACAAATAATCAAGTTCTGCTAGAGATTGGTATGAACAGCAAAGAAGCACTACTTACCATTTGACAGCTGTGCTGGGTTGGACAACTATCCCATATATTGAATGACTGCATGCCAAAGGTTAATTTTTTTTACAAGCTTAAAAAAGAAAAGTGTAAAAGAAATGCAGAAAATACACTATGAATATCAAAATCAGGCTTTGAAAGAGACAGCTTTCATGAAGGTAGTTGTAGATGATGAAAAGAAAACTTAAGTAGACCTTTAAATGGACTACAGCTTTGTCTGCATTAAATGAGGCAAAATATGCAGGTTGCAACTGGGTAGGGCTTTGACTTTGTCTATAAACCTTTAAAATGATTGAGCTCTTAATAATAATTAACTTTATATTAGACATCTGCTCAAAAAAAAAAATAAAAAGGAAAAAATCACAGAAAGCCAGAAATAGTCCTTGTGATTAACCTCAAGAGTATACATTTTTAGACCTATTGCAAAGAGTTTCAGCATCTGTCACCACCTAGATCAGCCCTTTTACTTGTGATACCCCTACAAAGAAATTAACATTTTCACTCCTCCTTTACCTCGCTAGGAGGCTAGAGAAAGTCTGAGACAGAGTCTAGTTTTTTTAAATATACCAGGTATTTTGAAGTTCATATACAGTGCACTCTTTTTCCTTCTTTAGGAATGTCAAAATGAAGTATGTAAATATGTGGGCAACAAAAAACCTGTGAATGGCAATTGGAGCGCTTGGACATCATGGACATCCTGTAGTACAAACTGTGGTGTTGGCCTCAAATACAGAACCAGGACATGCACCAACCCAGAGTGAGTTTTTTTTAATAGCTTTTATATAGCTCAACTTTCATGTTTATAACATGCTCAGAGTGCTATATATGGTCCAATCTTATTTGTGGACCAGTGGGTGTAGAGGTTATCTGGGACTCAGTTAACCCTTTTTGCTCAAGTCAGTTGTTGAACCTCGAGACTCTTTGATAGGTAGTCAAGCCCAACCATACTCTCAGTTTTAACATTACTACTTATTCTTCACCTTTACTATTTATTTCACATTGCCACTTGGTGTTTGGTTTGCAAGAAAAGTGTACATAGAAAGTCATTTATAAATTGGCTTCTTAAAGATGCAAGATTCTACACAGAAAAGTTATCATGTAAAGGGAGTTAATTAGAAATTTAATAACTACATTAATACCATTTCCACTACTTTAAGTTTCTGTTTGAAAACCTGTATACTGAGGAGACAAGCTTGTTTCAGGTGTCACTCAATAGGTTTCAAGCTACATGTTCAGTCTATTGTATAAAATATATCAATGTGTTTTGATTATAATGTGTACTATTGCTTTATATATAGAGTGTGTTCAATCTTTTCGTGATTTCTACATGAGGATTAAAATTATTTTAATTTGTGAATAAGAATAGTATCTCTAGCATTCTTTGCACAATGGATCATGAGACTTGACTTTTGAAAATACCAACACATTTTAACCACCCAGTTCTATTGCAACACACATTATCTTGTTTTCTTATGGCTTTATTGATGGCATTGGCTCATGGAACTTAAATTATTTTAAAAAAATACACCAACATGTTTAAATTCATCAATTTGTGTTAATGTAAAATATCTACTGTTCTAGCCATTCTACAGTTTATAACATAGTTAATGATAGTTACCACGTTACAGTTGTTGGCCATTTGAATTGCTAGATTTATACTGCATGTGCAGTTATCATAAAGAAAATATGCAACTCAATGGCTATTACCATAATTGTCACTTAGCTTATTGTTGGTATACATAATTATTGTCTTATTTCTTCAGGCCAGAGTATGGTGGTAAAAATTGTGATGGTAAATCCTTAAATTTCGACACATGCTTAAATCCTGTAAGTAGGATCTTTAAGTCTAAGACTTTATTAAATGTCATCTGTAAGTAATATTGCCACATTTTGACTCATGTATTTATAATGTCCACACCAGAAATGTGACAATTTTGAGGATGGCAGGCAAAAAGATTGTGATAATTGGAATAACCTGCAAATTGTGCATAGAACTCACGAATGGCAAGCGTATGAAGGACAGACTGGTAATAACAAGTTGCTTTTTAAAATCCCTTCTTATGATAATAGAAAATTTATTTTTAAAACTTTTTGTTTAGTCAATGATCATTACTCTACAACTGATTCAATATTAATTTAATGACTTGAGTCTTTGTATGATGTGTAGTGGAAGTTACAAGCTCATTGCTACTGTACAATCCAAAGTTTTACTGTAAATGATTTTATGTCAGAGAGAGAAACAGAAGAATGAAGAATTTTACATCAAAATATTTTGAAACATTCATTCATTTAATTCAATTCACTTTAATCATCTTTGTATGATTTCTCACAATTTTGATCACTCTTTGAAAGTTTTTCTTGTAGCCTTCACATCAATCTTAAAATAACTTTCGTTGACCAGTCTTTTAATTATTTAGAAATATCACCACCCAATCTTATAGAACTGCCACTAGTCAAATATCTTATTAGAAAAATATTAGCCCAACAGTCACATTCATGAGATTGACTGCAATAAATTTGTTTAAATTTATGATTCTGAACTTTTTCTAACCTTTCTTCCAAACCAGATGACTCCCTATGTTTTCAGACGTGCAAGTCATCCTATACTAATAGTGTGAAGACAATTACTGTGGTTGTATCTGATGGAACACCATGCAGCTACTCAAGGAACAACAGCAATATTTGTATGGAGGGGAAATGTTTGGTAAGTAACTTTTATCTTTGACATATGTACAGAACAATCCTGCGCTAAATCTATAGTGCCAAACTGGTATATGAGTTACTGACCTTGATTTAAAATAGCATTGTAGTGTAACTGAGTTGTTTTTTTTCTGCAAGTATCCAGTGTGTCAGAGGGTCATGTCCAGTGAATGTTCATAGTACTTCAACATTACTGTGTGAGATGTGTTTGTACTTGTTAACTGTTTACTGTAGTTTAATCTTGTTGAATAAAGCAATGCTATTGGTATTCTAGTATTTACTATTTCATTACAAACATAGTGATGGAGCTGATAATTTAATACTTATTAGTTGTTGTTTTTTCAGCTACATGTGTATAAAATACTTAGTATGAATGCCCTGAATCATTTGGCAGTTGCTAACAATGGAAGTTCTGTGATATTATCACCCATGAAGCAGTAGTCTTATCAAGTGTGGCTAAAAATAGTTCTAAAAATTCAGATTTGTTTTTCTTTCTTTTCTTTGAATTAAGACATCTTCCAGTAGATAAATATAGAGTAAAGTATTTAAAAAGGACAGAAAAAAAAAAGAAAGGAAGTTGTGAATCTGCATTTCTTTCCTTAGTATTCTCATGAACTTTTCAGTTCAATGTATAATACTTTGTTATATACTAGCCTAGAACATGATATCGAGGTCAACCAAATGTGTTGAGTTGATCTTTTGTTGAACTTTTGGCGATTTGTTTTACATATGTCTTGATATTAAAATCTTAACTCAATTGACAGTGCTCCAGATCTAAAATAGCGAATTTAGATCTAGAAATCAAAATAGATTCAAGTTGGAACAAAAATAGTCACCTGTGTTGAGTTGTGGTTGTTGAAAAAAAAAATTTGTTAGACCTCTGGATTCAAGCAATTCCAGCCATCAATGAGATCACATGAAATAGTTCACATAATCATACAACAGAATCCAAATAGAATTTCCTCAAACACTCAACTAGCAATACTTTCAACTTTAAGATATAAGACACGTCTGTCTTCTTTAAAATACATGGCATCTACTATTTCTGACCATGTGATCAACTCCCAAAAACGAGATTTCAACTGTGGTCCCTTGTTTCTCACCTGAAACATCATGAGCACGAATATACAGTGTACTCCTTGCTTCCCAACTAATACATGTCACAATAGCTACTAAATAAGGATGTGACACCCTATAGAGTCAAAGAGTTGTTTGTGCTCATTCTTTCCAGAACTCAAATTTATTAAAATAAATTGTGCAAGTTTGAATTTTGAATTTGTTTCTGTACTTTATTATGACTGACTTAACTCATTAGATCTATGATCAATCAAATGTAGCAGACCCAAACCACCAGAATGAATGTTTTTAATATAAATATTCAATAATTTTTATACACTTGTATAATACCAGAACCACACAGGCTGCAACCGTCAAAAAATAATATTTCATATATAAGTCAAAGATGAGTAAAATGTCATTTTCTATGAGCTTGAAGATTGTTGTTAAGTCTGATCTTTGCTTTGAAAAGCTGATTCAATTCAAGCTGGAAACCTTTTTACTATTCCATAAATGCTGTTCAGCTGTGACATCTGCTAAGCTAGGTTTCAGTAATGACTGCTACCACATATTAATAAAACATTTTATAAAAATTATTAATTATCACAATATTTTAATTTTAAGGTAAGAAAAATTTTATAGCTTTATTAATATAAAAAAATGGGTTAAGTATCTGACATCATAGCAAGCACTAAATAAAGGATATCTCTTCTAATTGTTCATTAGCATATATGCCATAACCAACACTGTCTTAAAGTCAGACTACACACTTGACATGTTTTGCATAAACAAACTGTTTAAATTGTTGATTTATTTTGTATAGATAGCTTACATAGTTTTAGTTGCTGTGATTTTTTTCTTGACTTGATAGGCAGTAGGATGTGATGGGAAGTTCAACTCTACTTTGAAAGAGGACATGTGTGGTGTGTGTGGTGGAAACAGTGGAGGCTGTAAAGTCATCTCAGGATATTTTATACAGAAACCAAAATCAGGTTATAATTGACTATAATTTGCTTAAGAAGTGTTGTATCTTGGACTAGGGTAAGTTTTAGAACTAGGGTAAGTTTTAGAATTTTCTTCAGAAAAGATTATTACATCCTAGTCCAAACCTCCTGCAGGGCAGCTGAGGATGGCAGCAGGTTGGGTCAGAACCTTGGACCATCATGGCATTGTCCATAGTGCATTCAGCATTTATATGAATATTGTATCACTTTAAACTTTAATATTGTTTTAAAAGGGAAAGAATCAGTTCTCAGTGGAAGTCTTTTGTGTGTGTGTGTGGAAAAGGAAAAAAACCGGGAACTGTGAAGTTTTTGCAAGCTTTATATTTGCAACATAAACACTATGTTCATTGCTTCATTAGAATTCATTACTCTTTTATTGTATCACAATTTGTCTGGTATGCTCACCAGTTAACATTACAAATTGTTTATTATTCTGATTTACAGGCCAGGACTATATTGAAGTTCTAACATTACCAGTAAATGCTAGACACATCAAAATAATGGAAACAAAACAGTCTTCACAGTTTCTGGGTAGGTATATTCTATAAATAATTAATTTATTTCAGCAATTGATTTCTTTTTAATTCTTTAATTTTGCAGGACTCCATTCTGAAGTTATTTCTGTACCTTTTTAAGGTACACTGAACAATTTACTTGCTTTCTTTGTACTATGGACTTTTTTTTGTGACAATTCAAACTATTGAGATTAAGGCAACAGAGTTTTCAGATCTGATGCTGAATGTTTGCTCATTAGCTTGCCTACAATTATGCTCACTATTGTTAATAAAAAGTGATGATTCTTAAAACCTTTAGAAATAGGGTGTGTCCATCCAAGATTGTGCACTCCTATTATTAGTGCTAAAAATTTTGATTGTCAGAAGAGTTGCTAGCATTGTAAAATTTGTAGTGCATTTTTTTGAAGCATCATTTAGAAAAAAAAAACACTATACAGTCAGCATTCAACTGAGCAAAAAAAGTTTTTAGATGCTTGTATTTTATGCCTGAACAAATTATGGGTAAAAATTAATTTTCATTAAAGGTTTGAATAGCTTAACCAAAAACACATATAATGTCTCTCTCCTTTGCAAAGTCATTTGTTCTCTAGAGTGCTTTTGATTATATTGACAATACTGAGAAAATTTTTTTAAAGCTTATATCAACTCACTCTGTCTGTCTGTCTGGTAAAAAGTGTTATTTCTCCAACACCCATTCTCAGATCAAGCTGAAACTTTGCACAATTATTCATTGACATGAAGACAAGACACAAATCAATAAAAAAAAAAAGTAAGCAATTAGACAATAAATTACTGGCAATTCATTGATTTGTATTTTGCTTTATAGCAACAAGGGAAACTAATACTTCAGTATTCACATGTATGGATAAATTTGTTGGGTTTAGTCCCCTTAAATGATTGTTAATGCTATTTCTCCATCACAGTTCTCTGATCAAGTTGATACTTAAATAGTTATTTATTGTACCTAGCAAAACATGAATGAATAAACAAAAATATTTAATTAGTCAATTAATTGTTGGTAATTAATTATTTTGCTTGATATCAAATAAGGGAAATAACTTGTACATTATTGGTAGATATAGTTTTAAGGATGGAGTTATACTCCTTAAGATAAGCTTTGTTTTTTTTTAAGGATTTTTTGTATTTTGCTTGTTGATTAATAAATTAACTTTAAAAGTTTCTTGAGGTTTCTTTAAACAACCTCATTTTTTTTTACTTCTGAATGTTTTTTTTCCAGTGCATATTAAATGATTTAGTTTTAAAAATTCTGAATTTAAAACTGACAGATGACGCTAAAGACGCTAATTGAATGTTACCTAATGTTTGTGTGTGCTAAGGTATTTTTAATGCATGTGTAGAGATGGCAGACGTTCACCCATTTAAGTATTTTAGGAACAGATTGGTGGGAAATTCAACTAATTGATACATAATGAAGGATTATTGTTGAAGTTTGCAAATTCATATTGTGGACAATGGCCAGTCAATAGCAATCATTCATTCTACAGAAAGCATTCACCAGAGCAAAAAAAAAATGATGACCAGAGAAGAATGAGATCCCTAAACTTATGTCTAAATGGATAACTGTTCAATACCAAGTAAACACAGTCAAAATTGAACTGCTCAATAGCAAGAGAACACAGTCAAAAGTGAACTGCTCAATACCAAATGAACACAGTCGAAATTGAACTGCTCAATACCAAGAGAACACAGTCCAAAGTGAACTGCTCAATACCAAGTGAACACAGTCAAAATTGAACTGCTCAATACCAAGAGAACACAGTCAAAAGTGAACTGCTCAATACCAAGAGAACACAGTCAAAAGTGAACTGCTCAATACCAAGAGAACACAGTCAAAAGTGAACTGCTCAATAGCAAGTGAACAGTCCAAAGTGAACTGCTTAATACCAAGAAAACACAGTCAAAAGTGAACTGCTCAATAGCAAGTGAACAGTCCAAAGTGAACTGCTCAATGCCAAGAGAACACAGTCAAAAGTGAACTGCTCAGTAGCAAGTGAACAGACCAAAGTGAAATGCTCAATACCAAGAGAACACAGTCGAAATTGAACTGCTCAATACCAAGAGAACACAGTCAAAAGTGAACTGCTCAATAGCAAGTGAACAGTCCAAAGTGAACTGCTTAATACCAAGAAAACACAGTCAAAAGTGAACTGCTCAATAGCAAGTGAACAGTCCAAAGTGAACTGCTCAATGCCAAGTAAACACAGTCAAAATTGAACTGCTCAATAGCAAGAGAACACAGTCAAAAGTGAACTGCTCAATACCAAATGAACACAGTCGAAATTGAACTGCTCAATACCAAGAGAACACAGTCCAAAGTGAACTGCTCAATACCAAGTGAACACAGTCAAAATTGAACTGCTCAATACCAAGAGAACACAGTCAAAAGTGAACTGCTCAATACCAAGAGAACACAGTCAAAAGTGAACTGCTCAATACCAAGAGAACACAGTCAAAAGTGAACTGCTCAATAGCAAGTGAACAGTCCAAAGTGAACTGCTTAATACCAAGAAAACACAGTCAAAAGTGAACTGCTCAATAGCAAGTGAACAGTCCAAAGTGAACTGCTCAATGCCAAGAGAACACAGTCAAAAGTGAACTGCTCAGTAGCAAGTGAACAGACCAAAGTGAAATGCTCAATACCAAGAGAACACAATCCTAAGTGAACTGCTCAATACCAAGAGAACACAGTCAAAAGTGAACTGCTCAATACCAAGAGAACACAATTCTACAAGAACTGCTCAATACCAAGAGAACACAATCCTAAGTGAACTGCTCAATACCAAGAGAACACAATCCTAAGTGAACTGCTCAATACCAAGAGAACACAATCCTAAGTGAACTGCTCAATACCAAGAGAACACAGTCAAAAGTGAACTGCTCAATACCAAGAGAACACAATTCTACAAGAACTGCTCAATACCAAGAGAACACAATCCTAAGTGAACTGCTCAATACCAAGAGAACACAATCCTAAGTGAACTGCTCAATACCAAGAGAACACAATCCTAAGTGAACTGCTCAATACCAAGAGAACACAGTCAAAAGTGAACTGCTCAATACCAAGAGAACACAATTCTACAAGAACTGCTCAATACCAAGAGAACACAATCCTAAGTGAACTGCTCAATACCAAGAGAACACAATCCTAAGTGAACTGCTCAATACCAAGAGAACACAATCCTAAGTGAACTGCTCAATACCAAGAGAACACAGTCAAAAGTGAACTGCTCAATACCAAGAGAACACAATCCTACGTGAACTGCTCAATACCAAGAGAACACAATCCTAAGTGAACTGCTCAATACCAAGAGAACACAATCCTAAGTGAACTGCTCAATACCAAGAGAACACAGTCAAAAGTGAACTGCTCAATACCAAGAGAACACAATCCTAAGTGAACTGCTCAATACCAAGAGAACACAATCCTAAGTGAACTGCTCAATACCAAGAGAACACAGTCAAAAGTGAACTGCTCAATACCAAGAGAACACAGTCCAAAGTGAGCTGCTCAATACCAAGAGAACACAGTCCAAAGTAACAAAGGTCTTGGCTCAACCAATTCTGTTTGTAGCGATGAAGAAAAATAGCTCTGTAATAAAAGTATAGGATGTCCTACACTGGACTTCTGTGAAAGGTGTTTAACCTAAATATTGAGTCACACATCATTCACCAGCCACCAAGGCATATACCTAATACAAACAAAGCAGTAAATGTTAATAATAATAATAATAATCTTTATTATCCATTGGGAAATTTGTCTTACAATTTGTGCATTACACCAAACAAAAAACATTATAATTATAGAAAACCAAAATATATATTCACACCAGACTCACTCATAATTTAGATGCAAAAAGTTTATATCAGATAGCTTCTCTTTAATGATTTTATTGCCAGGGGAACAAAAAGAGTTTTTGTGTCTGTTTGTCTTTGCTATCGGTGTCTTGTATCTCTTTTCTGATGGTAAAATTTTAAAATCCTGACTCTAAGGGTGATTTTTATTTCTAGAACCTTTTTACCTTTTTTTTTTTGAATGTTTGTCTCAAACAGCTGCCCAAATGGGATTTGTTTTTTGCTAATGATTTTCCATCCATCCATCCCAGTGCGCTACAGCCCATGGAGGGCTCTGGCCTGCTTTAACACATCCTTCCATTCAGATCTCTCCTGGGCCTTTCGTCTCCACGCTCTAACCCCAAGCTGCTTCAGATCTGCTTCCACGTCATCTATCCATCGCATTCGGGGTCTGCCTTTGGGTCACCTGCCTTTTTGGTTTTTGCCTATATACGATTTTCGCCCCTCTGTTGTCTGACATTCTTTCAAGGTGACCTGCCCAACGTAGTCTGTTCTTTTTTATTTCGTTCACTATTGGTGGGTCTTCATATAATTGATATAACTCATGGTTAGTGCGTGTCCTCCACCCTGTTTCATCCTGTATGGCACCATAGATTTTCCTAAGAATTTTTCTTTCCCAAGTGTTAAGTAAATTTTCAGATGTCTTTGTCAGTGTCCAGGTCTCACTTCCATACATTGCTGCTGGTCTTATTATGGTTTTGTATATTATTTTCTTGGTTTTTCTTGAAATCGTTTTGCTCTTAAGTAAATGGTGGGTGCTATAAAATGCCCTGTTGCCTGCTGCTATTCTTTCCTTTATTTCTGTTAGTAGGTCATTTTTTAAATTAATAGTACTTCCTAGATATTTGAAAGTTTGGACGTTTTCAAATTCGTGATCTTTGATTTTGATATTTTGTCCCTCTGTTTGATTGTCTCTTGTCATTGTGATGTACTTGGTTTTACTGTCATTGACCTCAAGTCCTGCTGGTCGAGATGCTTCTTCTAGTTGTATAAAGGCTCTAGCGATGTCAGAGGTTTCTTTACCCAATAAGGCAATGTCATCGGCATAAGCAAGGTATTGTAGAGGTTGGCTGTATATCGTCCCTGTTGGTTGTGGACCCATGTTTTCTCTCCTGAAGTAGTTAGTAATAGTTCCCCTTGTGTTTATGTGTATATTTCTTATAACTCTCTCCAGTGTTAAATTGAAAAGCATGCAGGAAAGTGCGTCTCCTTGTCTTAATCCTCGTTTAATCCTAAATTCCCGTGAGTGTTCTCCTTGTATTATGACTTTGCTTTTTGAGTTGTTTAATGTCATATGTATAAGTCTTGTCAGCTTGTTGGGTATTCCAAAATCCTGTAGTGTGTCATATAGGTATTTCCTTCTGATACTGTCATAAGCCATTTTATAGTCTATAAAGAGTTGGTGGATTTGTATGTTGTATTCATGGCATTTTTCTAGTATACATCTTAGTGTGAAGATGTGGTCGGTTGTGGATTTGTTGGGTCTGAAACCACATTGGTAGTCACCTAAGATTTCTTCTGAATATTTTAAAGTCTCTTAGTTATAAGCCTAAACAGTATCTTATAAGTCACATTTAGTAGAGAGATTCCTCTGTAATTACAGCACTTTAACTTGGATCCTTTTTTGTGTAATGGGGTTATAAGAGCCGTTTCCCATTCTGTTGGTATTACTTCTTCTTCCCAAATTCTTGATATTAGTCTGTGTATTTGGGAATGTAAGTCTTTCCCTCCATATTTAATTAGTTCTGCTGTGATTTGGTCCTCTCCTGGTGCTTTGTGATTCTTCATGGTCCTAATTATTTCTGATGTTTCAATGAGTGTTGGAGGGTTCACTAAGGGATCTGGTCCCCCATGTGGCAGTTCATATTCTCCATTGTCTCCATCTTCAGTGGTATTTAAAATCTCCTCAAAGTATTCAGCCCATCTCTCAATGACCCTGCTGTTTTCTGTAATAAGCTGACCATCTTTGTTCTCACACATGTGTGATCTAGCTTGAAATCCGTTCTTTTCATCTTTAATGTTCATAGACATTCCTCTCATGTCTCCTTCCTTTGCTAGTTCCTCAATTTGAGTAATCTTGGACATTTCCCATTCCCGTTTTTTCTTTCTTACAACTTTTGTGGCCCTTCTTCTTGCTTCATTGTATTGCTGTCTAGTGTTCCTGGTTTCTCTCTGTAGCATTATCATTCGGGCATTGTTCTTCTCTTCTATAGTTTGTCTGCATTCATCATCATACCACCCTATTTTCTCGTTCTTTTGTTTAAGTCCAACAACCTCTTCTGCTGTTCTTTTGATAGCATGCTTAATTATTTCCCAATGCTCATTTATGTTATTTTCGCAGTCCTTTTCTAATGTTGTCAGTTGCGTTTGGAGTGCCATTCTATAAGTTTCTGCAACAAGTGGATCCTTTGTGAGTTTTTAACTCATATTAATGTGCTCTCTTTCTTTGGTAATTGTGTATGGTACTTATTCTTTGTCTAAATTTAGCTTTTACTAGTAGGTGGTCTGAGTCAGCATTAGCTCCTCTGAAACTTCTTACATCTAGTATGTCTGATCCATGTCTCTTATCTATGAGTATATGATCTATTTGATTCTGGGTGTTGCCATCAGGTGAGATCCAGGTTACCTTGTGAATATTCTTATGTTGGAATTTTGTGCTGCTGATAGACATTCCTTTTCCTGATGCAAAATCCACTAATCTTATGCCATTATTGTTGGTCTCTTCATGTAAGCTTTCTTTGCCAATTATTGGTCTGAATGCTGGTTCCTTTCCAATTTTTACATTGAAATCTCCTAGGACTATTTTGATGTCATGCTTTGGTGCTTCATCGTAAATTCTTTCCAGTCCATCATAGAAGGCTTCTTTTGTGTTATCATCTGCATCTTCAGTAGGGGCATGAACATTGATAAATGATATGTTGAAGAATTTTCCTTTCAAACGTAGTGAGCAGAGTCTATCACTTACAGCTTTAAATCCAATGACATTACCTACCATTTCCTTTTTAACAGCAAAACCTGTACCTAAGTTGTTAGTGCTTCCACCACTATAAAATATAGTATACTCCTTGGTTCTGAGAATGTCTGAGTCTTTCCACCTGATTTCCTGTAGGGCTACAAGGGGTATCCTATATTTCTTTAACACTTCAGTAAGTTGGGCTAGCGCACCTGCTCTATAAAGGCTTAGCACGTTCCATGTCGCAAAACAAAAATCATGTCCTTTTCCAGGCCTAGGTCGTTTTCCGTTGAGATCTGTTCGGGTTTTCTTGTGTGTATTAGCTTTCGTAACAGTATTTTTTTTATATGACAGAGTTGTTAGCCCTGTGCATAACCATCTGGGGGGCTGCCCCTTTCAGCTCTCTGGATAGCTGCTTTTATTTTCGGGTAAGGTGCCCTAGCCTTTGTGGATCCCTCCACTTCCTGCAAGGCAGCAGGTTTGATTTTGGTCCACCCCGGGTATTTTATTTCCCCGGTACCCACCATATCTGGAGGGCATTCCCGTATCCGCCACCTGGGGAGGCTCTCGATGGGAGATCAAAAACTCCACACGAGCGCTAATGATTTTACCAGCAGCATTTAAGATTCTGTAAAGTTTATTTTTATTTTTAATGAATAAAACTATTACAGCTTTTATCTTCCAAAATACTTATGAGAAATCTACTATGGTCATGTATGTCAGATTGTGCCTTATTCTCTTTCATGTGTAATTCACCTAGAGATCACTGTTACATGACATGGCTGCTATTTTATTTCAAGAAATATAGGATTTATAAAAATAGATCTGAAGTATAGAATCTGTAATATAAAACTATAATGTGATATTTATTTTATTTCCCAGCCTTACTTGATCCTAAGTATGGGCGGTATTATCTAAATGGAGACAAGCAACAGTCTGATGATAATAAGTTTGTTATGGCTGGAGCCATGTTTGTCTATGAGACTACCAGTAGGAACACTAATGAGACTATAACATGCAATGGTCCTATTAGAAACACTGTCAAAGTTATGGTAAGCATAAGCTATTACTGAAAATTATCATTTTTTTCTTTCCCTTTTATCAGCCTTCCATTTTTTTAACAAATACACAGGTTTTAATGATTTAACATTGATAAAAAAAAATTAATTTACTTTGAAGTTCAGTACTTTCATTAGCGCCTTTAAAAAGCTATGAAGATAGTTGGCTTTGTGTCTAGGACTTTGTTAAAAATGATGATTTTATTGTACCAGGTTTATCCAAATAAAGTCATGGATGAAACAGCTATCTATTACAGCTATACAGTGCACAAAAAGGATAACAGCTATGAAAGTAATAAATATGCTTGGAAGTTTGACAAATGGTCAGATTGTTCAGTCATATGTGGTGTTGGTAAGTAAGAACATGATGAAACAGATAAGTTATACCATTATCTTCTGCTGAAATATATGTAACATTTATTGATCTTATTAAAAATTCTTAAGAATCTTAGTTCCTTAATTACAATATTTGAAACCAACAATTTAACATGCTACTAACGTACTACAGATTCTTATTCTCCAATGGCTTGTTAGTAAAATGTATAAATTTATTTCTTCTAATGTATTTTATTAATTATTCCATTACAGGAGTTCATGTCATGCAACATATATGTTATAATAAAGACAATGGCCAGAAAGTAGAGGATGAGAAATGTGCTCTACTTAAAGTGCCAAGAAAAGATGAAGTTTCATGTCGTCGAGACTCTTGCACAACAGCAATGTAAATTAATGTTAATAATCATTTATGAAACTAAAAATTAGAAAAAAAAAACATAAATAAAATGATAAAACTAATGCTTTTAATAATATTGAAGATATTTGAACTCATTGTTTTAGCTACAACTATGTCATGGAGAATACCTATGAAGAATGCAATGCCAGTTGTGGACAACCAGGACTTCAATATCAAAAATTTCATTGTGAGAAAAAGTTTCCCAACAACACTTTTATAGAAGTAGCAAACTCTTCATGTGAACATCTTAGTGAGCCTAAAATTTCTATAAGCTGTCAGGGGAAGCCGTGCCCAACAGTAGAAAGGTATTTTTTTTTTTACTTTTAATACAGGAAGACTTTCTAGTTTTATTTTAACAAATTATGTGTTCATCTGCGTTATGACTTTTTCAAATGGCATCAGTTAAAACATGGAGAATATAATAAAAGATCATTAAATATTGTGACTTTGAACTTAAGATTAGAGAACTAAAAAGTTAATATAATTAACAATGAAGACAGTGGAAAAGAAAGCTTTATATCATTGATAAACTTTGATGTGGTGTTTAGCTCACTGAATTCCCCACTGTATAGAATACATTTCTTCCCATGGTAAAATGTTTGATACAAACATCCCTGACACTTTCAATTTTTTTATATTAATTTCTTTGTGTTTTTATTGTACATGTTCAGATTTTGAACAGAATTACATTCTTGCCCAAACCCCCTGCAGGACAAAGGAGGATGGCAGTGGGCAGGGTTCAAACCATTCCAGAGCAGGGCTGGATTAAAGGGATGACAGCAGGCAAGGCTACAGCCCTGATAACTGAACATGAAAGGGGTTTCCAGAAAAGAGATTGAAATATATCTGAATTTAAGATTTTTTTCAAGCTCAAACAAAATTTTTGCATTTTTACCACTAACATTTTATGCTAAATCTTACATCGGCTTGCAACACTGCTATGAATAAGAAGTGTCCGCTAGCATGCTTGGAATATGTAAATGCAGCTCCATATTTACAGCAGTGCATCTACCAAGGGCCTTAACCTCCACAAACTCAAAAATATAAATTTTTTATAACTAAAATAAGCATATTGAATTTTTTTTTAAAGGGAAAATGAGATTTACTATAAAAGAATTCTTTTTCTTTTTACTAAAATATGGTATGCTTTTAGATATTAGTATTATTATTTTTAAGTGGATCTATATTAAAGCTTTTGAAAAAGTGTAGGGGCCTTCACATACTTAAATCTAACCTTGGTCCAGAGTGCATACCACATGACCAGACAGCCAATTTAATAATGCAACCAGTCAATGCACTAAAAGAAACAATTTAGAACAAATGTCCAGAAAGAGGCTGAACATTTGATTACAATGACTAACAAGATATGTAAAGTAGGCTTGAAACAAAATAAAGAGAAAAAGACAAGACATAAGCAGTTTACTGATCTCTTGATTTGATTTTATCATGTGTTTATTTACGTATATTAACTATTTTTGTGCATGTTTATAAACTCTTTTTGTGGAAATCTTTGTGGATGGAAAGAAAGTGCACATATACTGTCACATCAAAATCATAGTTCAGCTGTTTTGCTTTCATTGAAAGGGGTCTCTGAGAATAGCATCTGAAATTTTCAAGGTTTCGCTTGACATTCCCTGTTGCCATTCCATATAAAAAAAGTTGAAAATACCAATTTTTACCAAATATGGTTTTGTGTCTGCAGTTGTCTTAGTAATGAGATATCTCTCCATTTCTTTAACTTATACATCACTTTTATTAGCGGCCCCCGTAAGGGGAAAAGCCGCTATTAGGTTTGTGCAAATTGTCCGTCAGTCACACTCAGATCTCAAAAACTAGAAGAGATATGAAAAATATTATTTCATCATTAAATGCGGCTTGAAAAGTTTAGGTGCAACGGCTACTTTTGGTTTTCTAAAAGCAAACCATTTAATTTATAAAATTAATTATGCAAGCGATTTTTTCATAAAAATACACCAATTCTAAAACAATTACGTAAATGTAAGGGAGGCTATGTTACAATATGCTAACAAAGATGGACAATTTTTGCGTATTTTCAGTATCACTAAGTCAAATATATTTTAAAAATGTACAGGAAATGTTTACAACAAATATAAATAATAGTTAAAGATGTTTTTTCTGGTCAACTAGCTGCTAAAATTAAAAGAAAACATTTCTGTTTGTTTATAAGGGCTAATAATGCACTTTGTATGTAAATATCACGCACATTTTTTTTAATGGACTTTTTATGCAGCGATTTTCGTGCAGTAGCGTAACGTCGCAACATGATCAGGTGCTAAACCAATTCCTTAAACTTTTTTTAAAAATCTGAATTTATTTATTTTTTGTTTAGTGCCCCAATCCGAATAAAAGAAGATTATTTTTGAGCGTTTTGTCTGTTGGTCGGTCTGTCCGTCACGATTAGATTAAAAAAACTAGAACTCTAAAAGCTATTGAAAATCTGATTTACCCTTTAACATCTCAATAATTTTAAGTATCTAAAAATTAATTGTTCCAGATTTTTTTGTGCAAACCTAATCAACGCCAACAAATGTTTGTTTGCTCTACTAACTTATGTTACATTCAATTTCCATGCTTAAACGTTGCAAAAACACATTATCAATAATATGTTGTTCCATTTTTTATGTAAATAGCATATTAATGCTAAATCAAAATCTCTATACTGACTTATATTTCATTAAGTGTAAAAATGTTCCAGATATTGTTTTATAAAACATGAATTATGCCTAAAGATTGTTTGAAATCACATAATTTACTAATTTTACACTTATATTATTTGACAATGCGTCACTATAATTTGGTTATCAATATCAAATTGTTCCGTATTTTCATCTTTAAACAAATTTTTAAAATATCGACAATAGGTTGTTCAGGGCTTTAAAAAAAAGTAATTTACTAGAATTGATTACTGAAAATTACTTTTTAGACATTTAATTTTCTTGCTGAAACATAACATAGAAGTTTTGTAATCGATAAAGAATGTTCCGGATTTTGTTTCTTACAAATCGTCGCCAGAAATTTCCGAATTTATTTAAAAATCTACTAACGCCAAATAATTGTTTGAACTCCCTCTTCTAATTAATAAACAAAAATCTTCTCATTTACGAAATAATGTTTTTTCGGATTTTTATGAAAAATATTTTAACTCAGTACTCTCTTACAGTACATTTAACTTTCTACCTAAAACATTAAAAAATCTAATTATCGTTAATATTATGTTCCGATTTTTAAGGAAAACAGAATCCAAACACCAAAGTATAGGTATGAAAATCTCTCCACATGGCTGTAGTACATCTAATTTTTATACGAGACCATCCAAAAAATTTAATTGACGGTATGACATTTATCTGAAATTCTCTTTTTCTTTTACTATTTATACAAACATCCGGAACAATCTATTATATAAACTTTTCAATTGTGTTCATACCTAAAAATTATTGCGATGTTTTGAAATGTAAAATAAAGGTTAATCAATTTTTAATAACTTTTAGTTGTTGTTTTTTTTTATATCAAGATGACGGACAGACCGACTGACAGACAAAACGCAAAAACAATGCGGCTTTGATCCTCTTTAAATAAATTCTATTAGAACTCAGTGCACCAATGTATACAAACCCTCGTCAAATATCTCGTGTAAATAAAGATATTTTTTCAGGGTACCAGTACTAGCCTATTGTGAGGTAATGGAATTTTTTTTCTTTGACATCATATGAATGGACTCTTTAAATGTAATGTTAAAAGAACGCACTCGGTGCACCAATGTCTATGAACACTCGATAAATGGCTCGTATTGATGAAGGTGATTTTTAGTCTAGCTAGGCCGTGTGACGTAGTGTTTTTTTTCCTTTGACGTCATATGGAATGAATTCTTTAAAAGAAATGCTAAAAGAACGCACTCGGTGCACCAATGTCTATGAACACTCGATAAATGGCTCGTAATGATGAATGCGATTTTTAGTCTAGCTAGGCCATGTGACCTAGTGTTTTTTTTTCCCTCTGACGTTATATGGAATTAATTCTTCAAATGAAATGCTAAAAGAACTCGGTATAGTAATGTTTATTAAGCCTCGTTATGTGACTCGCATTTAAAAAAGGAATGATATCTTGATTAACTAGATCTAGATTTTTATTACAGTATATCTAGATCTGGATTTATATTCTAATTAAAATTTATTTTAGAGTCTAGATCTAGAATTTCTAGATCTAGTTTAGACTAAAATAGACTAGATTAAGATGTAGAATTTCAATTTCTAAACTTAAAGTGTAAAAAAAAAGTGTAGATTTTTCTTTCCAAACATTTTGATCAATATTGCAATGTTTTAATATAGCCTACTAAAACTAATCTAAAATTTTTTATTTAATTTAAATTTACGGCAAATGAATCTTTGAAACATTATTAATTTTGACCATCAAAATTAAATCACCTCTTGAATATTATTTGCGAATATGCAGATCCGACAGGGATCCGACTTCGACGGGGGCCGCCTCTGAGTTTGTGTAACACAAACTCTCTTTGTAATCTTGTTCTTACTAGATTTCAGTTGGCAGCATCCAACTGGTCTCATTGTTTCTGTGAGAGTGAATCTTCTGAGGCTATACAGCGTCGTGAAGTTTGGTGTGAATTGATCACACAGAGAGACAATGGTTTGGTGGAGAGTAAAAATGTAGTGGAGTCAGTCAAATGTCAAGATGTTATTGACAAACTTAAAGACACTCAGACATGCTCCAATGTATCATGTATGCCTCAGTAAGAAACTGTCTTTGACCAGTCTTCATCATTATTTTAAAATCCTTAAGTTTTTCTTCTTTTTCCTTCTCATTTTTATGTTGGAGCGTTCAGATGACTACACCAATATCTGAGCTGAACTGCGCAGTGGTTTCCAAATCAGGGAGCTCTCCATATAGTTTTATCCTTTAATTGTTATGAAACTGAACTTAGGTCCTATTTTTTAATATAGCCTGCAAAAGAACTGACATTGGTCACATTTTTTTGCCCTCCTCCTCTATTGCCATATCTTTATAATAATCCTTTAAAAAAAAGAGCTATACCCATTGAAGCTACTTTTTTGTACCCAAGAATAATTGAATTAGTTTCCTATGTTAGTATTTACATGCCAACTTTGATACTATTTAAAAACATATGCAATTGGTACACATAAGTGTCATAAGTCAAAGGGTAACAGATGTAGAACTCTATTCTTATTAAGTTTTTACTTTTCTTTAAAAGAACGAAATCACCAGCTACTTCACTATCTTTCTCAGCTCTAAATTTTTTTTATATACAATAATTAAATTTAAAAAAATGAATTTTTTGGTTTCACATTATTAAATTTTTTTATTATAACAGATTACGCTGGAGTACAGGCCCCTACTTTGAAGCTTGCAATGCTAAATGTGGCGAAACTGGTACTGAAGTGAATAGAATGGTTTGTGAAACACAGAATAAAAATGGCACTGTTGACATTGTTGATGTTTCAAGATGTGAAAATGTCAGTAAGCCAACACCAGTGTCCAGACCATGCACTGCTGATCCTTGCAAATCTGAGTAAGAATTGAAAAACAATAGAAATCAGTATTGTAGACTTTCTTTTATGTTTTAATTTCTCATTATTCTTTACTATAATATTTCTTTTTATTAATGTTAATATTTTTCTCTGAAGACCAAATTTTTTAGACCAGATATTGTAGACATTTATTTGTTTTACCTCAGTAGGGTTTCCATGGGCCCCCGACAGGTAAGTTTCAATCTGCAATTCAAACATGATGGAATTAGTAATTAGTGAATTAGTAAGTCACAAATAATTGATTCAATGACAAACATGGGTATTGACAATAATGATAAAATCAAAACATAATGTAATGTTCAACATCAGCAATAATTTATCAAACCATATACATATAAATCAATGGCATAACATTTTTATAGCACTACAATGTAACTCATTAACAAGCTGCATACCTTGTGGTCATGTGACTTTTGGCTCAGGGTCAGCCACAATGTGGTTGCTTTCCAACACTGGCCCATCTTATAAGATAAGATAAGATCTCTGGTTTGCCATGAAATCAGACTTACAATATTTCAAAATACCTCTGTGTTTGACTCTTGTTCTTGTTCCATCCACAACAATTAAAGGAAAGACTCTGACAATAAGCATAAACATTAGATGTACTAATAGAGTGATTATGACAATCAAGTTTAATTGAAATACATTTCATCCTTCTAAAGACCCAAACTGTACACCTGGCAACCCTCAGATCTTTGGGCAGATTGTGATGCAGCCTGCAACCAAAATGGTACACAGTTGAGGCTGTATGTTTGTCAAGAACTAGATTCATCTGGCCAACTGATTAACATCAGTGTTGATAGCCTTTTGTGTGACCTTGACTCCAGGCCAGATGAAAGAAAACTGTGTGTAGGGCTGCCCTGCACACTAAAATGGGAAATTGGTCAATGGTCTGAGGTATTTGATTATACATTTGTAATTTATCTTCACATTTACATGATTTATTTTTTATTTGATAAGAAAGTAAACTCATTGGAAATGAATAGAACTAATTAATTTTTTTTTTAAGCTTGTATCAACTCACTGTCTGTGTGTCTGGTACAAACATTGTACTTGTTATTTCTTCCAATTGTTCTCAGATCAAGTTAAAACTTTGCACAATTATTCTTTGCCATTGACAACACATAAATCAATTTCAAAATTTGACAAATTATTTGATCAATTAGTCGTAATTTTTAAATATAGAGACAGCACTAGCTAAGAGGAGATAAGCCTTCTGTAGAGAATTGGCTAAAAATTAGAAATTAACTAAAGATAACCATAAAACCTTCTATTTTTATTAGTATTTTTATAGATCATTGGCTAGTATGTCAGCTTTCAGTTATGGAGGCTAGAGACCTTGTGTTCAATTTTTTTTTCAACTTTTTTTTTTTTACAAAGCTAATATCAACTCATCCTGTCTGTATGGTAAAAAGTTGTACATATTATTTCTCCCACACCCAATCTTGGATCTAGCTAAAATTTTACACAATTATTTCTTTTACCTGACAACACAATAATTAACTTTAAAATAATAAAAAAAATTAAATATTGGTAATTAACTATTTTGTTTGGTCTCTTGAACAAGGGAAAGATTGTACTTGACTGAAGTGGTGGTATAAGCTGAATTAGTCCCCTTTATAGGTCATCGTCTGAGCTTAGTGAACACAAACATGAATATAAATACATTTAGAAAGCAATCACCCAGATACCACTTTCCAACTGGTCCAGACAAGTGATAGGATCATAGCGCATTGAGAAAGCTAAAAGCATGAAATTGAGCTATACAAAAAAAATTGGTAAAAATATTTCAAATTGCACAGATTTATTATTGTTAGTCTAGATGTATTACAAATTTAATTACATATATTAATACACATATTTGATACAAATTGGTATTTTTAACTTTTTTCATTTTGCTTGTTTTAATTGCTTTTAAAAAGATTACATGTAAAATTCTCCTGGATGCCCTCTCTCCCCAACTGGTCTACAAAAGAGATTAGACCATAGTACATTGAGAATGCTATAACCATGAACGTTGCACTGAAAAAATGAAATTAATGTAAAAATTTGCACGAATTTTTTATTGTTAGCCTATATCTATTAAAAATTAATTACATGATTGGTTCAATATAACTAATGCAATTACTTTCACTATAAGCTTTGTTTTATTTTTTAAATAGTGTTTTTTTAATTTAAATTTAAATCAGTACTTTTGTAATCACATAAATTATTTTCCTAAACTATTTGTCAAACTTTTGTTTTTGTGCAGTGTTCTGTGACCTGTGGTCGTGGTAAACATTACAGAAAAGTTTATTGTGGCGATCCTTTGTCAGACCATGATGACAACAGATGTACAGATGCACCTCCACCAATGTCAAAAATTTGTATTAAGAAAGAGTGCCCTAGTAAATTTTTATTCTTTCCTAAACTGTTTTAAATTAATTTTTAAAATATTTCTTCCATTATTCCTAATGATTTAATGTAATTTTTTAAAGTGTGCTCTTGATATTTACACAGACACACTTACACACACACATATTTACATACATATATGCACAGACATATGCATTTACATATATTACATGTATGCACTTACATTGAGGCTTCCTACCACCATTCTCACTAAATTATCACTTCCTTGGGCTTTATGATATAGGTTAGTATAATGCCAAAAAACTCTAGATCAGGGGTTCTCAACCTATGGGTTGCGACCCCCTTGGGGGTCAATTGAGGATTTGCCAGGGGTCGCCTAAGACCATCGAAATTATGGATTGTCATTGTCTACTCTTTTGTATGTGTGTTTGTGTTGGGGAGGTCGCAGCAGTGTGGGGGATTGTTAAAAGGGGTCACCGAGCTTAAAAGGTTGAGAACCACTGCTCTAGATGATATATAGGTTAGTATAATGTCAAAAAATACATGACCATACTGACTGTCACTTGTCACTTGAAGATCATTTATTAACAATGAATTCACTCATCAGATTGTTAAGACTGCAAGCTGATGTGCCAAAAATCTAATCATTTCACTGCATTATTTATTGATTGAATAATGTTTGATTTTATTACATTAAAAAAAAAGTTTGATGTACTTTTCTGTTGCACTAACCATGTTCTCAGTTCTACTGACTCTTTCTTCAACACTATTTGAGTATATTTCTACTTACTCTGGCCTATTGTTCAACACTATTTGAGTTTGCCTGTAAACAATTCAATTAGCCACAGGTGATGTGCACAAATGCTCTTGACTAAAAAGTTTATGAAATTTCCTTTTTTTCCCATTGATTTTACAGAAGCCAAAATATAAGTACTTTTCATTCTGATGCTGCACTTTTTGTGATAGTACTACCTCGATATGAATTTTTTTAAAGCCTGCTTTAATAATTAAATTTAGGAATTTTAAATTCTGTTAAAATAATACATTGCACATATCAAGACAATATTAATAACAACGTTTTAGTTAAAGAAATTTTTCAAATAACTAAATAGCTCTCTCTTTTCTTACTCTCTAAGCCTTTATCTTTTTTGTCACTTCACAGAAATCCGTGATGTAGATTGTGTTGATATGTATTCCTACTGCACTGCTTATAAGGACTTATATTCTAGGTAAAGTTTCAATTTGTAGATAACATTATCTAGTGGGAAGAATGGTCGAGAGACCAAGTACACTTGAACTTGGTTTGGCTACGTATGAAGGGGTTCGAGGTTCGACACCCAACTCACGCAGAGTTGTGTTTACTGAGCACCTAAAGACAGCACGGAAAACCTTCTCCCAGATACCCCCTCCCCCCACTGGTCCACAAAAGAGATTAAACCATACCCTATAAACAAAGCCCCATCGAAACCATTCTGGCGCGGTGTGGGGTAATAAGGTTTCATTGGGTAGATTGACCTACTTACAATCGCCCCTATAAAAACGTTAACGGATCGGTGTGGGATTTTAGTTATTGGGCCGTTAACGTCTTTCCGCTTTCGTGCCGGTGTGGGATTTCCCCAATCACGCCAGAACCAACATGATGAAATCTTTATTATAACATAAAAAACAATAATATGATGTTTTAAAATGTAGTATTAATCGTCTTAAAGCTAAATGTTGCTTTAAATCCTTTTTGTAAGTAATATTAAGATTTAAACAAAAAATTAATTAGGGTTCTATTGGGGAAATCCCTAACTGGAATAGTGAAGTTTTACCCGTATGGGCCCAATGCAGACTTTTCATAATCAAATAGTGTATGTGTGTGTGTGTCTGATTTTTTAATGTGCACACTAAAAAAATATATCTATATCTAGTAATATTTAATCACACATAGAATCTAAAGTTAAAGGAGAACATATTTTTTTTTTTTTTTAGATTTAGATTTTTAAAAAAAGTTTTATACATTTTAACATTTTTTTCGACCAATGAAAAAGAAGCATTTATTTCTTTTAAGCTCGCGATATTCGGCACAAACTGGATTATTCAGTCTTCACTCTAGAACTACACACGTGGATCAAATTAGAGCTAACTAGATCTAGATCTAAATCTGTTAAGTTATTAGTTATACTACAAGTTATAGAGCTATAGTCACTCTAGTCTAGGTCTAGTCAATCTAGACTTTCATTAATATAATAGATCTATTATAAATAATTATATGAGCTGTACTTCTTGATCAATGATATCAATGCATATGTCATGTTCTTCAACTCATGGCAGCAATGGCAGCAGCCATGGAAATTCAATTGGAATGGTCGTAACTTATAAGTTAAAGTCTTAAGCCTATCACAAGTACAGATCATCATCAGATGACGAATCTCTAAGTACCCTAACACTACTAACAGATCTAATCTAGATAGTAGATTAGGTCTAGACTTAGAATAGATTTATAGATATATATATATATCTAGATTCTAGATAATCTAGAATGCTAAGAATCTAGATCTAGACTAGAGTAGAGACCTAGAGATAGATCTCTCTAGTACTCTAGACTAGTTTTATTATAATATCTAATAGTAGTAATAGGCTACTAGATCTAGTAATCTAGTACGATATAATATTATTAATATATATATTATATCTAGACTTGAGACCTATTAAATCTAGATCTAGAAGACTTAAGTGATTAACATGCATGCGTTATGACTAGATTTACTATTTAGAATAGATTCTAGATCTAGATTCTAGAATCTATCATGAAATGCATCTGCAGCATAGAATTAGATTTAATTAAGGACTTACTAGATCTTAAATCTAAATCTACTACCTTTTAACTTTTAGGGCAGAATATTAGAGATCTAGTCTATATGCCTATCTAGTCACGTAACTGTAAACTAATACTTAGACTTAGGACTTTGGACTTTGGTATATTAATATAATAATTATTATACTCATAGTACTCATACTCATATAGATTTTAGTTCTATTCTAATTCAAATATTTTGAGGTTAGAATAAATTGACCTAGACTTATAAGATATACTAACAAAGACTTAGTAAACTTAGATCTAGATCTAATAAAAGATAGTCTAGAATAGTCTAGATTCTAAAATCTAGTTGTTATTAGAAAATTTAGTAGATATAGAATAATATTTAATATATTGTTAATACAGACTAATCTTTAATTTTTTCATACTATAGGCGATAGGTCATTTAGATTAAATAATTCTAGATCTAGTAACTAGTTATAGTCATAGACCTATAGACTTATAATCTTATAATATAGATATTTACTTTGTAGAGACTAATGTACAATATTAGGCCTACACTCCAGATCTTGAAAATCTAGTCTAGAGCTTAGAATGTTTAAATTTACACAAATAAATAAAATCAAACGTTTATATTGGTTTTAAAATCAGATATTGAGATATGTCTAGAAAAATATGTAGGCCTATATATATAGTATATCTATATTAGGAGCCTATATATAATAGACTAACGCCACTAACAGCTAACCCTATATCTGCTATAGACTAACCCTATATTGACATTGTTTTTTTGTTTTTTTTTTAAATGTTCCTTCAGAGTTGAAGATATCTACTTGGTAGTCTAAACCTCAAAGGAGCTTAGGGAAGTGATGGCAGTTGCAGGGTATGAACCAGACGACCATGCAGAGACCAACGAGGCGACCAAACAGTCCATCGTGCATACCACATAACCAGGTCCAGGTAGCGTTAGATCTTTATTCACCAATACTCAATATATGTTAGATTTTATTTTTTGTAAATTTTAAAGACTCTAGGCTCTATGTAATAGAATTAAATAGATCTATACAGATCTAGAAATTCAAGATCTATAAACTAGACATAGATCTAGATTATATTTAGATCTAGCTAGAATATCTAGAGGTCTTAATACTAATTATTATATTATACATTTTTCTACAATTTGATCTAGGATTCATTCTATAGGCTTAGCTAAGGCTTTGGCTTAGACTTTTTAAAATTTCATTGTGTGGATACTGTTAAAGAAAAAATACAGAGTCTCATCATTAGGCTATAGCAACAGTTTTTCTTATACACCATACCATAAACATTTCAGGATTTGTCTTTATTGTAATTTTATTTTGTTTGTTTTTTGTTTTTTTTTAGAATGCCAGTTTTCTTTAAGGGCAGCTGACAATAAGAATTGTCTATGTATGCACTACAGATGCTGTTCAATATCTTTTCATGAGGAAGCCTGCTCAAAAAGGTACGAAGAATAAATTTTTCTTTAAGATTACTGATCAGTGACACCCCCAATCCCCCCAAACCAAATGAAAATTTTAATGAGATCAAATCGATTAAATAAAAAAAATGTAAAATAAATGTTAATCTTGTGAAACAATGTTCGAGAGCAATATCTTCAGCTTTTTGTAATTTCACTGAGATTTAAGTTCATTATTAATTTGCATAAAAAATTATAATGAACATTTATACAATGAAAATAGGGCCTACATAGAAATGTTTTTGACCTAATGTCATTATATAGCAACAATCCTTCTTGTATACCTTACCTTAAACATTTTGTGTTTTGCCTCTATTGTAATTTTTTTTTTTTTTTGCATTCTTTAAACATTTTTTATGTTTTAATTTATTTATTTTTTTTTAACAGATCGCCACATTTTCTTTAGGGGAAGTTGACATTAATCTTTTAGGTTAATAATAACCTATGCATGCAGTACAGATGCTGTTCATCATCTTTTCATAAGCAAGCCTGCTCAAGAAGGTAAGAATTAAATTTTGCTTTTAGATTACTGATCAGCAATCTGAAAGTAAATTGTTAATAGGATGGAATTGATTAAATGTAAATAAAGAAATGCTATCCTAATTTTGAAATATGCTGGTTGTGTTTTTTTTAAGTTTCACTGTGATAATTGTTTATTTTAATTCTAGAATAACTTTTCAGCCAACTTATTTTTAAAATTACCATAGAACTCTAATTACAACAGAATATAGTTGTATAAGTAAGAGCCTGTGATAAAGTTAATATAAATAAATTGGACAAAATATAATATTGAATGAATTGAAGCCTAGCTCGATCTAGTCTGCCATTGCACTTTTAGCATAGTCAAATACCAGTGCCACATTTGCTGACACCAATTCATAACATTTAATTTAAGGAGAAGATTGAACTCCAAATTTTGAAATACCATT
Organism: Biomphalaria glabrata; assembly: GCF_947242115.1. Taxonomy (NCBI): domain Eukaryota; kingdom Metazoa; phylum Mollusca; class Gastropoda; family Planorbidae; genus Biomphalaria; species Biomphalaria glabrata. The sequence continues at coordinate 53,678,994 of NC_074712.1, read as the reverse complement.
AATTTTTGTGTTGCTTAATAGGCTTTAGAAGCAACCTAATTTTTGAGCACCGTTTATCATCAAGGGCTGGAAATATAACCGTTAAATAGTATGTCCACCAAGATAAATGTAAGGTCTTCTGATGTTTAATTGTTAGATTCTTTTTATTATTAATACAGCTTGAAGGTAGTTTTATTACATGACTATAATATTTATTTGTTCCAGCTGCTGCATGGAAGTCAAAATATGAATTATTGCCACCAGTCTTGAAGTCAGCTTGTAAAGAATGCTAAGAATTGAATGAAAATGCTGTCTTGATATCTTGTTTGTGCTGTTATATTTGTCTTTTGTGTTAGTTAATTATTCCATGAATAAAAAATAAAATAAAGTTAATTGTGTAAGTTTGATTTAAGAATAAATGATCAGAGCATGCAAGTCTTATATAGTACGTTACCAAAAATTGTATTGTTTGATAGTGTTCAAACCCAAAAATGTAATTTAACTTGTCCATTACTTTATAAATATGTTGACATTATAGCTAGATGTATATAGAAATCATGCACTGATTCAATTATTATAATTTCCAAACAATTATGTCAAATAATTCTATTGCTAGATCTAAATCATCAGTGTGAAAGTAGACCTATGTAAAAGGTTAAAAATCTCATACTAACCATTGAGCTGCATTTGAACAAAAAGGGCATTATAAATAAAATCACTAATGAATTTGTTTTAAACTACAGTATTGTAAAACATTTAAGATTATTCCTAATTAAGCCATAATAAAATTTAATGACTGAACCATCGGAGACAGTATTTGCATGATAATACCTAATTGAGCCCTAATAAATATTTCAGTTACTAAACCATTAGGGCCAGCATTGGACCGATAATGGCACAATAGGGTTATCCCTAATTGAACCCTAATAAATATTTCAGTTACTAAACCATTCAGGCCAGCATCGGACCGATATTGGCACAATAAGGGTTATCCCTAATTGAACCCTAATTAATATTTCAATTACTAAACCATTAGGGCCAGCATTGGACCGATAATGGCACAATAAGGGTTAACCCTAATTGAACCCTAATAAATATTTCAGTTACTAAACCATTCAGGCCAGCATCGGACCGATATTGGCACAATAAGGGTTATCCCTAATTAAACCCCAATGAAAATCTCAGTTACTAAACCATTGGGGCTAGTATGGGCTTGATTAGGGCGCGATTATGGAAATCCCCAATGAATCCGGAAGTGGATTTACCCATTCTGGGCTGATATTGGCACGATTAGGGTTGTCCGTATTGGTCCCTTATGGGAACCTAATGTGCAAACGGTATGCGCGCCCATTAGTGTGCGATTAGGGCTGCAATTAGGGCAAAGGGGGATAACCCTAATTGAAACTGATACTGGGACGTAATGGGCATGTTTATAGGGTAGTGCTCTGAACATGCTGTAAGCAGGAAAGTAGTGCTATATAAAAGGAAGAATTTAATTTGTTTATTTAGATATTAAATGGAAGCGCAGTGGCTGAGCGGTAAAGCCCTTGACTTCCGAACCGGGGGTCTCAGGTTCAAATCCTGGGATTTTAAATTTGGGGATCTTTGGGCACCCCTGAGTCCACACAGCTTTAATGGGTACCTGACATTAGTTGGGGAAAAGTAAAGGCGGTTAGTCGCTGTGCTGGCCACATGACACCCTTGTTAACCATAGACCACAGGAACAGATGACCTTTACATCATCTGCCCTATAGACCACAAGGTCTAAATGAGGAACTTTTTACTTTACGTAGATAATATTGTTACGGTTCTCTTCTACTCCGGCCTTCTATATACACTGCTAAACACAACACAACACATCAACACATCAAGAACCTGCCAACAAGAGCTCCACAATAATCTGGTACTTTAATAATGAGTGAATAAGTAGAAGACAGCCAATACGACACAATTGGCAACACAATAAGCTACTACGAATGTTAAACTGTACATCACCGTATACAACTCTACTGTCTCTATTTCTTCCTAGACTCGTACATAACACTTGAGGACTCGACAAGGACCGACTTCATGGCCAACTAACAGTCTCGGTCTCCACGCTCTCCGGTCTTGAACTCCGCTTTCTTACACACTGTGTCACTCGTCCCGCAGGCTTTCGATCACATGACCATAACATTGGTCATATTTGCGTGTAATCGTAGTACTGTCCCTTGTCCATGGCCCCGCTGACCTGAGTGATTCACGGGTGTGTCAGCTGAGCCTATAGTTAACCCTTTTGCGCCGCCAATAGGGTCGTAACACTGCCCCCTTCTCAGATTTGTCCGTCCCGGACAAAATCTATCACACGACATGGGCAGTGGAGGTGAATCGATGCAGGAGGAGGTCTATCGGTGGGGGCGACAATGGGCTTATATTGCCATCTCGATGGAGCCATCTGCGTTGTATTCGGCGTATGTCTCTTTCTCCTACTCCAGGTGACCTTCACCTGGCTGCACTGACGTCGTGGTTGCATCGCCATGCACTTTGGACTGAGCAAACGTCGCCTTCTTCGGTCGTTCACTTCTGAGGGCAGCCACTTAACACACGGGGAGGGATAGAATGTCAGGACTGGGGTCACCAAGATCGCTGGCCTATCAGGTTGTTTCATAGGGTTTTCAAGAGACGGGTTTTTGGGAATGGGTGTCAGGTCCACAGGAGGGGAGATAGTGGCAGGCTTGTCCGGAGGGCAAACTAGCGGAGCAAGTTGGCAGCACTCCACTTGCGAAGGACCCTCATCTTCAGCATCAGGCTCCAGTTCACTTACTTGACCATCACCAGGTCTCGTCAGTTGGACAAACGTCTGTTGGGTGCAGACCTTGCCGATGGGTTTCTTGGAGTTGGCGTTCTCCCTGCAAAGCTCGACACACAAAGTTCTCGCCAAACATCTGAGTGCAGCCATCAGGATTCGGGTCCCTCTCATCAGCACTGACAGATTGACAGATGTCTTTAATGTCCCCAGCTACAGGCTTGATGTAAGACACAACGTTGTCTGGTTCTGTCTGGCTGTAACACAACGTTGTCTGGCTCTGTCTGGCTGACGGAGGCACTCATTTCTGCAGCAAAAGCGACGGCTGACTACACACACCACTACCCCCATCTGTGCCACCACCTTAGATCTGTCCGTCCCGGGCAGATCCAGCTTCACCATGGTACTTGTTGAGTCTGTCGATGTGGACGACCTTCAGTTTGGATCTTGGGCTCTTCTGTATTCGATACACGACATCGTTGATTCTTTTTATCACGCGGTAGGGTCCTTCCCAGTCTGTTTGAAGCTTTGGGGACTTGCCTTTTCGTCTTTGTGGGTTGTACAGCCACACCAGATCGTTCTCATGAAACCCAGCGGCATTGGCCCGTTTGTCGTACCTTGTCTTCATGTGGTCACTGTTGATCTTGATGTTTCTGCGGGCTAGAGCGTGAGTTTTCTCCATCCGTTTTTGGAGATTTGCGACATAGTCTGTCGGAGAGGCTGGCACATCTCCCGGGATCCCGAATAGCAAGTCACAAGGTAGTTGCAGCTCTCGGCCGAACAACATCTTTGCTGGAGTGTAACCGGTGGTGCTGTGAATCGATCCTCTATATGCCATAAGGAACATTGGGATATAGGTGTCCCAGTCCTCTTGACGTTCATCGACGACTTTCGACAGATGTTGTTCCAATGTTCGGTTAAATCGTTCCACCATTCCATCTGACTGGGGGTGAAGAGTGGTTGTGCGTGTCTTTTCGATGCCGAGTACCTGGCACATCTCTTGAAAGATCTTGGATTCGAAGTTTCGACCTTGGTCGGAGTGTAACTCCCTGGGAGGACCGAATCGGCTAATCCAATTCTCCACAAGTGTTTCCGCTATGGTGGTGGCTTCTTGGTTTGGTATCGCATACGCTTCAGGCCACTTAGTAAAATAGTCTATCACTACTAGAACGTACTTGTTTCCTCTCTGGGATTCAGGAAATGGTCCGGCTACATCGAGCGCTATTCTTTCAAAGGGGTTACCGACGTTGTATTGCTGCATATGTCCCCTCGTTCTCCTGTGCGGGCCCTTTGCTGCTGAACATGCGTCGCATCTTCGGCACCATTCTTCTACATCATCCCGGTAGCCGAACCAGTAAAACCGCTGGCGTACTTTTTCAAAGGTCTTGTTGACACCTAAATGTGACCCACTGGAATTATTATGGATTTCTTGCAGCACCTCAGCAACTCTCACTTTAGGCAAAAACAGCTGTAAGCGATTGCATGTCCCATTTGCCGTTTCCCAGACCCTCTTGAGAACTCCATTGTCGATTGTCAGTGAGTCCCATTGTGCCCAATATGCCTTGGTAGCAGCTCCTTTATCAGAAAGGTGATGCCATTCTGGTCTTTGTCCGTCTTCCTTCATAAGCAGAATGGGAGCCAGGTCCTCATCTTTTAACTGGTCTTCTCGGATTCTTTCGTCGGACCATGACCTGGAAGCTTGTACCCCAAGATGTCGACAATCAACGATAACTTCCTTTTCTTCAACCTTGCTGCAGTGTTTACATTCCATTCTGCAAGGTCGTCGAGACAGCGCGTCAGCATTCTGGTGAGTTTGTCCTTTTCGGTGTTGTGTCTCGAAGTCATAGGTTTGCAAACGTTCAATCCACCTGGCGACTTGTCCTTCCGGACTTTTAAATGACAACAGCCATTGTAGAGCAGCGTGATCTGTCCTAATGATAAATTTTTGCCCATATAAGTATTTGTGAAAATGTTGTATGGCATCCACAACTGCCAGTAGCTCACGTCTTGTGACACAGTAGTTTCTCTCGGCTTTGGACAAGCTCCGACTAAAGTAAGCTATGACTCTCTCAGTTCCATCTACCTTTTGGGATAAGACAGCACCTATTCCGGTATTGCTCGCATCAGTGTCAAGTACAAACGTCTCTGCTGGTATCGGGTAGGCCAGAATGGGCGATGAAACAAGAGCCTTTTTAAGTCTCTCAAAGGCCTCATGACATTCCGTTGTCCAAATAAACGTCCGCTTCGGTTCTGTCAATTGATGAAGGGCACTACAAAGGCTAGAGAAATTAGGCACAAAACGTCTGTAATACGTGCAGAGTCCAAGAAAACTTCTTAACTCCTGGATATTAGCGGGGATCGGCCATCCATTTACGGCTTCAACTTTATCCGGGTCTGTGCTGACTCCCTCCTTTGACACGATGTGCCCAAGGTACTTGACAGTCCTTCTGAACAAGGAGCACTTCTTTGGATTCAATTTCATTCCAGCGTTTCTAATTCGTTCAAACACTTCCTTCAGGTTTGCAATATGTTCCTCGAAGGTTCTGCCTATGACGATAATGTCATCTAAGTAAACAAGACACGTGGTCCAGTTGAGTCCTCTTAGCACATGCTCCATTAGTCTTTCAAAGGTGGCTGGGGCGTTACAGAGGCCAAAAGGCATCACGGTGAATTGCCAGAGACCATTACCAGCAGAGAAGGCTGTTTTATCTCTGTCCTCGGGGTGTAGTCCCACTTGCCAGTAACCGCTCTTTAGGTCAAGGGTGGAAAAGATCTGTGACCCAGCAAGTGTGTCCAATGTGTCGTCAATCCTAGGAAGCGGATAGCTGTCCTTGTGTGTGGCGTCATTTAGTAATCTATAGTCGACACAAAATCGAGTGGATCCATCTTTCTTCTTTACCAAGACTATGGGTGAACACCACGGACTGTTGGATGGTTCAACAACCCCTTGCTGCCTCATTCGTTCTATCATGTCCATAGCTTCTTGATGTTTTGCTAGCGGCAGGCGACGTGGTTGCTGTCGGATGGGCCTAGTGTTTCCTGTGTCTATTCGATGCTGGATCAGGTTTGTTCGCCCAACGTCCATTTCATCAGATGGCAATATGTCAGAGAACTCTCGTAGGAATCGTTCTGCTTTGGTGTACTGTTCTTTTGACAAGATCGTTTTGGCTTCTGCCAGAAGTTTAGTAACCTGGGGTTCACTGGGCTTGAGTATTCCGTCGGGATTTTCACTGCTGCAGTTTCTTATCATCTCTAGAGCATGGCAACCAGCGATGAGGCTTCCTTCCCGTAAATGTTTCTCCTCTGTGCCGAGGTTCATAATTCTTACGGGTACCTTTTGGTCTTTCCCAATCGTGACTAGTGTCTTTCCTACTGCTATCCCGTTATAGTTGGTGTTCAAGCTTTCTACCAGCGCGGTTTTTGTCGTGGGATAGTCGTCCTCAATCTTCCCCCAAATGATCATTTCCGACTTAGCAGGCAAGGTTGTATTTTCCACCAACGTAACCCTTCTGGCTCGGCCATCTTCTTCATTTTCGTCGCCAAGCAAGGGTACTTCGAGGTCCCCACATTGTAAAGTGCCTACGCCGATATTCAAAGAAAAGCCATATTTCAGCATGAAACGTCAGCAATCAGGAATTCGTGTTTGAATGACTGATTTCCGATCTCGACTGTTATGTCGATCAGGCCTTTTATGGGCATCAGTTCTCCACTGGCTGTTTTCAACGAGTAGGCCCTAACTGGTGTTTTCTTGCTATTGTCCACTTTATCTGACCGGATGACTGATCGTGAGGCACCAGTATCAAGGAGGAAGTGATAGTTTTGACATCCAATTTTCCCGATGACCTTTAGACTCTTACTTTGCCCTAGCACGGCGACCGGGATGATGGTTGCAGGGGCTCTCATTCTCTGTGTCGCCGGGTTCCGCCCCTTGAAGCCGGCGCGTGCTAGTTTCCCTGGTAGCCCCGAGAATTTGGTCGTGCATACCTTTCTGATCTGTAATGGGTTCCAGTTTGTACAAATCTTCTAGTGCAGCTTCTTTGTATATGACCGAGTTCACCACAATTCCAGCATCGTACAGGAACCCTAGGTTGACTTTCTGGTACTTGGTTTGTTCGTCGTTCATCTATTGCCTCTGTCACCCTTCTCACAAGTTGTGTAAATTCTTCCTCTTTGACTTCTAACCTTCGGCCTTGATGAGTGCTCCCTGATGCGTCTTTGGCGGCTTCATATGAGAGAGCATATACGAGGGCTTCACTGGCCTTACGTTTACCACTAACTCTGGTGGCTTTCTTTAACTCGGGGTCTCGAAGGGCATCAATGAAAGCGTCTGTAATAATGACTTCCAGAAAATCTTGTGCGGCGGTTGGGTAGGCCAGATGTGCGAGGCGTTCGATGTCTGTCTCTAGTTCCTGTAGTGTTTCATCGGGGCGCTGTTGTCTGGTCTTTAGTTGCACACGATATACTTCTTGCAGATGTTCATCCCCGTATCGGAGTTCCATAGCCTGGACTAGGGCGGCGAAGTCTTGCTGGTTCGGTAGAGACTGTAGCAATTCGGAGGCTTTTCCTCTTAGGGATAACACAAGGGCTGTTGCTTTCTCCTCCTCACTGATCCATTTGTTAACTTTGGCTGCTGCGTCAAATTGCTTCTTGTATACTGACCAGGACACGGAACCATCAAATACGGGGGGTTTCATTTTCCCGGAGACTTCAGGTACAAATGACGTCATATCTGCTTCTGGTACATTTGTGTGCTTGCGTTGGACTTGTATCTTCATTTCGTCGATGGCCTTCTCCACTGCGTCGACCCTCTGATTCATCTGCTCGTCAATGTTGGTGATTCTCTCCTCCACAGCATGTATGCGTTGGTTCATTGCCAATAACTCCGTTTTGATTCCCGAGTCCATCGTGTCTATCTTGGTGTCCATGGCATCTATCTTGTAATTGATCTGTTCCAGCAAGTCCGGTTCGACCTCAAAAAGATATGTGTCCGGATCTTCTTTTTCCTTCACCAGTTCTTCCCGAAGGCGTGCTTGTAAGGTTTCTTTGTTGCCGCTCGTCTTCAGGCCTCGATCACGGAGCTCTTCCTTCAGTTCCTTCACACGGAGTTGGTCTAACGTTTTCATAGTAGCCATAGCGGATCCGTTCCTATCCGATACGATCCGATCCCACTTCTGACACCAGCGTTACGGTTCTCTTCTACTCCGGCCTTCTATATACACTGCTAAACACAACACAACACATCAACACATCAAGAACCTGCCAACAAGAGCTCCACAATAATCTGATACTTTAATAATGAGTGAATAAGTAGAAGACAGCCAATACGACACAATTGGCAACACAATAAGCTACTACGAATGTTAAACTGTACATCACCGTATACAACTCTACTGTCTCTATTTCTTCCTAGACTCGTACATAACACTTGAGGACTCGACAAGGACCGACTTCATGGCCAACTAACAGTCTCGGTCTCCACGCTCTCCGGTCTTGAACTCCGCTTTCTTACACACTGTGTCACTCGTCCCGCAGGCTTTCGATCACATGACCATAACATTGGTCATATTTGCGTGTAATCGTAGTACTGTCCCTTGTCCATGGCCCCGCTGACCTGAGTGATTCACGGGTGTGTCAGCTGAGCCTATAGTTAACCCTTTTGCGCCGCCAATAGGGTCGTAACAATATATTAATATTTAATCTCATGTAAGAAAGAAGATAACTACTCTGAAAGCTAGAGATTATAGAGTTGGTTGAAACTGTATAAGTCTCTTCTTGAAGTATACGTCACTTTAAACAAATATTAACTGCCTGAAAAATCCTGTGCTACACCCAATAGTGTCATTATTTAAAAAATCAGTTAATGTAAACCATTGGTTTGGAAATCAAGTCCTTTACCTTTCCTTGGCCACCATGCAATTGCACTGCTTATAAAGACTTAAATACTAGGTAAAGTTTCAGTCTGTAGATAAAGTTATCTAGCATATGCAGTTATATTTAAAAAATCATTATGACATTCTGAGGCCAATTAATTTATTTTTTTTTATAAATAGATTACTTTTTCATAGATTTGGTCTTTCTCTAGAATTTTTATTTTTCTACAACAGATGCAAGAAAGACAACTTCCAGAGAAAATGTTGCAGAGTGTGTCGTGATAATGAGAGATCTTCTAGAGGATATTTAAGTCCTTTACAAAGTCTAATTAAAAAACGTAATATTAGAAGACTACAAAGGCTAAATTCATAGTAACCTACCTGAATGTTTTAATATTAAATCTTTGTAAATATTTATTTCATAATTATAAAACCAAGATTTATTGAATTTTTTCAATTGAATAATTGTAAGTGTAAATATATGGAGTTTCACCAGGTGGTATAACTGTACATCAAAGTAACATATTTGTGAAGGATAATGAGATGCGACTATGATTATGCAGATGTGCAGAATGCAAGAAGAATGAAGTAGACATCAATTATTTTAAATTCACCAATCTTGAAATTACAACTGATATCTAAATTCAAAAGAATTTATATAATTTTATTCAGTATCCTATATTACTATTAAAGGTTCATGAACTGTATACAGCCCCACTAACACTTCTAATATACAAATGACTAACTATGAAAATCTCTAATAGTTTTTGTAATTATTATTCCAATGTTTATTCCAAATGATATGTTAATCTTAAGTTTTTGATTTCTGAAAAAAAAAACTGATATTGTTTCTGGTTCTTACATTTCAGACTTTTTTTTTTTAATGTGTTCAATTTTTTTTTTCTTATTGTATACAAAAGTACAGTTTCAATCATACACAAATTAATTATTAGACTTTTAATAATTTTTTTATTAATGTGTTTTTACATGAAATTTTAATTATTTATTTTTTTTACAAAAAACTTTTTGTATGTCACACAATGAAAAAAATAAAAAATGTGTTGATGTTTTTTTTTTTTTTTGTCCTGAACATTTTGCTGTAATTCTTGTGGCCCTGATGTCTTGGTCTCCAACTCTGCAGTTCTTGTGGCCCTGATGTCTTGGTCTCCAACTCTGCAGTTCTTGTGGCCCTGATGTCTTGGTCTCCAACTCTGCAGTTCTTGTGGCCCTGATGTCTTGGTCTCCAACTCTGCAGTTCTTGTGGCCCTGATGTCTTGGTCTCCAACTCTGCAGTTCTTGAAACCATTTGTGACTTGTATTAATGGTGAACTTCAAAAACATCAGAGAAATTACATTGGCAGTTTGCACAATCTTGTTTATGAGCCATCTTAAGTTTGTACCAATGAATTGAAAATGGTGAAGAGTGTAAGTTTAAAAGTACATGCGACTATTGTCCTCCTTTCTATTCTAAGTACTCCATAATGATTGGTATTGGATTGGCTCTGCCATGCATTTTACAGTATTTAATTCAATCTGAAGTTTTCTGAACTGGTATAGAGAAAATTGTATAAAACTTTAAGTTTTGTATGAAACCTCATCTTATTATAGAACTATACATATATTAGACATAAATGGATAGCAGTACCAGGGACCATACGGGCGAAATGACTCTGGATCAGAAGAATGTTTTATGGACATTCGGATAGTCTAGAGGTTAAGTTCGCTTGGTGCGTTATCGTTAGGTGGTGGTGTCGAATCCAGAGCCACGGGTTCGAGCCTCGGTCGGCGCATTCCCTTATTTTCTCTCTTAAAAACTTGGTCCCTGGTGCTGCTATCCATTTATGTCTAATATATGTGTGTATCACATTTGTTTCAGCACCTAGCTTCAACTCCATATTATAGAACTATTTGTAATTTTGCAAAGTTCTGAAAAAAAAAATACGACCTAAGGAAATGGCTGAGCAATGTTTCTGTAACATGCACACACATTTGAGTGTGGGCAAATGTTAATGCTTTAAATTCAAGATCCAATATTTTGACTAGCCCGTAGAAAAGACGAACTTTCCTATTTATGTTTTAAATACAAGCTAACACACAATGTTTCTATATACAAAACCAACATAGGGTCCATGAGTCCACCCAACTGGGTACCTGACTTTAGTTGTGGGAAAGTAAAGGCGGTTGGTTGTTGTGATGGCCACATAACACCCTGCTCGTTAACCGTTGGCCAAAAAATCAGATGTCCCATAGATCGAAAGGTCTGAAAGGTGGCTGAGTGATAAAGCGCCTGGATTCTGAACCTAGAGTGTTGGGTTCGAATCCTGTTGACGACTGGAATTTTTTATTTCGGGATCTTTACGGTGAGTCCACCCAAGCTCTAATGGGTACCTGACATTAGTTGGGAAAAGTAAAACACCTTCGTTAATTGTAGGCCACAGAAACAGATGATCTTTACATCATCTGCCCCATAGATCCCAGGGTCTGAATGGGGAACCGTATAGGCCTTACCTGGGTGGGATGGCGAAGAAAAAAACATGTTAAATATCTCTGATCATAGCTACATGGGAAACGAGTTTCAAGAGTCCGACAATACTTTGTTCTTTTTATTTACGGATATGGTTTGGCCGGTAACCAAAAGAAATCATAAGTGAATCCATAGTATAAGTGTGTAACATAGCTTGTCGCGTATAACAGTAATTATAGCCTTGTAGCGTTAAGATCAGTAACATATGCTTGAAGTAGACCTATGTAACCTATATATATATATAACGACTTTGAGAGTGTAACACAATATATGTAGGCTAGGAGCGTGTAACACAGTGACATTGTGTTTGAGCGCCTAACGATGAGATTTGGAGCACTTAGCAGTAGCAATGGTCCTATATGCTGGCTACTTGAAGCACTCTTTAATAAAGTAAAGGGTTGTAGCACGTAGTGCTAACAAATATGATCTATTAGTGTAACGAAGTCATGACTTATTAGAAGAAATGTTCTTCGATTTTGTGTTTCTTGGACTCCCTTCCCTTCTTTCATTATATTACTTACTTTTTTTATTTAATTTCTTTACGTCAATGAAACCATGTATTCTATCAGAACAGTCAAGTAGAGCAGGAAGACACAGCAGGAGAGTTGCTGCCACCAGTTAGGTCCTGCTTCCGTCGACCCCTTGCTATTAAACGAATTTTCGAAATGTTGGGATGTCTAATCCATGACGAGTTTAGTTTGGTACAAGAATTAGAATTACAATTCTCATGATCCGATCAGCATTGGTAGCTCTATAGTGTATGGAAACTGTTTATGCACTGAGCTATATAGACATGCGATCTTGCTACACCTGGTCTTAATTTCACAAGCGTAGGTGTACTCGTGTCAATCACTTGGGAAGTTTAGATCTAGAGAAAAAAAAAAGGGGAAATACACTACCAGCTAGATTTTTACAAAGCTTATATAATCTCACTCTGTCTGTCTGTCTGTCTGGTAAAAGGTTTGTACACGTTATCTCTCCCCCACCCAATCTCGGATCAAGTTGAAACTTTGCACATTTATTTCTTGTTGATATAAGCTTAGCTAAAAGTATTGAAACAATAACAATCCCATGACTGGCTTCCAACGTCACCATCAGATTATTAACTTTCTAGTCGATCGTCTTTCCTCGAAGATGGATTTTATTTTTAGAGATCTCTATATCAGAAAATCTTACTTGAGACATTTAAAGCATATTGCCCAATGAATACCATATCTGTTAATCGAGACATATAATTTAACCACAATAGCATTCGAGTAATTCAAAAAAGGATTTTGTTGCTTTAAAACTAACTAAAAAATCATCAAGCCACGTGAAATACTGCATTCCTCATTAATCTTCGGACTCGAAGACAAGCTGTGCAGTAGTTTTATATTACTTCATTATTTATTGTTGTTTTTTGTGAAAAGTACTTGAAAGTTTGTGACGTAATCAAATGTTTGCTTTCAATGTCTACTCTAAACTACATACCAGTATCACTCACCAGCATCACATGTAAAATACCAGAAGATAAAAAACTAAAGCAAACTACAGTCACCAAATTCCATGGGCCGCCAATAAAATCTTAAAGGAAATAAATTAATATATAAACTGAAGGATATCTAATCACCAAATTCCATCATCATAGCCAAAGAGGCTTTAGATGTAAAAATTCCTCTTCCAATAATAATAATAAAAAAAGCAAATCTACAGCCACAACATTCCCTGAGCGTATGAGAGGTTTGGCGTTAAAACCCCTTCCAATAAAAAAAATTGGGAAAACTACAGTCAATAAGTTTCATGAGCGTAGAAAAGGTGAGGGGGGGGGAGTCTAGGTTAAAACTCCCTTATAATAAAAAGGAAATCAAGCTACAATAACTAAATTTCATGATCGTAACCAAATAGGGTTTTGTGGTTGACCTCGTTCTTCCAATAAAAAGTAAAGTAAAAATATAGTAGTAACTATTTGAGCCTAGCAATGTTGTTTTTTTGTCTATACCAGTTCCTGGAACACATTAATATAGTAAATTTACGAGAATTGAAGCCACGAACTTAAAATTAACAGTCATTTAACTCTATCCCCAAATAAAACATTTCACACATTATTTTTCTACCAGTCACTGGGCCCCATTAATAAAGAACAGTGCATAGCAGATTTGATATTTGACACACAATTTTCTTTTTATAGAAGTGTAGCAGGATATTGCACTGTAGACACCTCATAAAGCGCTCCCCCAGAACCCATAGCTGGAAGTGAAGGATCTCTACCGTTGCACTAACTCCAGAAAGAGCCTATTTTATGGTACAATAGACTTACGTAAACGTGAAGGGACAGGATGTAAATATATATATAAATAAAGCTCACCCCCCCCCCCAACATTCCCATCCCATGACCTACCTAATTGCATTAGTTCAGGAACAAAAGTTACGCTGCAGATGATTGCATAATACGTAGAATATTAAAAACAAAATAAAATGCTGACATTTTACAAAATTAAGAGAATTAAAAAAATCATCTTCTCTTTTAAAATAACGTCTGTAATTTATAAGATAAGATTATAAAACAAATTTATCACTACCAGCAAAAGCGGCTATTTCAAGGCTTTATTATTTTTTTGAAGGTTTCGAGAAGAAAAAAAAAGGTTGTCATTTTATTTTTTAATAAACGAAACATTTTGAATAACTAGTAGGAGTCCAATTTTTTAGTCTGCTTTTTTCTCTACTAAATGGCTAAATCTGCAGATCTTCCCTGACATATCTTCCCTGTTATATCTTCACTGTCATATCTTCCCTGACATATCTTCACTGACATATCTTCACTGACATATCTTCTCTGTCATATCTTCACTGACATATCTTCACTGACATATCTTCCCTGACATATCTTCCCTGACATATCTTCACTGACATATCTTCACGAACATATTTTCACTGACATATCTTCCCTGTCATATCTTCACTGACATATCTTCACTAACATATCTTCTCTGTCATATCTTCACTGACATATCTTCACGGACATATTTTCACTGACATATCTTCCCTGTCATATCTTCACTGACATATCTTCACTGACATATCTTCACTGACATATCTTCATTGACATATCTTCACTAACAAGCATCCATGAGCATGAGTATTGTTAGCAACAATTACAAGCTTAAACTAACAGTAACACAAACAGGTATTACACTGACATGTCTACATTGCTAGTGACATACCAGTACTTACTAACAATGCTAGCGGGAGTTGTAGCACTAGTAAAGCGTGGAGACATAAACCAATACACAAAACTATCTTAATGTGCCCATTCAGACCACATCTCGGTATAGATCATGACAGATAAATGAAGTATAATGACTTTAACCAAACAGATTTAAAAAGTAGGGAAAACGTGGGACCTTGAGGCAATAGCATACAGTTTAGTGGTAAACATGTTACACAATCATGTCACAATAAATAAATGCATTCATAAATATATAGGACCTTTTTCCTTTAGAGCCTAAAGAAGGCGCATTCCTAAAATACAATAATAATAATACTCAATACTCGACACAAGTGATTCTCGGGTCTATTGATCACTTATTATACTGGGATTGGCCTATTTTGACTGACAAAATGGTAGATTTTAATCGCCCTGATCTGCTAACGCTGTGAGATACCTTCAATGCCCTTAACATTCCTTAAGAAGACACTCGTTGCCTGCCAGAGGGCGGTACTGCTGCAGACTTGCCACATCACCAGAAAATTCCTCAGTTGACCATGATAAAGGGACTACAATGAATTTTGTTTCTCTTTAACGAAACTCGCACCTGGTAGTGCCAGAGAATGAATACTCGTTCTGTTCTAACATAATAATAATAATAATAATAATAATTAATAATAATAATAATAATAATGACGAAGACAGTAGACTTCAATCGACCAGATTTACATTTTATTGATAAACGTGAAAAAATCCGCCAATAATCATTGACATTGTCACTAACCAATAAATGTTTTAAAAAAACGAAAATGGCCAAAGAACAAAATAAGATCAGGCGGTTGCGACTGTTAAATAAAATTACGATATTCACAAAAATTAATACTAGCCGAAGGGGCGGTGACTATTGACCTCACAAAAATCTTCTTTCCTATGAAGGTTTCATGACTTGTCAGAGGCGGCACTACTGTACACCTACCATCATCCATATCAACTGAAAATGAACAAGAGCTCCCTTCCACTGGCCTGAAGTGGGAGGTGCGTTCCTCCTTCACGCCACCCTGTCTGACGGGGGATGAGACTAGGGGTAAAACTTAGAGTTTGATTTTGTTTTCACTTCCTGTGGATACGGACAGTCCGGACTCGCGGACTAGATACGCGCCGAAGGCCGCACCACCGGGACCTAGTCATTTTCCTTTAATCTAGCTGGCTAACCGTGCGGGACACTGCCCCTTGAGGGACGGCGCCAGGACGTTGACAGATCGCTGCCAGAGCTAATGAATAATAAGATAGCACACATTGATCACATCCTTTTTACCACATTTTAATTTAAACATTATATGGGAAGTGGACATCAGAAAGTTAGATTTTTGTTCAATGATTTTACCTAGAGAACAAGAAAGTTCTTGCGGCTGCTTTTTGTTTTGTGCTCGGTGTCTTGTCAAATGCTTTCATCATGACCAAAAAGTGTTTTGTTTGTGTTTTTAAATCTTTTAAGAATGCTTCATTTCTAGGATAAGTATCCAAGTGCGATTTGTGTGTTAGTTGAGGGACTTTTTTTTTTTTCACATTGCCAAAACAGGCTGAGAGATGTGGAAACTTAAATTACTGCAGACACGAGCAGGGCTGGCATTAGACATTGGCAAACTAGGCAGCCGGGGGCCTCGCACGGTATGGTTTCATTTATTGATAAAACACATAGCGAAACGTGTTCCTCGATGTTATTGTTGGAGCACACTAGATCTGTAAATAAATCTTTTATCTTTCGTAGTATATTTTTTTTTGTTTTTCTATTTCATTTGTGGCCAGCAAACTCACTTCACCTAGGCCTCCAATTATCTGCAATTGCAGTAAAATTTAATGTATCGTCTAAGACAATAACAAGGTGCTTAAAAGTTTGAACTATCTCAATGGTCTCCCCAGCTTCCGAAACAATACTATCTTTTTTTGAAATGCGTAATAATAAAATTATATTTATAACTTACTAGTGTATGTCGATTGTAGGCCCTATGTGACATCTGTATTAGTGTATTATGTAAATCTGTTTGTTAATCGATATTATGGCTATATCAGCTTACCTATAGAGGAATGGACACACTACCTGAAATCTATAATTAAGGTTGACATATGGCCAACATAGCCACACACACACACTTTACACAAACACAGGGATGTAAAATAGAGGAAAAAAAAACTAAACCTTCCACTTGACACACTGACAATTTATACAATGGAGAAGCGTGCCCCATGAGCCCCATAACAAACTCTTTTTGTTGACTCCTGTAATAAAACTGTGTTCCCTGAACAAATCCAGATTGAATATTAAACAGAATAAATCCAGACTGAACTAATGAAAGGTCAGGGTATGAACTTTTGTTTCTGTTTAGACTTGAAACGTGTCTGTCTGTCATTATAAACTAAACATAAATGTGCGCCTATTAATATCAACTGTTTAACAAAGCTTTTGCTGGTTACATTCATAGAAAGTATAATCATTTTTTGTGTGTAATATAATGCATTACTGTATGTTTTTTTTTTTTTTAAATGGGCTGCCTACGAGTTTGGCTACACACAATGACTAAGTCATCTTCATATTTTATTGTCAGTGAGGTAATAGCCAAGTTTGTGGGTAACAGTGCTTTATGT